>NW_028087015.1:20466136-21079111 GCF_014824575.4 Sturnira hondurensis | reverse complement strand
TCCCTGCAAAGTTCATTACTTGTGTTGCTGGATAAATTTGAGTACAGACTGTAAATCTTATGCTGGTTGTATAGAAGGTTCCTTTAAAGGTGTCATTAGGCTGACAAGAGAACAGAGGGGAGAAATTTTAACCCACCAAGCATGCAGAAGAGCACTGATGAAGGGCTGATCAGAAATGTCCAGTGAGAGCACAAGAGAAAAGGGGGACTGTGAGCTGAATGTAAGAGTCACTACAAGGCCAGCCCACAGAACAGCAGGTCCAGCAAGGCCTGGCCTTCTTTACCTGTACGAAGCAACAGCTCCAACTTCCACCTAGACAATTAACTTTTGAAAGCAAAGGAACTCCCTGGGGCTCCAGCATGCATATCGAGGACACTGACCCTGGGATAGTTTCAGTGAGACTCAAGTATCATTTATGGAAGTGTTGCCCACTAAAAGAGATCCCGGTGTCCTAAAGATCTCTGAATTTAGCTAACTGGTTCTCTGGACTTAAGACTAATCATTAAGCTAGAAATCTTGAATCAGTAATCAAGAGGAGGGCTAAGAGCCTACATTTTAGCCAGGAAAACATGATTTTTTTTATGCAGGTAGTGTGGAGTTTCCATAAAGAAATTTTGATCTAGGTTGTTGTTTGTTTTATTTCTATATGACTGTGCATCAGTTCTAAACTTTTTGTGTTTATATTGTTCCCGCACCAGCTTTAAAATATACATCTCCATTTTACAGCTCCAGATGACTTTTAGCACAATGCTCAGAGAAGTGTGTACTGCTGTATGGCTATGAAGTTGACATCTCATCACCTGTGTGTCATACTCACCATTACCCAAGTACATGTACATATAGTGCTGTTTTTCTCAAGTAAAACCGATTGCAAATGTACTAGGTTGATTAGAGCATGAGCAAACCTCACTTTTAATATTAAACAAAT
This sequence comes from Sturnira hondurensis, assembly GCF_014824575.4. Lineage (NCBI taxonomy): Eukaryota > Metazoa > Chordata > Mammalia > Chiroptera > Phyllostomidae > Sturnira > Sturnira hondurensis. The sequence continues at coordinate 21,078,183 of NW_028087015.1, read as the reverse complement.
TACAGAAACATTAAATAACATACATATAAGTTATTCTGCACTTTTCATTACAGAAAATATATATTGTTAAAACAAAACTACCTTATGTGACTGTGGTTTTGTCTTACCTTACTGGATTCACATACATTTTAATTATTCAGTGACATAATAAATACCTCCTGAGGGCAGGTGCTGCTAATATGCTTACCACATAGAAGTGTTCCCGGTGAACACACAAAAAATAGATTGAGAAAAAGAATTAATTTTTTTTTAAAGAATGAAAAGGAGAAGTGCAGCTACTTGTGTAACGATGGAACTAAAATGCACCCAGGATCTCCACGGGGAAAAGATACGTAGTGTGCCTCATGTGCTTAAATAGAACTTTCTCTTCTTATCCAGAAGTCCTTTCCTATACTTGAAAAAACCCTTGATACTTATTAATTTTCCATTAGACTCCATTGTGAAGCACTTTCCTTTTCCTGCAGTGAATTGGAATTAAAGGCCTACATATTAATTCTGAAGAGCTTATTTCTATAAAGTGTTCATTACAAGTATCAGCACCCTTTTCAATTTGTTGCAACTGCATAGTTGAATGTAAAGCACACCAAAAAATGTGTGAGTGTGGACATATATAAGAATGTGTGTGTGTCTACTTTATTGACTTATATCTGGGCTGTGTATATGGTTAATATTTTTCTTGTATCTGAGATGTATTGCAAAACACCACTTAATCTGATTCATATGATTAGCTAACATGAAGGGTAAAATAAATGTAGAAATATTTTTAAACTCAAATTTATAGTTTTAAATATTTAATTCAAACTTTTTTTGCAATTTATAAAAATTTTATTTTTATTTTTTTCTTTATTCAATTTTTGTTTAAGTACAGTTTTCTGTCTTTTATTCCCAGCCCTGCCCACCCCAGTGCTCCCCACCTCCCTCCCATTTCTGCACCCCACATTAGTTATTGTCCATGTGTCCTTTATACTTGTTCATGTGAGTCCTTCCCTTTTTTCCCTGTGATTCTCTCCCCTCTCCCCTCTGGGCCCTGTCAGCCTGTTCCATATTTGAGTGTCATTGGTCATATTTTGCTTGCTTGTTTGTTTTGTTGTTTAGATTCCTGTTAATGGTGATATCATATGGTATTTATCATTCACCGCCTGGCTTATTTCACTCAGCATAATGCTTTCCAGTTCCATCCATGATGTTGCAAAGGGTAGGAGCTCCTTCTTCTTTTCTGCTGCATAGAATTCCATTGTGTAAATATACCATAGTTTTTTGATCCAGTCATTTACTGGTGGGCATCTAGGTTGTTTCCTACTCTTGGCTTGCTGCTATGAACATCGGGGTGCATAGGTTCTTCTGGATTGGTGTTTCAGGCAGGGTTCTTAGGATATACTCCTAATAGTGAAATTGCTGTGTCAAAAGGCACATTTATTTTTAGTTTTCTTAAAAAAATTCCACACTGTTTTCCATAGTGGTTGTACCAGTATGAAATCCCACCAACAGTGAACTAGGGTCCCCTTTTCCCTACATCCTCTCTAGCACTCGTTTGTTTCTTTCTTTATGATGGCCATTCTGACTGGTGAAATGTGGTATCGCATTGTGGTTTTGATTTGCATATCTCTGATAGCTAGTGATATCGAGCATCTTTTCATGTGTCTCTGGATCCTCTGTATATCCTCCTTGGAGAAGTGTCTGTTCAAGTCCTTTGCCCATTTTTTAATTGGGTTGCTTGTCTTCTCTGAGCGGAGTCATGTGAGTTCTTTGTATATTTTGGAGATTAAACCTTTGTCTGAGTTATCATTGGCAAATATGTTTTCCCAAACAGTTGGTTCTCTTTTTATCTTGATAATNGATGTTGCAAAGGGTAGGAGCTCCTTCTTCTTTTCTGCTGCATAGAATTCCATTGTGTAAATGTACCATAGTTTTTTGATCCAGTCATTTACTGGTGGGCATCTAGGTTGTTTCCAACTCTTGGCTTGCTGCTATGAACATCAGGGTGCATAGATTCTTCTGGATTGGTGTTTCAGGCAGGGTTCTTAGGATATACTCCTAATAGTGAAATTGCTGTGTCAAAAGGCACATTCATTTTTAGTTTTCTTAAAAAATTCCATACTGTTTTCCATAGTGGTTGTACCAGTCTGAAATCCCACCAACAGTGAACTAGGGTCCCCTTTTCCCCACAACCTCTCTAGCACTCGTTTGTTTCTTTCTTTATGATGGCCATTCTGACTGGTGAAAAGTGGTATCTCATTGTGGTTTTAATTTGCATCTCTCTGATAGCTAGCGATATCAAGCATCTTTTCATGTGTCTCTGGATCCCCTGTATATCCTCCTTGGAGAAGTGTCTGTTCAAGTCCTTTGCCCATTTTTTAATTGGGTTGCTTGTCTTCTCTGAGCGGAGTCATGTGAGTTCTTTGTATATTTTGGAGATTAAACCTTTGTCTGAGTTATCATTGGCAAATATGTTTTCCCAAACAGTTGGTTCTCTTTTTATCTTGATACTGTTTTCCTTAGCCATACAGAGCTTTTAATTTTGATGAGATCCCATTTGTTTATTCTTTCCTTTATGTCCCTTGCTCTAGGGGCTGTATCAGTAAAAATATTGCTGTGTGGAATACCTGAGATTTTTCTGCCAATGTTCTCCTCTAGGGCTTCAATGGTTTCCCGGCTTATATTTAAGTCTTTTATCCACCTTGAATTTATTTTGGTGTATGGTGTAAGTTGGTGCTCAAGTTTCTTTTTTTTTTTTTTTGCATGTAGCTGTCCAGTTCTCCCAACACCATTTGTTGAAGAGGCTATCTTTACTCCATTTTCTGTTACTGCCCCCTTTGACGAATATTAATTGACTGTAGAGAGTTGGGTTTAGTTCTGGGCTCTCTGTTCTATTCCATTGGTCTATGTGCCTGTTTTTATGCCAGTACCAGGCTGTTTTGATTACAGTGGCCTTGTAATACAGTTTGATATCAGGTATTGTGATCCCTCCTACTTTGTTCTTCTTTCTCAAGATTGCAGCTGCTGTTCGGGGTCTTTTATGGTTCCATATAAATTTTGAAGTGTTTTTTCTATGTCTGTGAAATATGCCATTGGTACTTTAATAAGTATTGCATTGAATCTGTAAATTGCTTTGGATAGTATGGACATTTTGATTATGTTAATTCTTCCAATCCACAATGAAGACCACATTAGTGAGTTAGAGGCCAGAGTGGAAAGAATCTCCCATACAGAGCAAGTAAAGGAAAAGAGACTCAGAAAGAATAAGGAAAGATTAAGAGAAATGCAAGAAAATATGAAATGTAATAATATCCAAATAATAGGAATACCAGAAGGAGAAGAAGAACAAGGGATAGAAAATCTATTTGAAAGAGTAGTAACGGAAAATTTTCTTAATTTGATGAGAGAAAAAGTCACACGAATCCAGGAATCGCAGAGAGTCCCAATCAGGTAGAACCCAAAGAGGCCTACTGCAAGACACACCGTCATTAAAATGGCAAAACTCCAAGATAAAGAGAGAATCCTAAAGGCAGCAAGGGAGAAAAAGAAATTAACATACAAGGGAGCCCCAATAAGGTTGACTACTGACTTCTCAATGGAAACATTCCAAGCAAGAAGAGAATGGCAATAAATAATTCCAACTCTTATGTATGAAAGTACAACATAAAAATCTATGTTTGGAAACATCTGATGCTTCCAGCTTTGTTCTTCCTTATCAGAATTGCTTTGGCTATTTGGGATCTGTGAGTCCATGCAAATTAAAAACACTTACATTTATTTTTATGAAATATATGATAGGCATTTTGATAGAGATTGCATTGACCCTATAAGTCGCTTTGGGTGTTATGGTCATTTTAACAATACAATTCTTCAGTAGAAGAAATTGATAAACTCCTAGAAACTTTTATAGTATGCCAAGGCTTGATCATTAAGAAATAGAAAATATAAAGAGATCAATAATGAATGTCAGAAAACTGTACTTGAACAATAATTAAATAAAAATGAAAAAAATAATGAATGAGGAAATTAGATCATTCATCAAAAATCTTGCCAAAACGAGCCCTGGCTGGTGTAGCTCAGTGGATTGAGCATGGGCCTGCAAACCATACTGTCATGGTTCGATTGCCAGTCAGGGCACATGCCTGGGTTGCAGGCCAGTTCCCCGCAGGGAACCCACGAGAGACAACCATGCATTGATATATCTCTCCCTCTCTCCTTCCCTTTCCCTCTAAAGATAAATAAATAAAATCTTTAAAAAAGCATTCATTAAGCTTAAAAAAATCTTGCCAAAATGAAAAGCCTAGGAGCAGATAGTTTTACAGTGAATTACACAAAATATTTGAAGTATAATGAGCATCACCCCTTCTCAAACTTTCTTAAAAAATTGAAAACAAGGAAACAATCCCAAACTTATTTTTAAGACTTTTTTTGTTTATTTTTAGAGAGAGAGGAAGGGAAGGAGAAAGAGAAGGAGAGAAACATCAATATGTGGTTGCCTGTCACACACCTGCTACTGGGGACCTGGCCAGCAACCCAGGCATGTACCCTGACTGGGGATTGAACCTATGACCCTTTGTTTCCCAGGCCAGCACCCAATCCACTGAGCCACACCAGCAGGGCACACACTTATTTTTCAGGGCCAGCATTAGCATGATACCAAAGTATCGGGACAGTAGGAGATGATAAAACTACAAATCAATAGCTCCAATGAATATAGATAAAAAGTTATCCATGAGACATTAGCAAACAAATATTAACAGCACAATAAGTGAAGCATGCATCATGACCAAATGGGATTTATCTCCAGGATGCCAGGATTGTTCAATGCATACAATCAATAAATGAGAAACACCACATTAATAGAGTGAAAGATTAAAAATCATACAATAATTTCAATAGATGCAGAAAAAGCATTTGATAATAAACACCCTTGCATAATAAAAACCCTCAACAAACTGAATATAGAAGGGGCAGACTTCAACATAATCAAAGCTATAGAATAAGCTCGCAGCTAATGTCATAATCAGTGGTTAAAGTTTGAAAGCTTCATGCTTAACCCAGGTGCCAGACAAGTGTGCCCACTCTCACCACTGTTATTCAACATGGAATTGGAAGGCATGACTAAAGCAATCAGGTAAGATAGAAAAATAAAAGGCACCCACCTCAGAAAGAAAGAAGTAAATTCGTCTTTATTTGAAGATGTGACCTTATATATAGAAAGTGCTAATGGTTTGACAAAAAAAAATGTTGGAAATAATCAATGAATTGTGTCAAGTTGCAAGATATAAAACCAGCACGCAGAGATCAGGTGCATACAAGGAAACTGCCAAGTTTTGATGAAGAAAAACTTGAAGAGGACACACACAAAGGAAATAATATTCTGTGCCCGTGGCTCAGAAGAATTAATAATATAAATGTGTATCTTGTGCTTTCTGACCCCATTTAAAACGTTCATCTTGGCCCAAAGGTTATTTTCTGAAAAGACATTTGTGTCATTTTATGTTCTCTGTGAAAGAAATTTTAGTTCTTCACCTGATACTTCTATTTTTCTCTGTAGAAGAATTGAAAATTTGTTTAGGGTCTATCCCTCAAGTGAGGGGGCACACCAACTTCGAGGTCTAGAGGGCCCACTTAGTCAAAGACAGTGTCAAAGACGGTCAAAGATATTTTAAAAAATACTAATCACCAGCCCCCACTCCAAATTAAATATATGACAACCTTTGACACCCCTGCCTGCAGTTTATACAACATCTTCCCAGTTGATTAGTATTCACATTGATGATAAAGAAGCACTAGTTTAATTCAATTACTTTGGACCAACTTCTCTTGCAAATGAATATCCATCCCATTCCTATTAATAGTCGTGGATTTAGTCAGGAGTGTATGAGCATACTCCACAATGTTGACCAATGAAACAGGAGGAGACATTTTCTAGTAGGATTCTGGGAAGTGCTTACTCAATTGTCAAAGTTAAAATAAATGAAGAGGCATACTAATTTTATTTCAATATGCCCATTTCAAGATGTGAGTCCTGCAATTGCTGTAGTAATCCTGTGATTGTATTGTAAGGTAACTGAGGATAAATGTAAGCAGCAAAATATTATTAAGCAGGATATATAAAAATGTTATTAAAATATCTACAACCAAAATTTCAACAAAGTACTTAAAAATTTAAATACTAATCAATCAATCCAGTATGCAGAACTTTTTACATCAAACAGTTATTCTTTAATATGCTTTGATTTATTAGATTTCTGGTTATTTGCAACTCTGATATTTTATTGGGGTTTCCCCCTAAACTTGTTCCGAATGATGATTGCTTCTCTCAGTATTTAAACCCTGGATGTTACTGAGAAGAAATACATACATTCATATATCTACAGAAACATATATGGAGAGAAAAGAAAAATATAAGCCTGTGCATCAATATCCTCCAAGTATACCATATTTTATAAAGCTTTCATTTGTCACTATAAAGCAACAATCATCTAATCCAATCTCACAATTTCCCATTCACACTTGAATACCGGAAATTCTGAGGGATAAGTAGAAGGGTTTGTTTGGAAACTAGAAAAATATGGCACCACTTTCTGAATAATATTTTCTTTATTCTTTTTCTGTATTTTTATTGTTGTTCAAGTATAGTTGTCTACAGTCTCCACCCCACCCCCCACTACTTTCCCTGTCTCACCCACCTCTGCCTCCCACCCTCAATCCTTCCCGCCTTTGGCTTTGTCCATGCATCCTTCATACACGTTCCTTGATGATCCCCCTTTGCTTCCCCAGTTATCTCTTCTCCACTTCCTTCTGGTTATTATAAGTTGTTCTTTATTCTAATGTCTCTGGTTCTGTTTTGCTGGCTCATTTGTTTTGTTGATTAGGTTCCACTTACAGGTGAGATCATATGGTTTTTGTCTTCTACTGCCAGGCTCATTTCACTTAGCATAATGCTCTCCAGTTCTATCCATGCTGTCATGAAGGGTAGAAGCTACTTTCTTCTTTCTACTGCATAGAATTCCATTATGTAAACGCACCATAATTTTTTGATCCAGTCATTTACTGATGGGAGTTTAGGTTTCAAAAAATGAATGATATTTTTTTCTTGTTCTTGAGCTATATGAGCACTGTACACCCTAGGAAATCATTATTCACCTGTGCCTTGCCCAGTCATAATTACCACTTAATTTTTAATAAATCATAACTGAGTATCCTTCCAAATATCCTTTCATCATAATTTCCTCTGGGACCAAAATGAAGTATGCTGGCTGTATATTTGTGTTTTAGGAGAAGTAAACACTATAAAAATAGTATTTTATATGCTCAGTGAAATTGACGACTGATCATAGCAAGCCAGGAACCTGAAACTTATAATAAAAAATCCCTTTGCAAGCCCTGTTAGGCTAATTTGTTCTCATGGTTGTGTCATTTACCACATAATATCACTCCCTCATCCATCAAATAACAAGGCAGAGTCACAAACTGCAAAGTCTATCAACACAAAAACTTTTCTGCTCATCAAAACCTTCCAGCATTTTCTATGTGCAAAGAATGGATGATAATCAAATTCCCACAGAGCTGCTTTATGGAAATCATGGCCAAATCAAGCCCAGAATGTAGAACACACACTGTAATAATATGATGACATTGATCTTTAGTTCAGGTTTAATGACACTTTCCTTCTGCCCCCACATTCCCATGTCAATGAATGTGAGACAAAACTCTCAGTTGGATTAATATTAATGCAGAGTCTGAGATGGCACAGGCATTGGCTTGACTTTTTCCTTGACCTCTCCGTATCACATCTCAAAAGGCAGAATTTATCGTTAAACAGAGAATTTATAAAATAGCAATGAAAAACAAACAAACAGTGTGTATGTTTGCATAGGTCAATGTAGCTTACTAAACTGGCATTGCTTTTGTTCTAAAGAGTATTCAACTTAAAATACAGATACATAACAGATCTTTATATGAAGAATACTTAAAATCTCTCTTTCTTAGCCCAGGTATGGAACATTGGTTTTGACATATTTTTTGTAATGTCCCATAATGACAATACTTCAGCTTCCTGTAATATTTATTGTGAACCTGGATTCATCACTATGTTCTCTGTTTAATGTTCAGAAGGAATCTTGTGATTATTGTCTTTATAAACATCTTGACATAGTACTTTTGAGGAAATTTTCAAGTTTGTTGTTTCAGGTCCCTATATGAAAATTTTTTTCAGATTATATTATTCTATGAAAAACTTTGGGTTTCCCTAATGGTTTGCCAAGCGTCCATTTATAGGACAATTAGACTCATGAAATGCATCATATTTATTTGCTTGCCTTATAGAATAAGAAACTTAGCAACAAAATCTCTGCTTATTTCCAATTCTACCTGTAAGGCTAGGTTCTCTGGAAAAATTATTTTCTCCTCACTCCATTTATTTTTTAAAAATCATTTTGTTTTTGACTTAATTGTTCTATGACTTTATCATAATTATAGCCTTTACTACAAACTTCCACACACAATTTGAGTCTATGTTCACCCTTCACTGGCATTATCTCATTTAATCCAAAGAATATTGATTCACTATAATTATTATTACTTATGTATTATATAATTTACATTCTAGACATAAAAAATTAGAGGTAGTGAAGTGAAGTAATTTGTCCAGGATTGTATAGCAAATCTGCTGGCTAGGTCACTTGTCAAACTCTGACAAAGGTCAGAGAAATAGCAAGCGTTCTGCTGTAAAGCAGAAACGTGTTTTTCTTTCCCTCCTCTTTCTTTCCCCACTCCTTCCCTTCCTTCTTTCCTTCCTTCCATCTGCCCTTCTTTCTCTTCTATTCTTTCTAGTATTTTTTCTTTCGAAAAATTATTTTATCTTCTCTCCTTTCAAATATTTGATGGAGCCAATATTTGCATGATGTGCCATCATCATTCTAAATGCTGAAAAAAAAAAACAATAAACAACTAAAGAACTCATGACTAAAGAAACTAAGACACATGGACACAGACAACAATGTGGGATAGGCCAAGGGGGAGGAAGGGGCTGGGGAGAGGAGAGTGAAATGGAGGAAACGAGGACATCTGTAATAGTGTCAACAATAAAAGAAAAGAAAATTAGAAAAATAACTAAAAGACTGTGTTTCCATAAGAGGAGGAGGAGTGTTTTAACCTACTCATCCTCATCTTTAAATAAAAAAGTTTTATAAAAATATTTTCATAAGATTTCTAATTTTGTCTTTCTAACACATCTGAAATAGCTTTTATTGTCTTACACTGAAGGTATTTTGGTATTCACAGGCATGCCTTGGAGATATTGTGGATTTGGGTCCAGATGACCACAATTAGGTGAGTGTCACCATAAAGCAAGTCACACATATTTCTGGTTTACCGGTGTTTATAAAAGTTGCTTTTTAGAGTACATAAAATGTACAATAGCATGAAGTTTAAGAATCCAATGTACATATCTTCAATAGCATGACATCTAAAAATACAGTGTCCATATCATAATTAAAAATACTTTATTGCTAGTACATATTAACCATCATCTGAGCCTTCAGCAAGTTGTAATCCTTTTGCTGATGTGAGGTGGAGGGCCTTGCCTTGATGTCATAGCTGCTGACTGATCAGGCTGGTGGGTACTAAATGTTGTGGCAGCTGTGATCATTTCTTAAAAATGATAATGAAGTTTGTAATGTCAATTGAATCTTCCTTTCATTGACAGTTTCTCTGTAGCATGCGATGTTATTTGATAGTATTTTACCCACACTAGATCTTCTTTCAAAATTGGGGTCCGTCTTCTCAAACTCCACTGCTGCTTTGAAAGTTAAGTTCATGGACTATTACAAATCCTTTGCTGTCATTTCAACAACCTCAGCATCTTCACAAGAATAGACTCCAACCAAAGAAAGGGCTTTTTTTCTCATTTATAAGAAGGGTTCCTCATTTGTTGAAGTTTTATCGTACAAGTGACACAATTCAGCCACACATTCAGCCTCCATGTGCGAGTCTAGTTCTCTTGTTATTTCTACCACCTCTGCAGTTACTTACTCCTCTGAAATCTTGACCCTCTCAAAGACAGTCCTGAGGGATGTGATCAATTTCTTCCAATCTCTCGCCAACGCTGGTATTTTGACATCTCCCCATGAACCACAAACGTTCTTCAGGGCATCGGGTGAATCCACTCCGGCTTTCCAGTTCATAGTATTTTGCTCAGATTCACTAGAAGACTCACTACTTATGGCAGCAATAGCCTCACAAATGCATATTTCTTAAATAATAAGACTTGAAATTTAAACTTACTCCTTGACCCATGGGCTACAGAAAAGATATTGTGTTTGCAGGCATGAAAACAACATTAATCTAGTTGAACATCTCCATCAGAGCTCTTGGGTGCCCATGCACATTTTTAAGGAACATTTTGAAATGATATATTGAAAGAACAGTATCTATGATTAGTAATCTTTGGTGTTACAATTGTAATTTTCTGAAGCACCACAAATCATACCCATATACAATGGCACAATTCATAAATAAATACTGTGTGTGTTTTCACTGCCCCACCAATCAGTGGCTCCCTTCTCTCCCTCCTCTTGTGCCTCCCTATTTGGAGACACAACAACATTCCAATTATGCCGATTAATAACCCTACGTAGACTGCAAGTGTTGTAATGAAAGGAAGTGTTTCAGGTCTCTCACATTTACTCAAAAGCTACAAATGATCAGTAAGGCACATTGAAAGGCCAGAGAAGCCAAAAGCTAGGTGTCTTGCACCAGTTAGCCAAGTTGTGAATGAAAGGAAGAGTTTTTGAAAGAAATGAAAATTGCTGCTCCAGTGAACACGCAAATGGCAAGTGAAACAGAATTATTGTTGATGTGGATAAAGTTCAGTATTTTTAAATTAAGGTATGTATGTTATCTTTTAGACATAATGATAGTACACATTCAATACACTACAGTATAGTGTAAATGTAACTTTTATATGTACTGGGAAACCAAAAATATCATGCGGCTCACTTCACTTAGCTATTAACATTATTATGGTGGTCTAGAATTGAACCTGCTATATCTCCAAGATACACCGATAATGGAAATTTTTAAGATATTGTGATGATTGCCAAAATGTGACATAGTGATACGAAGTGAACAATGCTTTAGGAAAAATGCCACTGATTGAAAAATAACTTGCTTGACGCGGGGTTGCCACAACCTTCACTTAAAAAAACTACAATACTTGCAAAGTTCAATAAAGAGAAGCACAATGAAATGAGGTATACCTGTGTTAAATGGTTTTAGAAGCCCCAAATAAAGAAATCAAAGATCCAACCTTGCAGTAAAGCCATCTCCCATATGGACATATCTAACCTACAGCCCAGCAGCCAGTGAGTTACATGCTGCTCCTGTTTTTGTTGTCACACAAACCTTCCTGTTCTTATCTTTTTCCCCAAGCCCAGGCTGTAAAATGATCAGGTGTCAGGAAGGCTTGTTAAGTAACAGAACAACTATAAATTTAATGTTCAATCTCTGGCCTGTTACTTTTGAAAAATCCTGAGAAATGTGGATAAAACACCTCGCCTCACATTAATATCTCTACTAGAAGATCCACTATCATTTTGTGGTTATTTATAAGCTTTTGGCAGCTGCTTTTTCTTCCTCTTATTTTTTATGTTACTTTCTATCAGAAAGCATTATTTTAAAAATGGTTTCTTCAGAATTTCCTTCAGCCTCTGACAGCTGTTCGCTAATTTCCAGATCTCTCTTACCGGTGATATGTCTTCCAGAGTACTTCCAAGAATATTCAATTTAGTGTCATTTGACATTTCAAAAATAAGTAGTCTGCTGCACACTCCTTATCTCCTCATTCAGAACATGATTCAATGCCATTTATTGTTGGTTCTCTGCAGCTTTTTTGCTCACTGTTCTGTATTCTTAATGTGCGGTTTTTATCCCACCGAGATTTTGAAAAATGGATACAAATATCCAAATACATATGTGTTTTGATCTGATATATTTTGAATCAAAATCTATATGTCTATCATCATGGTATCTGTATTTACTGAACATTGAGTAAGGGTTGTAATATCTGCAGTAATAGCAAATAGTTAATGTAGAAGTATATGGAAAAGTAAATATTTTATTGAAATGTTAGAAGTTAATGAGTTCTTACATTTGATCAAAAAGTTTTGTTTGTTTTTATTAACTCTCACAGTAAGCTGGTGGTATGAATATTACAACTTCTCTACATATTTTATTGTTGATGAAACTGAGGCAAGAAGAGAATGAATAAAGGCTGATTCCCCACTGTTGTCAAGTCAAAAAGGTCTGGTCCCAGCAGGCTCCACCTTCATTGTTCAGCTAGGTTGTTCCCTAAAGTGCTTAGTTATCTGACCCCAAAGACATACACTGACTTTTATAGTACACTGCCACACAGAGTACAATCAGCCACTAGATGACATCACTCTTTGAAAATTGTATGTTACAAATGACTTAGAGAAAGGAAAGAGTGCTGATATCCTCATTTCACACATGGAAATCTTGAGTGTTCAGTTTGTTTCCACATAGCAGATGCTTAGGATAACCCAAAAACGTGACTGTAGGCAAGAAACCTAGTTAATTAGGGCTGACATGGTATTGCTAGAATTTTTCCATTGATTTTTTTTTAGTTGATGATTTCTGCCTCAGGAAAGGCCTGACAAGTTTAAAATAGTTATACGGCACCAGGAGGAAGATTCTATAGTAACAAAAATACATAAATGAGAGAAGCACAAAAACGCAACATTTAATTCATGCCGATAGGTTTATTCTATTTATAAATCTAATACCTTGTTGAACTCTGTTTTAATTCTCATCTCCAGCATTTTCTAATTTGTCTTCAATGCTCGTATATTGTTGGTTCTTGAAAGATAATTAAAGTGAAGATATCATCATTTCTACTATGAAAGAGAAAAAGGGAAAAGTGGGAAAAATAATTGTAGACATACATTTAAATCTTCATATGCTTCTCGAGTGCCCCACTGACCCATCCTTCCTCCCACCCACACATCAATTTCCCAAGCTGTCCACATTCCACAGTGTGTCCCGGAGCACTCAGCCGTGAGAAAAAGCTACAGTTCTGACTAGGTATCCAAGTCTCTCTTCCTTGGAGAGCTCTCACATATCTTAGTTTGACTCAGTCTAACACTGTTCTCCCCGCAGGCCCCCACAAAATGTCTGACCCTTAAGTTCCTGAAAGATTATTTGTTATAGGTAAAAGTGTATAATAATCTTCACTTGTTTAATTAATTTTATTTTAACTTTCGATTTAATGGAAACCTAATTATGCCCTAAGAACACTCCTTTTCTTTAAAATGCGACCTCTGCGTATGTCTGTGTGTCTTTCTGAGTATATGCGTTTTCATTCTCCAAGTAACTGAACTTGACCTAAGTAAATTCTTCACAACACATTATTTCTTCTCAAACATTATTTGTCTTTGAAAATGCCACTATCTTTAAGACTACACATGAGATGATATACTCATTGTTAAGAGATAATCTGTGATCTTCCCAGAGATTTATTTCTATTCATAAAATATTCTGCTTGCTTAATTTACTATTCTTATCATTATTCTATTCACTTGGTTTACAATTAGTCATTCTTACATATTTATATAATAGGTCCAACATATAATCTTATGTACCTAGAACTCTTTTTTAAGCCATTTCTCTTGATTTCAACATCTCACTTGATCGCCTCATCATTTTCCCTCTTATGTCAAAATCAAGAGCTTTCCATAGTTCACCTTTCTCTTATACTTCATTACCTACTCATCAGCAAGTCCTATTGTCAGGTAGACATGTAAAGGGTTTTATAACATGTAGTTATGATTATAATCCACTGGAAGTTTTCAAATAATGAGATAGATTTGACCGTTGAACAAAAATCTTTTACTAGTCCATGGAGGACCGACTACAGTGGAACATTAGTAGAAGCAGGAAGACATTGGGGAAGTCTTTTTTTCAATATCAAAATAAAATAAAATACTGGTACCATCTTAGGTGGTTGCAGTAAATGAGAAATGCCCCTTCTTCCAAATGTTCCTTCCAATCTGGCCATGCAGGTTTTCATGCTGATCCTAAAATACAAAGAGCTCGCTCTTGCCTTAGGGCACCTCCCTTTGTTGCCCTTTGTTGTTCCCTTGCCTTTGAGAACACTCTTCTTTCTTTTGCAGAGCATCACTCGATCTCACTGCAGTCTGTTCAGATGGCATCTCGTAGAAGCCACCTTTGAATAACCCCCATCAGCTGTATTCTATTTCACAGCCTGACTTTATTTTAGCTAACATATATGGCATATGTTATGTATGTGTATCTAGACCTATATATCATACATGTGTGTATATTCAATCACTATATTATATTATGTCATTATTTCATATGATTTATAATTCAATCATTGAAAAAGTCTGCTTTTGATTGTGTTTCGACCACAAATTTTAACACCTACAAAAATATAAAAGTACATGATATTTCAAACAACTATTGACTAAAAGAATGGAAATTTTGTCAAATTTAGAGTTTACAAAAGAGTAAGTCATATTCAAGTGAGGGAAACTTGTAATAACTTTTTTTTATTTTTTAACTAAGAAACCTAGTGTCTGAAAAAAATAAGCAAAATATTTAAGGCTAGAGTCAAATTATTTTCTGGCTAGTCCTAAAACAGATTTTTGGTTTGAAATCCATACTACTTTACACAATGCATTAAATAGATAGAAAAATTATATTTGAAGTGGAAAGGCATTAGGCTATGTAATGAAAGATTTCTGGCTCAAAACTCCATAATCATCTTTTTTAAAATTTATTTAATTATTTTTCAAGTACAGTTTTCTGTCTATTACTCCCATCCTATCCACCCTCCCGTGCTCCGCCCCATCCCCATCCCCTTCAGCCGCCGTCCATGTATCCTCCATATATGTTCCTCTAAATCCCTCCCCTATTTCCCCTGAAATTCCATCCCCTCTCCCCTCTGGTCACTGTCAGCCTCTTCTCTATTTTGGTGTCTTTGGTTACAATTTGCTTGCTTGTTTGTTTTGTTGTTTAGCTTCCTGTTAAAGGTGAGATCATATGGTATTTGTCCATAATCATCTTTTTTACAGCCATGATATCTTGGGAAGATCATTTAAACATTTTGAGTTCTAGTTCTTCTATCTGTTCTCTGACAATGGTAGCATTTTCCTTGCAAATCTGTGTCAGGATTTGTCAAGTCTCTATGGGAAGTACCTGGTAGTGGACACAGGTCACTGCATACTTAAGTTTAAGTGCAGTTTTGTGGGGTGCTGATGGGATGATGGTACCGCTTTTGGTTTTAACTGTTTCTTGGATCCCAAGAGTCTACAATTTCAAACAGTCAAATCTTTCTATAATTGTGTCTCTAATAATGAGCCGTATTTCTCAGTATAGCTATCTTGTGAAATAATGTGAAGAATGAATTATACATGATTCATAAGGAAATAATTTGTGTTTTATTATCACTAAAATGGATGTACATATTTATGTACATCAAATTCAATTATGTTTACTTCTAAATAAAAAAACTTTCAATAAATTAATCAAATCATATTGCTTTTCATTTGAATTTTATTATGTGGACATACTCAATTGTATTAATTTATAATGTTTTATAATTACCTGATCTTGACTTAGATTTTCTTTCATTAAGAAGTAATTTGCTTCAGAGGAAGTATACTATTATTATTTCTTCAAAACAGTGTCAAATTTGGAGTTTATTCATATTAAATTCATATTAATTTTTCTAACTTAAAATTGCCCTCCATGCAATAGACTTAGGGCATTTATTTTAGCCTTTGCAGTACAGAGTTGTTCCCACGCAACCCCAACTGTCAAATCTCAGTGTTTCATGACGTGGGGGAGTGTTGTCTGACAGCCTAATGGATAAATGACATATTTAAACAATTTTACTGTATTAAAGATTTCTGTCTAAAGCATTTTGGGGTTACTTTTACTCCCTGTAGTAAATGACAGATTTCAGAAACTTGAAGCTGATGTTTCTTTTTTAACCTGTCAATTTTAGTTTCAGGAACTACTATGTTCAGGAGTCAGTGCTATTAGCATCACTTTTTATATATTCTATACATTGGTTCTGTTTTCTTCAATAATTAGCTTCTAGGATTCTGTCACACACATGTGCCTAACTTCAAAAATATAAATATTGATTACTGATATCAGATTTTCATAAAAAAACATTAAGAATAAGTCCAGTGAAATTCAGCCTATGACTGACATTCCTCTTCCGAATCGCCTTTTCTTTTTTGACTACACAACTTTCTTCTCCTTGAAACTAGCTCTTCTGATTGACTTTCTCTTCCTTAAATTTTTATATTATTCAGGATTTAGTGTTCTTTTCTATGTTTTTATTACCTGCATCCTCCCACCTCCAGAAACTATATTTGGGCTCAAATGTTTAATGTTCTCCTCTCTGCAGACAAAAAAAAAACCAAACTACAGTAATAGAAAGACAATGTTTTCCTTCTACCTCAGAATACTGTCCACTGTTCTGTATGTGAATAACCCTTGTTCAGAAAGAAAGGCATCCAAAGACACCTAGAGAGAACATTTCCTGGAGTAAAAAACAACCACCACTAGCACAACACCAAAAACCTGACCCCAGTTATTTTAGTGCACTTGTAAAATAGCGCTGCTGATAAATTCAGGAAGCCCACGCTTCTGTTGTCTGTGATCAATGTGTGTAAACTTCTTCAGTGAAATTTGTCTCACAAAGACACAAACATATGCATGTACATGTGTACCTATACATATCTTTTCATGCATGTATTCACTATATATTAAATACACATCCATGTGTATACCATATTTCATCAAAACCAGTATGCCATTGATTTTAAGCTATGCCGTTGTTCTGTGTATTATTTACAAAATGAGGTGCATTCATAAATTATTTTAGCAGACAATTCTAAGATGTATTTTGATTTATTAAATACATATGTGTGTGTGTATAATACTATAGATTCTATTCCCAGAAATCTGAGGATTCTGCAAGCATTGGGAAATTTTCTAGTTAGAAGTTTTTTAAACAATAGCTTGGGTAGATAAGAAGGTGACATTAAATAATAGATAACAGAGCTATGTGGCAAGTCAAAGCAGATGCTGTATTGTAGAAAGATAAGGTGTTATGCGATGCATTAGAGGTTGGGGGAGGAGGTAGTAAGAAGCTGATGTGTTTCAAAACCATAGTGGGAAAACTCAGAGGGTAGTATGAAAATGTCCTGTCAGATCCCCAAAGAATATCAAAGTGCCTCACAGTAAGAACAGACAGTAGATATATGATAACATCGCTATAAACCAACTTGGATGATTTAGTTTGAGATGGCAGAGAAATATGCAAAATAAGCCACCCACATAAATTTTCAAGTCTACTCATATGGCTTTGTCTGGTAAATAAATTTATTTCTCTATGAGGCATCTTGGAAAAGTGGAAATTGGAGAGCATAACACCTTCTTGGATTTTAGAAGCGGAGACACTATGGGGGAGTGAGATGACACAGACCAAGAGAGAAAGAGCTATGTAGAGAGAGACACCTTTGACCTTGAAACAATTTGACAATAATAAGATTTGCCTATGGATGAATATGGCATTCATTTTTTATTACTCATTTAACTGATTCCCACAAGTTAGGTGACTTAAAACAACATAGATTAATTATCTCACAGTTCTGAAGAGCAGAAATCTGGGTGAGCTCAACTGGTTTCTCCTAGGGTCTCTCATGATTGAAATAATTGTCTGGCCTTGCCTTTTTTTTTTTGTAGCTCCGTAGAAGAATCTCTCTCCAAGAATATTGATAATGCTGGCAGAATTTAGTCTTAAATGGCGTCTACTGGAACATTCTCAGCTAATTCCTGGACGCCACTTGATTCCCTGGCTCATGGCCTTCACCTTCTAAATTAACAACAGCAAGTCACTCTCTCTCTGCTTCATCATTCTTACCTCATGCATTCTTACCTCATTCTCCTTTTTTAAATGGACCGTGTGATTAAGATTGGGCCAGACTGAAGAATCCAAGGTAATGCCCCTATCTCTTAAGGTCCATAAACTTAATCACATCTACAAAATATCATTTTCCCTATGAGGTCATCTAGTCACAGGTTCTGGAGATTTAACATGTGGACAGACATGAGAAGCCAATTTTGCTTTTCTCAAATATACACATCTTGCAAAACTTTTAAAGCCAGAATTGACTAAGACGTACTGGTCTAGACTAAGGTTAGCACAGTGAATTTGAATGCTTCATTTTCTCATGACTCTACAATTTGGGTCCTCGCCTCATTCCCTGCCAATATAAATGAAATTATAATTTTCTGCCTTCTACACGTCATTATTTGTTCTAGGAAGACTGGAGCTAGTAACCTAAAGGGTATGAATCATGTTTGAATGAATTTGCCTGAAGGGAAACCATTCAGACATTCCACAAGAGTCTGCATCCCATGAGAGTCATGCACTCTAGGGATGATTGCCGTTCAATATCATTAATGTAGATGCAGAAGAAAGCAGCACCTTTGTTTGCACTTTGGTAAGTTCCTGTTCACTTAAGAAGCTAAATAAAAATATCTGTTTAAAGATGTGATATGCATTTATTCATTTTTGTAATAAATATTTGTGGAACATTTACTATGCGTTCCACTCCGTTCTAGCTATAAGAAGTTCAGTGCTGTGGTAGACAATTGATCCACTTTTGTAAAATTTATATATTTTTATGTATTGATTTTTGAGAGAGAGAGAAAAACATCAATTTTGTTGTTCTACCCACTCATACATTCCTTGGTTGCTTCTTGTATGTGCCCTGACCAGGAATTGAACCCTCAACCTTGGTATATCTGGACAATGCTCTAACCAACTGAGTTTTAGCTTAAAAGTGGTTGTGAATAACAAGATTCTTTTTTTTTACTTTTCAAAAGTTAAATTTCTGATGTTTCAGCTGATAAAGAAAAGTAATTTTACTAACACTGCTTTTTAAAATTGTAATTTAAAAAGTTTGCTAGTGTTCTCCTCAGCTAGTGCTTCAGAGGTTATTGACTTGTGGCTGGAGGCCGCAGGTAACAATTTAATAATGCTGAAGGTCTTTTGTTCTGCAAATTAAACCAGTGCTTATCCATCTCATAAGTATTTATTTAATACCTTTACCCAGGGTTTCCCTGGCCGGTAGAAGAGGCTTGGTCCTGAGTCACAATATAAAATCAAAGGCAAATCATTAGAAGAGAACAGTGCTGGGTAGTATGTCTACCATATACCAAGTGTTACTGCAAGTTAACAGCAGTTGACAGAGTGTGCATTGGCATAAAAATGGATAAAAATTTAAAAATCAGAAGAATTTGTCCATAAATAGTCCCATACTTATGTGGATCCTTGATTTACTGAAAAAAAAATCTGCACAACAGTGGGAGAGGTTAGCCCTATTAATATGCGTATCAGGGTTAAAAGATTCATAGGTACTAGTCAGAAATCCACGAGGGAAGAGATACTGGACTGCACACCACGCATGCACACAACAATAAGCCCAGTAGTTTATAGGGCAAAATCTGAAATAAAATACAGGAAATTATAGGTATATGAACACAACATACATTTCACAACCATGGGACTGATAAAGATTTTTGTAAACAAGACACCAAAAAATAATTGATAAATTTAATGTTAAATACAATAACTTCTATTTATTAAATTACACTATAACGAGGATTTCTCAAAAAGCCACAGAGGGGAAGGAGGTATTATGCACACATATTGACAAGATACTGATATCCAGATTAAATTGCAAATATATGCAGAATGTTTTCAATAAGTTAGAGAAAGATTTAAAGTTGAAAAATAAGTGGTCAAGAGTCTTGAAATGATAGTTCATAAAACAAGGATTGCTAAAATGCCAAAGAGCACATGGGAAGAAAAATAAAACTTAACATGATGTGTAACTACAGTCTCTGGAATGTGAGCACATGGCATGTGTGTCGGTGGGGTCGGGGGTTGGGGCTGAAAATACCAAGCGCTGGTGAGGAAATGGAGCAATTGGAACTAACACAAGTTATTGGAGGGGAAAGTGCTTTGACAGTGATCCCTGCGAACATAAGCACATCCTATGACTCAGGAATTCCACTCAGATATAAAAGTATCTCATACAAATGCACATCCAGAGATATAAAGGGTCACTCATAAAAGCATTATTTATAGCATCTCTGGATAGAATGGAAACCATAATGGAAGATTACATAATGGAAAACAAGATAGAAAAATAGAAGTAGAAGGAATAAGTATATTTTATAATACTTGTACTACTTAATACTAAAGAGCAATTTTAATGGAAAAACATATTAAGACAGCATGGAAAAAATCTTGTAACATATTTTGATGAACAACAATAAATACTGCGTGGTTTTATTTTTGTATATGAAGTTCGACCACATGAATAACTCAGACATGGTGGTTACCCCAAGGGAGTGCCTGTCACAGGGGCTACGTGAGGACTACTTTGGGCACTGGAAATGTTCTGTCTGTTCAGGTGGAGGTAACATGGGTGTGCTCACAACTATCTTTGGCGACTGTTGGTGTATACTTATCTATTTAAGCAAATGTACATATAATCTGCCACTTTATATGTATTTAAGTCTATGTTTCTGCATTCACACTTTACTTCAAATTATAAACAAACAAATCAATGAATCACCACAGACCTTTGGTTTGTACTACCCAAGTAAGCCCTCAATTTCTAAGCACTCATGTGTTATCATAAGATTGGATGCTATTTTAACCTGTCTGGACATTTTCCTCACGTGAAATCAGGAATATATTACTGATAGAAAGATCTGTGAATAATAAGCTTACTAATATTTTCACATCTTATTATTTCAGTCTTTGGGCTTTACGTGCAGAATTCCATCAACTCTCATAATAGCACCATCAGGGAAGTGCTAACATAGCCCATATTTGAGAGATTTAGAAGTAATTAAATGTCTTGTTTAAAAGTCTTGCAGCAAGTTAAGTGGCAAAGCCATGATTCTTTTTCTCATACAAACACAGCATTAAATGCCCTAACGTACTTACAGTTCCACAGTGACCAGGAAGCTTTATGCAAGCAGTAGAATCACAGCTCAAATTGGCTTAGGAAATTGATAGGGATTTTATATCTAGTAAAGAAACTTGCAAAACAGGCAAAGGCACACCTAAGAATTAGCAATGCTGGGATAAAGCAATAGCCTGCTAACGCATGCTCCTCACTGCTTGCTATCAATCCACAGAGAATTCTAAGCACATTGGTTTGGGTCCCAGACCCTCCCCTGCGGCCAGAGTACTGTATCATTGTTATGACTGGCAGTCCGTAATGGCACCCTGTGACTGGAGAGAAGGGAGAAACCGCTTCTTAAATGTGTATTTGTGTATTCTCTGCATTGTATTTGTGTGCTAAGGGTGGGTTCTGGGAAGACAAACCATAGGTGTTCACCACAAGCATTAGTATAGGAATAGTTTTTCAATAGTAGCCGGCATAATCATTTGCATTATGTTTAGAGAAAGATATTCTTGTCTTTGTTTCCTAAGTCTTTCTCATACTTTAAAAGTAAAATTATGCCATCTCTCCCATGTATTCTTTTAGTCATTTTCAGCACATGCTGTGGATACTATTTCAACTTCTATAATTCCCAGAATTTTTAGGTTTTTTTTGAAACACTTTCCTCATAGCCAGCTCCTTGGACTGAAGAATATAGGAAGATAGAGTGGGGAATTGTGCCTCTGCATAGGGGGTAAAACTGTAATTCTTCTCCCACAGTCTCCGTGTTACCCAGAATGAAAAGCAAAGTGGCACTCATCAGGTAGTAAGTACGCTAAATAAGGCTCACTCCTGACAGCGCACTTCTGTAGATAGTCTATAGCTTCCTCTCTGTCTTGCATCCAAGTGGGTTTTGAAACCACTGACAGTAGGGTTAAATCGGGACGTTAAATCCATCCTATGATTACTTTTACCCATAGCTGCGCAGCGTGTCTCTGTTTGAATAGGAAACCCGTATTCAAAACCAATGTCAAATCATCTTTTACTTATTCATTATCAGAGATTATGCCTGTGGGTTTAGGTAATCTACAGCTGACTCGAATGTCCTAGTGGCTTAAGGAAATTAATAACTTCCAAAATTAAGTCGGAGCAGTGGGGGTATATGTTAAAACGGTGGTTCTCACCCTTAGCTAGGCTTTAGAAACACACTCGCAGCTCTTAGAAACTGCAGTGCTCTGGAACAGGCCAATTAAACATGAGCTCTGAGGACATGTCCTAGGAATAGTATTTTCTAAAATGCTCCTTAGGTGATTCAAAATTTCCCCAAATATGACCTAAACATTGAGAGAAATAGGGCATCTTGTTATACAAAGCACTGCATTGATGTCAGGAAGCATTTAGCTTAATAAACACCACTTTTTTTCTGTTTACTGTAACATAATTTGGAAATGCTTTTATATGTCATTTGCATTTTTAAGCCAAGAGTGCAGGAAAGAGGGTGCGGATTTCCTCCTCTTCAGTGTATAGCACTAATGAATCTGAGCACGAATGCTGAGTCAAATCCCTGCTTTTTTTTTTTTATTTGTCATAGCTGAGGAGAGAGAAAGTGTATGTCAGTTAAGGAAAGAGGGGGGAAAACCCTCAAAGTGCTGAACTTGCTTTTGCTATAAATAGAACCAATTAGCTTCCTGGTTATTTACTTTCCTGGTTATTCTGCACACAAAAAGGTATCTGACGCTCAAGCAAGTTTCCAATTACAGGCAGGAGCTGGCCTTACTTTAAGTCTTCACCACCTACAGCAGTGTCATTTCTAGGTCATGAACATGCTTTGTCAGCTCCTTTTCATCTTCCCAAAGAGCCTTGACACTATCATTTACAAAATGCCAATATACTTCAGCAATAATGCAACGAGTTATCTATAGGCTTATGCATTCGCAGATGCATCTCATTTATCTTTCTTAATAGCTTACCTTACAGAAATTTTACTTTATTTCTCACTTTTCCACATATATAAAAATTCTATATTATATGTGTATCTCTGTAGATACACAAATGAATACACAACATATTCAAGTGTATACACACATACATATATATATATATATATATATATATAGTCTCCTTCATTAAATATAAATGACAAATATTTCACCAGTAAACTTTATTTTGCTCATTGAAATGAGATAACACCCAGTTGCTTTTTAAAATGAAATTATGCATTTAAGAAATATATACCTATAGAGCAAGAAAATTAAATAAGATTCCATTATTATAGTACGTAGCTTTATTGTTATTCTTTATTATGAATATGCTTATGATCATGTCAAATACATAGAATTTCCCCAGTAACTTATCTCTTAATAAATAAATGATCAAATGAATGTTAATGAGTTAAGAAATCAGTATTTTGGATTTTCTGGTATGCAAATAACTAGGTACCAAAGAGAATATACAATTCTGTTTGTTGCCATGTAGTTTTACATTTTTTCTGGTGAAAATAAAATAGTGCATTTAAGTTGTCTTCCTATAAATACCCAATTGGCACCTAAACATTAAAAGAATTCCATAAGTTTAGCATAACACATATTTAATCAAACCATCATAAAAGTATAGTTTCAGAGCTATATGTTTTCTATTATTTCATTTCATTTATTGAACTATAGAAATATTATAAGCCCTCTACATAGAATTATAAAACTTCATTGACAGTAGTTATAAAAGACATATTTTAAGAAAGAAAATGTTATGAGGAAAGAAGAAATAATTCGAAGTTGTATTTTCTCTAAATTTCAGTAGAGTCAATGTAGTAGGTTCCACAACAGAGTAATTCATGGAGCTTACCAGTAAATTCTCAAATATAGAAAATATTGATATATACAAATCATTGCTGAAGACACCAAGAAAGACAGTGACCATTCATGAATAATAGGATTTATTATGAGGCAATAGTAACAAAGATCGTTGCATTAACTCCCAATTAATCAGTGGAGAGTCTATAAACAAGAAATGTTTAAAACTGATGAAAGTTGCTTTTTAGGTAAATAAATAAAGATGTGGTAGTTGAAAAATAGAGTTAAAATGACATAAAAATGATGAACTTGATTCAACAATGCACCCTATACTCAAAAATTAACCTCAGATGGGATACAGTCTTAAAAGCAAAAACATCACCAATAACATTTGGATTCTGGCCCTGGCTGGTGTAGCTCAGTGGATTGAGCACGGGCCTGCGAACCAGATGATCGGGGTTCGATTCCCAGTCAGGGCACATGCCTGGGTTGCAGGCCAGTTCCCGGCAGGGGCAAGTTCCCAGCAGGGGATATATGAGAAGCAACCATACATTGATGTTTCTCTTCCTCTCTCCTTCCCTTCCCCTCTAAAGATAAATAAATAAAATATTAAAAAAAAACATTTGGATTCTGTAAGACTTCTTTAATAAGACATAGCAAAGTCATAAAGAAAAGATCAATATATGTGTCTATAGTTAAATGGGAAAACAATAGATGAGGCCAGAAAAGAGAAGTTTGTGGATTATCCTTGAATTATAAACCCTAATTTATTTATTTATTTTATTTTTTATTATTGAAAATGTGGATTTTTCCTATTTGTAAACATTCATTGAATTCTTAAATTTTCCCTTTACAACACAAGCTCCACAAGGAGACTCTCATCTTGTGTTCACTTCTGCACCTTCAGCGTCTAGCCCTGAATCTTGTGAAGACTTGGTGCTTAATACTTGCTGCTTCTGAATAACACTTTCAGAATGTGTGATTATGTTGTTGAAAAGCTGAAATTGAGCTAGGAGCTAACAACTATGAAATAATTCATTAAGGTTTTTTGTTAGACTAGTTCACCTTCAAATAAACAATAACTATTCTATGAAAATGTCACAATACCTGATAGGAAACTATGTTACAAGGCCACTATATTCAAAACAATCTGTTACTATCATAAGAACAGATACATAGACCAATGGAACAAAATGGAAAGCCCAGAAATAAACCCATGTTGATACAGTCAGTTAATATTTGACAAAGAGGATAATGACATAAAATAAAGTAAAAACAGCATCTTCAACAAATGGTGTTGGAAAATCCAGACAAGTACATGCAAAAAAATGAAACTCGATCACCAAATTACACCATACACCAAAATAAACTCAAGATGGATAAAAGACTTACATATAAATGTTGACACTTTGAAAGTCCTAGAGGAAAACATAGGCAGGGAAATCTCAGATATCCCACACAGCAATATTTTTACCAATACATCTCGTAGGGCAAGGGATATAAAGGAAAGAATAAACAAATTGGGACTACATCAAATTAAAAATCTTCTGCATGACTAACAAAAACATCAACAAAATGAAAAGGGAACCAACTGTATGGGAAAGGATATTTGCTAATGACACCTTGGACAAGGGTTTGATCTCCAAAATATATAAAGAACTCACATGACTCCATTCCAGGAAGACAAGAACACAATTCTAAAAAATGGGTAACAGACCTGAACAAATAATTCTCCAAGGAAGACATACAGAGGGCCCATAGATATATGAAAAAATGCTCAACATCACTATTCATTAGAGAAATACAAATTAAACCTGCAGTAAGATACCACTTCACACCAGTTACAATGGATATCACTAATAAATCAACAAGTGCTGATGAACAGCAAGTGCTGGTGAGGTTGTGAAAAAAGGAACCCAAGGGCACTATTGGAAGGAATGTAGACTGGTGCAGCCACTGTGGAAAAACACAATGGAATTTCCTCAAAAAACTGAAGGTGGGACTGATTTTTGACCAGGTAATACCACTGCTGGGACTATACCCTAAGAATCCTGAATCACCACTTCAAAAGAACCTATGCCCCCAAATATTCATAGCAGCAGTATTTACAATAGCCAAGTGCTGGAAACAGCCTTAATGCCTATTAGTAAAACAGCGGATCAAAAAACTAGTACATTTACACAATGGAATACTATGCAGCAGAAAGAAAGAAGAACCTCCTACCCTTCACCACAGTGTGGATGGAACTGGAGAGCATTATGCTAAGTGAAATAAGCCAAGCAGTGAAAGACAAATACCAATTGATCTCACCTTAAGTGGAATCTAATAAAAAACAAACAAACAAATGAGCACAATAGAATCTGAGACATGGAAATAAAAAACAAACCAACAGTGATGAGAGGGGAGAGGTATAATGGGGAAAGAAGGAGAAAGGGCAAGCCAAGGAACATGAATAGAGATACTCATGGGAACAGACCAGTGTCAGGGGATTGGATGTGGGGGGAATCAGGTAGGGGAGAGCAACAGGGTAAAGAGGCAGGAAAACTGTAATTGAGCAACAATAAATTTAAAAATGTTAAAAAATTTGAGACATATGAAAAAATTTGCTTGAATTAAAGATACTTCTAGCAAAAAGTTGATAAATAATTGGGGAAATTGTATTTGTGTGAGATAAAGAAAAGTTATAAAATTCTTACAATAATCTAGGAAATGTGCATAAATCATATTTTTAAAAACTATGCACTCAAAGGATATAATAATAGAGTTGCATAATACAAATGCAAGAATGAATCTTGGTTTTGAAGAACTCTCAAAGTTCTAAAGTTGTTTCAAAATAATTTTGAATCCATCCATTTAAAATACCAGCCATAAACACACATACTCACACAAACACGTGCTCCCATACATTTATATTTACATTTAACTTAGGAGTTGCACAGTTAGTTTGATTTTGTCCAGAAGATTATATTGGGAGGGACTAATTAGGAAGGCTGCTTTATTACATGGTTAGCTAATTAATTAAATTTTCCCTTTAAATGAATTTTAAAATATCTTATGCTAATGCACACTTTAAAAATAAAAAGTAAAAGACAGTACTAGATAAAACTAGAATATACACTTTTGCAAACATCCAGTTTCATCAAAAATATCAGGCAGTAGAATATCGTTCTCTAATCACAATAAATGTGCAAATTAATATATTTTTTCATTCAACTTTAAGATTTCTTCATAGTAATTTAATTATGTGAAACTAGGTAGTATTTCTAATTAACAAGCCAAATTAAAACTGATTTAAACATAAAAAATGGATGACATTAAACTTTGCACACTCTGCACCTTATACCATAAATTCAGATACAGACAAATACAAAAGACATCTTACAGGAGGGTGAGGGGGCCAGGTAGGGCCTTCTGAGCATTAACTGGCCTTGCACTCACTTTCAGAGATAGCCGAGCTGTTAAGCAGATGGTTGTTTTCCTGACCTTCAAAATCATTGTTTTTCTTGTCATAATTACCTGTGCTTTTTAACAAATTAAATTATTTTTTGTATAATTAGCTTCTATATTTCTGTCATGTGCTTGATTTAAAGTATTACTTAAACAAGTGAAAAGTATGCACATGTTCCTAACAAGATTTCAATAAAATATATTTTCTATCCCATGAGGGATTTCAGAGTGAAATACCTTTCCTGAATTAAACAGTATATGCATCCTTTAGCATAGTGTAGGAATACAATAAACATCTTTCCTTTTTCCATCTCCTTAAACTAAAATTTATATCACACACAGATGTAATGTGGAAGGGAGAATAAGAGAGTATGTGGTGGAAATAAATGTTCCATTTCCTATGATGAGACAAAGAGGCCATTCTACAAAGGATCTATGCTTTGATCGGGTTAAAGAGGACTGTTCTCAACATTTATGTAGGTAATATGTCCCACAAAATTAGTACTTCGTGGAACACCTTGACACCTGGGATCATTGTGTTTGCTCAAAGATTTAAGTATTGTGGAATATTTAATGACAGTGTCAAATGAAATCTGAGTAATATAGATTATGGCATCAGATTATTCTTTATCAACATACTGGTAAAAGTATTTGAAATTTCTCTCCAGTAGGTAACCATTCCCAGATTTTTGGCTGGTGTCTAAGCTAAGCAAAATGTGACAGCCATCATAATGACAGAGAAGTTTGAGGAAGTTTTCCAATCATGATGAATTTAAATGAATACAAATGTGTTAATACAAGTCTCCCAATCCCAGTTTAACAAGTTCATGTGGATCGACGACAGACTGGCATGTTCAAGACATTTGTTTTATAGTTGCAAGGACTCTCAGATCCATATAAGGATCCCAGCAGCTCGAAGGGCACTGTGAGTAGGACCTGCCTCACTGAACACTGCAGGGAATGCAGGGAACAGTGCGATAGAAACCTGTCAGACCATTAAACACATCTGGACAGCAAACCTGTCAGACCATTAAACACACATCTGGTCTAGTTTTCACTTCTGTAGTCGCAGGTGAGACTTATTCCTTATTCATCTTTATGTTCTGCACATTCCATCTCCTCACATTAACGTCGATGTCATCTCCTCTGGTCTCTTCTCTGGTGGACTCTCTACTTTCCAGTTCATTCCATACACGCCTCTTCCCCCCTGACACCTGGCTCATGCCCCCAAACTCAGGCTCTTTTCTTTCAAGGAATGACCAAAGTGTGGCAGGCTCACTGCGTATTTCTCAACTAATAAGGAATAATTTCTTTTATATTGGAAAAGCTAAAAACAGTTAATACGAAGATTATAATATTCTTATATTCTGTAAGATATCAAATTGTTCCTTTCACTTTTAGTGACTTTGTATTTAATAGAATATATATAAATACTTATTGCTGTTAGTATAACTGGATGTTTTAAATAACTTTATATTTATAAGAGGACATGGTGTGCTGAACATTATAAACTTAGCATTTATCCTGAATGTTGTCTGTTGCTTAAACAGAGCTCGTACATGCGTGCATCTCCTCAATAACTAGTACCAGAGTGGTTAGAAGCAGACCGTGGAGAGTGACTGTCTGAGATTATAGACCAATTCTACCTTTTAGTAGCCGGGTGAGTTTTGGCAAAATATTTACTATTTCTGGCTTCAATGTCCTCACCTGGAAAATACAAACTATAACAGAGCCTACCTTATATGGTTCATATGACAATTGAGTTAGCACAAGTTAAGGGCTCACTATGACCCCAGGACAGAGAAAGAGATTGTGTTTATTTACTATAATCACTGCTCACGAGTCAAGTAGTGTCAGGTGTTCTTTATTAAATGCCTATAATAGATACGTATGGTTTATTTTTTAATATTTTTAATTTTTATTGTTGTCCAATTACAGTTGTAACCTTCCTCCCATAACCATCCCCAGCCCTGCCCACTCCCCACATTATTTCTTGTGATGCCACAATCAGATAGATTCAAATTGCCTCTTTTCACAGATACTCAAGCACTCCAAAGTCCACCTCTTTTTTATATTTATTTGTGCATTCTAAATTTTTTCATGTATTTTCAATTCTTTAGAAAATTGTGCTTTTATTTAAGTTAAAAGCTGTGAGTTTCCAACTTTTTATGTTAGCATCTAACTTGCCTATAAGAATTGACCATTAGGTTATCAGACACATTTGACATAACTGGAAGCCACAGCATATTTTTTAAGCTGCTTTAATTCTTCCCTAGATCTCAGTTTCTTCAATTGTGTAATGAGATCTCTTATTTAGATCAACCCTAGACCTATACTAAGCTTAACTGCTTGTGTTCATATAGCCTGCATTTGTAGGTGTTCACCCTTATGGTTTTGGTCAGAGTCCACATGCACGGTTTGGGTAGAATCATATCATTAGTATTCATATCAAAGATTCTAGCAGGTCAGTGTATGGTAACTGACAAAACATATCTTCTGGACAATGATAGGAATTACTGTGTTGCCCTTGAGATTTAGCATATATATGTGCATATATTCTATATATACATCCATATACACACACATACATATGCACATATACATATGTGGATACATACATGGATAGATACACAAATATATGTATGTGTGTGGCACCTAGTCTTTATATTACATATATATCACATATATTAAGAATGATTTTATAAAGCTATTATATCTATTAAATATGCATTCATAAAATTCACAAAGAAAAATGGAACAATATTGTAATTGTATTCATTGTATGTTTTTTAACTCTTTACATACTTGCTTTGTCATTATTAAATTATAATCGCCTTGCCTAAAATAGCATACTGCACTATAATGTTTATTTGGAGGCATAATATTGAATCTTTTAAATTGATAATGTGATCTCTTTTTCTTCTAGTTGTATGATTTTAACTATATATATGTATATATATATTTATATTCCTTAATCAAGGTGTTATATAATATATATTATATTATCTATATTCCTTAAACTAGGTGTTATTTCATATGTATATATGAAATAACACCTCGATTAAGGAATATGTGAGATATACAGTCTTGCAAATACTCTTCCCTGGCTTATATGTCCAAATACCTAATTAATAAGCCTACTTAAATGACTCAGAAGCTCTAAACATTACAGCCAAAAATCTCGATTCTACCACAAAACCTGTTATTCTCACATTGTTTCTTACATAAAATTAAAACACTATCTTTTTAGCTCAACTCAAAACCATAGGCCCTTGTTTCCTCCTCCCTTCTCGCATCCAAAGGATCAGAATTTCTATTTCCCAGTGTCTGACAGCATCTGACCCCGTCTCACTGGCTTACTCTGACAGCGGCAGCAGCCTTCTCCCTGGTCTTCCTGTGTCATCTTTTTTATTGCATTTTTCCCATTACCATTTAACCCCTGTATACACCCCTGCAATCACCACACTGTTGTTCACATCCGTGAGTCTGTTTTCATTTTCACTCAATCCCTCCACTCCAACCCCCTGCCCATAGCTGTTGTCTCTGCCCTGTCCAGTTCTCTACAGAGCAGCCAGTGTCTTAATAAAATTATGAGTCCACTGCATCAAATCTGCCAAAGGCTTTCCTTTGAAATTAGAATGAATTTGAAATATCTAACTATACCCAGTATACACAGTCACATGAGATGTGGCCTCTGCTTCCTCAGTGACCTTGCCTTCTGGCACTCACCCTCATTCATGACAACCATCCGTACTGAGCAGCCTTGTTTGCCGAATAGAAGAAAGTCCCCCTCTACATCACCATCATTGCCGCAGTCTCCTAGAATTTAGCTCATTTCCTCTAAATCTCCTCGTGGATGGCTGTTGCTCATCACGTATTTTCTTACATTGCTCTCCTTTCTATACACAGTCTATTCACATCCTGGTATTAATGACAACGTGAAGATAACTGAAATATACCCTTGTTTACTTGAGTGTTTCATTTTCTTTGCCAGAGAACATAAACTCTTTGAGGTCAGGAACTATCTCTGCTTAAACTTTAGCACCTCAACTTTAGCATCCAGATTAGTGTCCCCCAGAAAATAAGCACTCAAGAAATACATATTTCAGTATGAGTAAATAACTAGTCATTTGTTTCTGCATATTTATAAACCATTATTCTTTTTTCCCTAGATATCTGTTTTAGCAGTTCTTTAATTTCTAGTGGATTTTGGTCTTTTTCTAAATTATTTACCACATTGAATCAAAATTCTGTTAATCTAAACTGATGGTGGTACTGATAGTGTGCTTTATATATTTATGAGAAACAAGTTTAATTTTTGTCTCATCACTTAAAACAGTTTTACAAGTGCCATTATAAAAACTTAATGTTTAGGTTACAGTGTTGCTCTAATTATGATCATTCTGTGTATGGAGAACACTCTAAACACTTAACACCCAGATTTTTAATGTTGCTCACAATTATTCTTGTGTTTCAAATGAATTTTATTATGTTGAGCAAAATTAGAGAAATTGACGACAAACATGGTAAGCTGTTTTCAGTTAGATATACAGATCTCATAACAACACTTTAGAGATACAAAATATTTTCCTATATTTACACTAAATATTGATCATTAATGCAGTTTTTACATTTTTTAGTAAGAGGAATAAGAACATGTACAAATGACTCAAAAACAGGCACAACAGTGTGGGAATTGACTGTGGAAATGGGGGGTGGAGATGGCAGAAGAGGGCAAAGGGGAAAAGCTGAGACAATTTTAGTAAAATAACAATTAAAAACAGTAAAAATAAAATAAAAATTGTAAATTTTGTAACATTCTTAAAAGGTTAAAGTTCAATTCAGTGTATTTAAATACAATATACCATTATATCAGTTTTGTTTTCACTTTCATTGACATCCCAAAAAAGTGAGAAATGAAAAAATCCATAATAACATTATTTTTTCTCCATTTTATGAAATCTGTTCCTCAGTGTTGTAAATTGTTTAAACAAATATTGTCATCAGATAAACACCTAGGCACACACATCAGGGCAGTGTTTTATTTAGATCTGAAAAACCAAGACAAATTTCTGTATCTACCAATTTCTTTGTGATTTCTTTGAAGATTTTATTTATTTGTCTTTATAGGGGAAGGGAAGGAAAGAGGGAGAGAAGTATCAATGTACAGTTGCCTCTCATGCGTCCCCTGCTGGGAACTGGCCTGCAACCCAGGCATGTGCCCTCACCAGGAATTGAACCATGGTTGTCTGGTTCACAGGTACACACTCCATCCACTGAGCTACACCAGCCAGGGCTCCTTGTGACCTTACACAAGTTTACTTAGCTTTTAATTTGAGTAAGTTGCAACAACAAACCTTGTAGAGTTCTCAAGAGAACCATAGGCTTAATGCATGTGACGCTGCCTGTACTGGCATGTGTAAGAGCTCAACTCACATCATATGTCACCCCTGCTTCATTTGTGCCATTGGCGTTGTCTGTCCTCAGATGTGCACTGTCAGTTGCACACATGCCCTATTTGATTCTGTAGGCAGGAATCTAGGTTTTCTTCCACTCGGTTATTGTTATGGCTGTTTTTAAATAAACTATATGTTTCCCAAATTTCAAGAAAAATGTAACTTTTGTTTAAAACGTCTTTAAATGTATGAACCCATGCCATTAAAAAGAGTACATTTGAATAGTTGCTACATTAAGACGAAGGGAAATAGATTCATATCCCACCTTGGAGTGAGCCAAATGATAACATTGGCTTGCTCTGAGGATTTGAGCTGTTGCCTGTGTTCTCTTTTCTTTTATTATTTACCTCAAGAATTTTTCACATTTGATTTAGCAAGTTCGCTGAGCATTTTTTCTTGTTTTGGCTCCTCTTTTGATTTGGGGGAAATCTCAAGAGAGGTCGAAGCCAACAGAACCATCTGCTCTGGAAGGTGGGATGGTGGGTAACCCCTTCTCTCCCCCTTGGCAGCATGGAATCTCAGTTGCCCAGTCACATCTCCCTTTCTCCCACCAGTGGAAACTTTGAATCTTGAGTAAATGAAGAGAATGAAGGAAAAACTCCATGACATTTAGACATTTTTGGCGGCAGAATTAACAGTGTGGAGAGAAAAACAGCTTGGTATGAAATGTCCAAGTGCAATGAAACCCAGCTGGGGAGTGGTACCATCCAGACCGAGCTGTCCCAGGGAAACAGATAATGAGGGTTCGGTCAGACCACAGCCGTGTTCTCAGGTGGCCAATTGGCAGCTTTTTCACAACCACTTCCATATTGGAGCCATCACACTCTCTATCACTAAATTTCACTTATGATTAAGGTCACTAGAATTGAGTTATAATCACACGGAAGCAAGAATCGCAACCAGTTCGAATGTGTACCAGTAGAGTTGGGTGGGGTTGATGCAGAAGATGAATGCTGAAAATTCGGGTAATTGGGAATGGTACAACTCTGGCAGGCAGTTTTCAAGCGTTTAATAAATGTCACTGGGAATAAAGCTCTGATTCAAGGCGAGCCTTAAGGAATCCATGCAACCAGGACTATGTAGCATGTATGGCCCATGGACATGAGAAGCTCTGCTAGGTGCGATACAGTGGACAGTGAAGAAAACAAAAAAGGCAGCCTAAAGTTTAATGCTCATCTGAAGTCGAGACCTGAAACCTGACAACAATGTCGCTTTAGAAAATTTCTGGTTCTTACCTCTTTCCTAAAACAAGTTAATATAGTTTCTGATACTGGAGGTGCAACTTGATTTGGCAGCCGTTTTCTCTACACCAATAAACCTAGAACACAGACAGCAATCAAACACATTCACACCCCTCTTTTGCCCTGTGACTGAAATTTATATCACTCCTTATGTGTTAGTAAGGAGAAATATTGCTTGTTTTACTAGGACATCACAGAATCCACTTAATAAATGCCATCTTGCTTAAGGAAACTGACAGTCAAAAACATTTGAGGTACTTCAGTTGCCTTGGGTGGGCCCATACATAACAGATAATGGGGAGGGATACTAATCAAGAAAATTAATCAGCCTGCTACCAAATTGGAGACTATATCGCTAAGCCAAGGTAAAATCCACAGGACTCTTCCTTTCTCACTCCCCGACCGTCTTGGCAGCTGCTTTTGTTTGGGGGCCATCCACACTTACGGCACAAAGATGGTGGCCAAAAGAACAAAAGAGGATGAAAAGGTCCCTGGAGTTGATCGACTCTAGGCTCCAACATTGTAGGAAAGGTGGAAAGTGTGTGGGGGTACAAATCAACTCTGAAGATGATCAGAGAAAGCAAAGCCAAACTGGTCATTCTCACCCACACACGACCAAACCGAGGAGACCTGAAATACAGCCCTGTGCCACAGTGACCGAGACCAGGGTCCATCACCACGGGGGTGAGGGTGTCGAACTGGGCAGAGCGAGTGGAAAACACACCAGAGTAGGCACACCGTCTCTCACTGACCCAGGTGATTCTGACATCACTGGAAGAGTGTCAGGTCAGACTGCTGACAAGTAAGTCACGCACATTGTTGACAGCAGACTGACAGCTGTGGCAGTGAGGGGTAAAGGGGTGGTGGGATTGAGCCAAAAGGAAAAATTGCTATGGACACAGACAACAGTGTGGTGATTGCCAGAGGGAGGGGTGTGGGTGGTGGTAGAAGAGGGTGTAGGGGGAATAAATGGCAAAGAAAAACAATAAAAATAAATTAATTAATTAAAAACCACTTAGTGCTACGTTTTGTACTCTGACTGTCCTGTAAAAAAGAGAACCAATTAATGAAGGGCCTCGTTGATTTTGAAGGGAACATTTGCAATGTTTGGTTCTACAGGTCTGACCAACATAAGGTTTTAAATGAGTCCTAGAGTAAGAAAAAAAATTAAATGGCAAAAGATGGAAATCAAAAGACTTTGTTGCTTGACCCTTCTAACCAGCTGGGTGCTGTTCCGCTCAGCTTGTGCGTGGCAAAATGCCAGAGAAGCGCGTGGTCTGTGGTAAGCTGTCATGGAACATTCATGGCCCCGATGCCTATGTTTTGGAAGAAATTCCATATGCTCGTGACAAAACAACAGCTTGTTCTTATTAAAAAGTATTTTAATTTCTTTTATTTTTATTAAACTTAGAAGAGGTGAAATTGGTTAACAGAATTACACAGGTTTCTGGTATACATTTCTATAATACATCACCTATATATTGTGTTGTGTGTTCACCACCCCAAGTCAAGTCTCCTTCCATCGCCATTTACCCCCCTGTTCCCGCCTCTGCCTCTCACCACGCCCCCTTTCCTCTGATAATCACCATGCTGTTATCTGTGTACACGAGTTTTTTTCTTACTCCCTTCAGATTTTTCATCCAGTCCCACAAACACCCCTCCCTTCTGACAGTTGTCAATCTGTTTTTTATCTATGGACATGTTTCTATTTTTTGATAGTCCATTTTATTAATTAGATTCCACAAGTGAGTGAAATCCTACGGTACTTGTCTTTCTCCTACTGGCTTATTTCACTCAGCATAACGCTCTCCAGGTCCATCCATGCTGTTGCAAAGGGTAGGATTTCCTATTCTTTTCGGAAACTGCTTTCTCGTGCTCTTGGGCTCTGATAGATAGATAATAAGCAACTGAAAGCCAGAAATGAAAAAATCATATAGCCTTAGCTGCCCACTGAAAACTGTGTTCTAGCTCACACACAAACTACGTATTAAAGTGTGCCTAAACAGAACTTCGTCATTTTGTAGTCATCGGTCAGCTTATGTCTCCAATCATCTCCGTGTTCATTCAGGGGACCTCAAGAATGAAGCAGCCACTGTGTCTGCCACAGAGGTGTCAGAGTGGCCCTCATTTCACTGACGCTTATCTGGACACTCCCTGCAATGCTGATTGGTCTTCCAGGGCACCAGTCAGAGTCCAGCAAGAAAGACTCTAGTACTTCAGGCAGGCACGGACTAAACGCAGGTGTTGTGAGCCAGAATACTCAGCTCTTCTGTATCTCGCAAACAATAAACTCGAGTGGTGAAAATGTATTTTAGGTATTAAGTGCATATAAGGTATACATAGCATATATTATATACCACATACTAAATTTATTAAATTATATTTGATGCACAATAGATTAAAATGTAGTAAAGAGGGTCAGATGTATGGTGATAAAAAAAGATTTGACTTTGGGTGGTGAGCACCCAAAATATAGAAATATATAGTTATTGCATTATACAATAGAAGTGTACATTTGAAACTTACATCATCTTATTAACAGTTGTCATCCTGATAAGTTTCATTTCAAATGCATTTTAGTTATATAAAGGTGTATTAAATGAACTTACTATTGGCATACACTGTTTCTTTTGTCTTTTATACATTCTTTTATTTGGAATGTAGTAAGTACTTTTGAATATGTGTGTAACGCATTTCAGGATCTGTGCTGAATTTCACGTGACCACAGATGAGCACGGCAGACACCCATCTTGGTGTAATGGAATTTTACTGTGTGCTTTTTTGCAGTTGTGTTAAAAGTGCGGCAGTAGTCGTAGCGGTGGCTGTGGTGAGTTAGGAGTCGGTCTGAGGAATTAGCTGGTATTTCGGTCCAGCCATGTTGAAAATGCAGAACTTCTGAGACTTTAATATGTGGATTCCTCAGCCTTTCATTGTGGAGCTCGCCAGTTAAGTCGGGGCTGAAAACACAGATTCAAGGTGGTTGATTTTTCATTCGTGGCTGAAGACCTGATTTGGGATTAAAGCAACCACGAAAATATGGAATGACCTCCTTTTACCAAATAAAAGCGTGGGCAGCCTCAGTCCTACAGACACGGACGTAAGAGAAGGGGTTGTAGAAGAGTCTGCATGAAACCGGGGGCAATAATTAATATTTTAAAGCGCTTATTAAATTTCTAATCTCCTGGAAAATAGTTATGATTCCATATAGTAAAAATCTAATTTGACTCAATCTGTCCTAGCATACAAATAGCTGTGATAGACAGTCAGTATAACCAGTTAGACCGTGGGCACTGAAATTAGATCACCGCCAGAGCAACAGCTCTGTGACCCTGAGTAACGTATTCTTCCTGTGGCAGTTTTCTCTTCTGTGGCATGGGCATGCTAGAATACCCATGATTTGTTATAACAATTAACTAATATGCAAAATATGCTAAAGATGGTTCTGACTCAGACTGGTTTCTCAGCATGTGTTAGTCATTAATTTTGCATTTTTACTTACAGACACACGGGCTGTAAATATTAAATATCAGCCTTTATATTTGTCTTCTCTAGTAGAGTGACTCATTTATGGTACCTGTTCAATAAATTCTTCCTTTTAAATTTAATTGATTTATTTTTCGAGAGATGAGAAGAGAGGGAGAAAGAGAGGAACAGAAACATCAATGTGCGGTTACTTCTCATGCACCCCCCCACTGGGGAGCTGGCCCACACTCAGGTATGTGCCCTGACTGGGAATCAAACTGGTGACACTTTGGTCCGCAGGCAGACACTCAATCCACTGAGTCATACCAGCCAGGTTTGTTCAATAAATTCTTGTGGATGAAGTGATTTATAATTTGAAATTTTGTTTAATCATATTGTTTAAGATGCATGTAATTAACATTTAAAAGAAATCATCTTGTAAAACTGCTAAGAGTTAAATTACCAGGACACTGGGTGTTCAGTATAGTTTTATGAATCCAAAATAAAGAAACACTATATCTGTGGAGAGCAGGGTCAATAAAATGGCATTGGTCTAATGAAAACAGCATAAAGTACATAAAACCAAATTGAGTCACTCACACCCATCAAGATGGCTGCCAGTCAGCCACAACGCTGGTTCAAGAGGGAAACTACCTAAGGCAGAGCAGACTCATATGGCCAGGAAACACACCTAAAATATCTGCACACGTGACCAGAACACTGGGACTGCCCAGAGATAGGCTCCTGGACCAATTCCACAGTTGCCATCAGTGGTACCAAGACATTTATCAAAAGACCCAGAGGTGGGGCGGGCTCCAGACCAAGCTCTCAGCAGACTCAGCTGCTGAGACAGCTGAGCTCCACACACCAGAGTGCTGCTCCACCCCACGCTGATCTCTCTGGAGTCGGCTGCAGAGACTCTGCCTTGCTGGACTGGGGACTACGTCTGCCCTGCTGCCCACCTGGCTCTGGAAATCCGTCCCAGCAAGGTGCTTAGGGCTTCCTTGCTCACCGTGCTGTCTCCTGGACCTGCAAACTGAGACTCCGGGACTCAGGTTTGTTATCCCTCAGTTCTCTCATGTGATATTACTGATTGTTTCTGAGTGATTAGTCTTGCTATTGGGTTAGTGTGGGTTTGGATGAAATCTGCGTTAATAAAAAGCTGGTTGAACTTACATTAATAAAATCCAAGTGAACAACACAGTCACTGTGTTGGCTCCCTGTTATTTCTGGGTGCCAGTGTCACCTATGGGANCTCCACACACCAGAGTGCTGCTCCACCCCATGCTGATCTCTCTAGGAGTCGGCTGCAGAGGCTCTGCCTTGCTGCACTGGGGACTACGTCTGCCCTGCTGCCCACCTGGCTCTGGAAATCCGTCCTTGCAAGGTGCTTAGGGCTTCCTTGCTCACCGTGCTGTCTCCTGGACCTGCAAACTGAGACTCCGGGACTCAGGTTTGTTAGCCCTCAATTCTCTCATGTGATATTACTGATTGTTTCTGAGTGATTAGTCTTGCTATTGGGTTAGTGTGGGTTTGGATGAAATCTGCGTTAATAAAAAGCTGGTTGAACTTACATTAATAAAATCCAAGTGAACAACACAGTCACTGTGTTGGCTCCCTGTTATTTCTGGGTGCCAGTGTCACCTATGGGACTGGTGGTTGTACAGGCGACTCTATGCTTTTGTTTCATAGGAAATAAGGAACAAAGTGACAGTGACCAGAGGGGAGTGGGAGCAAATAACAGGGGAAAGAAAAGGAAGGGTCTTGTTGAGAAACATGTATAAAGGACCCATGGTAATGGACAACAGGTTGGGGACTGACTGAGAGTGTGGGAGATGGGAGGGACAGAGGAGAGCAACTGGGGGAAAATTGGGACCACTGTAATTGAATAACTATTTTTTAAAAAAGTCCCAGGTCAGACATCCGAGTGAGGACAGAAGGCTGATTTACAGGAAAGAAATATAGCGAACATAAGCTCCCAACAATATCCCAACGCACCACCTCTGACTTTAGATTTGATTTCCATATCAAAGGGCCCTGAACTTCTGTTGACTCCCCATTGCTGGCTGACCACGGGCAGAACTTCTGCGTGTCTTACCTGCTTTTCTGCTAAATGCCACATTGTGCTTTCAGTTTATAGGTTTTCCCTTTTAGTCAACAGAATATGTATCTGTTGCAATTCACCTGTGAAATTCAGCTTTGCCTTATGCCTCTAAAGAATGCAAGGTACCACTTTACCAAGCATAATGTTCGTCCGATCCATCCACGCTGTTGCGAAGCATATACTGAATGTCAGGCAATCTGTCTGGGACATTAATAACATCTAGTTTTTTCCCCACATTTTTACCATTCTAGTCATGCCCTCTAAACTCTTGGTTCCTGTATACAAATGCCCACTAAGATTTCCAAGGCATCTCCAACAGTATGTTTAGTAACAGTTTTTTCCCCACCATGGAACCTGTCAGCATATCCTCAGGCTTTTCTATACATTCAGCTCTCTGTAATTCTCTCTGTGCTCACCCTTGTCTACCGCTCTCTGAGCTAGAAAGTGGCAACAGACTTTTAGCTTGTC
Organism: Sturnira hondurensis; assembly: GCF_014824575.4. Taxonomy (NCBI): domain Eukaryota; kingdom Metazoa; phylum Chordata; class Mammalia; order Chiroptera; family Phyllostomidae; genus Sturnira; species Sturnira hondurensis. Next base: position 21,038,205 of record NW_028087015.1, on the reverse strand, counting down.
TCTTTCATTTGCTATAGTTTCCTCTTTACTATACAGAATGAATCTAATTAAAAATTAAAACCTTCCCTAGTTGACGTAGCTCAGTATATCGAGCATGGGCTGCAAACCAAAGGGTCGCAGGTTCGATTCCCAGTCAGGGCACATGCCTGGGTTGCAGGCCAGGATCCCAGTGGGGGCCATGTGAAAGGCAAGTACACATTGGTGTTTCTCTCTCTCTCTTTCTCCCTCCCTTCCCCTCTCTAAAAATAAATAAATAAAATCTTTAAAAAATAAAACCCATCATGTAATTCTTCTGTTCAACCCTTTTAATAGCCTTCCATACTCCTCAGGATAAATTGTTAAATGTTAGAGACACTGGCAAGGAGGCAAGACAATGGTTCTGTCTATTTCACCACAGATTTCAGTTTCAGAAAGTCTCATTTCGGTGAATTAATTTAATCAAATAATATGATTTGTTTATTTCTGTGCACAGGACCCTGACATCTCCACTATAAACTTATGAAACTAACAAACAAGAACATTTGTTCAATTATTTGTTTAATAACATGTATCAGCCCCTAAACTATGTGATTTGTCTGTTTCTCTGTACATTGGCACCAGGCAGAGTATTTAGTACCTGGGCGTAGATACTTAATACAGCTTTGTACAATTACAGTATTAATAGGAAATATTTTTAAAGTGTAAACTTTGATGAAAGGAGGAGTTGAATGGGTAGAAATAACCCTGGTGTTGTGGTAGCAGAGTAGAAATGTCCAGTTTACATAGAGTAGCCTATGGGAGTGGTGAAAACCCCAGCAATATGGGAAAGGATATTGAATGCAAAAAAATGATTTCAGGTCATAAAGAACATAAGACAAAAAGTAGAAGAAAACACCTCAAAGGAGCTTTCAAATTTTCCGATGGCTCTATTGTCGCCAGTCACTAGGAAAACTTCTGCCAGCTGTTTACGACGCCATGCAGATGATCCCCGAGCGTGACCCTCTGTGTGTGTTCATTATGCATCATCCGTGGAGGTTTCTGGACACTGTACGTGATGATGGGCTCTGTAAGTCCTCAGAAGTTACAAGACACTATTTTGTGACTATGTTTCTAATTATTTCTGGAAATATGTAAAACCGTTGAATAGTAGTGGGGTATAATTTTACTAATCCACAAATCATATCATCCTGCTTATACTGAGTGGGAAGATTAATATGAATGGAGTGTGTTGTTCATTTACTAGTTTTAGTAATAAGTTAAAGGGTTTTACTGAAAATTATATAACTGAAAATTCCTAGAAATAAAAAAAAGCTTTTTATTGAATGGTCTGTGGATTCGTGTTAAACAAAATAAGAAATCAATCCCTAGGCTCTTGAAAAAACAGTAAATTCCTCCTGAGAACATATTTTTTTGTCTTTCATATGGTCTCATTTTCTTAAAATAAAATGTGTCGGCGAGGTGTGATGGTGTTGAGTTTGTACATAGTATCATCCCACAGAGAACCTAGTTGGCTAATAGAAACGGTTTAAGGTACAGCAGTACAGCATTTTCCCTCAGGCCATAAATAATACATAACTTTGGTGTTTAATCCAATGCTGACAAGAAGAGGAATGAGTTGGCACCCATACGGTGAATATTAACTACATTTCTAGCTATTGTCGCACTTAAATATTTAAGGCCTTCTTTATAGATTGCAATAAAATGTAAGAAGGGATTAATATATTGCAGATGAAATTGTAAACAAGATTGTGTACAATGAAGACATTATGAGATATTTCTTCTCTACAACATCTGCCTTGTCTGGTTAAAAGAAAACCTGCTAAAGCATAGCTCAGTTACCAGGAAGGTGAATTTATCTCTTTGCAAGTAGTCAGGTCCTGATTTAAGTCTTGTTTAGGTGGGATGGCGTGGCATGGTGCTGCTGTGACAAGCAGCTGTTTGGTCTCCTTGGCTTTGCTGCTGTCTGTGTTGTAATAGTGGAACCCACTTTGGAAAGCCTCAGTTTTGTTTTGTTGTATGTACTTGAAGAGATAATTATCCTACATTGCCAGTACTGTTACAACAAATTAAATCATTTTTTTCTGAAATAATATGTAGGTTGTAGAACATTGCAATAGTGAATAATGTTGTTTTTTGCTTCCTTGCTTTCTGTGGATTACAAATGCTTAGAGAGTGAAATCTATATTCTTTCCATCTTTAGCACCATGTATATTATATACTATATATAGTCTATCATGTATAATATATAATATATTATACATACTATTCATTCAATACTTATTGAATGAATAAATGGATAATAAATATACAATTTTGATGAATGAGTCACGTTTGCCAGCTTCTACAGTGAAAAACCTCACTATTGCCAGCAAAGCTACCTGAATATTTCATTCTGTGTCACTTAAATCATATAATTCTGATTTCTCATAAAAACATATTTATCTCCATACATTTCAAAGTGCTCTCGCTGGTTTAATTTTGTCCTGCTGCTCCATTTGTAGCTGACACGTCCGTGGTCGCTGTGGTGTTCTGAGAGAGGCTTAGGGACCGTTACAGCTTTCTGCATAGCAACTCTCTCCAATATGTCATCTCATTTCTCTGGATTAGTAAAGCTATGCCATGTGGTCTGCTAGAAGGTGTATTCCAGTTGGATTTACAAGGACTTGGCATTACACATGGATGACCTGCCACGTGCTACCTAGGAGATCTGGGCAAACCAACCTTAATTCATTAAGTTAGAACACTAATATCTCCTACTTTCCCATTAAGGGTTGTAAGTGGATTTCTAGAGCTTGATGTGAAACCAATGTTCCCCTTCTCATACAGGGTCATATAAGTGTAGAACAGGAAACAGAAAATGGACTGTAATTTTAATGGTTTCCTTCACATACAACCTTAAGAGATAGTACCGATGGCCTGAAGAAGAGTCAGTGAACCCCTCACCCCATATCCTGGTTCAGATTCCAAGACTGATGATGTCACACATGCATTAGCCGTGTAAGAAAAGATTTATTGATCACATAATGGAGCTCTGTGGAAGAGAGGGGTGTGCCCCAAGCAGCCTGAAAGCAGCTTGAGGGAATGGGGTGGGGGGTGGCTTAGGGTTTGATGTTTTTTATGAGGTGGGGGCAGAGTAAGTGTTCCCTCACATGGGCCAAGGCTTCCGCGGTTTAAATTCTCCACTGGAACCAAAGAAAGCACCCGGGTTTTCTTAACAGTTGTCCAGATGCGGGCCAGAAGGGAAGACCAGTGATGGTGGAAACTGTGAACAGTCCAACATCAATAAAAAAGTTAAACGATTTCTAAAATTACTCCCAAAGTTTGATTGAAGACTTAAATGGGCCATATTTCTTTTAATCGAATTTGAATTTGTTTAAGGCATTAGCATCCTCTATGAGGCCTGTAGTCTTAAGCCACGGAGATATGATAAGGGAGGGAAATTTCCATCAAATGCCTTATTTACGACACCTGGCATTGTGTATTATGAGAACTAAAATAAGTGACTTAGCAGCCATCACATAAGCCTAGCAAGAAGGTGAATGTATGTGCCTAATGCACCGGCACGGACACCAGTGTGGTAATGGCCAACAGGAGGGTGGATTGGGGGCTGGGTGGAGGCTGGCAAATGGAAGGAAATGGGGACATCTGTAACAGTGTCAACAATAAAAGTAAGGGTAAAAAAGCCTAGAACATCAAATGGGACACATAACATCTTGATGAGGACTTGTGTAGTGGTGATAGTATGTTTAAAGACTTGTTTGACCTGGACTTCTATTTTGATTATCAGTAAAGCGAGAGAGCCCCAGAATCTTTAGCTAAATGGGTGGGAACCTTGGATAAGGAAGCAATGTTAATGCCACTGGACAGACCACATAGCCATATCATTGGAAATGTTTTAAGAGTATGTAGAAATTTGCAAATAGATCTGATTTTTTTTTTTTTGCCAGGGCATCTAGTAGTAAAATGACTGCCCAAATTTAGTGGGATTGCACTGACCATTGTTCCTTCTCATTTATCAGGGACATCTCATCTGGGTAAGGAATGGAATCAATAGTTCTTCAGCAGGCTCTGTATAATTGTGGTGCTGCTATTTATTAAGTATTGAAATTTCTGTTGCTATTCACTCAGTTGAAGCCCAAGGACTACCAGGGGTCTGAGAGAGTATGGATCTCTGCCAGCACCATGGAATCTCACAGGAACTGAGCTGAAGGAGGAAATAAAACATGCAGAGTGTCCAGCAATGGCTCTCCCCTGTGGTTACAATGCACATTTAACAAGGATGCACTGATGGCAGTGTTAGTGTGCAGGGGACTGACTTCATGACCCAGAGTGTAAAGGAAAGTTGAATGTGAAGGTTTTGGTGTCAAGGCCCCAGAGAGTCTGTTTTCCATGAGATTGCATATGAATGCAGCTGTCATCATCACGACATGAAGCGTGAGACAGAGGAGGGCAGTGTTTGGACTAAAAGCCTTTAGCAACTTGTTGCCATCATGGATGGTCAAGAAACTTCTAAAAACATAAGAGAAAGCTGCTAAAAATTGTATGATAAAGAAGTCTCTGAGAAGATAAAGGGGAGTGACTATACAAAGTTTGTCCAGAAAAACTCCAGCCATTCTTAAAATAACCAGAAGAGTTTCCATGACATCAATGTAACCTGGCAGCCAAGGAGAGTGGCCTGGAATGTGCATGTATGAACAATGATGACTTCACTGCACTAGTCAGTAGGGGCAGCAGACACCATTGAGTGAGCATGTGTACTGTGTGGCCATTACTTTCAAAGTGACTGAGAAAGAACAAGGAATCTGAATCTGAACTTTTGCCTTAAGCTTGAACATCCCTCCACAGAAACTATTTGGATGATTCGGAAGGATTTTTGGGGATGATGAGTGCAGTGCAGTGCAAGTAAAAGTGGGGCAAAAGTGCTTCAAAGATGATCAAGAATCTGCTGAAAGTGACCCACATTCTGGAACGTCTGCAACACGCAGGAAACCTGAGCATGTTGGACAGGCTGAAATCAACAAAGATCAGCAACTGACAGTGTGAGAACTGGAGGCTGATCTGGGGATTCTAAAAACTACTGGGTCCAAAGTTTAATGCGAGACCTTGCGTGAAACACGTTGTGTCAAAACTCTTTTGGTGATTTATGCTTCCACAGGAGAAGGAACACTGTGCTGCAGTTGCTAATGACGATTCGAACTGCTACCAGTCGACCATATTTCCTCAAACAGGTAGTAACCAGAGATGAGTTGTGGGTCTATGGCTACATTCTGGAAATGAAGGCCCAGTTGTCCCCAAGTGAAGTCACCTGATTTTCCACTGCAGAAAAAGTGCAACAAAGTCGCAGCAAGATCAAGACCATGTTAACTGAGTTTTTTGATTGGGAAAGTGTCCATCAGGAGTACGTACCTTCAGGCCAAATGATTAATAAAGAATGTTACCTCGATGTTCTTTCTCAATTCAGAGACACAATACATCAAAAATGGCAACAATCTGGTGATTAGCAACTTCATCACAATATTACTACTGCTTATACATGAAGTCTTGTGCAGAGTTTTTTGGTGAATCACCAAATCACACAGGTTACTCAGTCCCTCTAGCCCAGATTTGGCACCCTGTGACTCCTTTCAGCTTTTCTCCAAACTAAAATCACCTTTGAAAGGGAAGAGATTTTCGACTGTTGACGAGATTCAGGAAAATATGATGGGGCAGCTGATGGCAATTGGGAAAATAGAGGGAGGCTCCAAGGTGCCTACTTTGAAAGGTACTGAAGCATCCTTCTCCTATGTCCAATGTTTCTTGTCTCTTGCTTGTTCTTTAATAAATGTCTCTATTTTTCATAGTGCATAACTGGATACTTTCTGGATAGCCCTACAAAGACTGGACATTTGGACAGATTTCGGAGACTTTTGTAGTGGAGTTACTTGCAAGTAGCAGTATGAATGGACTTAAGTTAAATGTATAAAAGAACTATGTTGCCTCTAAAAACAAAAAGGCCTAAATATTGAAATAGTTTTATCTCAGAAATGCCGAGTGGCTCAACAGTGCATCTTGGCAGTGTTGGGAATGAAACTGCCTAAGAACTATCTAAAAGCTTTTGTCAGTTTATAAAGTGGATCTTGAGTAAGGCCTAGGTAATACGAACATTATGCCCATTTTCTACATAAAAAATCTGAGTTATATTTCCTTTTTAAAAGTTTTTCAGCTCCAATATATATTTGATCTGTCATAGGGAAAAGGCTCTCCCTAAGTCTGTAATTCCAGCTTCTAAATTGCACCATGTAAAAAACATTAGATAGATGGGTAAAAAGTATTGAGTTTATACACAGGAGGAACACAGTGTTTCTTGCACTAATATTATTATACTCAATTAATAAAGATTTATATTCACTTGTCTGAAGACTACTTGCTTTGTTAGAGTTTTATCTGATTTTGGATAACTTATATTCCTAAATCCTTATGGTTATCTGCCCTCTTGAAATATATATTTTTAAATCATTATTATATGCTTCTTTTTCAAACAGTTTTGTCTCAGCTGTAAATCTGATCACACCCCCTCCCATTCCACAGATCCTATTAGCTTTGCCTTTGAAATAGATTCATAAATAACCACAAACCCTACACATGAATAAATTATTATTGAAATTCATAGAAAAAATAAAGATACAACTGGCTTTGCTTAATTGTCATGCCAGGAGATACACACCAACAGAGAAATTCACTGAATTAATCACTGAGGGGGAAAAGCCAAGGAATTTAAAAGCAGGAAGATGAGGGTTCGTTCTGTATTCATTAGGGCTGAAAGGTTTGTAGTCTGCTTGAGGCAGAAAAAGTGCCAGAGTCCATACATGGTTGGTTCAAACAAGTGTCATTGTTCATTGGCCAGCAGACTATTCCTTGATGTCCACTGAGAATCTGGTATTTGAGTTCACTCAGGGTTCTTGGTCATTCTCAGCCTCGTCTCCAATGCTGCTCAAATTGTATCACTGCTTAATTGCTTGAGAGGATTAAAACAGCATTCAGCCCTCACTGGTGTGGCTCAGTTGGTGGGGTGTCACCCTGCAAAGCAAAAGTTCTTATGTTTGATTCCTGGATTCCTGGTCAGGGTACATGTCTGAGTTGTGTGTTTGGTCCCTGGTCAGGATGCCACGAGAGACAACTGATTGATGTTTCCCCCATCTCTTTCTCCTTCCCTTTCCCTCTCTCTAAAAATAATTAATAAAATATTGAAAAATAAAGTTTCCGTTTTATCTCCCAGACAAGTGCTGCTGTAGGGGAGCATTAGCCAGTCTGAACATTACCCATCTGAACATTTCTCACTAACCATTCTGCTGCTGTCCTGTACAAGACATCATCATTTCTTCCCCGGATAATTACAGCAGCTTCTAACTGCTTTCCCAGATGTCATCCTTAAAAACAAAAGTGGTCATTTGGAAATTTAAGTTGTTTCTCTATTCAAAACCCAGCTTGATTGTTCATGTTACTCAGAGTTAAGTTAAATCTCTTAGAATGGCTTGTCATACTCCAAATGTTCTGAACTGCCACTCCTCCTATCTGAATTATATCCTACTACCCCCAGTACTTACTTGGCCCCAGTCACCACGCACATGTTGTTTCTCCCTGTGATGTTGCAACTCTAAGGTCTTTGAACTAGATAGTCCCATTGCCCGGAACGTATCCCTCAGATATCCACTTGGTTTATACTCTCACCTCAGTCAAGTCCTCGCTTAGGGGACATATTCTCTGAGAAGGTTACTTCACCATTCTACATACATTTGCAAATGACCTATTGTGTACCCATTTTGCTTCTTAAGAAGTACATGATATTTATCATCTTCTAACAGTAATAATTTTCTTATTAGTCTATCTACTTTTTATGTTTATACATTCTTTTCTCTCCACAAAGGAAATTAAACTACACAAAAATATACTCACATATTTTTCTGTGTTCACACATATAACTCAAGCATATCGTAAGTGATCAACATGTGGTTCAACAAGCCTGATAATTAAGCCTGATAATTTTATCAAGCCTGATAATTTTAGTAGCATGGCATACTTTAGGTTATAACATAAATCCTAAAAAACTAAATAGTTTAAATTCTATTGTTTAAATAAAGCAATAAAAGTGGGAATTAATAACACAATACCAAAATAAATCCCCATATGAAAATGTGTTAAATAAAATAAACCTTACTTAACGAATAAATAATAACTTTGTAATATAAACTTTATACTTACATTACTCTATTTTCCCTTAGAGATACTTTCTTCTGTTTTATATATTTAAAATTTGTAATTAAATTAAAAATGTGTGGTTACTTTTATTGTATGTAAACTTCAGCTATATCCAATTTCATTGTTGACTTTTTCCCAGATATTCTGCTATTTTTTATTTGCTTTAAACTTAGTCCATATGTTGCAGAATCACCTTTTAAAACTGCTGTGTTTTTGGTCTGAATATACAATTTCAAATACATCAGCTATTACTATAAGTAGTATACCGTGGTTAAAATATAATCACTACTGTTTCTGCTTTTGGTAAATATTAAATTTTGTGGCTTGATAACCATTTTTTTAAAAGTAAATATCTGATGGCAACTTGAGGAGAAATTGTGACTTTGCATTGTAGAATTGGGAAAGAGGGTTTGTAAGAAAGCTGATATATGCCTAATTGTATTTAATACATTTTCTTTGGTGTGTTTGGAGGGAAATACGCTATTTTGGTAATCAAATATTTTTATTGAAATTTTATTTTTTAAAGATTGTATTTATTTATTTTTAGAGGAAGCAAAAGGGGCAGAAAAGGGGAGGGAAAGAAACATGAATCAGTTTTCTCTCAGATGCACCCCACCCAGGAAATGCACCTGAAACCCAGGTATGTGCCCTGACCTGAGAACTTTCGCCCTGCATGACAATGACCAACCCACTGAGCTATAGTGATCCGGGCATTTTTAATGATAATTTTTTAATTCAAATTCAAATTCAATTGATTAAAAGTTGCAAAATTGTCCATATTATTAGAAAAACTAATTAATTAATAGAAATGAAAATTCATGTCCATTAAGCATTTTAGAAATCAAAGTCTCTGATTTATGAAAATTGTTAAACTTGATCTTTGAAACCTAGTACATTTATGCCCACCAAAGAAGAGATAATGTAGTATTCTCAAACTTTATTTGTACAAATATTTAATGAGCTGAATTTAAAGACTTTTTTATTGTTTTAGAGTCATATGAGGAAATATTTTCTTGAATTCATATTCCTGCTTTGTCTCCAAGCTGTAGTAATTTTTTTTTTAATCACAGCATTATCATAAGATACATAATAGTCTCTCTTATCCATGGTTTTGCTGTCCACCATTTGTTACCTAAAGTCAACTGCAGTCTGAAAATAGAAAATTTCAGAAATAAATTGTTTGTTACCTAAAGTCAATTGCAGTCTTGAATAGAAAATTCCAGAAATAAATTATTCATGAGTTTTCATTTGAGCATCATTCTTAGTAATGTGGCAAAATTTCTTGTCACCCCACTACTCATGCCTGAGATGTGAATTACCCTTTTCTCCAGCAAATCCATGCTGCATGAACAGGGCAATATAATGCTTATTTATTTATTTATTTATTTATTTATCTTCACAGGGGAAGGGAAGGAGAGAAGGAGAGAAATATCAATGTGTGGTTGCCTCTCGTGCGTCCCCTGCTGGGAACTGGCCTGCAACCCAGGCATATGTCCTGACGGGGAATCAAACCGCGATCCTTTGGTTCACTGGCCCGCACTCAATCCACTGAGCTACACCAGCCAGAGCAACAATACAATGTTTTGAGAGGAATCAAATTCACATAACTTCTGTTACAGTATATTGTTATGACTATTCTGTTTTATTATTAGTCATTGTTGTTAACCTCTTACTCTGCATAAATTATAAATTGAACTTATCATAAGTTTGTCTGTATGAGGAAAAAAACATAAGGTTTTATACTATCCATGGTTTTAGCCAACCACATGGGGATCTTAATACTCATTCTCCGTGAATGAGGGGGGACTCCTGTTTATAGTTAAAAAGGGAGATTGTGAGCAACAGCATCTTGAGGAATAAAATTCAAGGCTTAATTCTTCAATACTAATTGACATTGTAAATATAAAATTGTGCTTTAAATGGTGCTTGTATGTGTGTGTGGTCTTATGTTACATTGCACATGCAATCTGCAAGATGAACAATTAATCACAATTTTTTTGTTTCATCTTTTCTTGAAATTATCACCATAAATTACACAGTGATTTGCAATGGTGTCACTGAAAAATATTTTGTTAGAATAATTATTGTTCTCCCAAATTAACCCACAGCTTTTTTAGGTCTACATTATTTGTGTCTTTCTAGGACTGGTGATATCAATATCCCTTTCTCCCAAGTATACAATGACATATTTCTGCTTTGTTCATTTTGTTACCTTCATTGAAGAATCATCAAAGATGGTCATTATCCAACCAGATGAACAAAATTCTCCCTAGAAAAATATGAATTTACTCAACCAAATGAGACATATGTAAAATCTAGTCCTGAGCACTAAGGGGTTAGCAGTAGAGAGAGTGATTAAATTATGTACAAATTAAAATAAATTATATAATAATAATATAAATGATTATTATAAAAGCATTAGCATTTAGTCATCATTTTGCTAAATACTTTATGTCTGATATTTCATAATTGATGCATGGGATTTGAATTATATTCTGTCTGGATCTTAACCTATGTGACTGTAAACTAAAATTTTACTTCGCATTTCTACAGGAGACCAAATTGTCAGTAGCTGACTTTTCAAGAAAATACTCCTCTGCATTTCAGTTTCCATTTATAATTTGAGTTATCATTACATGCAACCTGATTGAGTCAGTGATAGGATCAATAAAAAGGGAAATAATACATCTAACATGAACTTTTACTTCAGAATTCAAATCATGAAACCAAAATCACTTAAAATACAAATTGTTATTAAACATGAATACACCACATTAAAATAAGTCAAAAGTTCAATCCATCCAGCTTTTCTCCAGTATTCAAAATAGTTAACTGTACCTACATGCATGTGTCTATACATGTGTTTATATATGCTTGGGAAATAGATGAAGTTTATTATTTTGTGTTGGGTGGCCATATTGAATGGGAGAAAACAGTGACTAAAACAATAGAATCAACTATTGTATTCAGACTGTCTTTTCTCTTTACTAAACATCCCCAGGGCTAAGATCTGCTGAGCTAATACTGACTCTTGAGTCTGAATTCCTGTTTATTCTCATGCAAGTTCCATTACAATCTCATTAAAGGGTGTATTAAGTAGAATTATTTGCTTACTGTTTCATTTCATAGTACATTTGGCCATTTTTCTCCTCCATCTTCCCCTCATAATTCCAGAATGACATTTTCAGCCATTAAAAATATATTAAGAAATATCGCCAAGATTTCCAAAACAATGTAGTCTGTTCACTTGTGGGCTTCAAGTGTGTCTGAAACTACTGTTACTGTAATATTGCTAAAAGTACAGACTTCATTTATTGAGTAGAAATCAATTTTTGATTTGGGTAAGTGGGAGAAGAAAGGAGAGGATTAATTCACAATGACAGGATCCGAAGGGAAATTGCACCAAGGGACACAGTAACTCGTGCTGTTATTTTGTTACAGATTCCCAGTCCTAGAACTTCACAGAGGGGAAAGAACTGTGAACTTAGAGAGTTCTCACAGGAGAATTTTTAAAGGGACAGATAGATTGAAATATTTAGTTATTAACAATATTGTTAAGGGAAAAAGGGAGGTGAAGGAAAATTAGAAGAAAATCTTAGTTTGTTTCAAGATTTCTAAGAACTTCCCAGATAATAATCATCTATTGTACTTACTATGGGAAAATAGGCAGATGCATAGTGCTTGAGACACTCTAAAAGGGTTGTATCTTTTCAACCCTCCTCAATCCATATTCCATCCAGTCACTAAGTTCAGCCAAGATTCAAAAGAATGCAAATTGGTCTCTGCCAATCCATCAGGGTTATTAGCAACAACTTGGTGCAGAACGTCCACTGTAGTGGCACATGGGTGCTTCGGCTCATAGAGCCAGGTGAACTGTGTGTTCTAGACATTCAGATCGATGGCCCACACGTGGGGGATAAGACTGTCTTGGGCACTCAGACCCACGCAACCACTAAAGGATAAATGAGTGAGCCTGGAGACTTCAGTTAAAATACTTTCCTCTTTTGCCACTCACCTTTGGAGAGGGGCTCTTCGGATCAGTAATTTGATCTGCCCAGGGTCTACACTCACCCTTCTTCAATGAAGGTCAGGTACTTACAAGGGATACTGTTGTCTAGATGTCACCTTTCCAATATTCTTTATTTATAAAGAAATATAGACCCAGAATGATAAAAGAAAGAAAACACAGCAACCTTTCCAATGTGCTCTGCAGCGTTAACAGCCACAGGCTGTGTATAGCCGCTCTCCCTGCCTAGTCCCTGTACTTTATCGTCACACATCCCTTTGTGAAGGACTAGCTTCTGTGCAAAAATATGAATCACATTTCTCAAGAAGATTTATACATTTTCTTACAAAATTGTTCAACATGTTATTTATACTAGTTGGCACTTTGCCTTATCTCCCCTCAAATGTATCATATGGACAGATTTGGGGGGTTAATAAACATAAGCTGCCTTGTTTTATTCCAATAACTGCCTAACATTCAATTGTGTGGATATGTATGATTTATATAATCATTTCTCTACTGAATAACACACGAGCTTTTGCATGGTTCTTCTCCTGTAAAAAATGCTGCATTGACTGTATTGACACTATATAAGCCATGCTCTAGTCTATATACAATAAATATTTTTAAGGAAAATTGCTGAACACTAATAACACAGATTTAACATTTAAGGAATAGTAGTCAAAGGTTTTTCAAATTTTTGATTAATTTATACTATCCTCAGCAGTGAGGGATATTTCTAATTCTTCTCTGTCTTCCCAACAGCACATTCTAAATACTTTTGAAGGATTTTTTCCCAGTGTTTTTACTTCCAGAGATTTCTCTGTATATCAAATTGCACTTTTTGAAGTTTTAGATAGTTGAGAATAATGTACATTTATTGACTACATATCTTCTTTGACAAATGGTCTCCTTCTTTATTTGTGCTTGTTTCTGATAGTTCAGGCATAGTATTCAAGAAACTGTCAGTTGACGTTAACTTTGTCTTTGAAAGAAAGAACAGAAGTTTACAAAAGAGTGTATTTTTTGGACACTCAGTGGAGATACGGACTGTAACTCCGGGTCACCAATCTGCTTTAATGTTGTAGTCTCTCACGTTCTCAGGGTTCTGTTAATCTTCCACCTAATATTGTGCATCATGCAAAGAATGATAAGGACCATCCTGAAGAACTAAGTGAGGGTCAGACCAAACAGCACTCTGTAAGGCACATCAAATCATGCTAAGGACCTTGATTATAGTATATGAACAATCAATGTATATTCAGAAAACATATATATTGGGGGACCCATCAATTTTAAAAGTCCATGCATGTTAAAAATAAAAAATGAATTGTATATGATTAAGATGGGATACACACTGGAAAATGAGAACTTTTTACCTGTGCAGATTAATTGAGTGAGTGAGTTGAAATATGTTAGGGGCAATGGATATCAAGAGAACTACACTGGGTGTGGACAGACTCTAAGAAAATTGATCAGCAGCTTTTTATTGGATGTGGTGTGTGAGGCAGAGAAAGAATTAAGGATGATATCTTACTTCATGAATACAAACAGATATTATTTACTGAATAAGGAAAAGTTCAGAAGAGTATATGCAACTAGTTAAATAGGTAGATATTTGGATATACTGATGTGAGCTATGTCTAAATCCTATTTTATTATTATGTAGAAAAGTGTTTCAATAAATCATACATATTATTTCTTATCTTCATAGAATTAATGATAGTAAGTTAATTTTTAATCACAAGACATAAGACAATGTTTAGGTACATTTATAGATTATATTGCATGGCTATAGCTGAGTTTAAAATAAACTACTTTGCATGAAACAGATAATACTGTCTAGTTTATAAAATCTCTATACAATTTATTTTCTTATAGAGGGCACAAAAGTGAAAGCCCCCAGATCTTCAAATAAATTATTATCTTTACTGAATCAATATTTTATATCTAGTCTTTTTCCTTGCATATTTTTTCAATTCAAATGACTGTATTTACTTTAAACTAAGGTGTTATGAATATAATCAAAGTGATTTTCTTCTGTAGTTTTATTAAATACAGAAGGTTCAATTACTTGTTAGTCCCCGATTGACTATTGTGGCCAAGCAGGAAATACACACGATGCCTGCATCCCTGTAAAAATTAGGGCAAGACTTACTGAAATACCTCAAAGGGGAAGCAGGAAGGGTGAGAGGAAGATGAAGAAAAAGGAGGGAGGCAGAGAAGGAGATGAAGGGGGAAAGCCAACACAATTGTTCTTTGATATTGCTTTAACAGACTGAGTTCCGTTCTGACTCTGCCTGAACACCAGCTTTCTATCCCCAGGTGCAGTTAAATATTTCACAAAGAGAACTACAGACAAGATCAAAAAGGTTCTTCTGAAATTAAAATGGAATCGACGAATGAAAGGGACTTTTTTGTGCAAATCCCTCGCTTTATAGTTCATCATTTCATTTTACTGTAAAATTACAGCAGCCTGTGAGAATTTGCTGTCATTTATGCCCAGCCTCTCATTTACCCTTGATTTTTAAATACCATTAATCCTGTTTCTACTGTATTTCACCCGGCACATTTTCATTTTTCTTTCTCAGTAAATATTCTCTGTGTAAAATTATATATTGGTTTCCTTGCTGATATTGCCAGTTTCCTTTTCTTTCGTGTGTGTTGATAAATTTTGATTCATATTTACCTAACCACTGAATGCCTTTAGTATTTAAGTGGTTAAATTAAAGGACATTAAAGGATTAACTTACTTATAAGTATGTATGTTCTGTTTGCACCGAATACATCTGGAACAATCTTAGACTGAATGATAAAATGAGTTTCCCAGATTTCAGAATAATAGATTTTTTTGAACTGGATTGACCCTTAAGTTCATACATTTTTCATATATCACAGTCTCACCTCACTATTCTGTGTAATGGGACAATCAGGGTTTCCAAAATATGGCTATGGAAATTTATCAGGTTTGCCTGGACAATGAGCAACCAGGGAGTATTTCAGTTCTCCCAGCAAAAGCGGTTACCCCCAAACTAGACTCCTACACGACTAACAATCATTCTACCCATTGTGTACACCTAAATTCAAATTTCAGTCCTAGGTTCAGAGAAGCAGGGAAGCTATAGCATAAACTAAGATGTAAGTTATCTCATTAGTATATTGTCCATACTGACAAAGTCACTATCCTTTTGAACTATTACAAGTGAAAGACAGCAGAGGCTTGTTCTCTTTTCTGGACTGCAAACATGTGCCCTACATCCATCAGCAGACCCTAGCCCTGGCTGATGTCTTTCTGATTATGATGAGAGGTCTGAGGCCTGACCCCTGACTTGTATGTTCCTTCAATAAAGCCTTTTTTTCCTGAATGCACACCATGTAAAAGTGTGGAACTGGTCGAGAAACCCCCTTGCCTTTCGGGTGGCCCTTGCAGAGAGAACTATCTTACATGATGCTTATCCAGCCTAATTTCAGTTGCCACTTTTATAACTTAGAAATGTATAAACTTCCAATTAATTTGTTTCATGTTCATTTCAGTGTAATCCTCTAGAAAAGCTCAATCCTAGTTAAACTTATCTTTCAAGGTTTTCCTTCAGTCTTGTGTGACCAGCCTAGTGAAAAATATACAACCGTAGTCTCTGGTGTCATTTTCTTTTCTTTTCTTTTTCTTTAATTATTGTTCAAGTACATTTTTCTGTCTTTTACTCCCATCCCAGCCCATCCCCCAGTGCTCCCCACCTCCCTGCCATTTCCAACCCTCTTAGTTTTAGTCCATGTGTCCTTTATACTTGGTGTCATTTTAATGACAATTCATCTCGAGTCCTTACTCATACTATTAGTCTACTACCTTTCCTCCAAGAAGCCACATTTTTCTCTCCTTACTCAAGCCCAGCCAATTTTTTTTCTTTTTATTTCATTGAGTAAACTGAAGCATCAGAAAAGAACTTTTACAACCTCCCATTGCCTCATCCATTCAACAAGCTACGTCTGTGCCTGTGAACTTTGCCTTCACTTCTGTTATGAAAACCATTTAATAACTTCCACCTCAACAAGTTCAATGCCTGAGGGCTTTCAACAGCCTGTAAAAGCCTATGGGATCTGGTTCCTGATACCTCTTAGATGGTATCTCCCGCCAGTCTCTACACTAGTCACGGGATGGATACCTGCCTTTGATGTGTCCTTTGCTTGAAATGCTCTTCATCAAACATCCACGTGGTGCCCTCCCTCATCTCCTTGAAGCTTTACTCAAATGTCACCCTCTCAATGAGGTGCATGACCTCTCCATTAAAAATTACACCCTCAGGGGTTTTGCTCCTCCATGTTTCTTCCTTTCAATTTCTGTACAGCATGTACCGACATTTTAAAAACACAGATTTTCTCCCTCTCTTCTCAGCCTCTCCCTCTCTCTCTCCTCTCCCTCTATCTCTGTCTCTCTCCTAACTCTAAAGGGATCTGGACTTATCTATTTATCTTTGGTTCTTTTTATCTTTCATACAACACTGCTGTGTACATAAACAAGGTTCTCAGTGAATATTTTCTTAAGATTTTATTTATTTGTTTTTAGAGAGAGGAAGGGAGGAAGAAAGAGATGGAGAGAAACATCCATGTGCAAGAGATACATCAGTCAGTTGCCTCTTGCAGGTCCCAAACTACAGACCTGGCCCACAACTAGGCATGTGCCCTGACTAGGAATCTAACCGTGATCTTACTGTTCAGAGGCCATCACTCAATCCAGTGGGTCACACCAGCCAGGGCTCAATGAATACTTTTTATTTTAATATTACTATTGGTTCAACTGATAATTCAGCATTATTCTTAATGGCTGATACTAAACACCAGGCGGCAGGAAGGCTCTAAACTTGGTTATCCTGTTTTTAAAACAAAGTACATNTTTGTTTTTAGAGAGAGGAAGGGAGGAAGAAAGAGATGGAGAGAAACATCCATGTGCAAGAGATACATCAGTCAGTTGCCTCTTGCAGGTCCCAAACTACAGACCTGGCCACAACTAGGCATGTGCCCTGACTAGGAATCTAACCGTGATCTTACTGTTCAGAGGCCATCACTCAATCCAGTGGGTCACACCAGCCAGGGCTCAATGAATACTTTTTATTTTAATATTACTATTGGTTCAACTGATAATTCAGCATTATTCTTAATGGCTGATACTAAACACCAGGCGGCAGGAAGGCTCTAAACTTGGTTATCCTGTTTTTAAAACAAAGTACATGAAAATATACTGTTGGAAAATATATTCTAAAATAAATCTTCATTGACGATTCATCCTTTCTTCAATAGTATATAAAAATATAATAACAAATATAACTTAAATATAATTACTATAAAACAAATATATTTAAAAGTAATCATTTTTAATTGTTTTTTTTTAATTTTTATTTATTTATGTATTTTTAGACAGAAGGGAAGGGAAGGAGAGAAATGTCAATGTGTGGTTGCCTCTCACATGTGCCCCTACTGGGGACCTGGCGTGCAACCCAGGCGTGTTCCCTGACTGGGAATCAAACCAGCGACTCTTTGGTTTGCAGGCCAGCACTGAATGCACAGAACCACAATAGCCAGGGCAAAAGTAATAATTTTATAACCAAATAAAATAAAATATTTGCCCTGGCTGGGTATCTCAGTTGGTTAGAGCATCATCCTCATATGTCAAGGTTGGGGGTTCTATCCCTGGTCAGGGAATTCACAAGAATCAAGCAGTGAATACATAAATAAGTGGAGCAACAAAACGATCTCTCTCTCTCTCCCCCTCCCTCCCTCTAATAGGCACCAAGATTCTATCAAAATGTTTTGAAGATATAGTATCCGAGTAAAACATATTTTCTGATCTCCATCTTGTTGAGCTTTTATTCTGGTTAATGCAGAGGTAAAAATCTAATTATTAAAATATACTCAATTATTTGAATGAATCGATCGGTCACTCATTAATTCAACCAAATTTTGTTGGATACAACCATATCCTACTCTGCTAATGGAAATGGTGATATAATGTAACAACATAACATAGCTATTTTCCTCTGAAATCATGAAGTCGTAGCTATTTGAAGACACATTTTTTTTCAAGGAGTTATCATCAGGTATAAGAACTCTTGCCCTGGCTGGTGTGGCTCAGCAAATTGAGCGCCGGCCTGCAAATCAAAGGGTCACAGGTTCAATTCCTGTGACAGGGCACGTGCCTGGGTTGTGGACTAGGTTCCAAGTAGGGGTTGCACAAAGGGCAACCATGTATTGATGTTTCTCTCCCTTTCTCTCCCTTTTCTCTCTCTTTCCCCTTCCTTTCCCCTCTGTCTAAAAATAAAATCTTTAAAAAATTTTTAAATGAATAAAACTAGCACAGCATCGTGCTAAACATTGAAAAGTAAAATATATTAAGATGGTTCGAACAAATCGTGATGCTGCTATGATGTAGAGTTGTAGAAACATCATGGCATCAGATTAAGAGAGATGGATTTAAATTCCCCTCCCTGGTTTTTCAGGTGTTGACTTCAGTAAACTATTTATCCTGTCTAAACGTCACTGTTGTTATTACTCTTTTAAAAAAATATTTTATTTATTTATCTTTAGAGGGGAAAGGAAGGAGAGAGGAAGGAAACATCAATGTATGGTTGCTTCTCGTGCATCCCCTGCAGGGAACTGGCCCCTGCCAGAAACTGGCCTGCAACCCAAGCATGTGCCCTGACTGGGAATCGAACCGCAGTCATCTGGTTTGCAGGCCTGCGCTCAATCCACTGAGCTACGCCAGCCAGGGCATGTTGTTATTACTTTTTAATGATGGCAATAATATATATTTACAATGTTGTTGTGAAAGTTAAATGGCATAATATTTTGAAGGCCTTCAAAAATATTATTTTTAGCCCTGGCTGGCATAGCTCAGTGGATTGAGCATGGGCCTGTGAACCACACGCTTGCGGTTCGATTCCCAGTCAGGGCACATGCCTGGGTTGCAAGCCAGTTTCCAGCAGGGAACTCACAAGAGGCAACCATACATTGATACTTCTCTCCTTCCCTTCCCATCTAAAGATAAATAAATAAAATCTAAAAATATATATATTATTTTTATATGCTATTGAGGAAAAGATGAGTCATCAATGAAGATTAAGTTGACATTCAATGCATTTCTTATTTTATTTTTTCTAAGAAACTAGTCAGTTGTAAAAGAATTCAAATTAAATATGTTTACTACTCACATATCATTTTGTAAACCACAAAACGTCCTATTTCTCAAATGCTATGCCCATGGCCTGACACTGACTTAATAGCATGAAACTGAAATAAAAATAAGCCAAGGAAGAGTTTTTATACATAGAGAGGTCTATGTTATCAACTGAGAAGTGAGGAAAAATCTGCAAAGCATCAGATATCACCACAGCAGGAAGTGGAGCCTGGATACTTTAATTAATTTTAAAGGAAAAGTTGAGGGCTTGAAAGATCGCACACAACTTAGTGTGCAAATAATGACATTTCACAGCTCTCTCATAAATACCCCTTGAAGAGGACTCCATGTATCATTTGAGAGTATATGTCAGTGCAATTTCATCTAAACCAAATGGCATTTTCAAAAATTTTTATATCTTTATGTAATGGTTTCCCCCAGCACTGTAAGTATTAATAGATTATCAGATTGAAGAATGTTTGTTCTGACCTTCACATAGCTCCATTTCACTGGTGGCTTAATGTCTCTTACAGAGCACCTGAAGTGCGTTAAGTAATTTCTCATTTCTCTGTAATTCCATGATGCCTTTGTCACAAAACAAATGACAAATCAATAGATGGGTAGAAATCCAAATAAAAGAAATGTAACACAATGAAATATTTTCTACTTTCTCCTGACACATTAATTCTTTAACTTTCAACAGAAAAACATCTAGATATTTCAAACTCACTCTGTTTTTCTAGGCAATTTTGTTTAGTTAATTGTTAGATGTTTGGTGCAGAACAATACGCTATATATGTTATAAGCTTATTTTGAATACATAGAAACAAGACATTTAAAAAATGACCAGGGAAGAGAGGTATGGCACATATACAAGTTAAATAAGCTATCTTTGAAATACACCCCACAAAGTCTAGTTAAAAAGCAAACCAATAGATCAAAATCTTGAATAGGGATTTGATGGCATGGAGGGAGGTGTGCCCACAAAATGATGAAACAACAAAAGAGATGAACATGTCCAGAAAATAAAGAAGTTCATCCAGGAGAGTAACGGGGAAATACTATGAAGTCAAATTTTCACTAAGCCAGGAAGGCAAGAGTTCAGAAAGGGGTAGAGTTCTGATAAGGAAGTCTACAAGAAAAAAAAATTTGTTAAGTCAAGTTTCCAGAAATCTACTAGAGAACAATGTGGGAATTAAAATAGAACTGAAGGGATGCCAGTTGGATTTCCAGTCAGGGCACATGCCTGGGTTGCATGCCAGGTTCCCAGTAGGGGGCGCACATGAGGCAACCACACACTGATGTTTGTGCCCTTCTCTTTCTCCCTCCCTTCCTCTCTGCCTAAAGATAAATAAATAAAATCTTTTAAAAATAGAAATGAGCACCCAGAAAATTAACAAAATGGAAAATACAAAGCAACTACGAACTTTAACCAAATAAACAGGTAAAAGAGGAAGGGGAGTAAAAACAGAGTTGATAACACTTGGCTCAGCAGCTTACCTGGAGGCAGAACATCACAGTGCATCAGAACACAGTGAAACCTGATGGCTTGCGTTGGATTTCATGTTGACCCTGCAGGCTGCATGGCCTTAGTCTGAGTGTCTATACTTTCGTTTCCTTACATTCACATTAATAGTACCTTTATCATTAAGTATATTCATAGATAAAACATGCTTAGCACAGTGCTCAACAGTGTTGTCTTTTGTTTTTGTTTTTGGCAATGATACCTACTTTACTAAGTTAATGAACTAATTCATACAGAGATAAAACATATGTTTGTTTATTGAAGATTCTTAAAATCTAAATTTTTTATTAAGTTTATAGGGGTGACATTGGTTAATAATATCACACAGGTTTCAAGTGTACATCTTTAACTGTACAAATAATCAATAGATTATTCCCAGCCCTGGGCAGGTGGCTCAGTTGGTTGGAGCATTGTCCTGTATACCAAAAGGTTGTGGGTTCAATCCCAGGTAGGGGATGCATGAGAAGCAAGCAATAGATGTTTCTTGCTCACATCAATGTTTTTCTCTCCCTCCCCCTTTTTTTCTCTTTAAAAGCAATAAACATATTTTCAGGTATTTTAAAAACAGATTATTTCTTAAAACCCTGGGATTGATTATTAAATAAAATATCAATATCAATAAAGTTAAAAATACATAAAAAGCACATTGTTATGAGAAAACAAAAATGAAAAAATTTTAAGTTTTTACAAATAGCAGCTCTAGAAGGTATGGAAGATTGTATTTTTCTTTGAGACATGTAACTTATTTTTTTTAATTTATGCTTATAAGTTACATTCACAAATAATTAAGATATACTTTTGTGAATATATTTTTAATTACTTATAAAATCTTTATGTCATATTGATTCCTAAGTGCATTATAAAACTAAAGAGAAAGACACTGGCTGCTATGGCTCAGTGGACTGAGTGCCGGCCTGCAAACCTTAGGGTGGCCGGTTCGATTCCCAGTCTGGACACATGCCTCAGTTTTGGGCCAGGTCCCCTGGGGACATGTGATAGGCAACCACACATTAATGTTTCTGGCCTTCTCTTTCTCTCTCTCTGCCCCTCTGTCTAAAAATAAAATAAATATTTAGAAAAAAATATTTAGAGAGGAAAAAGAAAGGTGAGGAAATGCTGTATACTTCTTGTTGGACAATTCTCCATGGGATTTCTACCCCTGTCATAAGAGCTTTTGTTTCAGACTACCCTTTCAAGGATATTTGTATAACAAACAGCCTTGGAGACCAGAGGTGGGGTCTCCCTCCAGGCCACAGGAGAAATTCATTTTCCCACTAGGATAACAAAAAAACACATCTCTTCAGGGTAGAAATTCGGTGTCCTCTTACTAGCTGTCCTCTTACAAGTTGGGATTCATCAGTTTTGATACAAATGTATTGTTTGTGCAAAATCTCCCCAGGCTGCTCTGTGGGAAAAAAATCCCTAAGGAGCCTGGGGAGCAAGTTCACAGGATGCAAACATGAATGGCATGCTGCCAGCTGTGTGGTGAGTAACAAACTCAGTTGTCTCTGACCCCAACGGCTCATGTCTTCTGCCAGTATCTATTTTCCCTCCCAACTGCACTTGCTACTCTGTCAGCCAATGACGGACACTATCGTGACTTTACACATTATAGAGGAGTTAAGTACCTAAAGAGACTTCTGGCCATTTTGGATATTTCAAACTTACCTAAATTCCAGTTCATTGCATCACTCTTCAAGAGAAATTAGTTAATTACTAAATATATTTACTGTATTTTTAATTTGACATTGTGTTTTTAAATTCTATAATTTTATTTTGTTATTTTATCTGAAGGTATTCTTAATCTTATGTTATTTTATCTTTTGGAGCACATAAATAGTTTTTTTAAAGTCTCTGGTAACTTCATTAACACAATTCAATATGATATAAGTTTTAACCCTTACTCTTTCTTTTGTTTTCATCTTCTTTTATATTGTGTTTTATATTCCTGATTATTTTTGACTGATAATGATTCCATTATTAACAATGAAGAAAATTTTATCTTGGGATCATGTTATCTTTCTCTAGGAAACAGTTAGCATTGCTTCAGGTAGAATATAAGAGACTAGCAATCCCTGAAAATCTCAATCTAATTGTAGCAATTGAGATGTTTTAATTCGTGGCTGTGGTCCCTGAGAAAGCTTTACTATTGGCAATCATCTTTACCTTACAGGGCATCGTTCTTCATGCACGTGGGTGCTCCCTGCAGTCCTCCCCTGCGGAGAGGCTGCCTTTGCACTGAGCTACTTGGTCCTGGTCAGAGTTGTAGGAATAATGTGAACCTATCTTCCCTACCTTCCTCAATGAACCTTCTCTTGTTTCTGGGCTTCACTCGGGAACTGTCATCCCTCCCCTGGAATCCTTAGATCTTGTGAAGGTATTTTCATACATGGGTAATTGTTCAAACAGATGTTTCTGGGAAGAAATGGTCACCAGAAAGTCTTATACCATTGTTTTGCTCTATTTTTTGTTTTAAAATTTCAAAAGTAAAGTAGCCTTGTCCTGTATAGATAGATGTTGCCTTATCGGTACTTCCTAAAAAATGTGTCATATATTTTTCTTCTGAAAAGGAGTCTCTCACGAAAGGACAGCATCCCTCTGATGCACTGTAGGTTCTCTGTGTTAGACATATAAAAGAGAAGAGCTTCTGAGGCTATAATTATGCTCTAGCTATGTCTATGAGTAGGAGAGTGCCTTATATAAAGTTATACAACTGGCAACACTGTAGTATAAACAAAAATATGTTTTTAAAATAAAGTTTAAGAGCAAGACTATTTAATAATGGGAATGCACTAAAGCATATCAACAAGCTGAAGAAAAACACAGAACGGCCAGTTTAATTTAGTGAAAGTTCTCATGAGTTTTCACTGCTCAACTTTATAGATTTATTGAAGATGAACACATTGCTTTGAAGGAAACTCCATTTAGAAAAACTGCATTTACTTCTTAAACACCTGGCTTTCTGCAAACCAAAAAGAAATTGTTAATACATTCCAAGGTTGGGGTTTGTTTTAGAGATATACTCAGTGTGCTCATTTCTTGCACATTTTTCTTGCCTTTCTCCCTTTTCACTTTATCCACAGTATCCAGTTTTACAAGTAATCTTCCCACCATTTCTAACTGCTTTGACCTCACTGATTTCCAGACACCAGTTTCTTAGCTCAGCAATACTGTCTGGTTTGGACAGAGAGTCCTTCTTTGTGTTCACTACATTCGGAAAACTGCCTAGGCTATAAACTGGGCTGTGCTGTAGTCCATCCATGTGTTTCCTTCTCCCCCCAGGAATCATTATCCTTTGCTCCTTGTTATTTAAATTCTGAAAGCACTTGAAGTACATGTGGAGTTTTCCACTGATAGTTGGTTAACGTTGAACTTGTAAATCTAGTTCCTGTTAATCCATCATAGCCAGAAAGGTTCCCTGAGGAGAATTTCTACTTAGATTTGTACACATATATAGACTTTGTTGTTTTGTTTTAGAAAAGTGATAACAATTTTAAAACAAAATCTATTGTCCACTATGACAACGGCTTTCACTTATTTATTTCCTTTAACTACTGAATGGCCACATCAAACACACGAGAATCGATCCTGTCCCTCACACATGCCGTAATAACCTGAGCTTCTGGGACGTTTGTTGTAAAGAAATCCCAGTGTGCTCTAGCCTGTAAAATAAGTAATTAGCAACATTATTTTTAATAGGTCTTATGTTAGATAGGCACAGAATTTATTTTTGTAAATTAACAGAAATTGGGGATACCATGGACATTGAGAAATTACAGTTGAATATATATATATATTTTCTACTTTCCCATGCCTATTAGTGTTCATTTATTTTAAAGGTCATGGGAGAAAGACTTTAAAAGTTGAAAAGATGATCAGTTTTTGTAGGTTTTTGAGGGAGATGAAAAATAATTGGTCTGCTTTGGCACTATTGAGAATGATGTGGTCAAATGAATAGGGGTCATTCATTTTTTAAAAAGCTTATTTTAAAAACACAGTTTTCTAAAGGAAATTTATATAGTACACAAGGTGAGGCTAAAGGACTTGCAAATTAGTGATAAAAAGACAAGGTTTAGGGGACAATTAGAAAGCATGTAATAAATATTTTATATTGATAAATATGTCAACAAGTTAAAACTTTTCTAGAAGACAAAGAGAGCTGAAAATTAAGGAACTTTTCTAATAATGAGGTCTGTCAGAAGATGACATGACATCATAAAGAAACGGTTTCCATTTGCTAGTTGTATACCAGTGTAGCCTGCATGCCCATCTGGAAAACTACTTCAAAGGTACTCAGTAATTTGTTAACGTGTTAGAAAAAGAGTTTAAAACATAAAGTTATTTAATTTTCAGTGTTACAAGTACCTTCAGGTCTTTGGCACTCTGCGGTCTGCCGTCTTCCTTGACTTACCGTGCATTTCTTGTAAACCATATTGTATAGGCTGCCCTTTCCCATAAGAAAACTACTGACATCTTGAACTGCTATTTAATTAAGTTACATGTAGCATGATTTTAAAACACATAGGCTGAATGAGCATCATCAGATAACATTTAGTAAATATATTTTAAGTAGAAATACAATGTAGATATTAATTATGCTAGCCTAGAGCAAAGTAAGCAATGGAAGTTAATATTTTAAAAGTTTATAAAAATTTAATAACTTATTAGAACTGTAAGGGCATTCTAACTCTGGAGCAGTCAGCCTTCTACTATAGGCACAGGCTAAAGTTTTATTATGGAGCAAATGAAAAAATCATTTATTCTTCTTTGTTAAATATTGTTTCTTCCCTTTGAAATAATCATGAGAAAGTTCAATTATTTTATATACATTCATGGATACATTTCTTGAGAGAAAAGCTATATAAACTCCAAATCATGCCAATGGCAGTCTAATATTTCATCTTTCTTAATGCTAAAGTCCTAAAGGAGTTTATTGAACATGAAAAGATTATTGTTATTTTTTTAAATCTTGATTGGCAAAATGAACTTTTTCTTCTCAAGTAATTGTATCCAGTGAATATCTTAGGACAAATGGTTTTGTTTTAATAAATATTTAGATTTTAATGATGATAAATATTTTAAAATGAAGGTCAGTATTTTCTTTTCACTTTTGAAACCATTCTGCATGGATAAGCTGGGATCGTGAACAATGGTTTTAATAATTTAGCATAATTAATGCTCTGTAGAGAGTGGACTGACAGTCTGATTGCATGTACAGACCTATCATTCATAACTCTGTGGCTCTGACTAAACTTCTGTACTCAACAAGCTAATGATCTTTATTTGTAAAATGGAAATAAAAATGTAATGGAAAGTTTTTTCCATCTTATAATATAAATCTTAAAATGCATAGAATTAAATTACAAAGAAACTAGCAGTATATTTGACTACTTTGGGCCAATTTGGTAGCATTTGTGGATTCTAGTTCTTTTTCTGTCAGCATCACTTTCATCTACAGATGATCTAAACCACAGTTGCCAAAACTGTGCATAGGACCCTGGTCTAACTCACTGTCTGCTTTTGTAAATAACATTTACAAAACATTATTAGAAGATGAGCATTTATTAGGACACAGCCATGCTCATTGGTTTCTTTGCTGTTAATTTGCTATTGTTACAGGACAGAGATCCAAGGGGGGCAGTATTTGGCCCACTCAGGGGTGCCAAAAACTGTTGCAGAACAACAGGAACCCCTCCCAAGGACAGTATACTAATACTGTCCTGACCACCTACTGGGCTCATCTGTCCACCATGAGAGAAAAGACATCTCTCAATGCCAGAAACTTGTGAAAAGGAAAGGTTTATTTAAAGCTATACAGACTTAAAGTAGTGACCCAATGTCCACATTAAAATATCAAAGTCTTTTAGGATAACCACAGATGCCCACAGTGCTTCCTTCTCCCCCTGCCCTGCCCTGATTCGGGGTATTATAACTCAGGAAAAGAAGCGCACGTCTGTGTTTCAGGCCACTGGCACCATCAGCTGTGTTGCCGTCTAAGCAGGATCTGTAATTACTCCAAAGTCATGTGGCACCTTCTCATGGTCCACTGGCAAGAGTTCTTTGTACCCTTCTTCCAGGCAAAGTCTCTCCTGGTTCCCAGGCCACGTGGCCAAAGGGAGCACCCCAAAGCCACACGGGCCTCAGACACTGTAACTCAGGGGACCTGCCCCCAGTTACATCTTGGGTGGAAGTCACTTTCATCCCCCTGGCTCAGACCATGGCCACAGCTATTTAACATATCTATGAAACCAGTTAAAAGTTATAGGCATGTTAAATGACCATGCTAGAGGTTAGCTACAAAGTCTTTGCTGTACAAAACAGCTCTCAATGGCCCTGCTCCATTTGTCCCTTCCCCTAACCTACACCAGTGAGGGGGGTTGGGGGTGAAAACATCTTATTTGTCTTTCTAATATTTCTTGGATGCCATGAGTTCTGGACCCCATTCCAAATCCCCTCTGGGGGGCCCCCTCTTTGCTACATCCTGTTACACTATGGATGTTTTCATGCAAAATGAAGTAGTTGCAACAGATCACATGGCCCATTAAGACAAAAACACTTACAATCTAGCTCTTTAAAAAGCAGTTTCCAATCCCTGATCTAGAGAACTATAGAAATCTATACATATGCTTTATTTCACCCAAATTTCTGATGAAGTCATGCACAAGTACTTTTATCATAGTTTTATTTACTCTGTTCTGAAATGGTTTTGAAAATCGTTGTATTCACACTTTCAATTTATTATATAATATTATTAAAACTAGGAAGAGTTCAATACACCAGCAGTCTCAAATTGATTGTAAGTATATAGATATACATTTATGATTTTTCATGATTTAGATTGTACAGATAGCACATCATTTTTACAGGTTTCTGAGTTTTAAAATTTCTTAGAATTTTGGCTGTTATCTGGCTGCCAGCCATTGCCTACCTGCTTATCCTTCAATGTGATTTTACATTTACTCTATGGCAATTAATTTGTTTCAACTTTGTAACTCCTCTAGATCGTGGAGCACACTTTGACAAATAAAAAAAGAACCCTCCTTTTGTTGAAAGTGTGGGAACTCTCCATGGCAGACAATAAGAAGTTCAGTCTGGTACTGTTTTCTCAGAATACTACTTGCCTTTTTCTGTGCAGCAATCCTCGGTAACAGTTTTTAGTATCACCATTAATTACTTTTTTTCTCACATTTTAGCCAACTTGTGGAGGTGGTCAAATTTTTGCCCATGCGGTTGAGAAAAGTATTTCCTCAAAATTATTTTACTTTCTTTTCTATTATTGCAGTTGCCTTCATATTATTATTTCAATTAATTTTAAATTTACACCACAGGAAGATTTTTAATTCTGTTGATTTGTAATCATTTTTTTTCAAAAACCAAGGTTGATCTTGATGTGGACACCGGCTCTCAGTGTCCGTGTGATTATGGATGAAACGAGACATTCAGATGGACTAACGAGTCGGGTGGAGGAAAAGGGGCAGCCTGGCTTTTCTCACAAGGGGAACGAAAGCCTTGGCCTCTGCCAGGACAGGCCTTTATTGGGTTTCTCCGCACATGACATGATGTTCTTTATTTACTATGCACAGGTTGCTTTAGGTGGTTACTTTTTACAGAAAACAAAGGAGCCAATGCTGCTAATCACAACACAGAAGAGAGATATTTGCAAATGAAAAGGGCACAAGTGGTTGGACCTGTTACACTGGTCCTAGGAAGGTTTAGCATGGATTTTAGGAAGTTATTGTGCAGGAAATGTTTGCCACAAATCCAGGTGAGGGAGTTTTTAGCAAAAAGCAAGGCTCAAAGCAGCCTAGGCATACTGCGGGCTTGATTCCCCATGGGACAACCTATCCGTGGGCGTGGGTCCTGTGCATCTCCCAGTGGGAGCTGGGCCCACGCCATGCAGAATGGTCTCCTACAATCTTGTTTTGGTTAGCTCTATATTTTTCAATTGGCTTAGATATCTTATTTTTAATGTGGTTTTCCATTTAGCTTGTTTTGTGGTTTTGTTTGTAACATTTTTATCTTAAAACTTAGTTTTCCTTTTTTAAATTTTTTTGTTTTACAAATAATATTAAAATTTGAAGCTATGCATTTTATTCTGAGCATCATTTAAACTAAATCCTGAGTTCCTTAATGCATAATATACACAACAGTGTTACATGTCTGAAAGGAGCTGCTGTGGTGATTGACTTATTCAAGCATTAGTGACAGCAGAGTTTTATCCATGTTTCTTGATTTAGAGTTGGGAGGAATTTTTTCTCTAATTTCAAGTTTATGTATTTGTCTTTTGCTCTATTACCTTAAGTTCTTGAACCATATAAAATGTCTAATGATAATTTGATATCTGCAGACATGACTGCATATACCTAGATCCACAAACACCATGTAAGGCACTCTTTTCTGGGCAGGTGTATGGGCACAATTATAGAGTGTCACAGGTGATGGTGGGCTGGTTAGCCAAGAGGGGTACCTAAGGGGGACCTGAAATTATCCCCCAGTCAGTAATGGGCCCAATTTGCTGTCTCTCCTTTTTACCAAAAAAGAGTACAGTGAATCTGCCTTCAAAATGACTTCTCCCCTGAATCATCTCTATAAAAACTTTGTTAGTAGTGCACAAGGGGGCTGTAGCTACTGAAGTGTTATGCCCATACATTGACTTCTGGTGAAATGTGTGTGTGTCATGCTGGCGGAAATATAGTATATATGTTGGGGGAAGAAACTCACACCGAGAGGAGACAGCGGAAAACACGAGAAGTTTATTACGTGCATGGGCCCAGAGGAGTCAGTCTCCAAATTCTGAGCCCTGAACAAAGGGTTCTTGGGGTTTATATAGTCTGCAGGGCCTTCCTGTCTACACGGTGAAGCGGGATACAGAAACAGAATGAGGAAGTTAGTTCTGGCTACGGGGCTCATCTTAGTCCTTGGGAACATCCTGTTACTTGCTTTCTTAAATGGCAGGCTAGCTCTTCCCCTGGGTGCTTGGGGGTCAGGTTAACAAAGGTTTCCTGTATCATTCCCCCCTTTTACGCTAAACAGCACTGGTGCTTGTTTTAGCATCATAATCAATATCTGAATGTTCACCCTCGGAAAAATGTATCCTCTGGTAATGATGCCTCTGTAGGGAGAGGATCTTTGCAATGGCTTTTCTGGTTATAGTAGTTTCTAGTTGATGTATCACTGTCAGCACTAAGCTTGGCCCTAAGGTTAAGGCTAGGAACAGGATGAGGAGGGGCCCTAAAATCGGGGCTAGCATGGAAAGGAAAGCAGATTGCCACCAGCTACAGCCCTCAGTAAGAGCACTGGTATTTCCTAACCACTTATGGATTTCTTTTAGTTTGTTAATGTTTTCTTCTATTATTCTACTTTTATTTATATAGTAACAACACTCTTCTTGTAGGAATAAACAAGTCCCCCCTTTTTCCTGGATTCAGAGCATTAATGAGGTTTCTTTCCTCATCATTTTTCTCCTCCTGTGATTCACTATTAGAGAGGGGTTCTGAGATTCCTTTCTACTTCTGGAATCATATAAAGGACAATGGGCGAAGGTCTCATCTTCTTATAACTACTTCTGGTTGGACATGGACATCGTCCTACCTACCCTTGGGTCAGGGGTACCCTGAAAGAGGAGGAGGAGGAGTGCAGCACGGAGGGAGTCTCTCCTACAAGGGGAAGGACCTTACAGGGTCCTGGTCAGTTGGCCGTCACCAGGAAGTCAGAGGCTTGGTGTCCAAAGGCTGGCATTACTGGACCATTGGCCTTCTGATCAGGTCATATTCTGGAGGTGACAGATTAGGAAAGAAATTGGAAGCACAATTAAATTATAACTATTAAATGACAAAGGTAGGGACTTCAGTAAAGAATGGCTTATCTGGAGGAAGGTGTACAAGGCATGCTACACCTATCCAAGGTTCTTGTGGCCCACTATACTTCACTCAGGCTGAGGGGAATACATTAGGATTTCCCTTCTTTCAGATTTCTGAGCCCTTTCTGTCTAAGCCATCAAGACAGAAAAGGGAAAATCAGTTCTAAAGTGAAGCCCACAGACCACTAGAACTGTTTATCCACCTAACTACTTAGTTCAATCAAACCGTTGATTCTCAGGGGCGGGTGATGACGAAGGTGGGCTCCTTAAGTGAGGCTTATATTGCAACTAATCATCTATAGGCAGGTCACAGGTATACGCCCTATGGAAACAGAAGAACACACGGGTTAATTCACACAATAATCCCCAAACCAGTCTCTGTTCTGTGAGACTGTCTTTTGGGAAGACATTCCATTGCAAGGTCCTTCCTGAAATGACATTAAACAGTGGCAGTTTGACAGGTCCTTTGCACCTGTGAATTGTACATCTCTGGTGACATCATAAACCTGGTTTCAATTCTTAAATGAAAATAAACCTTTAAGACAGTTAGCTGTGCCATTCTGATATCCAATACTGAGCAGAGCAATTTTCCTTGAACTGCAATTTTTCTCCTTAAGATCACCCTTACTGTTATTACAAGGACTACTTTGGGTCCCACTTTTGGTTTTGACTGTTTATTTGCATAAACACACCAAGAGCAACCTGGATCACTTATGATCTTCAAGTCCGCTTTGCTGGAACTCACACAGGGAACCTTCAGATTGACTTCTCAGTCTGCCCCTCGGGGCACAGAAGCAGAGCCACACATCTGCCATCTGGCTTCGCCTGTACCAGTCGTTTCACTCAAATCCTTGAGCCTCCATTGTGCCTACAGTTTCCTTTAGCCATCTTTCAGGAAAGCAACCTTCATTCCTTCCCTGGAAAGGCTGACTGGAACTGCACAACTAACCAAAGTACCAGGATTTACTCGTGGGCTTTTGCTAGCTTCACAGGTCAATCCCAGTTCCTCTGAGCTTTCTGGTTATGACCAGAACCCATACATGCATCCTTCAAGCATGACATTCCAGTCAAAGTCCTGGTTAACAAAACCACTATTAATGACTGGTCTTTTTGGTTTTATGCAAAGAAACCTTACATCGTCATTAATTCCTTCAGAATGCCAAATTCTGAAGGGATCTGGTAGGGAGAAAAACACAAAGCTTGAAGGAAAATCTTTCTCCTTCTAATACCCATCAAGATGCATCTCCATGCCTTATACCTTCTATTACTACCACCACATAATTTCTTTCCAAAACTTTTATATTTCCATTTATTTTTATAACTTTCCACAGACTTTCTGCAATATTCACAAACCTTCTGTAGCCTTTTTACCTATCCAGATTTATCCATAATTCACTTTTAATCCCTGTTCCTTTCCCACACTGAGAAGGACTGCACTTAAACTCAGTATCTGGCAGCCAAAAGTCCCTAGATTCGCGGGGACATTTTTACCTTTCTGAAGCTTAGACCTTGCAAACACCCTATAAATCAGATGGTCAGCCTTGGACCTCAGTTTATGACCTTCAAAACCAGAGCCATTCCTATCAGAACTAGTTACACAGAGAATCTGACTGCTGTAGTGTCCACACAGCAGCAGCACACAGCTAAGCAGGTTTACAGAAGCAAGAAAGCAGGGCTGCTGATAGGGTCATATAATGTTCTTTTGTTCTTACTTCTTAGTTACTTAGTTGTTTACCCCTCCTTATCTTAGTGGCTCAGCAAACGGACCGAGTCCCTCTGACTTGTCTGGGCTTGTCTAAACAGGCATCCTGCTACATCTCCCCCCTTTATCTATTCTGAGGATGGGAGGAGGTCTCCTAAAGACTTTAGGGGCATTCCTAATTCTAAGTGGTGCCTGTGGCAGCAAATCAGTCCAAGGTTGTCCAGTCTCCTTCTCAGTGAATGATTTTAGATCTCTGGCCAGGGCCTCTCCCAGGGGAGTGGGAGAGTTTCTGAAGCTCTGTGGCAGTCTGGTCTGGGTCTAAGCCAGCTGGGCTGAGGACTGTGGATGCCTGTAACCCTGGTCTTTGTTGCCTGCCAGTGGGCTTTTTCTTTTTTCCTTTTCAGGGCAGATACAGAACAAAATCCAAAACACAGAGTTCCAAAACAACACACAGGCATTCTCTTGGTTCCTTTAGGCCCAGTCTCATGGCAGAGACATGCTGCTTCTCTCGGAGGGGCATTTGCAAGGCCTGTGGTGTCTGAGCTGGCTTGCTATCGGGGAAGACTGCAGTAGTTGCCGTGGTGGCCGCGGCACCTCCAGTTGAGGCAGATCCTGAGGTGCTCTGACCGCCGCGGATGGAACAGACGGGGTGGTGTGTCCCGGCTGATTGGTGTGTCCCGGCTGATTGGAGCCGCAGGCGGAGGCCTGAGATATGGAGGTGGGAGTGGCGGTAAGTCATCCTCGGGATGCCTCTAATATATGCGATGCTTTGGTCCTTGGGCCATGAGGACACAGGTCTGGGGTCGGGAGGCCCCCTTCCCACAGCACACTTTGGACTTCTTCTTCTGGCCCAGTCTCTATTTTCTTTGGACGTACTCTGGCGCACTGTTGGAGCCATTTTGGCGTATCCTGTGCTAACTCTTGCCACCTATCTATCTACCTATCTATCTATCTATATATATTGCTCGGAGTGTCCTGGCTTCCCGGTAACAATTAAATGTACTGCCCTAATAACATTCAGGTTTAACGTTCCCTCAGGGGGCCAGCCTACCCCCAAAGTGGGCCATTCTGACGAGCAGAAAGTTTCTAATTGCCTTCAGTCCATCGAGGGGTCCTGGCTCTGGAACCGATCAAAATTCTGGAGCATGCAGTCTAAGACGGTGGACGGCCCGCCTCCCATGCTTTCCTCCTGCTGGGCACAGACACACAGAGGGTGGGGTTCACTCACTCACTCGCCTGGAGAACCCCCCTTGGGGGGTGAAGTCGGTCTTAGCTAAGGCAGCCCCAACAGAATTTGGGGTTAACTGCCAGCCGTTATGCCCTATGACCTGACACAGAAACTGCAGGTTGGGGCCCACTCTTGCTCTGTAGGTTCTTCCCCCGTGGAGCCACAAACACGTACACTCTTACTTTCACTTTCAGACACACAGAGTTTAAAACTTTTCCCTCCCCGAGTGAGGGTCTGGCGATTGGACTCAGTCTAAGTTCTTGACTCTGATCAAATTTTCTGGCTATGAGAGGTGATCAGTCTCTCCCTGATCTCCGGTCCGGTCCCCAGGGCACTTAACTAATTTGGCACCTCCAACAGGTCGTAGTCCGCCTCTCCCATCTCGCCAGGTTTGGAGCAGGCGAGGGTGCAGTGAAAGGGTCCCCGTTCAGGGAGGCCCGAAATCACTGGGGCACGTGCTCCTCCCCTCGCAACCAGGTCTCCCCACCAAACCCCGCTGTCCTCACTGGAGGCAAATGCTTGCTTCACGTGAGCTCGTTTCCAGGTCAGAAAACCAAATGTTGCAGGAAGAAACTCACACCGAGAGGAGATAGCGGAAAACACAAGAAGTTTATTACGTGCATGGGCCCAGAGGAGTCAGTCTCCAAATTCTGAGCCCTGAACAAAGGGTTCTTGGGGTTTATATAGTCTGCAGGGTCTTCCTGTCTACGTGGTAAAGCGGAATACAGAAGCGGAATTCGGAAGTTAGTTCTGGCTACGGGGCTTATCTTAGTCCTTGGGAACATCCTGTTACTTGCTTTCTTAAACGGCCTGCTAGCTCTTCCCCAGGGTGCTTGAGGGTCGGGTGAACAGAGGTTTTCTGTATCGTATAGAGAGAGTTTTATGGGTGAGCCTAACCTAACACGTTCCACGGAAATATTTTTACTGGCTTTTGATTGATTGTCCACTGTCCACTAAAAAATGTTAACATAAAAATACAGTAGAAAAAATCTCTGATTTGTACATCAGCAGAAACGTTAACTAATGTCAATCAGTATATTTATCACTTTCTGGAATTCCATTATTTCAATTTTAAAATTCTTGACTTCATAAATTATTGGCCTTCCTTTGCAATAATAGTTCTACTGTAAGATGTAAAAAGAAGCCTTGAATAAATAAATTCACTCAAGCCTTGAATAAAAGCCTTGAATAAAATAAATTTTCTTAAGAAGTGAAATATTAAAATTAAGACAACATCCTTTTCTCACGTTAAATATATACTTAATAAAACACAAAATCTCAATTATACCTTTGTTAATTTAAATTTAATAAATCAAATTCATGAATCAAAAATTCATGTGGAAGAAAAGCAGGATAAAAAACATTTTAAATGGTGGTTTGTGTTGATTAATTATTACCAGTGGGCAGTTCAGACCAAGTTCTACCATTCTGTACAAAACCTTATTTATCTGCCTCAGGGACCAGACAAGATGCTATGAAAGACATAGGCTTTTTTGGTGAACTTTTGCTCTTGCTTTTAAAAAAATTTTCAAACAGTTTTGGTAAATCTTTTAATGTAAGTGACTTTTTACTGTGGAATTTTACATTTTAAATATTATGTCATCTATTCCTTGAAATGTTTTTATTGTTTAGTTACTCCATGGAAAATGTAAGGAAGCTTAAGTTTATACTGTTAAAATCTTATGGTTATCCTCAAGTCAACTATGTCTTCACATTGCATACAAATATTATTTTGATGTATTTTGGTTCAAAAAACCATCATATGATTTTTTCCTGTAGAAGATGGCTAGGATTCTAAAGAATTAATTATAAAACATGTGTGATGCAAAACATCTTTGGATTATAACAATGAACTTTAGCCCTGGCTGATGTAGCTCAGTGGATTGAGCGCAGGCCTGCGAACCAAACAATCGTGGTTCGGTTCCCAGTCAGGGCACATGCCTGGGTTGCAGGCCAGTTCCAAGCAGGGGACCCAAGAAAGTCAACCATGCATTGATATTTCTCTCCCTCTCTCCTTCTCTACCCCTCTAAAGATAAATAAATAAAATCTTAAAAAAAAACAATGAATTTTAAAAACTACACTGTCTCTATGTTCTCTCTCTATGTACACACATGCATGGATGGACACACATGTGTGTGTGCATGTGCATTTATGCTCAAACATCTGTGTCTACACATGTGTGTTTGTGTGTGGGCACCCATGTGTGTTCATTTGTGTGTTATCCCATATATAATTGTATGTACATGAATATACATACATGCATGTGCGTGTATTTAGGGACGCATAGAAGTGGACAGACATAGATATAGATTAGATATATGGAAAGACTAGATATTGATAGAGAGAAGTCTTTCTATACATACAGGTATTCTTATATATAAAGAGAAACACACACAGATGTCTATTTGCATATATGCATACAGATATAGATAGATATAGGTAAATATATCAAAAAAGAAAGAGGGGAGTTCTTTGTTAGGTCAAATGGAATAGTTCATTAAAGAAAAATATATAATCTTATCTCCTCATTTATGCACAACTATATCCATGAGTCAAACATTTAATTGCAAAAATTTGAAAGCATAGTAATTTCAAAAGAAAAGTTATTAAACATTTTCAGAATATTAAAGACAATGAGGAATTTCTCAGCACAAATTTTGAGACATAATCAAGACTAATATATACATTATTCGAGTAACTAAACCACAAATTACAAAAACTTTCAATATGTGAAGAATGTGTAAAGAAAACTTTTTGGCAAATTATAAAACAATTACCCAAAGATAGATGATAAATGTTTTTTATACATTGAGAGTTCTTTCAAATCTATATGAGATAAAGTAAACATTTGAACTAGCAAGTGTTTGAGATGATGCCCCTTAAGTTTTAGCTCAGTATGTTGACAGCTAGACTCAATATTTTTTGCATCCCTTCCTGCTAGGTGCAGCAGTATAACTAATACTGGACAATTAAAGCAAGCAGAAAGACGATGGATCATGATTGTGTAAAATAATTTTGTGGGGTTTTTTATACGTTCTCTCTTTTTTTCTGATCCCGGGAAAATTGGAGGAGATAAAACTGTGCCTCGAAGTTTGAGGAGAGGCCATGCATTGGGTAGAGTATCACCACCCCACCCACCCTGGCTGTCTGTTCACCTCTCACGTGACAGAAGGCTAAGTTCTGCCTTAATTAATCTTGGTCATTTTGAAACTTCTTTATTAAATCATTTCCCACCGAAATCAAGCAAAACTAATGTGATGGGGACACAGTTCTGAAATGGTAAGAAATGTTTAATTTCTGGAAGGAAATTTGACAGCATATATAAAAAATTAAAATAAGAATTCTCTTTAACTTAGCAATGTATTTTTAGAAAATAATGCAAAACAAACACCTATAAATACCCCCAAACGACTCTGTATAACAAGGAACATAAGAAAGTAAAAATTCCATCAGTAGAGAACAGACTAAAGACATTTTGTGGAACTAGGAACGGTGTGGAGGGCAACTGCCATTTCTACCTTAATAACCCCACCTCCTTCTGCTCGAACCCCTTTCCTCTGGGGACCCATTCTTGCTGTCTTGAGCTCTAAACTGTCTGTGTCTGTAGTATTTTGGGGAATGTAAACAACTTACTAGTTCCTCAGGGGCAAAGTTGTGAAATGACTGCTTAATTAGACTGCAAAACACAATTCTCTATTTTAAACTTTAAAATGTATATACTGTTTTGCCAGGTTTTTAAAAAGACAATTGTAAAGGCTGACACTCCTGCTGCGTTTCAGAATTATTGCTACAAATGATATCACCTAGAGTTGCTTTTGATATTACAATCCTTTTTAAATTTTATTTCTTATTTTTCAAGTAGTTTGCATTTGCTGTATTGTTCTGTTAGTTTCATACACACAGAAAATTGGTTAAAAAATCCTATGCTTTACAGAGTGGTTCCCCTCCCCCACTAACTGCTTCAAGTACCCACCAGGCCCAGTACATAGTTATCACAGCATGGTCGAATATATTCCCTACGCTGTAATCTACATCTCTGTGACTACTCCGTAACTACCAGTTTTTATGCTTCCTCCCTTCACCTTTTTTACCCAGATTCCCAACTCCCCATACCTTCTGTCAGTCTGTCCTCTGTATTGATGAGTCTGTTTCTATTTGGTTTGGTTTTTTGTTCATTAGATTCTACATTTTAAGTGAAGTCATATGGTATTTGTCTTTCTGTCTGCCTTATTTCACTTAGCTTAGTACCTTATAAATCCATCCATGCTGTCGCAAAAGTTAAAATTTCACTTTTTTTTGTCTGAGTGGCATTTTGTATATACATCATAGATTTTTTTGTCCACTCCTCTATTGATGGGCACTTGAGTTGCTTTCATACCTCGGCTATTGTAAACACTACTGCAAGGACATACAACATTTTAAAGTAGATTTTATTGATTATGTTATGACAGTTGTCCCAATTTTTTTCTCCCCTTTCTTCCCCTCCTTCCTGCACCACCCTCCTCACTCTCCAGCACTCCCCTCCCCCACACAGTTCATACCCATGGATTATATATATAAGTTCTCTGGCTTTTCCATTTCCTATGCTATTCTTAACCTCCCCCTTACTGTGTTGTTCCTACCTAATCTGCTTCTTATTCCCTGTGCCTTTTCCCCCATTGCCCCCCCTCCTTCCCCACTGATAACCCTCAATCCTTTTTTTCAAACAAAGTTTATTAGTCTTTAAATGGCTCGAAATTTTAAATAAACTAAAAATTAACAGATGGCAAAACAAGCATGAATATTTTCCCAAGTATTCTAGTGCAAAATGCATTTGCATCATTGATGTTTTTCCTGTGCCTGTTCCAAAGAAATCAGAAACTTAACATGTGCTTACCACTTGCAGAAACAAATTTCCAGAGATGAACATCTTAAAGAAAAAGAAGAGTCACTAACTGGTAAAGAAAACATAACTGGTGTTGTATCCTCAAAACCTAAAATTACCTTACAAGTACAGGCTGGCCCTTCATTTTAAGCTACCGTACAGTTATTTAAAAGCAACCAGGAGCTCTGGAGCCTTCCTTTGAAGAGCCAGACTACTAGCAAGCAGTTATTTCCCAAGGATCTTCAATACAAAAGTTGTACTCCTTACTAGGTATGGGTTCTCTCATCAGGACACATGGGGCAGTGGACCATGGTGCAATAAGGACACACGCAGAATGATGTACCTGGCTATTTTTTAATTTCTAAATTAAGGCATATTCAAAAATTTCCATGTGCAAGTTTACCCCATTTTTCTAAGTTAACTACTAGGTAATTAATGCAGGTTCACAGATAAAGTACTCTCAATTTAACTATATGCAACAATCACTCCAATAACTTCTATATTTTACATAATAATGGTTTTAAAAATGGTACAGTTTAACTACAATGGTCACAGTTATCATTTTCAAGACAGTAGAATACCAAGATACTTTAAAATGATATAAAACAGCCTTTCTTGCCATTTCCTACCCCAGCAGATCCCTTCAACTGTTTCAAAAAGGCTGTCTTCAAAACATAACTCATACATTACATTCAGGATTGTGATAATGTAAGCAATTATGAAATAAGTCAAACTTTGCTTCTTGATGAAGCCACAATCATTTTTAAGCGAATCTGACTTTCAATGCAGTTGCAATTCACGCTTTTAGTAATGCATAACAATTTTCAAAATGTTAAAGCAATTCTAGTCAATCGAGCCTTCAATGGCAATGCTTATAAATTACATTTATTAGTATGATTGACGTAAGAAAGGAGTTTAGGATTTGATTATAAAGTGCAGCATCTTTGTCTGATTCTCCTGGCTAAACTTTACCTGTTTTTTCCACCATCTTTTGCTGTCCTCCATCTTTCTGTATCAAATTTTCCT
Organism: Sturnira hondurensis; assembly: GCF_014824575.4. Taxonomy (NCBI): domain Eukaryota; kingdom Metazoa; phylum Chordata; class Mammalia; order Chiroptera; family Phyllostomidae; genus Sturnira; species Sturnira hondurensis. Next base: position 20,998,615 of record NW_028087015.1, on the reverse strand, counting down.
CATTAAGTCAAAGAGACCGTCTCAACACCAGCACATGCTTCAGCACGTATTTCCTCATAGTTAACATACCACTGACCGACTCTGGCTTTCATCTCTTCTACAGATATCTGCCTTTTGTCCTCTAAATCTGACGTGTTACCAAGCAGCAGAAATGGAAACTTCTCTTCTTTTACTCTTAAAATTCACTCCCTGAAGTCAGCACTGGCTGCGAAGGATTCCACTTTGGTAGCAGACAACACACAGAGGAAACTCTCCCTGCCCCTGAAGCAGTTGTTTCTAACTGCAGCACAGTCCTCCTGCCCTGTTGTATCCAAGGTACAGGTCTGCACTTCCTCCCCACCCAGGACTACGTTTTTGTGGTAGCTGCCCTTTAGCAGGCTCCTAAGTCTTCCACGAACTCATCATGCATGAACTATAAAGTCAGAGCAGACCTGCCAATACAGCCATTGCCCCCCGTGATGACTTTGTGGAAGGCCAAAGAATTCTGACCCATGGGCTTTTTTGCAACCATCTTGTATCACAGGGTTTTCGCCCAAGGATTGAGAAGAATCTGCACCACAGCCAGTCTGCAGCCCCAGAGGTACCAGAAGGAAGTCATGGCTGATCCAGCTCCACAAACAGGCTACGTGCCAAGTGCAGCAGAAGGCTGGATTGCAATCTTTTAAATGGTTTTTAAATTTAATTTAATTTTCTTTACTTTTCTTTTATTGAATTTATTGGAGTGACATTAGTTAAAATAGTTTATAGGTTTCAGGAGCACAGTTCTCTAATACAGCATTTGTGTATTGTGATGTGCGTTCACCACCCAAAGTCGAGTCTCCTTTCACCATGTACTAGCTTTTACCCTCTACTCCCTCCCCATCTTTTCCCTTTTGTTATCACCATAATGTTGTCTGTGCTTATGGGGTTTTTTCTTTGCTTAATACTTTCAGCTGTTTTATGGCAAAAACTCATAGACTTTATTAACCAATGTCACCTCAATAAATTTAATAATTATTTGTTTAAAAGCTGTAGCTCAGTGGATTGAGCACAGGTTTGTGAACCAAAGGATTGTGGTTCAATTCCCAGTCAGGGCACATGCCTGGTTGCAGGCCAGTTCCCAGCGGGGGACACATGAGAAGCAACCATACACTGATGTTTCTCTCCCTCTCTCCTTCCCTTCCCCTCTAAAGATAAATAAATAAAATCTTTTTAAAAAGTATTATCTTAAAGAAAAAAAACCTGTCAGAGGGGAAAGTTTAGGGCACTTGGGAAAAAGGTTAAATGTTTTTATGATTGACCAGAGGAATCATTTTAGACTTTATACATTAAAAAAATTTCTATTCATAAAATGTGACATTGCCAAAAGATAATAGGTACATATTGAAAAGAGATATAGTGTATTTTCTTTTGGGTATCTTTTATTCCATTTAGTGTCAAAATAAAGAAACTTTAAACATAATAACCTTACTCAGTTTGTCAGAGTCTCAGAAAGATGCTTTGTTTCTCTTAAAATGTAGGCTCTCAGATACTGTGGGAACTTTAATTTTCACAGTACTTGAATTTCTAGGAAAGACAGGTTATGTTAACTTATAAACAATGAAGACAAATTAAATATGGGACTAGGTAGATTTCTTGTACAAAGTTCAGTGGAAGTGACTTTCAAGAGAAATATGAGAAAAAATATTGTAATCATTTCCTTTCATAAGTGCACCTTATTTAGCCAGCACATAACTATTTCCCCCACTTGACCACTTTTACAAGGGGAAGTGCCTTCGCACACACGCCACCTCGCCATCGCAGTTGGCCAGGACACGGTTCTGACATGCCGTCTTCTGCGTGCAGGCAGATACGGTCATATCTGTTCAAGTTGCTGTCTTCGCAGTTGGATTCTTTACATCATTGACGCTAAATGTGGAATTAATTATCTCTAAAGGTCTTCACACTGATTGCATTATAGGTTGGAAGTAAAACTAAAAATGGTTTTTATATATCCCTGGCTGGAAAGTAGAAGAGAAGGCCAATGCATTGACAACAGATAGTAGCATAAATTTGACAATTTTATGACAGATATTCATGGGTAGAAGAAAGACTATAATTCTTTATTTCCTTTCGAAGCATAAAGGGAGTGTTTTATGGAAGACAAGAGTATAAAATACAACTATGTAAATAATACTGGGTTACAAAAGGATTGTCATGTGCTGTAAAATGCAACAGAGAACACAGGAAATCACAAGATCTTTCATATAAATGCAATTTACACTCAAAATGGGCTGAGAAGATAATTGAAGAAAAACACATATCATGATTTAATTGTTGATATATGTTTTTATCAGAGGTATAAAAAGTGGCACAATGTATAATGATGCTATCATATTTTGTGAAATATAACATTCAAATTACAAAACATAAAAGATAAATACAAGAAGAAAATTCAGAATAGCTTTAACTTTCTTCCTAATGTCTCTCCAGCTTCTACTCTCTAAGTTCAGTTATTTCCTATAATCAGATTTTTTTGATCTAATAACATATATGCATGCACAAAAACACTATTTATATACATTCTATATATGTGTCTAATATATACAGATACACACTTGTATGTATACATTGCATACAGCACAATTAAATCTAGGGATTATACATACATGTGTATACATATATACATATATATACATACATATATTTAATTTTGTTTTTTCAGATGACAATTTGCTTGGTTTACTTAAGAAGAATAATTTTCTATTACTATTGGTGTTTGGAAATTTTTGAAGTATAAAATAAGTATACTCAATAATATTTCAGAGCAGAATAATGTAATAAACTATTTTATTCAGGAAAGTTCATTAAAGCTTGGTCCAGTTCATTGTATTATAAACATAACCTTTGTATGCTCACATTTACCTGAAGAAAAAAAATGAGCTAAATTTAATAGTTGCCTAAATACATAGTGTAAAAAAAACATGCATATGACTTTATTTCCTGCATATCACTTACTGGGATATGCATGTGCACCTGAATTCTCCAAGGCTGAAGAGGCACTCAGTTCTATATTCTTTACATATCAGAAGTGATGGGCCCATGGCGGGCCAGGGATTTCATGAGCTGATGGGTAATAGGCTGCTGGGAAACAGACATCAGCTCAGTGCTGAATCTATCTCAGAAACACATGCCTTTTTTTTAAATTAATATATTAAGTTTTTTCTTTATTTTCCTGAAAATTTTCAGTGTTTGAAATGTTAAACTTCTTTATTTTAATTTAGTATTTTTTCAAAGCTCTGAGGAAATTATTTTAATGAGAGTTTTAAGATAGTTTTTAAGATATTTTCAAGATAGCGTCCTAATTCTTCTGACCATTATTTTAAGAATGGTTCTGTATAATGGAAATTTTCTATTTCATGCATAGTTATAAAAATAAGGCACGTCCAGTCCTTTTGACTCACTGTTTAAAGAATGTCATGAGTGCATGTGGGTGATACAGTATTTCCTGTACGTCAGCCTGGCAAGTGCTCAGCTAGCTGCCTACCGAGGCAGGGCAGACCTCTGGCCGATGACGCCTAAGATCAGGGTGGCCTGGAGCAGCACTCCAGTGTGTGGAGCTCGGCTGTCTCAGTAGTGCTCTGGAGCCTGCCTCAGTTATACCTGGAAGGTGGTGTACTCCATCCTTCTGGGTCTTTTCAATAAATGTCTCGGCACCCTTGATGCCAAGTGGGGAACTTTCCCAAGAGCCTATCTGAGGGGGGTCCCACTCTGCATACATGGGTATTCTGATCACATGTGTAGATATCTCCGATGTGCCTCGGACGTGCCTACTCTGACCATGTGGGCATATATGTTTCCTTGCCAGACATGTCTGTTTTGACTTAGGTAGTTTCCCTCTTGCACCAGTGTCATGGCTGACTGCCAACCATCTTGGTTGATATGAGTGACTCCACTTGTTTACAGATTTTTTGCTACCTGGATTGGGCCAATGTCATTTTATTGGTCCTGCTCTCTGAGAGGTACAACTTCAGAGCTATGATTAGAGCCTCTACACTGTATGTTCCTTGTTAGTCTAATCTCTATTGTCACATGGGTTCTTTTTTGTAGTCCGCAGAATTGCTTGGGTGTCAATAGCACTGAAGATTTCTTCAAATGTGGGTGCACATGTGGATGCAAAAAACCACATTTCCTTGGTTTTACTGACCTCTACTTTAAAAGTATCATTTTTTTATTTCAAATAGAGCCCAAGAAAAATCTTTAGTAGAATTAACAGTACCTCTGACTCTGTCATCAACAAGAATGATAAGTAGTTTTATTATATTGCAGATAGCATTACATGAAAATCAGAGTAATTATTAGGCCTGCCATTAAATCTTATTATTCCATATTTTAATAAAGTACCAAAAATGTGTGTTTCTGTGTGTATGCATATATATATATTATAAATATGTTTATATTTAATTAATTGTATATCACTAGTTTCATTTTATCATGTATGTGTTATTTTATATTATAATAAAACTTTATTCTGATATGGAGCATATAGATTATGAAAACAAACATTTAAAGCTTGTATATGCATATCATATATACATATACACACACATATATAAATATAATATTTTGAAAAAATTGTGTTGATTTTTAATGTTCAATAGTTTGGGAACTTCCATGCATTCTCTGACAGAGAGGTTGGCAGGAAATCCATTAGGAAATAGAATATTCATATTGTGTATAACAAAGCAAGAAAACTAAACTAAATAATGTAATAATAGATGGTTGTCTTATAAAATGTTCATGAGAATAAATTCAATTTATTCATCTTTAAGTACAAAGCAGGATGTGTAAAAAATGGGCAACAGTTCTTCAAGTTCATGCAAAATACATGACTAGCTTTTCTCACTAAGAATATGTAGCTACACAAACTGAGATAAGCAGTCTCATTTAGCGAATGATAGTGTACTTGCACATTTCATATAAAATAATGTAACTGCATTTTCATAAGGTCAATTAAAAAAGAAGATACACAAAAATAATACAAATTACATTAAGTGACCAAGAAATTATTCAAAAATCAAGAAAATAACTCCAAATTTGGTTTAATGCTTACTTATTTTAGGAGCTGATTATATTTAAAAAGCTAATGTATTCAATGTAACTAATGTTTACATTATAAGATCAGTATTAGTTTGCCCTATGAAAACAACGTGGTTTAGTTTTATTTTGTGAATTGTCAGAATTGGCCCGATGTTGATTTTTTAAACGCAGTACACTTTCTAGCTAAAATAAAAGGTTTAAACATAAAATCAAGGTACTTTTATGTAAAATCATATCACAAAAGTAAGTATTACAAACCACTTAAACACACTTTACACTATCTTATGTAATATGGTGGGTTAAAAATATCTATTCAACATATTTGTTCTTTCAGCCTCCTTTTGACACAGAGGACACTTGTAAAAGTTTTTAATCTGTCAACAATATAAGATACAAACATGATATGAATGCTCTATTAAGCTAAGCTTTCCTGGAAAAGATTTAATAAGATATAAAGTTTCGGTTATGTAAGAAGAGTGAGTCCTTGAGATCTACAGTATAGTATAGTGGCCATACTTAAATGTTTATTATATTTTGTGCTTAAAAGTTTGCTTTGAGAGTAGATCTTATGTTAAGTGTAATAATAATAATGGAAGTAGAAGAGAGAAGAAAAAGAAGTGAATAAAGAGAGAGGAAACTTAGGAGGTGATGGTTTCACAGGTATATGCTTCTCTCCAAGCACATCAAGATATATGCATTCAATATGTACAGTTTTTTGTCAATCGCGCCTGAGTAAAGTGGTTACAAAAAAAGAAGACAGTTCTAAAATTCATGTAGTTTGATTCAACACACCGTTGGAGAAAAATCTACTTGAGAACAGTGTTTCTAAAGTATGTTCCCTGAAACATATTCCCAGGTCAGTGTCACCTGGAAACCTGTCATCCATGTAAATTCTCAGGCTCCACCCTAGAAACACTGAATCAGAAACTCTGGGCATGTCTAAGAAAACTTCCAGCTGATTCTGATGCATGGAAAAACGTGAGCACCCTTATTCCAGAGACAGAGAAATCTATCTCTGTATATGAAGAGTGTTATGAATGACTAAGAAGTCAAGGAGTTTTCAACTAGTAAAAATAAAATAAGAGGTAGATTCAATTTTCCTTACTCGATCTTTCAGATGTATGTGGTTGGCCTAATGCTGTAAGCAAGGTGACAGGTCTCTCTGATATGACTTGAGGTCCACGTGTATGAGTATATGACTCTAGGAAAAGTACAGCTGGAAAATTGGAAGACTACTGTTCTGGGGAATTTGGCAGAAGGGGACTCATTAACATGTGAGGAAGCCATTAATTCAAAACTTTACTAGAAGTATTTCATGAAGAGAACAGCTCAAAAGCACAGTTTTTCTGGGGAGCTGAAAGCCCAAAGCATTTATATGACAGGTTGGAGAAGCTCGGTTATAGCTGTTGTAGCTGCTCAGATTTGAGCAGAAATAGGGAACACGGGTGTTCCTCTTGGCACACGGTTTGCTAGACTGAAGCTATTGCGTTGGCAACAGTGTGATGGTCAAATTGGGTTTAGTAGCAAAGGGTGGCATAGAGGGAGGGACAGGAACCTCACTAAAGAAGTGGAAACATTTCAGTTCATCGACATCTTTAGGCACTTTTATAAAATAAGAGTTAGAAGGCTAAGCCCAAATTTGCCTCAATCATAAAAGAGTTAATATCCAGGTACTTATACAATAATTCATTGTTAACTAAAATTTAAATATCAGTGTCATCACCATGTCTTATTTGTAGAGCATCTAATTTTATCTTCAGCATATTTGTGGTATGATTTCTTATCTTACATTTTACAAATATGCAATGATTCACTCAGAGGACAAAGTTTCACCTGAAGTCTTAGAACAAAGACTTTCTAAGTAGCAAGTCAACAAAACTGTTCCTAAATATTCTGAAACAGACAAAGACAATGTCTTACTTACTTAGAAATGCTTCAGTACCAAAGGCAGAAATTAAATAGAGTTGTACTTTATTTCATTAATTTAGTTATCTTTTATGTCTCCACTTCTGTTATTAAAGCACTGTAATTTAATTTATTTCTTTGTTTTCAAATTAAACATATCTGGGAGATAATGGTTAATAGATTATATCGGTTTCAAGTGTACAATTCTATGATTCATTATCTGTAAATTCCATTGTGTGCGCCCCCCACCAAAAATCAAATCTTCTTCTGTCTCCAAATATTTGACCTTCTTTACTCTTACTAAAACCCCACCTCACTTCCCTCTGGCAACCACCATACTGTTGTCTGTATCTACGAGTTCTTGTTTTATTTGTTTTTCTTATTCCATTGTTGCTCTCAGTGTTGTATCTTACACATGAGTAAAAGTACATGGCTCTTAACTTTTTCTGACTGACTTATTTAGCTTAGCATGATATTCTCAAGGTCCATCTAGTTGTCATGCGTGGCACTCTTATCTTTTCTTAGGCTGAGAGGTATGTGTAGTGGTTATTATGTTCACCTCATACAGTAATTTCAGATAAAAATCAGTAATAGCAAGCTGACTACAATCCATTGAAAATACCATTGATTATTATGTGAGAAAGAAACAATTTTATTCTGTAGGTTTTATAATGAACTAATAATTATATTTTATTTTTACAAATACCCACATATAAAGATAGACCCAATTAAAATATTTTAAGGTATTTCTTAAACATTATACTAAATTGAATTACAAAAAAACAGGAGCCAGAATACAATGCTAACTATAAATTACCACATTTAGTCAATCTGGTAAGGCTGAGTGTTTGGCACACAAGTAGTTAACTCAGAAAATGTGATTTGATATTTTCAAGGGAAATATAATAATAATAATAATAATAATAATAATACCACTACCATCTTAGGGAGGATAACTGATACCTATTACTTACTTTTTTTGCCAGTTCAGTATAGATTAATGTAATCTATAGCCTGTTGTTAATTTGAAAATAACAAAATCTGTAGTATGGGTATGGCCCTTTTCATCATATGCACCCTCCGCCCTGCCCCCCCCCCCCCAGCTGGGGCAGCGAGAAAGCAAGACTCATTAAAGCGACTCAGTGGTGAAAACTGCCTCCACTCCTTGAGCCCTTCGCTAGACCAAACATGAAGGTAGCAAGATGCAAATTAACCCCTCTTGAGAAACTGCAGTTACTATTTTCAGTGACTCTTTTTAGCCCCCAGGAGAGAGTCTGAATTTAACCCAAAGTTAAATCAGAGTGTTGCTGGCCAAACAAAAGAGCAAATGTTCATATACTTTAAAAATTCATTATATCTCTCGTGCATTAACCTGTGCTCAGCAACATTTTCAGGTGTCTTGACTACGTTTAGTCCTTCAGTGCTGCTTACAGCTCTCCTAATGATTAAAGTAGAGAGCTTAAGGCTGTGTGTTTTTAATATTATCCCCTCATTTTAAAGTTTATTCACTGCATTATGCATATGTTTGATGACTCCATTACTTCTTTTTAATCCCTGCCTTTATTTCATGTTCATACATCAAAGAATTGGTTCAGCAATGTCATTACCCTGAGTTTAGTTTGTAGTTACATCCAAACTCCTTACTGTGGACTTTAAAATATTTCACATTTTGGCAGTTTTGTACAATTGCTGGGAGAGTGTTTTAAAAAAATATCCCTTCGTCTTCAAGGTTGTGGGAGCCCGCCAGGCTGCAGGGGACCAAGGACAGAGCCCCCACTATGAAAACGGTGGCGGGACTTGGTTTCTGGTCCCTAGAGCCGGCGGGTATCTTGACATCTTCCGGACCTTCTCCTTCTCAGCCTTGAAGGAAAGAACAAGACCTTGGCATATGCGTCATGTTCCAAGGAAGTGATAGTAATGAGGACACTGCTATCTTTGGGCTCATGTTCTCAGGATATGAGAACATCTTGCCCTCTTGATAGCCTTCGGGAATGTACAAACTTTTGTAAAACAGCATTGTTCTCAGGCCACTGCAGTTCTGCATATAAGCCAGCAGTTCCTTGAATAAAGTTGCCATTTGCCAGCAAGAGCACTTGGACCTCTCCATTCTTTTAATTAAGTTAAGTCCATCGCCTCACCTCGTGACCACCCTTGCTGCCGTGGGCGGCGGCACAAGGTTAACTTTCTTGCAGTAGAGCTGTGAGGTTTCTATTTGTTCTTTCCAGACCCAGTGGCTGAATCTCATGTTATGAGAAAAAGTGACCATTTCTCTAAACATTGGAATGAGAATTTAGTTGTTATCATCTCAACATCTAATTAGACCAAACAAATTTTTGAAGAACTACAAGAAAAAAATTTTAAAACTCAATTAACATAAAAACTATAAGTAGATAATTCAAAATATTCACTTTTTAAGCAAATGATTTGTGTTGATATGCATAGCTACTTTGTTGTGTAGGTATGCCATTTCCAAATTACAAAATTTATTTAACTAGTATAAAAGAAGTTGAACACTGAACCCAAAAATTTGTTTTGTTTTGTTTTGAAATTTTGGGACCCCTATGCCCTGTGAAGCAGCTACCTGTGAAATAATGCTATAATGTATGTCTCCTAAATTTCATGGTAAATTTAATTACTGCACGGAAATATGTATTTACAATAATACTTCATGAAAAAGATTTTCTCTGCAAAGGAACTGAGAAAATCTTAGATCCCCTCTATTTTACTGACAGCACCCCAATACTAATAGAAAAGAAATGTGTGGCTCCTTTTCTTGTTTAAATTCCATAAACCAATATTCTTTACAAAACCAAAAAGCAATTCAGCCCCCAAGACCTTAGTTTTCCCATCTAGATAATAAAATAGTTCATGATTCTCAAGAAATAAAATGTTGAATATCCCATTTGGCCAGAAGGACATGATATTATGAGTTAATAGGAGGCAAAAGAATGTGTGAGTCAGAAGATTCTGGCTTTACATGATGTGGTTAAGGTCACAGAGTTACAGAAAAGTTGGTAAAAATGAAGATTCTCTTGTGTCCTTGCACAAAATATTGGAGACATCCTGAGAGACTCATAAGCTCATGTTTCTCCTTTATGAATTTGCTGTTGTTTTTTTCACTATGAGGTTAAAATGCATGTTTCTAAATAATGATAATTAAAATTAGCATACAGTTACATGACACTTCAAAGCAATGTACAAAATCAATTGTAAAAATAAAGAAATAAGCTTAGAGTTACTAAGGATCATGTTTTCTCATCATTTTGTTTCATGCTTTTTTAGATCACAAATTTTCTTTTTGTAAAGACAGTCTTGTTTTTCAAATGTCAATCTCTGCAGAGATCTACTGAAAATATGAGAAAACTGCTTTGAAAGTACCAAGTTTCTGTAAATATTTCTTTTATTTTAACATAGGTTGTAAATACTTCCAATTTTTTAAAAAAGTCTAATTTTAAAAGATACCTTATATTTTTCATTAATGTAAAAATTTATTACACCTATTTTCTCTTACTGGTCCTGACACATTGTAGAAACTTGCACTCTGTTATATTTAAATTAATCATAATATTTTAGAGTGGAAATATTTTTAAATACTTTAAAATCTGCTTCCAATCTGATCTATGTCCTTTTCTAATAAGCAAGCACATAACAAAGAGCACCTTTGATATCAATGATGTACCTCTGGGGAAGAATTTGGAGCTGAAGATTTAATCATTTAAAAACAATTTCCCAGCTGAAAGAGTATATGACAGTTCCTGAAATTCCTGTTAGAATTTGTTAAATGTGAGAGGCATATGATAATATATTCTATTTTCTTTGGTCTTACTTTATAAGAGAAATCATCAGAAAAGCAAATAAACAGAAAATAAAAAATATTTTTATATACACGAGTGTAAATCAATATTAATAAGAGTGAATATGTAATACTAAAGTATTACCTTCGAATAGAAATGTCAAAATACAAGAATCCAAAGTGTCAGTAGATCTTGTACTAATTAATGATTTTATTTCCATAGCATTAGCCAGAACTGATGGAATTAAACAACATAATCAACACACACATGCACACAAGCACATATAAGTTAAGGTCAATGTTTTAAAATATGGAAATGCACAGCAGGATTGAGGAATAATTCATAACAGAAAGCACAATTGAGGAGATGGTAATTTCTCCAAAGATCTGATTTCTGATTAACATGAGGTACCTTCAGAATACAAAGACTCTATTCTGAAGGGAAGATGATTATTAATTACTTTCACTTGAATCGAGCCAACTAGGGTTAAATGTGGATACAAAGGAAGAGTGTTGAGAATAAAGACAGATTAGCTAAAATAATAACTTAGGGAAATTGTATTGCATGAGTTTGCTATAGATTTTACAGGTAAGAAAATCGTAGCTCTGAAGAGTGTATACATTTATACAAGCTTGCACAGCAAATGTCAGAGTCAAAGCTAAGGTCCTGTTCTTCAGACAAGGGTCCTATTAGGTTGTAATCTGCCTAAGTTAATTAATGGAAATAGAAATAGAAGCTCTTCTATCTTGATCACAACAAGATCATATGGCAATGGCGTGACTATAAATCCTGGTGCTGGGTTAATAACCACGTAAGTGTTATCTGGAGATCTCATGTGTGTGAGCTTCTGGGTCCAACCTATACTGGTTATAATTGAGAAAATCTAACTTGTAGCACAAGAATCTTAACTTCTAACAAAGTTCTCAGACACTCCTTCTCAGGCATGATTGAGCCATTATCCTGGAATACAGGTCAGCTGAGAAATTAAAAAATGACTACAATAAAGGATCTTTAAAATTGCAGATTTTGGTCTTGATTTTTCCAGAAAAAAAAATATCCTAAAATGAGGATTTGAGTACAAACCTTTGAGCAAAGTTTTTTGTCCTTGAAATTTCAGAGAATGTCACTCAGTAGGAGAGAAAGAGTTAGATCTGTAAGAGAAGAGACTGAAAATTCAGTAGTGGGTGCACTGGCTATTCTGGGCAACTGGATTATTGATGCATCAACTCCATGTCGTCGAGGAAAACCTCTCTCCAGGGCTGTTACTAACATGTATTCTCTCTTCCTCTCTCCTCTTCTCTGCCTCTGTCTCTCTCTTTCTCTCTCTCACACACACACATAAACACATACACTCAGGCAAACACATCTCTGACTTATTGTGCACTAAGAGGGTTACTAAAGTCAAATATCAAAGCCCTTTGGCGGAGAGTATTAAATTTTTAAGTAAGATCTTTTATTGTGAAGGTTAGGATGAGGGTCTGTGGGTGGGGCACTGAAAGCTTTTGCAACACAGAAGCCCCAGAGAGTCAATTAATGATTCTCGTGAAAGAATAACTGTAACCTATGTATGTGCGTGTTTACCCACCAAAATCCAAGTATAATTAATCTGCACTATTGTAAGTAGTTCTTCAGTATAATGTTCACAAATTTAGCAAAATATACAGAACATTAAGTCAAATGTACCTTTCAGATAAAAATGTATAATTGTTTTTAGTATAAGGATGATCCACATATTGTATAAGGATAGTACTTATACATGAAATGTAATTTATTGTCTGTCTGAAATGCAAATTTAACTGTGGATTTCTATGTTGTCTGACAACACTACTTTGGTGGGAGTATTAGTAAGGAACTGACTCTAATAATCCAGTAAGGAACTGGGTTATTAGAGTTTACTGTCAGCGTCAAGAAAGTCCTGAAATGTTTTTGACCCCAAATCCCTCTTTGCCCAAATAGTATGAGTGAAGACTATGAGAAGCCATTTGATTCATTTTAAAAATTGAAGAAGACTCTCTTTCAGACTACCTCTATAGAGGATGTGAATGCAGAAATGGGTTCTTAAAAATTTCAGAGATATTTGAATTATAATTATTTCTATGTTTGCTTTCTGGCACTGCTCAGGTACAGTTTTGCCAACTTGGAGGTGGCTGATTCCTTTTTTGTATCAAGAGTAAAGCAAACTGGGCTACGGAGTTAATTTTAAGCCCACAAACTTTTAAGCTTTCCTCTAACCACCATGACATGTGTGATCATTCAGGAAACAGAAATAGCTTTTCCCTAGACAGTTTTAAAATGTGTGAGAGAATTCTGTAAACAACGCCCTTCACAATGATTTCTATGTGTCTATGAAGTTACTTTCTTCCACGGAACAAATTTGATCAGCATATTCTAAGTAAACCCCAAATAATCCAGGTACAATAACATAGTACATGAATCCATCCTTCACACTGATAAAGGCATGTGTTTGCACCCAAACTGCTAAGAACAGTGGGGAAAACATCAAAGCTGTGCAGTGGGCAGTTAGACAAGCATAAGCATGGTAGGAACATAGTCGAGATATGGAAGGTCACTGGGGTGGAAAACCCCAGGTGCCTAGCAATGGATAAAACTGGGAAAACAAGGACCTTGCCCCCAGGGTGACATTTCCTCCCCACAAGTATTGCTGGTCATGTGGTTCAGGCCCTCCTAACTTTTCATATTACTGATCACACAGTTCTAGATCCTTCCATGACCTTTCTTCCCCTGGCATGTAGCTAGTCCTGGTCTAGACTCCCCTGGAAGAGGAACAAGGGGGCTGGAGGAAAGTCACACCCATCTCATACCAGCCCTCGCCTCATTGCTCCCTTAAGCAGTAAGCCCTCAAGACAATGAGGTTCTGACCCCCATCAAATAATCTGAGGAACAAAGCCTCAGATCTGTTGATTGCAGAGACGGAGTTTTGGCCAAACTAGAAATAGCATCTAGGCCTCAGTTGTGTTTCAGCTCCAGGCTTAGAAAAACAGCAAGGCCAGGCTGGTGATGTAATGGCTGACAACAGGACCTGCTGTGATGACTAATGCCCAGCTACCCTAGCACCAACCAAACAGTAGAGACCACAGCCCTGAAAAGACACACCTGGTAAGCTTAAGAATAGTCTACTGAGATCCTCCCCTGGGACCTCTCCTAAGCCCCTGCCTTTAGAGATCATGCAAAAACCCTCAGGAGGAAGAATGCAATCTCCAAAGCTACAAGAGCATTTCTTTAGCCTCTGTAACCTGTTTCTTGAACCCACACAGGAAACCCACAGCTCACTTCTTCCACCTCTTTGACTTTCTAACTAAACTTTTGCTTGTATTTCAATATTGCCTCTCAATTCTCTCTTAGCCAGAAGGTAAATACTGGGATTGCTGAACCAAGGCCTAATTGCTGATAATCCCCTGGCTGATTTTGGGGGCTTAATGAAGGCAGATTCAAATCATTATTTGTCATGGTGAGCAGCATTGTTTAGACCATTTCTTCTCTGTGGACTCACTCTGTTTCTCCAGCCAATTTACCTCTCTTGTAGAAACAATAATATTTTAAAATCTGCTGAAGTCTCACCAGCTCTCTGCCATGCTTCACTTTTTAACCTCCCTTAACTAAGCAAGTGAGTTTAATTCCTTACTCAAAGAGAGAAATAGTAGTTCAAATGGAAATTTCCTCATGCTCCCCGCAACAGGTCTACAAAGTCATCTTTATTGACACTTAATGTTCTTCCTTCCCAGAACTTCCATCTGCTTCTGAATCTGATGACACCCTATTGAGGATATAGCCCAAGAATTGACTTTTATTTTGTCTTTTTAGTATCTCTCTCTGTGAAACGGATCAATTATAGCCATATTGATCCTCACACAATTGATATTCAAGTTACCCTACAGTAAGAATATTTTTAAATAAATATTTCTCTCTTGAGTGTCATTTTTATCCAATAAAAATGTTGGCTGAAATTTTTATTGGATAAAAATTTTAATGTTAATTATAACATTAATGTTAATGTTTAACATTAATGTTTTAATTAATGTTAATCCTCTATTCCATCCAATAACCATCTTAATCCTCTACTCCATTCTCCTTATTTTTCTGAACTTTACCATGTATTAATTTATCTCTCATTTACACTCTCTTTTCCATGCTATGGTTTCTATTTTATTTTATTTTTTATATAATTCACTGGTGATCTCTATCTGATGAAATTCAATAAATTAATCATTAAATTAATACATGTATAAAAATGTAGATACTTTGTGTTGTGAGTCAGTGCAAATGTAAGAGAATACATAAAATTAATACATATGTATATATAAATTCATTTCAACCTCATGAAAGCATATGTACTTAATTAAATGGGCAAGACAAAAGTAAAACCTATATAAAATGACACTTCATTAATTTAACAAGCGGACACTATGTTGTAGATGCAGGAGATATGCATTTTATCAAGACATTTTGGTCTCAATACTCATGAAGGTTATAATTTGTACGGCAAGATGTCTTATATGTAACTACAACATAAAATGCTATAAACACATTTGGTTATTGAATCTAACTTACTCTATTGGAAATCACATCATCATATAAGGACATCTCTTTATTTAAGACCAGAAAAAGAGATAGAAATTAACAAGTGTATTAACTGTATGAGAAAACTGCATTTGTGAAGATCCTACCATACAAAAGAGAGTAGAGTGCATTTGAGGAACTGAAAGAATATATGGATTAAAGATTCACAACCAAGCTGGAGAGGCAGATGGCAATGAGAATATTCAGTGTTTTATAGTCAATTTAATTTAATTTTAGAATTTAAGGGAAACTAGAAACACGATCAAATCATTTAAAACTAAGGATATAAGTGTTTTCTTAAAACATTTTCTTCTTTACTTTCAAAAATGAATTTGAATGGAGGAAAAATATGTGTGGGGAATGTGTTTAAATCATTTCTGCCATAGACAGGACTAAAAAGGATAATAAGGATTGATTTTATGGTATCATTATTTGGTCTCTGTATTCAGGCACTTGTCTTGATTCTGTTCTTTTCCTCAGACCTGACTTCAGAAACATCACTTCAGTCTTCAGGAATATTAACATCCCAAATATATCACCACCACCACTGCTAATGAACTCTCTTGTCTAAGGCATTTCATGCATTATTTAATTTCTTTTAATGGCATTCTAACTGTTTTACCTGCTTTCTCCCTTGACCTCTTTAATCTTAAAGATCAAACAGAAGCTTATCTTGCTGCCCTGGCTGGTGTAGCTCAGTGGATTGAGCGCGGGCTACCAACCACACGATCGTGGCCCTGAGTCCTAGTCAGGGCACATGCCTGGGTTGCAGGCCAGTTCCCAGTGGGGGACTCACAAAAAGAAAACATACATTGATATTTCCTTCCCTTCCTCTCTAAAGATAAATAAATAAAAGTTTAAAAAAAAGAAGTTTATTTTGCTAAATATAAGTAAATTCTTGTCATTCTCTGCTCAAAACCCTCTAATAACTTCCCATCTTACAATAGAAACTATACCACTCATAATGATGTATTAATTAGGACCCCCATTACACATTTAAATTCCCCCTTTCATTTTCTTTTATCTCCCCTGCTCATCCTTCTTCCTCATATCCATCTCTCAGGCACATTGGCCTTCCAGCCAGTTCCCAGCCACATACCTGCCTCAGGGCTTTTGCACTTGTATCTCTTATGGCTGGACCAATGTTCCTCCACAGAATTCCAAACCTAAATGCTTTGAGTTTTGTAAGAGTGCCTTCTTTGGACACTCCAACTAAAATTTCAAACCTTCCCAAACATTTCTATCCTTTCTTCAGCTAACATCATGTTACTAATTAAGGATTAATTAAGAAACATATTACTAATTCTTGAAATGTTCCATCCTTCAGAATTACTTTTTTAAAAATTTTTGTTTTGTTCATTGCCATAACCCTTATACACTTAGTAGTCATTCAGTGTGTATTTATTTAATGGATGAATGGATAGATGGGTAGGTAAATGGATGAATATATTGAATATAATGTTCTGGTTATATTTTGCTTGCTTGTTTGTTGTGTTGATTAGGTTCCACCTATAGGTGAGATCATATGGTATTTGTCTTTCATAATATGAAATTTATCAGTAACCTACAAATTTGGTCCATGATGATTAATTTGATATTTCTGCTATATTTCTTTTTAGCTATTCCATTTTTTACCATAAATTACATTATTGTTGTTCAATTAGAGTTGTCTGCATCTTCTCTCCACCACTCCCCCCAACTCCAGCCCAACCCATCTTCCTCCCTTGCTTCCACCCTCCCCTTGGGTTTTGTCCATGTGTCTTTTATAGTATTTCCTGAAACCCTTCCCACTGGCCCTTCCCCCGCTCCCCTCTGGCTATTGTTAGATTGTTCTTAATTTCAATGTCTCTGGTTATATTTTGTTTGCTTTTTAATTTTGTTGATTATGTTCCAGTTAAAGGTGAGATCATAGGGTACTTGTCTCTCACCACCTGGCTTATTTCACTCAGCATAATGCTTTCCAGTTCCATCCATGTTGTTGCAAAGGGTATAAACACCTTCTTCCTCTCTGCTGTGTTAAATTCCACTGTGTAAATGTACCATAGTTTTTGGATCCATTCATTTACTAATGGGCACTTAGGTTGCTTCCAGCACTTGGCTATTGTAAATTGTGCTGCTATGAACGTTGGGGTTCACAGGTTCTTTTGGATTGGTGTTTCAGGGCTCTTAGGGTATAATCCCAGCAGTGAAATTGCTGGGTCAAAAAGCAGTTCAATTTTTAGTTTTCTGAGGATCTTTATAGCTGTTTAAACTAGAAAGAATTGAAGGATTATTTTAATTCTTGTAAATATTACTAAAGTGATGGTAATTTCAAGGAACATATATTTATTTTAAAGCTGAATTTAAAAATAAAGATAATGCCTTGTGAACGGGGCTGCTCAAATTTTAAAATTGTACACGTGAGTTCATTTTTCTCTCAATGAACTTTAAAATATTTTTGCCATTCTAAAGGGTGTTTTATGTTTTTTACACTGGGATAAGGGGTGAAAGAAAACTTAAGTATCAATCTGGTGCTTAATGGATGCCTTCTATATAAATATTTTTGTAAATCAATAAAAAATAAGAAACCCAAGACAATAAAAAACATAAGCATTGTAAATTTACCATACCATGCTCAGCATCTCATGAGACAACTAAAAAATTCAACTTACATCCTGACAGATGTTTTAAAATACGATGTGGACCATATCAGAAATTTACCTTGAAGTGAATTGGTCCCAGAGAAGCTAAGAACAGGACCTTGAACAAGAGCAACAGACACACACTCTCTCTCTCTCTCTCTCTCTATATATATATATATATATATATCCAGGCTGACTCTGAATATTATTTTCTGTAAAAAAAATTTAAAAAAAACAAAAATTACTGGACTCTCTACGTTTAAAAATATTTTTGTCAATTCTTCTCCATTCCACTTTATATTTTACTTTATAGTGATGAAGAGTCATGTGGAATTTTAAACATTTGAGTATATTTGCGTGCTGAAGAAGATGGTTCAAGATTCAAAACTCCTGCTCTGGCTGGTGTAGCCCAGTGGATTGAGCTCAGGCCTTCAAACCAAACAACCGCAGTTCAATTCCCAGTCAGGACATATGCCTGGGTTGCACGCCAGTTCCCAGCAGGGGGCGCATGAGAAGCAACCATACATTGATATTTCTCTCCCTCTCTCCCCTTCCCCTCTAAAGATAAATGAATAATAAAATATTTTTTAAAAAGATACGGAACCCTAAAAGGAGTATGGAAGGAGTTAATGATTTTGAAAAGACAACAATTGATGCAATCTATAATAAAAAGCTGGAGTTATATTGTTTTTGAAAGAGGGACATAACTTCATTTGTAAGAGAAGGTAAGGAATAAGACAAGTGCCATTGCAGACAGATTGGTTAAGAAAACATGATACAGATTTAATGGATTCTTCTTTCATTTTGGTTTGCTTTCTTTCTCTCTCACTTTCCCCTCTCTCTCTTTCTCTCTCTTCTTTCTTTGTAACTCATTAATTACATGGATGGGGGGTTAGAAGTTAAAAGATAAAATAAATTTGAAGGAAAATATAAAATTGTTGTCCAGAAGAATTTACTGAGATTCCCACTGAAAGTCAATAATATCTCTAGGCTATTTGAGATTTTAGAGTATGATATCAAAATTGGATCAATATATTTAATTAATTTTATTAGGATCATTCACTGGTTGGAAAATGTATTTACAGAAAGGAGGTAGAAAATCAGTACCAGGAGGGAATAACTTAGAGCCTATTGCTGTAATCCAGCTGTGGAAGACAAACGCCACTTGATTTCCTGCTGAAGCAACTTGATTCAATAGCTGTGTCATGTACACTCACCATGGACTGTGTAGATGGGGAATGTCAGTATTCGGTGAGTCAGTTTAGAAATATTAACATGAGATGTATTTAATATATACATACATATTTATTTGAATATTTATTTTTTAGGAAATGCTTATAGAATATATACAAAAGCTAAATTGTGTTATTTGTACTGAGAACCTAATAGAGAACAAAACAGATCAATTTTCTTCCATTTTGTACCATGTATTCTGGTGGCTTTGTATTTTAAAAGAGAAGTCTAGATTGTGAATAAAAATATGAATGATATCACAATAAATCATAGAAAATGCCTTGTGAAGAGATGTGATATTAGTTTTAGATGTGTAGAAGAGTAAACTGGCAGTAATTAAGGGTAAGCTAGTTGTGTTTAGAAAAATAAGTACAAACAAACATAATAACTCTAGAACCATCTGAATATTAATGTCAGTGAATAAGAAGAAAAAAGTGGCAAAAGAGACAATATCTGGTGAGGTGAATAGTACCCAAAAAGTTTAAAGCAAATGAAATTCAGAGCCAGCAATTACCATGGTTGGAAAGAAGTGAAAACATTCATTTCACCGAAGACAATGAGGAAAACATGCACCCATCTTAGGCAGGCACACCTGTATATTCTAGTGGGAGATGATAAAGGAGTTCTTAACTAGGCTTTGGAGTTGTCAAGATAGTATAGAACCAATGAGCATTCTAGAGGCAAAGGAAAGGTATGGATTTGGAGATTCAAGAAAAATTATCTTTTAAGACTAATTATCCAGAAAACGGGGCGTCATGCACAAATGAGATTACATTATTGTTCGGACAAAATTAGCCATAGTTATAACAATCTGGACATGTGATTTCTTTATTTCAAGACATGTCTAAGACACTGGTTGAAATGGATGACCCTAGCATGAACAGAAATGAGGATGAAATGTGAAGAAAGGAGGTGGGGCATATAGGGTGTCCATTAAAACCTTGTTTTAAATTCATAGACCCTCATTTAAAAAAAATAAGATTGGTATATATCATACACAAGGTGCATAAAAACTAGAGCTACAGTTGCAGTGTGACATTCTTTTGAGTTAATAAAGCTATTGTAATGATCATCACCTGCATGTCGTTTTCCAAACGAACAATGGTAAACTTCCTTCGCCTGCCCTGTTTATCAGGATTAGTCAGGATTGACTCGGTTCTGCTCTAGTGATAAAAGCAAGCAAATAAATTATCACCCAAACTTAAGCAACTTAAGAAATTAAGGTTTAGATTTGTTTTTATCATAGTCTGATTGGCATTGAATGAGTCATCCTCGTGGCAATTAAGGAAGTGGGGGCTTTTCCAAATGGCAGCTCTATTGACCTCAAGTGTTTGCTCAAAATTCTAGACTAGATCCTGCATTCAACTTACCATTTTAAAAACAAAGCTTGAGCCAAGTGTTTTATAGGAGCATCTAGGAGGGAAAATAGAATGCACCCTTTATGATCATGTTCTTTCGGCCAGACGGAGTCCTATAGCATCAACACAACTGTGGTCCTCTAGCCAATCCCCATGTGGTAAATTTAAGTCACATGTGTCTTATCATTATCTTGACATTAAAATTCTTAAGGTCAGCAGCTATATCTGTTTATTTTGAAGGTAATCATCATATCAAAAGTGATTGGGAAGAAGTGACTTTTAAACTGTAATAATGATGTGCCATAACAAAGATAAAAATTGCTAAGATAGCCCAAAGAAATAATAAAGTCAGAGGTATAGCAGTATATTATATTTACAGTAGTTCTCAGATTAAAGGGGAATTTTGGTGAAATATGGCTTCCCCAAATAGAATCTATTAAGGAAAGACAGATCTCTTAATAAAAGGTGAAGGCAAATGGTTTAAAAATCAACTACATTAATAATAATAATAATAATAATAATAATAAATATGTAATGATAATAATAAATATGATAATAAATTCCAATAATAAAATGATAATGGTAATAATAAATAAATAAAAATAATAATGATAAAAATCTCCCAAATAGAATTTTACATAGAGGGTACCTGATTAGGAAAATAAAATTCTGATGTTATGACTTTTATATCAGTAAAACTTTCAAATCAAAATAACACATTCTTTATAAAATTCACAAATAAGCACTATACCTGAAAACATAACAATGTAGAAAAATCAATGACACTTTATATTAGCCATTTATCTTGTACTAGACTCCTTTTTTATAATATCTATGTTATCCTGAATTTGAAAGCTTGAACTTAAAATATAGCAACACTTATATTAATGAATAACAGAATATATATGTGTACTAAAGAATATATCTATAATGTCCTTAGCTCTATGCTTCTGAAAGAACAGTTTCAGGGGCCATTCATTTGCTTTCAGCCTGCTGACTTTATGCACCATGATAAATGCGGAATAATGTGTGTAACAGATTCAGCGTGCACCACTTTATTTTTAGTCTTTGAAGTATTACTCTCAGATATGCTGCTTATTAGAGTATCAAGAGAGGCCAATTTTCAAAAGTGGCCACATAAATGTGTACACAAATCCTGAACTGGTGTTCATAATGGATACTTAGATACGCAAAACAGATAATGGCACCACAGATGCCTATACACATATGTGAATATTCGATTTTAAAACCACTGTTTTCTATTTTAAAAATCCAGTTAATCAGGGGTGTTGGCCAATTACACTTAGAAATGATTCAATGTACAAAATATTTGAGACTAAATGGATAATAAAATAGTCCTGCTTCTTTTAATTAATTATTACTCATAGTATATTAAATCTTATATGGATATTTCACATAAAACAACATATTGACAGGGCTTTATTTCTGAGCTGTCTATTCTGTTCCATCAATGTGCATGTCTGTTCTTATACCATTACCAGATTGTTTTGAATACAGCGACCATGTGGTATAGATTGATATCAGGTATTGTGATAAGTCCAACTTTGTTCTTTTTCAATATTGCTGTAGCTATTCAGGGTCTTTTTTGTTTTGATAATACAGTTTTTGAATATTTGTTCTAGATCTGTGAAATATGCCATGGCTTTTTAATAGGAATTGTGTTGAATGTATAGATTGCTTTGGGTAGTATGAACATTTTAAGGATGTTAATTCTTACAATCCATGAACAGGAATGTGCTTCCTTTTTTATTTGTAACCTCCTCAATTTCTTTTTTGGTGTTCAGCAGTTTTCTTAGTACAAGTCATTTACCTCCTTGGTTAAATTTATTCCTAGATACTTTATTTTTTGTTGCTATAGTACATGGGATTTTATATTAGTTTCTCTTTCTGATAGTTCATTGTTGGATAAAATAGTAAATGTAAGTAATGGCACCATGAAAGTCCTAGAGGAAAATACAGTCAATTAAATTCCAGATATACCATTTAGCAATATTTTTGCTGATATATATCCTAGGGCAAGTAAAATAAAAGAAAAAATTAAACAAATAGGACTACAATGAGCTAAAAAAAGCTTCTGCATGGCTAAAGAGACCATCATCAAAATGGAAAGGGAACTGGCTACATAGAACATATGTGTCAATGATACCTTGGACAAAAGTTTAATCACCAAAATACATAAGGAACACAAACAATTCAACACCAGGAAGACAAACAATCTAATTAAAAATGGACAGAGGACCTGAATGGATACTCCAAGGAGGACATACAGAGGGCCCATAGACGTATGAAAAGATGCATAACATCATTAGCCATCATAGAGATGGAAATTAAAACCACAATGAGATATCACCTCACACCTATCTGAGTGGCTATCATTAATAAATCAACAAATGACAAGTGCTGGCGAGGATGTGAAAAAAAACCCTAGTGCACTGTGTTGATGGGAATGCAGACTGGTGCAGCCACTGCAGAAAACAGTATGGGATTTCCTCAAAAAATTAAAAACTGAAGTGCCTTTTGACCCAGCAATTACACTGCTGGAAATATAACTTAAGAATCCTAAAAACACTGATTCAAAAAATATATATGGACCCCTGTGTTCACAGCAGCACTATCTACAATTGCCAATATTTGGAAATAGCCTCAGTGCCCATCAGTATATGAGTGGATTTAAAAAAAAACTGATGCATTTACACAATGAAATATTGCACAGCAGAAAAAGAATTCCTGCCTTCTGCAACAGCATGGTTAGAATGAGAGACTGTTACGCTAAGCCGAATAAGTCGGTTAGTGGAAGATGTTTCATAGGATTTCACTTATAAGAAGAATCTAATGAACAAAACAAACTAATGAGCAAAACAGAACCAAAGTCATGGAAACATGGAATACATAGACGTTTTAAAAGGGAAGGGAGGATTTGGGACTTATTGAAAGTGAAGGGATTAGTCAAAGAACACACATGAAGGACTCATGGACATGGACAACAGCGTGGGGGTTGGCTATGGGAGTGGGGGGTGGGTTCATCGAAGGAGGATAAATTGGGATAACTGTAATAGCATGAACAATAACATAAAATATTGGTTATTATTTATGTTTTGTTACTTGCATATAGCTATGGATTATTCTTTATTGTGTTATATTGAGTAAAATTAAACATTAACTTTGATTAAATAGGTTATGTTAAGATTTTCATTTTGCAGAAGAGGATAGCAAGAATATGACAAGGTTTTTGAGGCTTTTGTTTTGTTTTGTTTTTAACAACCATAATATAATGTATTTAAAGCCATCAAACAACTTCAGAGTGACATGTTATTTCATGCATCATAAAATGTTATAATTTCAAGCAAATCTAAAAATACAATGTATTTTATAATCTATGAATAAGAGAAAACATCTAATTTTTCTATGAAAACAATAGAATTGTATCGACATAATAGTAATTTCAAGACATGCGATTTTTCTTGCATATTCAAGGGAATAAAATTATCTTTGATGGAACTAAAATGCATTTATTTTCATGAAACATTGACTTTACTGTTCATATCTCACCATGTTTTCTCATGTGCATATCAACAAAAAGTATTCTTTGAAGATCAAGAAATAACACTACTATAATGTTATTTATAGTGGTTTTCTCAAAAATGCAAATTTTGAGTGGGATACATATCTATATCACTCATAACTACATTTTAATCGCATTTGAAAAATTACTAATTGACCATAGAACAATAATTTAAATTCAGCATTGATATAAATAAATATATGGAGGTTTACATCATGAATCATTATGGATTGTTTTCAATTAAAAATGGGCCAGGTCGGGCCCTTTGATATTTGAAAAAGCATTTCTCAGTGCTGCTTTTAAGTTACGTCAATTAAATCATGCAAATTGTTGATAGACCTAAAAAGGGAACAAGACTATTTTAACTATTTCACTTTCACTATTTTGTACAAACCTATAATGCATGAGTCCATCTTAGTGCTTGCCTTATGTGAGTTTTTAAATCCATTAGACACACTTGACCCAAATTTACAAGTGGCTCAACTCAGCTTCAGACACATATACAATTCATTCAACACTAAAAGGCATGTAATAAGGCATGCTAGAGGTTTGGATCACAGCTCTGTATTTCCAAGCCAAGCACATCTTTCCTTCCACCATAACTCCCTTGGATTTCTGTCACCAGCTGTGCACATGCACACCTCTAGTTCTGGGTGCTTTACTTCCAGCAGCCTATCCTTCATTACAGAAGCCCCTGGGCCTCTGGAGCTGCTTCACCAAGAATCCAGAGACCAGAGAGTGCCTGGGCAGCAGGAGAGAGTGACACCTTGTAAAACAGCCAAGAAGGATTCACAATAACCTATCATTCCTACTCCAGGGCTTTCCGGGACCAAATTAAGGCTGAGACATGACAAGAAACTACACTCTTACCACTGTCTTCCTCTTCCCCATTCTGTTTTTTATGCTCCCTTATTCATTTCTCCAGGTGGAACTTCTTCTAAAAAATCACTTGCACCAGGATCTGTATCCCAGCATACAGTTTTAGAGAATAAAATAACCTGGAAATTATTAAAAATATGTTTCTGGGCTCCATCCCAAAGAATCTGATTCTGCAGGTCTGTAAGGAGACCTGAGAATTTGCATTTCTAACTAACTGTGAGTTGATGTTGAGCCCTGATTTCCATGCCCCACACTATGGTAGCTTCTTTGCAGACAAATTAACCTAAGATGATGTCATAAAGGAGTGGTGCTCTAACGATATTGTAAATCCCAGGCCCCTGGAGGGTGTGCTTAAACAGGTATTGAGCCCGTACCTCCCCATTTTATGGGTCTCTGAACGCACTGTGTTTTTCAACCAGAGTCTCATGCTAGCCTATTTCAAAGAAATTCAATTTCAGGTATTGAGATTAAAAAATATCTTTTAACCTGATAATAGGAAAACAGACATGGTTTTATAAAATTTAAAATGTTTTTCTATTAAAATGTCTCCAGGGTAATTGCTTTTCTATTCTCATTTCTATTACCTGCGCATTCCAAAGATGAATATCTTATTTTTCATTAAAATTACTACTGTGTTATCCTGGGCTAGCCATTGGTGTCACCCTGACTGTGGAGAGTGTGAAGGAGTGAGGGAGGAGGGAATTCTTGAACTGGATACAATAATGGCTCAATAAATGTCAGCATTTGAGAATAAAAGTTCAACCATCAAGAAAATATCATTCTTGATCATCTTGTTATTTTCATTTATGTCACTATGAAAAGTTACAGTCCATGTTTTTCTTGAGTACCACCTATTTCGGTATTATTTTATTACTAAAATAATAGTGCTTTTGAAAGGCATAAATAGACAAAACACAGACACATGCACTCAGGCAAAACAAAACAAAAATTCGTGGCTTTGCTTTAAGGAAGTAGTTCGTTTTTAAACATTACTGGAATTTTAAAAAAGTGCACTAAAATGCTAATACAAAGAATTATTTGTTATTTTAAAAGATTAACACTGTAAGTGTATCTTCATAAAAAATCTGTCGAATTCTCAGTTATTTCTCCTTAACGACATTTTTAAGACACAGAGCATTTCACCGTAGTTTCATTCTCTCAGGCTCTCTGTCTGTAGAAGAGAACTAATGTGAAAAAAATGTTATGACAATATAACACATTTAAAAAAAATAGTAAGTGAGTATAAAACTTCTGTGAAGCAACCTACCAGCTAAAAGATAACCCAGTAGCCAGTGATATGGGTTTTATTTAAATAAACATAGACAATTGTGATGTAGAGATTATAAATTGAACATCAGATATAAATACTTTAAACTTTCAATATGAATGATCTTATCACTTGTCATTTGTTTAGGTTGGAGTCAGTTTGTCACTATTCCTTTTATCAATCTGCTGTATTACCTGTATATGTAACATATTGTTATAATTTATTGTAGGTTTCCATATACACAAAGAGCTTACAAGAAATGAAGCAGATGAAAATTTTGCCCTAGAATTTCAATTTTTATAAAAGATTTGCCATATGACTTCTTTTTTGCTTCATTCAGACATTCAAAAGTAAAATTGGTATTTTATATTATAAAAGGCAGTAGTTCATTTTTAGAACAGGCCAAGGGGTAGTAATAGAGTTATGGCTATGCCAACATCACTATATAGATAAAAATACAGCAGAATCTTAAAAAGTACTTAGCTCTCCGTATACACTGAGCCTTCTTTGGAGGTGACTTTGATTTTAATTCTTGTCTAGAGAATCTCACATCAAAGCTACATTTGGCTGATTTTTTATATAACATTACAGCAATGGGAGATTTCACAAACACTTATGTAAAAAGTTGTCTTGAACTATAACACCAGGGACAGGCAAATGCACATTTGTTTCCATGTTCCATTTTAGGGCAAAGACCATAAAAAGTACATCAATGAGACATTAGCAGCCCTCAATAATCCGAGCTGGGAAGTTCTATACTATAAAGCAGTGGCTGAAACAGTTTTCCTTGAAACAGTTTAGTATTAATTGCCCTGCCATTATGAATCAGTTTTGATAAATCAGTATATATTGATTTATAATATGTGCAATTTCTAAATGATTCATGAATATTTTCTAAATGGACATTGTAAAAGTGGGCATATTTTCCAAACTATATTACATGTACATGTTGATCAACAGCATGAAATATAATGATTGATAAATTATATTAGATATTCACACAAATTCACAAAGCATCTCTGTTTACTTATCAGGTGCTTCTTATTTTTCCTGCATCACTCTGAACAAATTATACATATAAAAGGTATACATTATTAGGAAAATGTCTATTCATATATATGCATACATACATATGTACGTATATATGTTCATCCATGCAACATACTACTGATAGGTATAAATGTCACATAAAACTAAAGAGGTTGAGTATGGATCTGGTATTTAAGGAACTTAGCTGTTGGCAAGTATTATAAGGCATGCCAATAACAAAACATAATTAAGTAGAGGAGTGATAATTGTCCTAAGACTTTCAAAAATCAAGAGGTGTAAATCTACTTTTGTAATTATTTCTGATGTTGATTTTCCTTATCTCTCTGCAATATCCTACATATGGTGAACATTTTAAAGCAGGGTAGTAACTTTGTGCTTTCTTCTCATTATTCTTTTCCTCTTAGTTATGATTATTATTACTTTCCTTCATTATTTTGTGTTCCCATAAAATCTTCAGAATCAGCTTGTCATTTTCCACAGTCCCGACACATATATATTAAGAACAAATTAAATGTACTCACATATGTACTCACATAGGATGCTTTTTTATGTATAAAATTGTATTTCCTACTGAGAACTATCATTTGTTTTCTTTGTTTAATTGCTGCTAAATTACTGACTAGTTTATCATTCAATATTTTAAAATTTATATTCAATAACATGGTCAATACATCTTTGTTTATACCTTATACATTACATATTTGGTGGCCTATAATTCAGGTCTGAGTTGCAGAAATGCCAATAAATGTAAAATAAGCTGTGAGTAGTAAATTTATTTTATACGTACTCTTTGACAATCAGTTTATATGAGTTGTTTCATTTCCTCACAATGGCCAGTAGTTAATATGCTTGGCTCTGAAGTTCGTACATTTTTCGCGGGTAAGTGGAAGATGTTTTTGCCAGTGGACAAGAACTTAGAATGATTTTAGGCCTTTGTCCAATATCTTTGCAATTCTTAGCCCTCCACTTTTAAAGGTCCTTATTTCCTGACACCTATTCATATTCAACCATTTACATAATTCCCCAAAATAACCCACAGGCTCTACCTACCTCTCCATTTGCACCCCTGTCATGTCAGAAAAAAACCCAAATACAGTAGAGGAGAAAACAAATAAAATATAATTTTACCAATAAAGTAATGGGCAATATTTTATATTGCCATGCCATGTATACACTAAAGTAGAAGCATTACTCACCGAAGTTTAGATTTTAATATTCTATAATGATTACTATATACGTATTCTGCAAAAACAAACACACACAAAAAAACACTCTTTGGCTGATGGATTCATACTGTTGAAAGGCCCTAATGCACAATGCCTCTATTTCTTGTAACACTTCGAATTAATTTTCCAGCAAATAAATTTCGTTAATACTCATTCTAGCTTAGGTTATTTTACTTTTGGATTAAACAAGCTAACTACTAAAACCATACATTTCCAAAATGCCAGTGACTGTATTCCTACCAGAGACAATATGCCAAGAGGACTCTGTGTGTGGGCTGATATGAACACAATGCCTGGAGGAATTTTGAAGAAAAGAACACAAAACCTACCTTTGCATCAGGTATTTCGTGGTTATACTTCTAGGTTGACATAAAATGGTAATATCTGGAACTAATAACCAGAAGTGAATAAATATAAATATATTATAATTTATACCTAATCACTAATGAAATCAAATCGTGGTCAATTACTAAACATTAGTGAATCAGTAAAAGCATAACTTCATGGTTTATTTAGAGAATATTTTTATAATATTCTATTTGGTAGATGAATATCATCCATATATAAATATATATAATAACAACACCTATGTATATATTTAATTTATTTATTTAATTATTCAAGTACAGTTTTCTGCTTTTGAAACTTCCTTGTTTTACTGGTAATAGCAAAGAAAAGCTAAACTTATATTTAGTCAGAATAAAATTTGGAGACATTTCAAAATGTAATTTTTAATAAGTCTGTTTAAATTAAGCTTGTAATTCTTCCTCTTAAAAATGATTTATTTCACAAACTGTGGACTGACAAGTTGATGGCTGACAGAATAAGTTCCACACTGGATTTAACTTGATGGAAGTGTAACAGCAAGTGAAAGCCTATCAGTTGGGGATAAATCCTGTGCATAAAATTACATTTCTGACAAGCTTTCACAAGGATGAAAACCCATGAAGCACGCTCAAGAGAATAATGCATATCTGGAGTGATAGGTACATTTCGAAAATGAATGCAGGTTTTCCATCATGTTCTTGTTTATTTATTTTTTTATCAAGGTTGTCATTGATTCAAAGTTGTAAAATATTTTGTTGTGTTTTAAACCAATACTCATCTTCAGAAACAATTTAGCCTTGTCATTGCCCAATTTACTCTGAAAACTCTTTTCAAAACAGGAGAACACTCAATTCTGGAGTCAAGTTGCACGGAATACACTACTGTGTAGTATTCGATGAACTGAATAGAAAGAAACAGATGTACATTAAATGTAACTTTAAGAAAAATGTAAAAATCATAACACTGAAAACCAATCAAGAAAAACAGAAGAACCCTGCATCCAAAATATGAGGAGAAAGGTAATATTTTATGGATTTGAGGGAATTAGCATAGGTTTCAAGATATCTCACTGAAACTAAAGAGGAACTAGGACTACGATGAAACAAGGCGTGTAAGACCTGCAGTTAATTGTGGACACATAATATTCTATTGAAACCCACAACTCTTTCTGTAAAGGCCTAGTGGTAAAATGAAATACCATCTCAAAAAGTAATGCATTGTACCAGTATAAGAACTGTGTGTTATCCTCTCTTGATTATAAAATTACATGTAATAATAATGAGTCTTAGGACCTGGGTTTACTGCTGGGAAGACTGTTGTCAGACTTTCAATCTAGAAAGGAACTTGTGCATTCGATGGATGGGTGGGACAGGTCCAGAAAGCACGTTCCCCATCAGTGGTGGAGTCCAGAGAGAAGGCATGTTCAAAAGGACCAGGTCCTCTCACTCGAACCCTTTCCTCCTTGGGCTGACACAATGCTGCAATTTTCTTTTTCTTCACATTTCTGAAGGGTTTTTTTCTTTCTTTCTTTATAGCTGCTGAAACCACAGATTACTGGTAGCATTTTAGGTATGCCTTTCTTCTGCATCAGTTCTTTTGGGAAGAAAATAAATCCTAGGTGTGATTTTTAATGATTTTTAAATTTTGCATATCATGGTAGATTATCATATGGAAATGTTTGCATTTGAAACAATGCCTGTGTTGATTATGAAAAAATTGGTTTGTGGTGATAGACTAGGAGAGTGGTCAAAAAACATCGTGTAAGTTATGTTTCCAAAATTTGTCAAAAGGATACCATATTGATGACTATTTCCACACCTACACGTGTAAAGTGTACTAAGTGCTTTCACTAAGAAAAACTTTATTCTAAATCACTGGTTAATGTAGTATTAGGTCTTAAACAAAAACTAATCCAATAATTAATCCAAGTTATACTTAATTTCATGTCCATGAGCCACCCAAAATTACCTTATAAAAATTAATCATCCCATAGTATGGAAATTTTAGCTTAACAAATTGGGGTGAAGTTTAACCTAGGAAACACCTGGCAGCTCTCTTCAATGAACTAAAGAGGAGTTTATTTGTCTAACTTTCCATTCCATATTTCCTTGAAGGAGAAACTTGAATGGTAACAATAATTGGATGATATTTTTTCCTTGCCATAAAACTCCAGAGAGCTAAATAAAAAGAAGAAGTTGCCATTTTTTATCATATAGACCTCTATAAGACTTACAAAGGGTAACTAATGCACTGCTTTGTAGATAAAGAAAATGCATCTAGAAATTTTTATTGGCCTACAGTTGCAAGACTTAAACTGATAAAATTCACATACAGTGTCTAGGTTTGACTAAGAGCAAAGCCTAAGTTTTCTTCCCTTCCTGCCTCCTCCAGAGTTGACCCTTAAGGTCTAAGCCCTTGAGGAGGATAGATGGACAGCATTACCTAGTAGATTTGACCAAATAACCTTTGCAGATTCCTTCCAGACTGAAGATTCTATAGAAGAATTACAGGTCAGGACCCAGGGGATAGAGAGTTGTCAAAGTGAACCAAACGACCGAAAACCAAAGAGAAGAGATAGAGGCACAAGAAGTATTGTTTCATTTAACAGACATAAGATATTCAAATGAGGCCACCTATTGGTTTGCTGTGCCGCACAGCCAGGCTCTGGCTGGAGCTCCTGCTTGCCAGCTACGCAGGCGCTTCTTCCCACGATGATTTCGTGGTTGCTGGGGGAAGCATGAGTAATGGCAGTACATCACGTCCCCTACATTCCACCCTCTCCATGCTGTGTACCATGAAACTCCAGGAACCATTGTGCAATATTTACTTTTTGTGTGTTGGTTTTTCTCCCCTTAATTAATTTTGATCATTAGTATCTGGTCCTGGAACTGCCTGTGTATCTATTATTAGTTCCTCCATTTTTCAGCCAATGTACTTTTTTTTTTTTACATATTGGTCTAATTGGGTCACTTTTTGGCAATCCTAAAATTTGTGAGTGGTCTGACAGTCATCCCGATGCCACCTCTCTAGACAGTGCCACCCAACATGAGTATATGGAATGGATTTTTAACATCAATTTGCATTTCAGGCGATTGTTCTAAGTCTGAATTGTGCAGTGCATGCAAACTTTCCACACCTTTCTAACTTTTGTGTGTGTCTGTGCCAAATAGCAGTTTATATATGAATCTGGGCTGTTAACATCAACAGGAAGAGTAAACTGTGAGGCAATGTCACAAGACCTGTTTATGTATGTATATTTACTGGGTGACTTGATTTAGAGATAAAATTTCAAACAAACAACAAACAAAAACAGTGTATTTGGTCAGACCAGAAAGTGAACTCAACAATAAACTCCAATAGTACCTTAATGTTTCTACAGCTCAATTTATGTCATTCTTTTAGTCAATAAATAGGCATGTGTTTAGCATGTACTATCACAGGTAGGACTCACCATTAATCTGATAGCAAAGAAGTAAAGACTGAGAACAGATCATTGAGTAATGTGGACAAACTTTTCATGTGCAAAATTAATTGATAATTAAAATAAAAATGTTTAGAATTATGTTATGAAGGTGGTGAAATTTAGATGAAAAAGATGAATCTAAAGGTCATTGAATTTGATTAATATGCTCATAATGCATCATTGTTAGTGTTATTTTTAAATATTTTACTATTTTTCAACTGGAAGCCTATGAGGTGCTTATTATAAAGCTTTTCTTGATGTAGACTGATAATAATTATATCTGTATTTGCATCCATAATATTACTATCTATAAAAACAATACAACTGATATTATATCTGACTGAAGCTGATGGAGCCTTAGATGAAAGTCTGTCTGCGTATCTCCCTTTTGTATGGATCCCAGCCACCCTCCCCTTTCATTCTTTTGCAAACTCACACACTTGGAAAAGCATCACTGTATGTTCTCGACAGCTGAGAGTGGGGTATATGACACCAGACATTGAGCAAAAGTAGGATGTACTCTCTGTTATCATCTTCAGGTGGTGATTATATGTCATTCGAGGATTATTAAAAACTACTCCAGTTTTCCTAGCCAAGAACATGAAATGCCTTTCATTACTTATCTTCTTTCATGTTTTCCACTGAAGTTTTATAATTTTGTGGCATAAAGAACTGAATTATAGTTAGATGTACTCATAGCCTCCCTGTGTTTTCTATCTGTTGGTGAATTATAAAAATGCAATGGAATTGGGTATATTCATATTATTTACATTTGATACATATACTTCTTGATGGTTTTTAAATATTTATTTTTAGCTCTAAAATCTCTCAAGTTTGCCATGTCCAAATATCAATCAAATCATTTTCAAATGATAAAAGTTTAATTTAAGCCCTGGCTGGTGTAGCTCAGTGGATTGAGCACGGGCCTGCGAACCAGAGGATCGTGGTTCGATTCCCATTCGGGGCACGTGCCTGGGTTGTAGGCCGGTTCCCAGCAGGCCAACTTCTAGCAGGGGACACACGAAAGGCAACCATACATTGATGTTTCTCTCCCTCTCTCCTTCCCCTCTAAAGATAAATAAATAAATAAAATTTAAAAAAATAAGACCCCCCAAAAAACTTTAAAAAATAAATTAAAAGTTTAATTTATTCCCTTCTAGTAGTTATTCTTTTATGTATTTATTTTTTTGCACTGTTATATATGAGGGGAGACCCAATAAAAACCAGAATTATCTTCTGGAGGGTGAACTCCTCGTGGTACAGGCTTCCTTCCACTACGTAAGTGTTCTAGGAACCCATCTGTATCAGTGTAGAAGCTGATGTTGTTGTGAGAGGCTGTGTTTGGCTTCACTGAATTTTTGGTGAAAACTCAACCTATTTGCCCATTTCACAATGGGTGATTTGCCAGCACACCTGTTCATAATACGCTGAGTGTTCAGCAGTTTTTGACCAAAAAAAAAATGGCATGACTCCCATGGCCTACCCTCCCTATTCACCCAATCTTGCCCTGAATGGCTTTCTTTGTTTGTTCATTTCCACATGAAAAAAAGTCCTCAGAGGGAAATGTTTTGCAGATGTAGAAGAAGTAATACAAAAAAATGACTGAATCATTGAAATGCATCAAAATCAACAAGTCCAGAAACTGTTTTGAGCAGAGGTGAAAACATCTCCATAGGTGTATTCTATGAAATGGAAAGCACTTTGAAGATGACTGAAATTTAAATGTGTAAGAATAAACTCACATTTTTTTTATAAATGATTTCTGGTTTTTTGGTGCTTCTCTTGTATTTCCATTGTAATATAGTATAGAAATAATGACAGTAGTCTGTCTTGGCATTTTTTCAGTTTAAAGAACATGCTTTTAACATACCATCTTTGCATCTTTATATTTGGCATACGGTCTGTTAAATATAATATATCAATTTAATTGTTGTATCCTATTCCAAGTTTGTTAACAATTATTATCATGAATGATTATTGAATTTCACTTTTGACTTTTGGAAAATATTTTATCTTATGTTAATATATGTCGAAATATATTTATTGCTGATGAAAACTTGGAATATAGATATTCTCTTGATATATTTAACAATTATTGATTGTTAACTCCTTTGTCTTCCTAAGATGACTGCACCTGTGTTCACAGCCTAGGCCTGGCGTAACTCTCACGGGGTCAGAAGCTCGTGTCTTTTTTTAGTGCTGCCTGGAGTGTCTTCTCAATGGCCCAGTGATGGCACCAGCATGTGTGTGATAGGAGATATCTGTCTCCATATAAACCTTCTCAATAAATCAAAATTAATACAGCCGTAAGCCAAGAAGGTAATACATTTAATATTTATCATAATATATGACCTAAAACTGGATACAATAAAGAAGATATCTTTATACATCTATACCTATGTCTACATTTTTATCTGTTTGTCTACCTATCAATTTTCTATTTAACTGTATCCCTATTAACATGGGTATAATTCAAGCACATATGTTGAATACTATAGAAAAAATAAATATATGAGTAATAACACTAATGAAAGTATAAGTTCTCATGTATTAATAGTATATGTGCAAATGCACAAAGGAATGTGAATTAAAGAATATAATTTTGTTTGCCCCTGGAGAACATAGAAATAAAGTGAAGCAGGAAAAGTTGATTAAAAAGTTTATAATTTTATTTGTATTTTTATTTTCCATGCATATGTTTGCATTAATATATGAAACAAGAGGATAATTAATGTCAACAGTGAGTAAATAATGTATAAACAGGTATTGTCAAAATACCATTTACTGTCAAAACTTTGTATTTGAATACACATATAAAAATAGAATATTTGAAACATAGGCTTTTCAGACAAAATATACATTTATCTGTCTGCTATTCTTTCATAACCTCCTAATTTTGACTTTATTTCAATATCAGAAGAAAAAATAAGGTAGGCCTCTTAAAAGTTAGTGACACTAAATACATAATCATCTCAAACAATCTTTATATAAGTTACCAAATTTGTTCCATGTTTCAGCTTATTAACACATTTTATACTCCCTGGCTTCTTTTATAATACTTCAAACACTATAAACATGTTTTAAAATTAATTTAATCATAGTGTCTTCCCTGACTCAACATATTCTCCTTTCTCATGGATAAAATACAGCTTTATCTTAGATTTAATTGAGACATTTTAATTCACAGTGTTGGATTTTGTTTTCTTTTTAACACCAATGAGACGAACAATGTAGAGATGTTTTTCCTTACATGTGCAGTCATTCTTACTCTGTGCACTAGTATCTGACTCCTTCGGCAAAAATAAAAAGCTTCCTAGAAGCCGGCTGGATTGGTCCACACCATTTCTCATGTGACAACAGTGAAGAAACATGAAAAATCTGCAGAAAAAAAAAAATAAGGGAGTAGGCACTGCACATGGGTTTCAGAATAAATGCCTGAGTCACCAAAACTGCAGTAAATAATGAATTATTTGTCTCCCATCATTTCCATTTTATTCTGCCTGACTACAAATGAAACAAATACAACATGGTCTAGAAAATGTGTACTTAAAGATTTTACTTCTAGTCAGTTGAACCTAATTCTACTTATTGTTTGGAAAGTACAACTGAAAAGTTAAGAGTAATGAAAAAAACCCAAGTGGTCATCAAGTTGCTGATGAGGTTCATCCTAGCACTAGTCTGCTTCAAGTGCAAACTCTGAGATCTGTTCTCTGACAGGTCACTTGTCATTCTTCCTCACTTTACTAGTATGCAGAGCACTTCAACTCAGCACCGGGAAGAATGTGACTTTCCTACTTTATGTTACTTCTTTGGGTTTTGGTATTTTATGTGACAAGGATCAAATCTACAGTAAATTTCAACATGTCACCATTTTAATGAAAAAAGGCTGGCTCAAGAACAATGGTATAGTTACAGCTAGAAATTGCAGGGCACTGGACTTAAATGGGGAGCCAAAAGATGTGAACTGAAACTCTTGTATCAGTGTAGGTTAGCAGTCATATATGGTGTACATTATTCACCTCGGATTTGACTTTAATTAGCATCAGCAATAGTAGGGCTTCATAAAATCACACTTCAGAGAAGGTGAGATCTTATAATTACAT
This sequence comes from Sturnira hondurensis, assembly GCF_014824575.4. Taxonomy (NCBI): domain Eukaryota; kingdom Metazoa; phylum Chordata; class Mammalia; order Chiroptera; family Phyllostomidae; genus Sturnira; species Sturnira hondurensis. Next base: position 20,962,170 of record NW_028087015.1, on the reverse strand, counting down.
AATATAATAATTTTATTTAGTAAGTGGGGATATTAAGATTTCTGTTAAAAGTTATTAACCTTCTCTAGACCATTCACATAGTCACCCAAGGTAATATATTTCGATGGATATTTTTATTTCAGTATAAGCCTATTTATATGACAGCATTTCAACAGTAAAATATGCCAAAAGTCCTTTTTTTTGTAAAATCAAGGACACATTTTTTATTTTCACCAGTAACTTTATTTATCTGGATATTTTGAGTATGGCAGCTAACTCCCACGTTGTATAGTATTGATTGTCCTCAGTTAATGTCTCAATTTGATCAACTTCAACTGGTCTAACCCTGACCATGGGACATCATCCAGCAAGAAATCCCCAGTGCGAAATTTCACAAACCAGTTTTGACATGTTTGATCTGACACACCACCTTCTCCATACACTGTACAAATCATATTTTGTGCTTCAGTTGTGTTTTTACCTTTCTTGAGATAATAAAGCACAACATGTCAAAAATGTTGTATCTTTTCTTCCATCTTCATTATTAAAATGGCTACACAAAAATTCACCAATTTTGATTTTTTATTAAATGAGTGCTGGTATCACAGCTGTCACAATACAATCTGACAAAATTGTTTCAAGAGAGGTTAGACAACTAAACACTACTACAGCCATCTTGCAGGAAAAAAAAAATGAGCTTTTTAGCCAACACTATAAATCTAACCATGTAATGTACCAGTATTCTTAGCCATTGGGAAGACACTCTCCTTCGGGTGAGTTGTCCCTGTTATTCTCAGTCCAAATTTGAAAAGTACAATTCCAGTTCAAGCACAGTGTATAACTGAGTTAACTTTAAATTTCAGATAACCAGTGATTTTTTAAAGAGTAGGCATGCTCCATGTAATATTTCTAAAATACGTATGCCAAAATATATTAACCAACTATATGAAATTCAAATTCAATTGAATATTTTTATTTTTGAACTCTAGCTACCCTATCCCTAATCCCCACCCGCCTTCAGAACCTCAGAACAATCCAGATGGAAAATCTCCTAATTCACAGGCCAGTTTTTGGTTTCTCTATTAGTTCTTTCTGTCCTATACACACTTTGTTGATTTTTTATCATCAATATATTCTCTCACATTGTAACTTTTCTGCCATTTTTGTTATAATTTGATAAACATTTCAAATATAAGTATAGTTGGATGTTATTAGTCATTTCCTTTATGCCAGGGCGGTCAAACTCACTTTCATCAGGGGCCACATTACTTTTAGGACTGTTGTATAAATGTAACTACTCCCCAACTAGGGGCAAGGAGCTCAGCGCTGCCGCTGGGTAGAAACAAGGTGCTGGGCCAGATAAAACAAGGTGGAGGGCTGGGTTCAGCCCAAGGGCTTTGTGTTTGCCACCTGTGCTTTATGCTTAATAATGTTCATGTCCTATCCTTTGCTTTTTAAAAATCTACAAAAAGGGCACATACTTTCTAGCAATAATTTGACATTATAAAATTTAAGATTTAAGTCATACTCAGAATGACACTGCTATCTGTGTAGCGTGTGAGGTAGAAATCTAATTTAATATTTTACAGACAATAAGAATCTTTTCTAACTCACCTCTCCACTGAAGTGACCACAACTTGTCCTTTAGCCTCTAGACCTGTACATGCATAATTCCAGATTTAAGCAATAACTGAGACCTGTACACAATGGAAATAAATACTTTGATCAGAAATCCCCACATAAATTAAAACATTTATCCAAGGCTCACATTTTGGCAGGTAGCAGAAAATGTTTCATTATTCAAAGTGGTAAATTCAGTAGTACTTGAATGAAGACAGAAAAAAAAACATAAAATATATGGTACAAAACTGCTTTGTTAAGACAGTTATTTGGTCCTGCCATTATAAATATAGGAAGGGGACAAAATCACAAAATCTTTAATAATCCCCATTCTCTACAACTGCTGTGGTGCCCATTAGCAGTGCCCATCAACTCTCTATCCATTTGAATCAGGGTGAAGAGAAAGCCCCTCACTATAAATTTAAAAAATTATAACATGTGCTATTGTTTTTGTTTTGAGGATGAAGCAGACCCTATTAGGCCAAAGAATAATTATTCAAAAAGCCAGTAGTTAGAGTTCGGCATGAAAACAGGGGTTAGAAGTTCACACAATAAATGTGTAATGTGAATGTGGACAAAATAGCCACCTAGAAAGGTGCAGAACAAGTTCAGCTTCCTGCAATTTAGTGCACATGCCCCCAGATTTCTGTTGCTGATGGGTAGTTTCTGAGTGCAGCGGATTCCTAGTTTCCGTATCTCCCAATAACCCACATTTGATGAGGAGCCACAGAACTGATCTTTCTTATAAAGCAAGATTAGAAATGCAGTTCTTGCTGCGTCCCTTAAAAATAAGAAGCTGGAATACACTAACAAATAAAATCTACTGCGGGGAGAAATCAGAAATACCATGAAGTGGTTTAGCAGTGTTAGGTAAGAGATTATGGATGATGTTTTCTTTTTTTTAAAGATTTTATTTATTTATTTATCTTTAGAGGGGAAGGAGAGAGGGAGAGAAACATCAATGTTTGGTTGCCTGTCGTGTGTCCCCTGCTGGGAATTGGCCTGCAGGGAACTGGCCTGCAACCCAGGCATGTACCCTGACTGGGAATCAAACCGCGACCCTCTGGTTCACAGGCCTGTGCTCAATCCACTGAGCTATGCCAGCCAGGTGGATAATGTTTGAAGGAGAATATAATTGTTTACTTCTGGTATAACAAGCCAAGAAGTAATTCACAGATGTCATGCATTATTAACCCTGTTTTCACTAATTCAAAATCTGCCTCTATGTTTCAAGTAAAGTTGATGCTGCCAAAGGAAATGTATGTACTGAATGTGCAAAATTATAGAAGTCAAACTTTAAAATATCTGGAACATTGAATCACTGAGCACTAAACTTAGACTTTTATTTATTTCAACTGTTTTAGGATCACTTTTAATGGAGATTAATATTAAGGCATAAAAAGGAGAATAAAACTAATCAATCTTCATTAAGAGTCAACAGAAGCACCAACAGAACAAGACAAAGAAAAAATATGGATAATTTGGTTTGAGCAAAATTCAAACTTTTATGCCTTAAAAATACCATCAACAGCCCTGGCTGGTGTAGCTCAGTGGATTGAGCATGGGATGAGAACCGAAGGGTCACAGGTTCAATTCGCAGTCAGGGTACATGCCTGGGTTGCGAGCCAGGTCCCCAGTGGTGACCACGTGCATGGATGCAACCACACATTGATGTTTCTCTCCCTCTCTTTCTCCCTCCCTTACCCTCTCTCTGAAAATGAATAAATAAAACCTTTTATAAAACACCGTCAACAAAGTGAAGAGACAACTCAAAGAATGGGAAAATATTTGCGATCATATATGTGAAAAGAGAATTATATCTAGAATATATAGAAAACACAATTTAATAATAAAGAGTTCAACTTAAAAATAGACAAAGAATTTGCCCTGGCTTGTGTAGCTCAGCGGATTGAGCGCAGGCCTGTGAAGCAGAAGGTTGCGGTTTGATTCCCAGTCAGGGCGCATGCCTGGGTTGCTGGCCAGTTCCCAGCAGGGGCCAGTTCCCAGCAAGGGATGCATGAGAGGCACCATACATTGATGTTTCTCTCCCTTTCTCCTTCCCTTCCCTTCTAAAGATAAATAAATAAAATCTTTAAAAAATAGACAAAGAATTTGAATTTACATTTTTCCAAATAATATATACAAATAGCCAATATGTAAATGAAAAAATTCCCAACATCATTAGTCATTAGACAACCACAAATCGAAAACACAAGGAGTTATCATTTCACATTCAGTAGGCTAGTTATAGTTGAAAGGAGAGGTAATAAGAGTCTGTGAGGAGGTAGAGAAATTGGAATCTGCGTACACTGCTGATGGGAGCGGAAAAGATGGGGCCACTTTGGAACAGTTCAGCAGTTTCTCAGCTTGCACAGAGAGTTACCATATGACCCAAGAGAAATAAAAACATACGTCTACACAAAATGAACATATGGAATGTTTGCATTATTTTTGTAAGCAGAAAAAAAATGGAAACAGTCCAAATGCCCATCAACTGATGAATGGAAACAAAATGTTGTATATCTGTACAGTAGAAAGTTATTCAGCGATAGAAAAGGAGAAAGTATGGCATGTCACAACATGGATGAACCTGCAAAACATACTATAGAACCTAGTCATGAAATATCATATATTGCAAAATTCCATTTGTATGAAAGGTAAAATAAAAACAAGTTTATAAAGACAGAAGGTAAATTAGCGGTTGGCCAGGGGGGTGTTGTTGAGAGACAGTGGGGAGAGACGTGTCACGGGAAGAAGGTATATTGGGGTGGAGATGGTGACGAAAATGGTTCCAAATTAATCATGATAATGACTATATAGCTATGAATACATGAAACACTACTAAATTTACACTTCAAATGGATGAATTGTATAATATGTGAATTTCACTTCAATGAACAGGTTATAAAAGACAACAGGATCTCTGAGAGTCTATCCATCGTGACTGAACCTCCCTGAGCCAGAAGCCAGAGTCCATCAGCTGGGAGACAAGCATTCTCACAAGTACCCATTCAGCTGTAGCAGGTGAGTGTGGGCTGGGATCACGATGAGAACTTGCCTAATTGTTTCAGGCAATACCTTGTGGCACAGGGAAAACACTCAAATTCTTTTCAAGGACAAGCTGGAGCAATGGGAATCCGTCTTGTTTGAATGTGGAAAATTAGTCAAGGCTGGTTTTTGGCGAGTATGAAGAGAATAATGAGAGTCATCATTATCCAGCATTAAAAACAAGCAAAAAGAAACCCCCCCTGCAATTAAAACAGCCCAAATAAGAACTCGAAGTGTGAAATCAGGCAACAGTCACCAGGTGTAAACACAGAAATCAGCAAGAAGGAGAGAGCAAGGACAAAGCACCACCCGAGAGAGGGGATTTAGGCAACAGCAATGATGCCAGGGACGCATATGTAGCTTTGGCCTTGAATTGGGAGAAAACTGCTTAAATAGAGATTAGAAAGTCAAAAGCCCATAAAATACAAGAAAAAAATAGGGCAATTCGTAGTATGTGCAGAATTAGTATGCTAGTTTGTCCAAGACTGAGACAAAGAGTTAACAAGATATCAAGAGAGAGGCAAAGCAAGGCTAAAGTCAGTCCGAACATCATTGCACCTTACTTACCCACAGCAAAGGAAGGCCCCGAAACTCTGGCCGCTGTCCCATAGCTGGCAGCCCTGGAGGCAAACCTGAGGAGCCTGACCTCAAGGCCAGCAGCTGTTGATAACTGGAACGAGCAGGCTGCGTTAGGGCCGAGAAACAGCATAAATTCTATTATCAGGCAGAAGCATTTCCATCACCACAGTCAATATAAATGTCCATAGTTAACTCTGCTTTCAGATGTTTTTCCTCTGTTCGACATTTTGCAGTTACAAAAAATGCTTTCCTGTAGCGAAATGGGCAGGCTGTTAGAATGTATGCTTCTCAGGCAAAATATTTCATTTGCTGAAGGTTTGTTACTTAAAATGGGGCTATCCTGCTAATGTAATGGTGATTTTCACAACATCTGTAGGAACTCTAATGGATTTTATCAGAGTTTATAGATTAATTCATTTTTCTAAAAGAAAGATTTGGGACCAAGTGTTTTATTTCTGGTACATTTCACATAATGTAAAACAAAATACCATCTTGATTAAATATGTTTGATAGATTAAATCATTCTTAAAATGATTGTGTAAACTGAAATATTTTATCATTAACTGTTTTTAAATGAATTTGCAGGATGAATGACAGAAAAGAAACCTAAGCTAGAATTTTAAGTGCACCTCAGTCATCTCAAAGTTTTTGAATATTTGTGAATCAGAATTTGAGTATTAAAACATCTTCCTCTCTTTTCCTTAAATAGCAATAATACAATTGTCCTTGTGGCTACATGCCACTTTCGATTTAAGGGTAAGGGATAAGGCAGGGAAGGAAAAAAAAGGGAAAGAATCAATGAAGAAGTAAGTGCAAACTTTCATATAGTCTTAAAGGCCCTCATAGAGAAACTCTAAGGGCCCTGGCTTTCGTAGTTCAGTAGATTGAGCACAAGCCTGCAAAGCAAAGGGTTGCTGGTTCGATTCCCAGTCAGGGCACATGCCTGGGTTGCAAAAAATAAAATAAAACAAACTATTAAAAAGAATATTGTGAATGCAAGGAATACATAAATAAAGCCCTTGTCTAATCAGGGGGGAAAATAATGAAAATAAAATGATAGAAAATACTTTCCCAAACTGACACCACCAGTAAGGAGGTAGGAAGAAGCACCGAGTAGTCAAGAGAAAAACAACAGCAAAAAAAAAAAAAAAACAAAAAAAACCAATATAGCAATTTGGAACATTATAAGGCTACATATGCAGTAGTGACTGGTTATAGAAAATGTCCAGTGAAATTCTAGAAGTGTACTATAATTATGCTCCAATAACTCAGAATCTTAAGTAAATGAGTTTTCCACACAAAAACTTATGATGCAAGCAAGGCTGCTGATACAAGAGGACTGAGGCATAGTACAAGATGGCAATTCAGTTCCCAGGGCCCTTGGATATCTGGATATGTCTTTAAAACACTTCCTTGAGTCCCATTCCTTTCTGATGTTTTCATTTCCAAGAAGGGTTCAAGCTTGTATCTAGCAGGCTAGAGAAAAACAATGACAAAACATGCTTGATCAATAGGTTTGGTTTCTGATAAAGTACATGAATAATTCTAGAGATCTGTTGTACAACATTGTGCCTATAGCTAACAATATTATTTTGTGCACTTAACATTTTATTAAGATACTGTGCTTCATATCATCTTCTTACTACAAGTTCAAAAGATTAAAAATGAAAAACAAAGAAAGAAAATTATTCGAATGCCCATAGCACAATAGACACGTGGCTGGTGGCGGACTGTCTGGGGCAGTCTGCACACTGTCGCTCCCACCGACCCAGCGGTGTGCTTGCCCAGCGTCAGGGGAGCTATTCTCACATTTGTTCATATCAGTTGCACTTTTATTGCAATTGTCTAATTTAAAGTTTACAGCATTATCCAGAAATATAGGCTTGACCTCGTGTCAAATAATTGCTGAATAAATATACACTTATAATTTTAAAGCTTACATAAAAGATTTAAAGTAGCTATATATTGTTAAGTTTCTATATTATTTTTAAAAACTTTTTAAGTTAAATTGCTGATTATTAGTTCCAAATAGGAAGGATTCTACTAAGTAGTATCACCTTGTTATTTCTCTGATAATTTGCCATTAGTGATTCTTTCTTTTGTATCCTTAGAATATCTCCAACATTCCAGTCCATCTATAGAATTTTCTACATGTATTAAGGCTTTTCATGTGAACTGACATCTTAGAAGTGACGAGCTTTCCAAGACTGACACTGACTATATAGCTAGGGTCTGCTAAGGCGGACTAGGCTACAGACACAAGAATGGGAATGGGGAAAAATTATGATATTGCCATTTTGCCTAAATCCTGTTGTAAAGAGAAAATTACTTACATTTAAGATAAATAAATGTGGTCTCTGATCAAATGTATTATTCCTGAAGTTAGGTAAGTGAATATCAGGTTTAACAAAAAAATAAGGATGGGGAAAAAAGCAAGCTGTAGGAGAAAAAAGCAACTGAGCCAGAAAGAGTCAGGTCCAATTTAATTATGTACCCTAACAGCTACCTCTGTGTGTCAGCTCATCATTTAAGGGGTCAGGTTCACTCAGATATTCCATCATGCCCACGCAAAAGGCATCAGCAAAAAGCAGTTCCAGTGAACTTATAGTTTGAAAATAGAATAACTAAAGAGAGTGTATTGAACAAAATAAAATATTGCTTCTTATTGTTTTCCTCAACAAGGAATTTTTAAATTAAAAAATATGCACCTCAGGCTTATACATCTTAATCTTTAAGTTTTTTAAATAAAACTTTCCTGAAGTCTAATTAACAGGTACAACTTTGTCATATCTTCTGCCCTAAGAAATTAAATGTAGGATCCTCTATGTTACATGCTATTCAAGCCATTTAGGATACTAATTTTTAAAGCTGCTATTCTTGTAAGTTGAAACATATATAAAGTGAACATATTTTTTGGAAATAAAACATTTGAAAATCATCATATTATTTCTAAGAGTAAACTAAATTATGCAATTAGTATCATGACCTGTCATCAAATAGAAGATTCAAATAAATTATATATGTAAGGTGTTTGTATTTTCAAAATAAAATTCAAGACAATGCATTATTTAATAAGAAAATAGTTTTTATTCAAAAATATTATACATTTATTGTTAATAAAATTCTACTTATTACTGGAGGACACATAAGCAACATGATTTAAGGGAAGGACCATGGATTTTAAATATTTGCATGAGGAACCTCCACACCATTTTCCATGGTGACTGCACCAATTTACATCCCACAGCAGTGTGTGAGTGTTCCCTTTTCCCCACATCCTCTTCAACACAGCGTGGTGGTTCATCAATAAATTAAGCATAGAGCTACCATATGACCCAGCAAGCCCTCTTCTGGGTATCCACCCCCAAAATTTGAAAACACTCAAAATTTGAAAACAATGCTATATATATATATATATATATATATATATATATATATATATATATATATAGCATTGTTTACCAACTCACAGTATCTGTTTTATATGTGTTAATGTGTTTGTATTTATTACTATTTAACCTAATACAAAAAGGTTTTTGCATTGTGGCTTTAGTACCTACCAGTATTTGTATACAGAGAGTGTATGTGGGGAAGAAATTGTATAAACATAATCATAAGTCCATGTGAAATAATTAGGTTATAATTTTACCTACACTCTCATTTCTCTATAGTACTGTACTTCTTCTTTCTTGACTCAATATACAACACTTCCATCTCTTCTCTTTAATTTTATTCTCTAAAACTCACATTAACTTTATGCAAGCAAGATATCCTCAAATCATTCTTCATATTCCACAGTAAATTTAGAAAAATATGAAGAAAGAGAAGATTTATTGATCAAATATCTTCATGCTGGAAATATATTTTAATGTTCAGTGATCTCTGAACTTTCTACTGGACTCCTACAATACCAGATTGCCAATCCTGGGTTGACCATGGTGTGTGATGCCCCCTAATCTCAGCACCTGCGCAAGATTATGGTGGACATCTTTGCCCAAAATGACAAGCTGGCTCAGAAGAACTGAGAGCAGCTGCACAAGTCCTGGTCCTAACACACTGAGAAGAGCAATATTTAATGATTCTCCCTGGTTCACTCACATTTATATGTCACCCAAATAAGCACACTGACTGCCTTTTGCCTTGTATTATTTTCAAAAATATCTGTATATTGAATAACCTTGGTAGATGGACATATTTTCTTTTAGAATAAAGGGCAGGCAAAGTCACTGTCTACTAAAATAATGTCTTTCTATACAGCAAAAGCAGGCATGCCTACCATACAATATAAAACACTTCAACTCCCTAAACTGTCCTTTTCCCCCTATAACTCACTCCATGGGCAGGTGTCATCTGGGCTTCTGCACAGAGTCCAGCTTAGATGCAATCTTAGCAAACCAGCACTAGTCACCACTGCTTGGAATCCATTGCCTCTCCTGACCTAGTCATTGCTTGTTTATTCAACCTGGTCCTGTGTTCTCGGGATTCTCCCCCATTCTCCTTCACCATAATTATATGTGTATAATTTTACACCCCTGCTATTCTGACCTACTTTCATTTTGCCTTTTCCTGTAAATGATTTATTTTTCCTCATATACTCTGTCTTTTATTCCACTCATTAGAATTTCATTTGATAGATTCATCTTTTAAGTCCTTCCAAATGCTTATTATATTTTTCAACATATTCACCATTTGGCATTCTATCTGGACAAAGAGCATTTTGGAATGCCTTCCCCATATTTTAGAAAATGTTGAGCTTTAAGCACATACTTTGGCAAAACTGGGACTTACAGTTCTCTTTTTCCAGTATTGTGTTCAATAGTACTAATCATATATACCTAATTCAGGAGTTAGTGAACCTGAAAAATTAGCTCACATGGAGACTCTGTCCAGGAGTAGCAGCAGGAATATTCAGCATTCAGATCCAGCTGGGATAGCCACACTTGTGGCTCAGTACCAATGATGGAGTTACAGTGTTCGTGCTCCCTGAGAATAGAAATATGTCATCAGCAAACATCTAATAGTGTAATTTGGGAGATAAATGATAGATAGATACATAGAGATATATTTAACTCTCTAGCATCTAATTTTGATTTTGAAGACAACCTAGATATCCACTAAATATAAACATTTTAAACAAATAATTTCTGTTTAAATTTTATGGAGTAATTCCTACTATATGCAGTAAAGAACAGGGACTGATAAATTAGCACCAAGAATAATACAGGAAAAAAAGACTTGCACAGAAAAGGGGAATGGTAAATGATTATTAGACCTGCTTGACTGTGATGACAATAAAAACTGTATTTTTTTTCACAGAAAAAAATAGTATCATGGACCCATTTCATATAGGGTTAAACAGTTAAATTATCACATACGTCATTACAAAGATGTGCAGAATAAAGGCAAGGCTTTGGGAACTAGATATCAACTGGTAAGAAACATCAACAAGGGCATAAATGATTCAAAAATTGGTTGTCTTCAAATGTACAAAGAAATTAAATCAAGAAAAATCGAAAGATTAAGTCCTGAATTCATAGCTCAAAAGAAATTTAAAGTCAAAGAGCTTCCCTCCTGAAAGAATCTTACCTCTTTCAGAAATAGTGTTCACAGAGCCAAGTTCTTCACTAAGGATTTGCTTTTGGAGGCTGCCATATTAGGTCAGTTTAATTTCCAGCCTCGTTGAATTTACTACATGAAAGTCAAGCCATTCATCAGTAAAGATGAGACCTGACTGTTGTAAAGGGGTCATAAGAAAAGATTCATGGGACTTAAACCCAGGACCCCCACTGGTCTTATTTTGCCAGCCAAAGCAGTTCTGTGCGTTGATTCTCAGAACCATTTGATGCAGACATTACTGCGTTGCTTTAGAACGCTGAACTCATCACACCTGAGGCAGCTTCCACGCAGGGAGAATCCAAACAACTTTATTTTGCCTCCCTTTAAAGTCTCATTTTCTCTAGACACATAAGAAGAATAATACCAGGACTTATTCTTAGGGACCAATTGCAAAGTCAAATCCTGGAAAAGATAGCTTATTCACAAAAAGAAGAATTGGAAGATTTCTTTATCTTGTGTGTGTGTGTGTGTGTGTGTGTGTGTGTGCGTGCGTGTATGCTAAACACATAGCATGAACTTTCATATAAAATTTATAAATTTCCAATAAGCTTAACTGGGAAGGAAAAATAATTCTAGATCCGACTAAATATTGATTTGAATGCTGCAGCAGACAGGCTGCTTTGATGAATACAAGCTGCACAGTTCTCTGAAGGGTTGCCCTTGGACAATACATCACACTGTCCAGAGCTCCTGGGAATTATAATCCTCCCTCCCTCAGGTTTTAGCCAATGACATACTGTGAGTTGGGTAGAAAGTTCTGGACTCTTGCCTCAAATTGGAACAAGTTCAAAGGCTTGACATATTGGTGAACATTTTAGCATTCCAATATTCTTGGGCTCACTAGAGCATCTACTGCAAGATGAAGCACCAGTTGTTACACTCCTTACCACTAAGAAGTAAACACAAACATATCAGCTTCTGCAGTTTGGAAACAGCATATTCTATACTTGGAAAGTGACATGAATATCTGAAGGTTTAAAGTAGGGTCTGATCTAGGGACAAGCAGAATGTACCTTTGGCCAAATGATTAATTACATACCACAGTAAGAGGGCTGTTCACGATAGAACTTCTCACACAGCACCTCCAGAAAGACACAGAGGATGAGTTTAGCATGAAGCTATAGAATTATGTTAGTTGAGATTGAGCATCTGGCCATGGGTTGCAAATGGTCCCTACTCGCTTTCAGATTCAGTACATCATTGAGTTCCTGAGTAGGCATGGTAGCATCCATCGTAAGATGAAAGTCATAGATTTGGTGCTAGGCTTAGGCAGGCTGAATGTGCCTTGAAAGTAAAATTAAGTTACATGAAATGTAGCTCACACTTCTCATGTACTCACTCCTGCCTGGGTGTCCCACTTCCAAAAAGCTCACACCTTTAGCTTCTTGGGCATGGTTTTATGATCATTTAACTGAGAAGAGACATTTAATTTTTACCATGGTTACAAATACAAGATGGTTCTGCATTACTTGGTGACATTGTTGAAAGTGAATTTTTGGATATAATAATTGCACTAGAGCCAATTAAACTTGGAGAAATAAAGACACCGAGAAAGGAAAATTTCATTTTTTATAGGATAAACCTTACCTGTCTTTTTATCTGGAAGAAAAGCTAATCTAGGTAAAGATTTATAGATGTGTATGGGGAAAGACTAATACCTGGGAATTTGTAACAGAATCTGTTATGGTGTTAGTTAAAAAGACATTTTTAGAAAAAAAGGACATATTAAATCAAATGTGAAAACAGATGTGACTGAATGCAAATGTCTGTCCAAAGCTTTCTAGCTGATCAATGAGATAATCCACCCTGGGAAAGTCATTCATCCCCACTTTCTTAATGCTTCTGAAATGGATGTGCAAGCAGATTGACCTGGCTATCATGTGCCCATCAATAAATTTTTCTTTCAGCAGTGCTGATCCAGCTACCAGCCTTGTTGAGCGCTCAATATTGCCACCAGGCAAGAGAAACTAGCCGTTATCACAGTACCCATAGCTAATGAAGGCCAATGGATTCCATTGGATCTTGTCCTTCATGCGATGTAAAACAGACACTTTTGTATTGTATTGCATTGTATTGTATTGTATTGTAATGTATTGCATTGTAACTTTGTCTTCCCTGCTCATTATACCTTTGTCTATACTGTCACTCATTCATCCACCAAAAGGTCATATTCACCACACAGTTTATATATAACTTTTATTTCTGAAATACTAACCTTATTGTAGAAAATTGTGGAAATGGGTAATTTCCTTGGCATTTTCTGATTTTAGCATATACTCTATCATCTACAAGGAGCTGTGCTTATAGATAGGAAAAAATCTTAAAAACCCTTATAAATTTGAGATTATATACTACGACATATGGCACATGTTCTGACCAGAAGATAGTGTGTATGTTTCACTGTTTCTGGGATGGACAAAATATGGGGATGGTCCCCCTGAATATTATAGCTGATGAAAGACAAACATTTTTTACCGCACATTATAGTCTCTATCAAATTGTCTTTATAGTGTATGTATTATGTATTTAAACTAATTTCCCCTTTTTCTTGCATGTTTTTTGGGCACTGGGTAAACACTCTTTTAAATTGTGATGATTAACTCTTTGTTAATTAAGAACACTCTGTCTTTCCTCTTGTTATGACTTTATTGTCATCACTATAGTGTGAGTTTGGGAGAGTTCATGCTGGCACACTAAGGGGTGGGCCACATTGAATAACTCTCCATGTAAGAGGTTAAACAAAAATGATGTGTATCTTTTCTGTTTGGGCACGGTTTAACTAACTTATGAGGTCTCATGACTCTCAAAATCAGAAACCAGAATCTTAGTTTTTAAATTTTTAGCTGAGGCACAGTTAGATGCTTCTTTATGAAACTCCTATTCAGGAAGTAATGTAGAAACAAGAATGTAGAAACAGTAATGTAGAAACAGTAATGTAGAAACAAGCCACACACTAGTTTTATACTGAGGACTCTGGCACCAGCGGTGCAATATTTAGTGGCCTCTATGAATGATGCACACTGTTGTCGGTGCTTGGATAAAACAGTGAAGGAGCTTTACTGTAACATCCTGTGATGTGATTTAAACAGCATTCCTGGCTGTGTAACTGCCAAACTTCATTCTGTTTGGGTTTCCTTGAAAATTTGCAAGTGACTTAATGCCACTTATTAAATCTCTACCCTCATGAAACTAACTAGTGTAGGGTTGTTATTTTCAATTCAGAAATCATAAGAGCATCACCTTTTTATGATTCTGCCCCAGAATTGGGGCATTTTTTATGCCCCATCAGACACTTGGAGCCCCTCCAAAGACCCCTGGCATTGTATTGGGTTATAATTTCCTAACTCAGTCTCCTCAGCTAGAATGTAAATTTCACAAGGTCAGGCACTAGATCTAATTTGGGGGGAAATTTTAATCTTATCACTCAATAAAGAGACTGGCACAAATTGGGCTCTGAAAAAACTTTTATTAAGTGAAGTAGATTACAAAGTGGCCAACTTGCACATAAATATTAAGTGATTACATGGTTTAATTGTAATTTACTTCATCATAACATCACAGTATGTTTTCTAATGGATTGTTCTAATCCAATACATAATATAAAATTAAATATACATATTTCTGGTCGAGTGTAATTTAAGTGTTTCTGTAAATGTTGCATTCAGCAATTTTCTCTAAAATAAAAAGGATTTAATGGGGAAATTGGTTTAGGAGAAAACCACTAAAAAATAAATGTAACTTTGTAACCAGAGCACTGAGAAAAACCAAACAACCCCAATACCATTATTTTTTAATTAAATGTACAATATAATCTTATTAACCGATCTCACCCAAAGAAATTTCCCCTTAAAACTTTAAAACATTGAAATCCTAATAAACAAACATCACAATATATGCAGGGCTTCACCTTTAAAAAACAGATGAAACTACTTGAGATTCCTGAGTTATAGAGAAGAAAAGCTCAAAAACTCACAAAGATTGTGTAGAGTCATAAACTTCAAAGACAAAGCTTAGGGACAGGGTGGGCATGATGGAGGGAATACAGGAGACTGGATATATCATATCTGTATTCTTCGGCTCCTTGCTGCCCTGAGCTGTTTAATGACTTTGCATCCACTTGATGTTATTTAGTGGCCTGAACATGAGTGAATTAGCAAAAATAACATAAATCAATGCAAATTTTGCACTATATTGACTTCTTATCTATAGTGACCAGTCACATTCAGGTGTCAATATAATATTAAACTACCCCTTGATACTATATCAAGTGTAAATTATATGACAAAATTAATATCTTAAAAGTGTTAAATATGTTATAATGAACACAACTTTAAATTACTCAAATGACTTTCACTTATGGAGTACCTGCTATGTTACTTCACCAGCAACTTTTAGCATATAATCAATCCTCAAACCAAGCACGTATATTTACTATTGCCAACAGAAGGCATTTTCAGATCTGACGCTATCTCTCATCCTGCAAGTTATTTAGCATCCTGTTCTCATGTATCAGACGCAAAAAAGTAGAATGTACTGAGCAGAGCACTTCAGAAATTTTTTCCCGGCTCTGGTAACACCAAGTTAAAATGTTCTTACCCCATTTATTCTGAAGCAGGAACATATTCAGATCTGGTTATTTAGGGACAATAAAGAGAAAAACCAATACCTAAATATTCATCAGGTAGATTAAAGGCAGATAAGGTACTTCCATAGGCAAAATGATTTCTACCCCTTACACTGACTCTGATTGAGATACCATTTTGTCCATTTTACGTATAATTTGAATTTATAAATTCTGCAGTAGTATCTTCTTGAACCTAAATATCAACCTGTTTATGATTTTTATTTCCCTGTGACACGTTCTGATATATAAAATGCTATATTTCCTGAAGCATACAATGTAATATTTTCTGAAAATACAGAGTGTTATGTTTTCTAAAAGTTTTAAATGTATTTTCTGAAATATTAAATATTTATGTCTCTGCTTTCCTTTCACGGACTCAGACTTCTAGATCCACACTCACAACACATCATTCCATTAACACTACGAAGTCTAGAGCAGAAGAGTAAAACTGCACCTACTGATAGAAACAGCGAAGTAAAGGACTACCTGTGCCTAAGTGTCGTGAAAAGCCAGACAATAATTTCTGACACAAGGTAAGGCATGAAAGGCCGTTTGAGCATCACGACCCAGGGGCCTCGTAAAGAGAAAGAGTTTAGTTTGAATATTCCTCTAGAGTTACTAGTTGCATGACTTGAAAAACTCGTAGCCATTGGGGGGATGCTTGGGTGTCACAGGGCCGAGGAGCAGAGCACTGGTCATAGCAGACACTGCTTTTCATACATTTTGTACAAGGACCACTTTGGAAACAAGTGTATTTCCTCTGGTCAGTTTCAGCGAGTGCCAGTACTGCATCACCTGCGACAGCAGTACAGGGTGAGAATTTTCTGATACAATAACAGTGAAAAATGCTTGCAATGTGTTTAAACTCTCAAATTTTCGTTGTCCTCATCTGTGAAAGCCAATAATTAATTATTTAATAATTTTGGTTTTATCTTACATTGTGAGTGCTCAGTATTAGAACACACACATATTGCCCTGGCTGGCATAGCTCAGTGGATTGAGCGCGGGCCCACGAACCAGACGATCGCGGTTCGATTCCCAGTCAGGGCACATGCCTGGGTTGCAAACCGGTTCCTTGCAGGCTAACTACCAGCAGGGGATGCCCAAAAAGGCAACCATACATTGATGTTCCTCTCCCTCTCTCCTTCCCCTCTAAAAATAAATAAATAAATAAAATCTTTTTTAAAAAAAAGAACATACACATATTTAAATAATTTTCATCTCCTCTCTCTCTTATTCATCCTTCTATAATCTATTCCATTGGCTATGCCAATACTTTCCTGAAAATTAAAAAATGTTGCTTTGTTATTTAAGAACAAATATATAGCCCTGGCTGGTGTAGCTCAGTGGATTGAGCTCGGGCCTGCGAACCACATGATTATGGTTCGATTCCCAGTCAGGGCACATGCCTGGGTTGCAGGCCAGTCCCCAGTTCCCAGCAGGGGACTCACAAGAGGCAACCATACATTGATATTTCTCTCCTTCTCTCCTTCCCTTCCTCTCTAAAGATAAATAAATAAAACCTTAAAAAAGAACAAACATATAATTCATTCTTAAAATATACCAGGCTTTGTGCTATTTTTCTCTGCAAATGGATAATGTGCTTAAGATAAACGCACTTTTAAATCCCAGATGGACAGAAAAATTGGTAAGAGCAAACTCAAGACTCATAGGAACAGGTTAGTTATATTGACACAGATTTTCATGTGTCTTTCCTATTGAAGGAAGTTGCTTTTGACCCTGGGTGCATGTTTGAATCACCTGATAAATATTAAATATGTCAAAGCCTGGCCACATCATTAGAAATTCTACATTAATTAACTGGAATGGAGCCTAGTGATTCCTACGATTTAAATCTTAGCATTTGATTCAAATAGGCCTCGGGTTTAAGATTTACTAGGCCATTAACGAGGTATTATTAATATAATTCTTAATTACTGAAATATCACTGAGGTTCAAGCATGCTTGTTCAATTCTGTGAGGCAATTTTCTAAGGTGGCTCCCGACTCCTGTGCCCTGGTGTACACACTCTGCCTATTCCCCTCCCCTTGAGTGTGGGCAGAACTGGTGAATATTATGGGATTTTTCACTCACTAGAATAGGTTACTGTGGCGGACTTCGGTCAAAAGAGTCCACCTGTTGTGGCTGACGACAAGAATGAATGCATAGGTGACAACAATCCTGCAGAGAAAAGGGGGACAGGCACGACTACTCTCTCAAGGGGAGAGTGCCTATGGGTGCCCCGGCCACTCCCGCAAGAGGGGAGCACCCCGACCCTTGCCTAGACAGGCTTTTATTGTTTTCCTGGGGCCATACATCATGGAAAGATTTATTCTCTATTACATAGAATATTATTGTCTACATTTCAGGTACAATCAAGGAAATGAAAATAACATGCAGAGGGGTATGGCAGTGAGCTCATTAGCTCTGTCCTTGGGAGAGCACACACAGGCTTTGGAAATTACCTTGAAGATAGACAAGACATATTTGTTGTTTCAGACCAGAGTGATGGAGTTTTAGCAAGAGCAAGCCATAACAATCTGTATGCATTTTCTAGGCCTGATTTCCCTGAGAAAACTTGGTTTGAAGGTATGGCTCCTACCCAACACTTGCTTCTGTAGATTTTCCATACAGAGCTGAGTCACATTTGCCAGACCAAAGCAAACCAGTCCCCTACAGGTTACATTGAATAAGACTCCAAATGAGAAAATTGGATGAAGATAATTTGAGCAAATGAAATTCTCTTTCTACCTTAAAAACAAAAATAAGAAGCCATGTTGTAAGAGAGGCAAGGTCCTGAAAATAATTTCTAGGGGTTGCGGGGAAACCCTGGCCAACAGCACCTCCTCCTCTTTCCCAGAAGAGACAGGACTTCAGCCTTAGGGCTGCAAGAAACTGAATTCAGCCAACATCTTGAATCAGCTTCAAGGAGGAGACTGAAGCTTAAATGTGACCATGAACGTGACCAGCAGCTCGACTTCTGCCTGGTGAGACCCTAACCTGAAAACTCAGTTAGTGCCCACCTGGATCCTGACTCACTCTTAGATAATCAGTTTGTGCTGTTGGAGCTGCTAAGTGTGTGGTAATTTGTTAACCTAATGCAAGTCAAGTAGTGAAGTAACCATATTGTACTGTACATTGTTTTAGTTTGAAGTCTCCTTGATCTTTAGTAAACTAATCAAATCAAAGATATTAAAGCAACACTAACAACTGCGAAATTCTGCATATATACACACATATATGCACTTTAACATACAGGTGTATATCACTATGTACAAAACTGATAAAATGAAACATTTATATTCTTTTTTTAATTTACTGACTTTAGAGAGAGGAAGGGAGAGGATGAGAGAGATTTGTTATTTCACTTATGTATGCATTCATTGGTTGACTGTTGTATGTGCCTGAACCTGGGTTCAAACCCACACTCTTGGCACATCAAGATGACACTCTAACCTACTGAGCTCTCTGGCCAGGGCAAAACATTTATTTTCTTTAGTTATGTCTATTAGTTTCACAATAATACCTAGACTTATTATAATTTAATAACAATGAAATGAATTCCATATGTTGCCATTTAAGGACTTTTATTTTAAAAGAGGTGGTTTGTTGCCCTCACACAATATTTTGAGTGCATTCTGCACATCAGGAACCCACGGTGCATACACGAATGAGCTTAAATATTTTCACTCATCCTCTGATAACTCCTATAAGACGTTCACATATGTGTGTTTTGTATAAGTACTAATGTGCATGAAGGAGAAAAAGAAGACATTCATTACATCTCATCTTTTATTTTTTTTTAAGATTTTATTTATTTATCTTTAGAGGAGAAGGGAAGGAGAGAGGGAGAGAAACATCAATGTATGGTTGCCTTTCTTGCGTCCCCTGCTGGGAGTTGGCCTGCAGGGAACTGGCCTGCACCCCAGGCATGTGCCCTGACTGGGAATCGAACCTCGATCGTCTGAGTCGCACGCCTGCGCTCAATCCACTGAGCTACACCAGCCAGGACTTACATCTCATCTTTTAAAAATCATCACTGTAGAGAAGTTTTTGGTAACAGAATCTGTGGCAATTTTACTGAGATTATAGAATTTAGAATCTGTGGCATTTCAATTATTAATGGCTTTATAGAATCTGTGGCAATTTCAATTATTAATGGCTACAATAATTACATATGTCACTTAATTTCCAATCTCTTTTTAAATTTTAAATGAATTTTAGAACATTTAAAAGCATTCATGGTCACAGAGGAGTCTTTTGAATTTTACTATTAAAATTATTATTATTTACACTCAACCCATTAAAACATTTGCATTTACAATACTATAATTATTATTTATAAATGTTGCATTAATCATTGTACATAGTTACTGGAATAGAAAAAATGCTTAAAATAAGAATAATCTGCTTTACTTTAATTTATAATAGCTAAATAAATAGAACAAAATATAGTTATTATTTACTTATTTCTTAACTATAAACCATCTTAAGATTGTAGATTTGATTCCCTTTACTTGTCTTCCTGGTTAGTTGAAGGGAACTAACATTTCCTTTGCACTGTGAGCGTACCACAACCTTCCAAGTGAGGGCAAAGTCAGTTTGGGTTTGTTCTAAAAAATAGCACAAAATGCAATATAATGAAAGCATAAGTGTATTTAGGAATGTAATAGAAACATAAAACAAAGAACTTTTTTTGGAACCGTCTTACCTAAGAATTTAAGTGATAGGATAAGAAATCTGGGTTTAGTTAAGTCAGTGGTGAGAGACCATCAAGCAAAATTTATCAGAGCAACAATAGGACTGGAGCTGTGTTTTAGAAAGATAAAATTAAGAGCTAAGCAAGGGATGAATTTGGAGCGTGAGAAGATTATAAGAATTAGCTAGTCAAGAAACTTGCAATAGAACAGGGTGATTTACAACAGTGGCAGAGAAAAATGACACTCTGTAATTGCACCATGATTCATAGTTTGATTTCTTTCTCATGTGACAGTCAGCCTGTGAAGCAAGCTTGTTAACCAGGAAAGAACAGATTCCCCAAAACACAATTTTATTATACTCCCATAGTCTGAAACAATAGCTGAATTATTTATCTGTGAAGAATTGATGAATGCCTTTCTTTTTAAATCTAGATGTATTTTTTCACAAAAGAAACAATGTATAAGCAAATATTTAATAAACGGCAAATGACCGGTCATGAGATAAAGTGTCAATGTGACAAAGTGTCAAGTGACAAAGGGAGGGGAAGGCAAACTTCCGTGAAGTGAGAACACCCTCACACTGAAAGAGAAAGCCTCCATGAAGAGTTTCTGGGAGAGTGGAGGAGATTACTTAGCTTTCTTTTGCTTTTTTTTGTATAATGAGTAAGAAAGATAGAAATATGTTATATTTGTTGCACTTAGGTCTTCATGTCAAATACTTTAATCATGGATTGCTAAATCACAGACTGGGTACAAGGGGATCATGTGCAAAATGATCAACTATCCATGGAAAAAATCAAATATTATTACCACGGCAACATAAAACCACTTGGAATATGTCACTATTTTCATGATATCACATGTGCTGTCTCTAGATAGATAGGCAGATAGATGATAGATAGATAGATAGATAGATAGATAGATAGATAGACTACTCATGACAGAAGAGCAAATGCCACTATAACAATATAAAAACGTGTAATATGTCAGCATATACAATATTATTACATATAGAACATTGAGATACAGCCATACATACATGTATACATACACACAGTATATATTATTTTCAATAAAATTAAATCAGAGTCCTAAGTGCACTCAGAATGCAAAGGCCAAAAAAGAATTGAAATTCAAATATAATTTAGAAAGCTCTGCATTCTAAATTAGTTAAATGAATGAATGAGTGAATCCATTCTAAATGAATGAAATGCAAATCCACTCAGAATATGGATGTCCAAAGGGGGATGGAAATGCAAATATAATTTACATTCTGTCTGATTCCATTTATATGATGCACCGAAAGGCAAAGCTATGAGAACAGTTACCAGGTTAGTGGTTTCAGGGTAGGTGTGAAAGAAGGAAATAACAAAAAGCAATACAGTGACCGAAATGTTCTTTATCTTGATTGTGGCGGTATTTACACGATTTTATGTATTTGTCAAAACTGCACATTTAAAAAGATTAATTCTACTGTGTGTGAATTGTACCCTCCATGACCCTAATTTTAAAAAAATGTATTTGTTATATAGATTCCTTTTGAGAGAAACCAAGTAAAAGTCAGGTGAAAACATTTTTAGGAATTCAATAAACATAAATTCTCCACGCCTCCAGTCTTCTCTCTTTGTGGGAACGTAACTGATGTTGGTGACCACCCAGAATATCAACTCAACCACTGCTGATAAACTAGGAACTGGGCTTGAGCCTTCACAAATATCCTGTGTAACAACAAATACCCTGAGAAGTTTCAACTTCTACTGGTGATGAAAAGCAAACCCTTATACCCAATACCCTATATACCCAGTTCATACCCAAAAGTGCAAAGGAAATCTCGTTGCATGGTAATGCTGAAGAATGGCTGATGATCGATGCCTGTTTCCCTTATTTCTGGGTCAGAAGCATCTTGCTTCACATATTTGTTTGTCATCTTCAAATATCCAAGAAGGAGATTCTATGTCACACCCCGTTCTCAGTGCCACCGTAGCTATTAGGCCATTTTTATTCCTAACAAGAAGTTTTCTAGGAGAGGTCACTCCCATCATCAGCTGCAGTGTCCAATTGGGGAAACCAAGGCAGAGGTTGGTGAAGTGACTTGCCTAAGGTCTCCTATCTTGTGGTGGCTCTGTCTGAACTTGATCTCAGTTGAGTCTGGTCCCAGAGGCCACATGTGCTTATTCTGCATCTTCTCTCTACGTCATTATCAGAGTGTGTATATATATATGTGTGTATATATATATATCCCTCTGTGGCACAGATCACAGTGAACCAGTCTGGGGTGTGCTTGGAGAAAAATCAGAGAACACTAAAGTTTCAGATATACTGCTCCTTCCTCTACTCACAAGAAAAATGTCATAGACAAGTTCGGATGCCTCTTCTGCACCACAAAAGGCGGACTCTGTTTCTTTCTGACTTTTTTTAGTTATGAAAGAAAAGTTTTAATTTTCTGAATTGAAAAAGTATTTTGATATAAACTTCTTTTTTATACTGTTTTATTGTTGTTCCAGTACAGCTGTCTACATTTTCCTCCACCACTCCTCTCCGCCCCAGCCATCCCCACCTCCCACCCTCAAATCTACTCCCTCCCTCAATCTTACTCCCCTTTGGCTTTGTCCATGTGTCCTTTATACATGTTTCTTGAAGACCCTTCCCCTTTCCCCCCACGCTGTTATCCTCTTCTCCCTCCCCTCTGGTCACTGTCAGTTTGTTCTTTATTTCCATGTCTCTGATTATATTTTGTTTGATTGTTTATTTTGTTGATTAGGTTCCACTTATAGGTGAGATCATATGGTATTTGTCTTTCACTGCCTGGTTTATTTCACTTAGCATAAGGCTCTCCAGTTCCATCCATGCTGTTCCAAAGGGCAGGTGCTCCTTCTTTCTGCTGCATAGAATTCCATTGTGTACATGTACCACAGTTGTTTGATCCACTCATTTACTGATGGGTACTTAGGCTGCTTCCAACACTTTACATAACCAACACTAACAAATGTATGTGGCACATGAGAAGCACTAGGGCTTTGTCTCTGCTTTATTCACTGTCTCCATACCATCCTAGGACAATGTCTGGGACAAGTGTACCATTCCATAAAGAGTTCATAATGGTTCTTTCTGATTTGCACTGCCAGGTATTAGTTTTTCAGGTTGTTATTTGTGTATCTCTTTTGTTAAAGTACTCAGATGAGGGCCAAAACATGCTAAACCCTATGTCAGCAAACCAAACCTTAACTAAGTTTTTGTGCTCAGTAGCCCGGACAAGGAAAGCCTAGGTCAATCAGTCAGCACTTGCCTGCTCAGCAAAGATTACCTAATCCAGCTCCCAAACTTCCCCTTGCAACATGCAGGGCAAGTGGCCTGTTTTAAACCAATCAGCAAATGCCACTGTAGTTTCATTATTTCTGCTCACTTTGGTCTATAAAAATGTCTTGTCTTATATAACTCATCAGAGTTCCTTCTGACAGATTGGATGCTGCCCAATTCATGAATTTTGAATAGATGACTACTAGATCAATAAGTTATCTATGAAAAAATTCAGTCTAACAGTTTTAACCTGCTCCTTTTGTCCTCACATGAGTATACTTATTCCTGGTCAGATCTCCCTACTAATTAAGAGGAAATTGGGAAAGCTTCAATGCATTTCAAAAATTTCACAGAACTGCTATTATTTTACTGTAGTAAATTCTACTGCGTAACTTGCACTTCAACCTTTCCTTATTTCACAAACATTTAGGATTTTATTCATGAAAAATCATCTTCTAATTGCTCATTTTTTTCATTGATTATCCTCTTTATTGATATGCTTAGAAATAAACCCAAGAATGGGGTACAAATACTCTTATTCTCTGCAGAAACGTGGTGAGGTCATACTTTCCGACCTACTTGAAGTGGCACATGCTTGTGGTGACCCGTGCATTTCAGGACACGGAGGATGAGTATACTACATGAAATTTTAAGGTGTATATTTTTAAAACTAAAGAACAAATCACTGTATTCTCATTATCCCCCTTCATAAGTCCTGTGAATGGCATTGAAGCTAAAGTTACAACCATCTGGACCCCTGAGGTCCGAGTATGATGTCTCTGAGTAGAGGCTGCCTGGAAGCTCCACAATGGACTTACACAACACAAAAGAGAGATTACTTGTATTTTGTCATGTTTCTGAGGTTTGGGAGTCATTGGCATAACTTGTCATAACACAATAAGCATATTCTGATTCTGTATTTAATAAAATAGTAGCTACTATTTTTAAAAAAATCTCCTTCATCCCATTACCCCACCCTCTACCCCCAGATGAAGATGGTCAAATGTAACAAACTTCCAGCTCCAAGACACGTGAGTATCCAGGGTATAATGTAAAGAACAATGACTGTAGTTAACAGTGGTGTATGGAATATTTGAAAGTTGTTAAGAGAGTAAATTCTAACAGTTCTCATCACAGAAAAAACAGAAACATTTTTTCTTTTTCTTTTCTTATGTATATGAGATGATATGTGTTAACAAATCCTATTGTGGTAATCATTTCATAAAATGAGTTACTATGCTATATACCTTAAACTTACACAGTGCTGTATGTCAACCATATCTCAGTAAACTGGAAAAATAGATACAGCAAAATGCACTAAGAAAATCTCATGTCAGACCCTGTGCTAGACTATTTATATACCTTAGCCCAGTAATATTAAATAACTGACATAACACGTATATGGAACATAAGCACCTTTAGCGTGAGCATGTGCATTGCCTGGGCCCTCACAGTGATTTTACAGCTGTGAAAACTGAAGCTCCTGAGAGTTCTGTGTCTGCCCAAGGGTCTGCAGCTAATGGTCTGTCGGACTTCAAAGTCTGTGTTCTCGCACTTTGCCATCCTGCTCCCTGGCTCACCTCACACTCGTAAAGCATCCTTCTGCCATTTGTCTTCAACTCAAGACAAGTTTTTAGCTTCTTTTAGAGTGAACTTTGAAAGGAAAATAAATTGCCTACATTGTGCCTCTGGGAAGTGAGAAAATGTCCATTGAGAGGAGTATCAGATATGGAGAAGGTGCAGGCAGTTCATTAAGCAGTGGCCATGGCTCGGTATTAAATAGAGAATACTGCTGGTGGTGACAAAAAGGATGACAATAACCATTTTCACTTTCTAAAAAATGTAGATGAAAATTATTGGATTTTGTAATACATTCAAAAATCAAATACTGTTCTTCAAACTGATAATAAGAACAAACTGTTCATAACTTCAATTCATCAAAATCCAACAAACAGTGTACTTTATGACAATAAATGCATTTTTAAAACAAATTTGCAATAGAATAAAGTAAAATGTATAAAAGAAAAATACATAGAGTCATAGATTTGTTGCAAATATATATACACACTGTGGCGAGATGAATATTTGCCCCCAAATATATGACGGCATTTTAATCCTCAACCTGGTATATATCATCCGATATGGCGCACGAGTAAATATGATCTTATATGGAGAAAATGTGACGAAATTAGGATTTTTGAGAGGAGCTTATGCCGCATTATCAGAATGGGCCCCACATGTGCATTCTGAGACTGACGCATGGAGGTGAGAGCTATGTGAAGACGATAGCAGAGGTGAGGATGATGAGACCACAAGTCCAAGAATGCCAACTGCCACCAGAACCTGGAAAAAGAAAAGAATAAATTCTCTTCCAGAGCTCCTGGCATGAGTGAAGCCTCAAACTCTGGTTTGGAATCTGGCCCCCAGGAACATGAGAGGATAAATTTCTGTTGTTCCTATGTCACGAAGTATGTGGCAATTTGTTAAGCAGTCACAGGAAACTCATACAGATTTTGGTTCATATACTACTCCCCAGAGCCTATGAATATACGGTGTACATGACAAGGGAAATTAAGGTTATAGTTAGAATTAAGATTGCTAATTAACTGACCTTGAGCTGAGGATACTATCCTGAATTTGTGTGAGTCCAATGTAATTACAAGGGTCTTTGTAATTTGTAATTGAAAGAGGCAGTATGAGTGTTAGAATAATTAATGCAGTGTGAGAAAAACACCCATTTTTAAATGCACAGTTCAGTGCTACAAAGTACATACGCTCATGTTGCTACGTAGCTGCCAAGAACATCCATCTCTAGAACTCTTCACTTTGCAAAACTGAAGCTCTGCTCCACTCAACAGTGACTCCCCATCATCCCTTCCCCCAGTATTTCACAACCACCATCTACTTTATTTTTTAATCTACGTTTTACATACATTGTTAGGTCCAAGCTACTAATATTTTATTAAGAATGTGTCTATGTTCATGAGAATTGTTAGTCTGTGGTTTTATTTCCTTGTACTGTCACTCTCTGCTTTTAGTATCAGGATAATCTAATCATAAAATGAGTAGACAAGTTTCCCCACCTTTTACTATCTGGAAGAGATTGTGTAGAAACGGTGTTATTTTTCTTCAAGCATTTGTTAGACTTGACTAATGAAAATCCCATGCCTATACCCTATCAATTGTTTTTTGCTTGTTTCTTTTATTTTTATTTCTTTTATTTTTTTAAACCCTTTTGCCTTTTCTTCCCACTGTTCCCTCCCAACTTACCTCTGGTTACTGTCAGTTTGTTCTTAATTTTCATTGTACCTGATTATATTTTGCTTGCTTGTTTGTTTTGTTGATTAGGTTCCAATTAAAGGTGAGATCATATGGTATTTGTCCCTCGCCACCTGGCTTATTTCACTGAGCACAATGCTCTCCAGTTCTATCTATTCTGTTGCAAAGGGTAGGAGCTCCTTTTTTCTTTCTGCTGCATAGTATTCCATTGTATAAATGTGTACCATAGTTTTTTCATCCATTAATTTATTGATGGCACTTAGGTTGCTTCCAGCACTTAGCTATTGTAAACTATGCTGCTATGAACATTGGGGTGCATAGGTTCTTTTGGATTGGTGTTTCAGGGTTATTAGGGTATAACCCCTGCAATGGAATTGATGGGTCAGAAGGCAGTTCTATTTTTAGTTTTCTAAGGAAATTCCATACTGTTTTCCATAGTGGTTGCACCAGTCTGCATCCCCACCAACAGTGCACTACAGTTCCCTTTTCTCCACTTCCTCTCCAACACTTGTTTGCTGATTTGTTTATGATGGCCATTCTCTCTGGTGTGAAGTATCTCTCTTGGCATCTCATTGTGGTTTTAATTTTCATCTTTCTCATGGCTAGTAATGTTGAGCATCTTTTCATGTGTCTTTGGGCCCTCTATATATCCTCCTTAGAGAAGTATGTCTTCAAGACCTTTGCCCATTTTTTTAAATTGGGTTGTTTGTCTTTCTGGAGTGGGACCATGTGGATTCTTTATATATTCTGAAGCAGTAATCAAAAAGCTCCCAGCACACAAAAAACCTGGGCTGGATGGTTTCACAGGAGAATTTTACAAAACGTTTAAGGAAGAGCTAACACAGACTATTCCAAAAAATCCAAAATGATGGAAGACTCCCAAAGTTTTTTTAAAAGATTGTTTTTATTTATCTTTAGAGGGGGAGGGGAGGAGAGGAGGAGAGAAATATCAATGTATGGTTGCCTCTCTTGAGTCCCCTGCCAGGAAATGGCCTGCAACCCAGGCATGTGCCCTGGCTGGGAATTGAACCGCGATCCTCTGGTTCGCAGGCCCGCACTCAATCCACTGAGCTACACAGGGCTCAAATTTTTTTTATGAAGCCAGCATCATCCTAATCCACAAACTAGATAAAGACGCAACAACAACAACAAAAAGAAAACTACAGAGCACTATTGCTGATGAACATAGACACTAAAATCCTCAACAAAATATTGGCAAACCTCATCCAACAACACATTAAAAAATCATACACCATGATCAAGTGGGATTCATCCCCAGGATGCAAGGATGGTACTATATTCACAAATCAATAAACATACTACATCACATAAACAAAAAAAGACAAAAATTATGTGATCATATTGATAGATATGGAAAAAGCATTTGATAAGGTACAGCATCCATTTATGACAAAAACACTCAGCAAAGTGGGAATAAATGGAGCATTGCCCAACATAATAAAAGCCATATACAAGAGACCTACAGCCAACATCATACTCAACGGGCAAAAACTAAAAGCTTTCCCACTAAAATCAGGAACAAGACAAGGATGCCCATTTTCACTGCTTCTATTCAACATAGTATTGGAAGTGCTAGCCACAGCAATCAGACAAAAAAAAAAAAAAAGGAAAGAAAAGGAATCCAAATTGGAAGGGAAGAAGCAAAAATCTCATTGTTTGTTTGTTTTAAACTGCAATTATTTTTAGCACAGCAATCAGACAAAAAAAAAAAAAAAGGAAAGAAAAGGAATCCAAATTGGAAGGGAAGAAGCAAAAATCTCATTGTTTGTTTGTTTTAAACTGCAATTATTTTTAATACAATAAGGAATATTTAGAATATATTTTACTAAGTTTAATGTCTGAGTTTTTCAAAACTTAATTATTTCAAAATTATAGATTTTATGGGCACAGAGTTATTCATTGTCTCCCCTTATTTTCCTTGTAATGTTTGTGGAATAAGTTGTAAGTTCCCTTTAACTGTTATCTTGCTTTGTTTCTCTTTGTTCTTGCTTAGCCCAGCTGAAGTTTTATCTATTTTATTTATCTTTCAAGGAAAAGCTCTGTTTCCTTTCTGTTGTTTTAACTTTGTCGATATCTGCTTTGATATTTCTATCTGTTTGATTTAGGTTTAATGTTCTCTATTTCCCTAGGTGGAAATTAATTTATTAATTTGAGATCATTTTAATATATGTCTTCAGTGCTATAAATGTCTCTCAGCAGCATTTCAGAGGTGTACCACAGAATTTTGCATACACTGCATTTTTATAACTTTAATTAAATTTTACTAATTTCTCTTGAGACTTGTGACATGGAAATACTTTACAAAATATTATTTTATTATCTGTGTAACTGATTTCTAGTGTAATTCTGTTTATTCCCGAGAATGTATACATTTTGATTTCTGTTAAGTAAGTTTATTAGGGTTTTTTATTGCCTAGAAAATTTAGGCAATGATAATCACAGCATAAACAATTAAATATAATCTAAATATGGATTAATAAAAAATAGTTAAATGTCTGTCAGATTGTGTATCCTTTTCTTAAAAGTTTACTCTTTATGCCTGGCTAGTGTAGCACAGTAGATTGAGTGCTGGCCTGTGAATCAAAGCATCACAGGTTGGATTCCCAGTCAGGGCACATGTCTGGGTTGTGGGCCAGGTCTCCAGTGTGGGTGGCGCATGAGAGATAACCACACAGATATCTCTCTGCCTCTCTTTCTCCTTCCTCTCCCCTTTCTCTAAGAATAAATAAATAAAATGTTTTTAAAAAGTTTACTCTTTATATGTTAATATGAATGAACTTTGACTTTCAAGATATATTTTTCAAGCAAAATGTAATAACAGTATGTATATGATGTGTTTTGTGTGTAAATAAGAAGCGTGTGTATTACACATCCATAAAATATTTCTAAAAGAAAACATAATAAAATGAGCAATTCTGTTCTTATCTACAGGTGAAAAGAGCGTGTAAGGAGACAAAGACAGAAAGGAACTAGAAGAGAGATGGGAGCTCTCTTGTAACTCTACTCCCATCTGTCTGTTTAATATGTGCATGTATTAGATATTCTAACATAAGATGTGTTTTGACAATATAACAAAACCATTCTTGAATCACTTGTCTAATATATATATATATTTCCAGCTTTGCTTGATATATATATATATACATATATATATGTATGCATATATATATGTATATTCACTTATTCAATTAGTCAATTTATTTTAAAAATGATATAGATACATTATTTTCTTTTTAAAAGCAGGGAACTTGAAAGTAGTACAACAAAGATTCCAATTTAGGCAGTCAGTTTTCACAGTCTATATTTTTAGGCACTGTACTTTGCCTTAGTGGATAAAATTTCTTAGATCAAAACTATGAACAGTAAAATGACAACAAACTCACAACTATCAACAACTGAAGCTAAAAGAAAACAAAAACAAAAACAAACTAAGTAGACAACTAGGACAGGAACAGAATCACAGAAATGGAGATCACATACAGGGTTATTAGTGGGGAGGGGGAGGGGAAGAATGGGGGAGAAGGTACAGGGAATAAGCAGCATAAATGGTAGGTACAAAATAGACAGAGGATGGTTAAGAATAGTACAGGAAATGGAGAAGCCAAAAAACTTGATATGTATGACCCCTGGACATGAACTGCTACTCTGAGGTGGGGGATGCTGGTGGGAAGTGGGGTGCAGGGTGGAGGGGAATAAGGGGAGAAAAATGGGACAACTGTAATTGCATGATCAATAAAATATACTTAAGATGCAAAAAATTCTTATGTATGTTTAACATAATAAAAATTACTGGGAGATCTACTTACTCATGATAATCTTAAGCATGACCATGAAAGTCTTAGCGAATTTGTTAACTCCCCTCGCATTCCACTATACATAAATGTGCTTCGGAAGTGACTATCCAACAAGAGACTATATTCCCTAGCCCAATTTGAATACAGATGGATCTATATGACCAGTTCTTGCTAAAGAAATGTGGATAAAAGAATGGTTTTCGCTTCAAAGCTGAAGTGGTTAAGAGCAACCGTGCCTTTTCCATTTTGTCTTGCTCTTCTGGAAGCTGAATATCGATGCCTCGTTGACTCTGATAGTTGTACACAGAGATGGCATCCTTCTGATTGGCCCCTACATAAATTTATAAGGAGACATTTTTCACCCTCAAATTGACCCAAAACTTCTATTTGGAACTTTTAATGATCTTCCATATATCAATCCACTGAAAGCTTAAAATGTGTTAGAATTGCCTATATTATACTTCCTATGATAGATATTGTTACCACTTCTCACAGCAAGTGGCAGAGAAACATTGATCAAAGGCTTGCAGATGGATACCCCATGAATTTGCTAAAATTCTCCCTTCCAATAATGCGAAAAAAAGATCTAGCCTTCATGGTACCTGTAGCTAAGAGGACCATCGAAGTCACAAAGATAATAGAGTGTGGCCAGTTTTGCTACATTCTGAATGCTTTTGCATTCTAATGTTAAAGCATGTGTCTCTCTTATGCAAATTAACACATAAATGATGAATAGTGCAACGATGCCAATATAATGCAGAAGACATATTAGGTAATAATTTTTATTCTCTAGCACGTTAATATTTTGAGCTACCTAGTGACAGCCACTGACTGTGCAGTATATTAGCGATGCTGAACACAGCAGAAATGAACATTTTTTCATTATACCCTACAGCCTGCTTCAGTCCTCCTCACTCATTCAGTTTGTCCACTTTCAGCACAAAGTGCTTGTCACATGGGATGGAAAACATTTGTATATTTGCCACATTCAGCTTTCTCAGTTCTTACGTGTACCCATTACCATCAGGCTACATTTACCGGTGGGAAAAAAAAAGCTATATTTACCAAAGATAATGTACATTTCCATTTCTACTTCACATTTTTTAGTTCTTGTTGTTTTCCAGGAAATTTCAAAATCGTCATTACAACTGCTTTCATTACAAAGCTATTTAAGTCTGATTGACTATATTTTCTGTCAAATTTTATTCATCTTTCACTTAAATTTCATAAATATTTTTTCAGGGATATATTATGTTGCACTATAGCAAAAATACTTACACAAGACAAGAAAACTCAAAAAAATAATTGTCATACTCAGGAGCACTGAAGTGAAGTAGAAAAAATTCCAAAGCTGAAAAACTCAACATTTTGAAAAAGCAAAAGTCTTGTAGATCCGAGCAGTCTGAGATTCTAAACAATCCTCTGAGCAACAAATTTTATTCAGAATTCTCACATATAAATGCCCGCGTTTCAGACTAAGGACTTTACCTCTCCGTGCCACCTTGTTTCTTCAGGCCTCAAATTAAGTTCCCAATAATAGATGAATATGTGAGGCTTTGAAAAAGCAAGAAGGCAAAGAAATCTGTTTTAGTGATTATGCCAAGGAAAGAACTCTGAGTATGGTTATTTACACGTGGAACCAGCAAACAAATGGAAGTTCACAAATCTCTGAGTAAAAATATATTGGTAATGTATTCCTATCTTAAAACCACCGTTTTTCTGTGGGAATGTAAAAATAACTATGAGCCCTCAAACCTGAGTAGGGAGTGAGTAGGGCAGTCAATAGAAATAATCAATAAGAAAGTTGCTTCCCAAATAGCAAACAGGGACCATGGGCAAGTGCTGAGGATTCCCCCACAGAGAGCAGGTCATATTCTAATAAACAGACTTTCCTTTCTTCAAGACAATGGATTTGAGTACTTAATGCATAGGATTTATCTATTCTATGAACAAAAGGGGGTATGTGTCTTCCAGGTTTCTCGTTGGGACTAAAAATGCTTACTGCAGCTGCTTCCTCCCTTCACCTCTGTTATTTGAGGGGTTGTATCTTAGTTCAGAGTTTACTGAATATAGAAAAGACCATCCAGAAGTGACAGATACAGCAGAAGGTTTTAGAATGTGTGTATGATTCAGTGGGTGAACGAGATTTGGGGTTGCTTCCTATGAGAGAGCCTGAGCTGGCTCTAGGCACAACAGGTCAGGCACAGTTGTGTATCTGTACAGTTCGTGAAAAATCAAAGCTGACTCTTACTATCCACCAAAAATTGTAATCTCTTCATTGTAGAATATATGTATTGCTTGTAAATGGCTAACTTAACCAGGACTAGTTTATCCAGCCCCCATGTATCCTCCTCAGATTCTTGCATCTAGATGGGATTAAGGGACTAGTCTGCTGTAAGGAAACATTTGCACAAGTGGTGTGTTTCACTTCTAAGCTGAGACTGATGGGAAATACTAGTCCCCGGCACCCTCACTTCACTGCTCCATCAGCAGAGTGTTCATGCATAAAAGCACCTGCTAGAGCCAAGTTCGCCCCTTCCTTCTTTGCCGAAAACCTAGAGAACCACGTAGGACTATAATCTGGATAACTAAATGACCACTATGGTAAACCATTCAAATGTCGGCATCTCTTTTCACAGTAGCTAGCATTGCATAAATTATGTAATGACTGTAATGATGGTACTTAATATTTTGTTTTTATGTTTTCCATATAATGGCAAGAATCTCTATTATAATTTTACCAGTCCTATCAATCTCCAGTGTTAGGCTAACCCCAAATAAAGCAGGTATTCAGGTCAGAGTAATAGGCATTTTTTAAAGAACTATAAGGTTGTTGTGTATATGTGTGTGTATATGTTGAGGGAGAGCATCTTATTGTTCTTTACTACATGTCAAAATTGGCATACAGGCAAGTGTTTTCATTGTTGATACTTAATCTGAAGATATTTGGCTGATTGCTATGATAAGTTAAATTTCTCTATGACTTTGGTGCAAGAGAACAATACACATATGCAGCCTCCTTATAAATGGTAGCGGCTATTAAAATTTCATTTGGTTCTTGAGGGTCAGAATGTTATTAAATTAGGGAGTTCTTAGCTATCATTTATAGGAATCATAATCAGTCAAGTGAACACAGATGACTTAACAGTGATCTTTTGAATATTTGTAGTTCAGAATTTATGTCTGCAAAGTATCCAGGCAAAATTATGTCAGTCACAATACTTTTTGCGATACCTTCACAAAAGGTGCTATGAATGCCTCTATCTATCTATCTATCTATCCATTATTTGCCTATTATCTGTAATCTATCTTTATATTTTGTTCTGTGAGTTTAAAGAATATCACTTCACTTTAGATATTATGATACTTTATATCTCAAAGACATATATGTAAATATTAGAAACAGTATTTTTATATTTTATATTGTATAAACAGAGTTATAAAACTATATAGAATAATACATATATATACCTAGATAGACACTAAATTAGGCACAGGGTATAATTTTCAGTTTCCTTCTCTCAAGAAGAATCACCTTCAACAGGCAAAGAAAAAATCAATTGATCTTCGTACTCAAGTTCCAATTTACACAGTTCTATGGAACTGAACACTTACCACCACTCACACAGATTAAAATTTGAAAACATTTGAAAAGAAAACACTATTTCTGAGAAAAGAATAACATAGATAAATTAGTTCACTGATATTTAATAGACTGGAAACTGAAATCTTGACTTTGAACTTCTGACACTAATCATATAAGTACAACTGAAATAGACATTTAAATTTGATTTTATTTTCTTGCTTCTCAATCTGTTAACCATTTGATTGGCAAGCAGACAACAATTTTTCTCTTATCTTTGTTTAATCATGTTTATAGTTTTAAACATGTGTTTATTTTGAGCGATCTTTCATTTGGCTTACTCTGAGAAAAATAGAGTCAGAGAAGGTTGTATCTATCTTCTCAAATTTTAACTGTCATGAACGTGATATTATCCATT
This sequence comes from Sturnira hondurensis, assembly GCF_014824575.4. Lineage (NCBI taxonomy): Eukaryota > Metazoa > Chordata > Mammalia > Chiroptera > Phyllostomidae > Sturnira > Sturnira hondurensis. The sequence continues at coordinate 20,927,612 of NW_028087015.1, read as the reverse complement.
ACAGCAAGGTAGACCTAAAAATTTAAGGAGCTCTTTAGAGAGTATACAATTAAATTTATTTCTTTTTCTTCAAGTATAGTCCTATGAGTCTATTGTTAACTACACTCCCTGTGTCCTAGGAGAAACATGAAAGAGGAAGGGTGATCTTGAGGACAGAGCCACGAGCCAGAGGATAAGCCCGAGAACCACAGGAGACTGTTACTAGACCCGGAAGGAAACAGCACAGTTAGCTTGGCCTGATTTTTAAACTGTCTGGCAAGTGACTCCTTTTTTCCTTTCATTGTTTCCAATTCTGAAAGGGAACTGCCTATAGCTTCTATCTAATGCTTCTCACATCACAGTATTTTGGGAGCTGATAACTTGTTTTCTAGGTTTATAGCCCACAGATGGAGTAAAGTTTTATTTCAAGGGATAATCATAGTTTGGACCATGAGTGTTTCTGTAATGGTTTGAGACTTTTTGGTATGTTGTGATGGGATGAATGCTTTTTATATGTAAATGGACATAAATCTTTAGAGGCCAGAAGGCATCCCCAAATGTGTCCACATTCTAATTTCCTAAATTTGTGAATATGTTAGCTCATGGGTCACAAAAAAATTTGAAAATGTAACTAAATTCAGAATCTTGAGAGGTAGAGATTATTCTGGATGGTGTGGTGGGCCAAATAAAATCATAAGTGCCCTTATAAGAAATAGGGGAGGGAATTTCAGGGGGGGGGGGAAGGGAAGGATTTACAGGAACAAGTATAAAGGACACTTCCTTTGAGTATCCAGTAAAAAATGCAGCCTTGTGTATACATTGATTTTAGAACTTCTAACCCTCAGAATTGTTAGAAAATGTGTTTGTATTGTTTAAAGCCTCAATTTGTATGGTGATTTTGTAGCAGCAATAGGAAACTATCAGGTTTAAGAGATATTTCTTGCTTCAAAACTATAAACATTATTCCCTTAATGAATAATCCAGATAATGAACTGTAGCCTACAGATAATAAACTAGGCTATAGACAATAAACTGTAGCCTAGACAGTTTATTGTTTTACCTTTCATATTCAGAGTATATTATCCACCTCAGATTATACAGGAAATCAAATAATCCTGCATTATATTACTTTTTACTCAACTGCAATAGTGACTTAATTGGAAACAAGTTACTATATATTGCTGATGTGTTTCTGGTCTGTTTTGTTTAATCGGTCTATACTTTTCCCCTTACATTGTATTAATTAATATCAGCTAGTCTCTGATAGGAATTGTTTTCCAGTTTTTATTTTATGACTCACATTTGTCTTTGTTATCCTAAGGCCTTTGCATTTCCATATTATTTATATACACATATACATAAAATGGGAGAAATAGACAGTTTTCCAAAATTACAGCCTAATCAAAGACATTTCAAAATACCCTTCTTGGGACATAAAGTTCTGCAATACAGAAGAAATGATAAGCAAAGAAGATGCTAAACAAGTGGCCAATTCTAAGTAAATATTGACTGTATTAAACAACAACATATAAAAACAAAAATACCTGGCTGGTGTGGCTCAGTGGATTGAGCGCGGGCCTGCAAACTAAGGAATCGTGGCTCGATTCCCAGTCAGGGCACATGCCTGGGTTGCAGGCCAGTTCCCAGCAGGGGACTCACGAGAGGCAACCATACACTGATATTTCCCTCCCTCTCTCCTTCCCTTCCCCTCTAAAGATAAATGAATAAAATCTTTTAAGAAATAAATAAAAATAAAATTTATCACAATAGCATACACATTGGGGGTGGTAATCTAAGTAAGTTAAGTATTCTGGGCTGGCTAGTGAATCTACTGCTACACATTATGAATCCTTGATCATTTGATATGCTAAGCATACTTATTAATATTTATAGGCTAACTAAAATATTGATAAGAGAAGGCACCACTTTTTAACAAGTAGAGTTTAAAACTTAATGTAAATAATAATTTAAATAAAGGTAATAAAAGTGAAAGATAAATAAGAAGATGAAATAAAACAAAAAGAAAGTAGAAAATATAAGATATAAAAAAAACAAAATAAGATGAATGGCCTAAATCCATAGGTGATTGACACCTGGTGAGCATTAATCTAGGCTATAATAAGTAACTTTTGGTTTAAACCTTACCTATTTTTTAATAATGTGGTTTCTCGACACAATATTACACATTCTCTAGACCTCAGAGTCTATTAGTTAAGCCTCTGATGTGAAAAAGACCTTTTCTGATATACATTAGATTGTTATGATATAATATTTTAGCCAACAGTTTATTTTTTTCCTAGTAGTCTAATAGTATTTTTGTTTGTTCCATATTTGGTGACTTATATAAATCTTTAGATGTTAAGAAGAAAAACAAACTTTATTAGTTAGAAAACAATGTTGTGAGTACAAAGCATCATGAAAACACAGAAATATACATCAAAATAGTATCCTGTCTTAAAAACAAAACAGACACAAAGCCTAAAATCAAATTAGAAAAGTAAAGTGAATATATTATAAAATAGAGATACACTATATCATTAGAATTCTATTATACAAAAGACCCTAAATGTTACCTAGCCCAATATTATTGTTTAGGTGGTTATGATAACTTCTATTACCTAAATGCAAAGTATATAACACATTATAAGTTGAAAGTTTTATGGACATATTGAGCTAAATCTTATTGAAATATAATTGGCAAGAATTAGATCAAACATTTAAACACCATGTATTTAACTTTATAAGACCTTTAAGGACTAGGACAAATGTTTTTGAATTTCTAGCACAGTTGCTCATATAAAATATTTTATAGATACATACACTTGTTTGATAAAATATGCTTATCACCATAGATCCAAATAATAAGTTTCAAATCAGATTTTCAATTGAAATTTTCAAGATGTTACACAGTGACTCTCATAAAGTTTTTTTTTCTGAATTGATTAGAACATAAAACATTGCAGAGCATTTAAAATGCCTGATCTACTTTCTCTGGTGGACACTGATGTGTCTCCAGACAAAAAAAATTAACTTTCAAATTTATGGAATAATTTTTAATATAAACACAAATTCAAAATAGCATAAAAGTATGGTGAATAAAAAGCGAATATATATAAGTATACCAATGGTTCTTGAAGTTAAGTAAATTGTTGAGTAATATCAAAATAGTATCAATTTTTTTTCAAAATGTCATTTTTAAAAAATTTTCTCTTTTATTTTAAAGAGAGGTGAAGGGAGTGAAAGAAGGAGAGAATCATCAATGTGAAAGAGAAATATTAATTGGTTGGTTGCCTTCTATAAGTGCCCTGACTAGGGACAGTACCTACAACCCAGTCATATGTCCTGACTGAGAATTGAGCCAGTGACAATCCAGTTTTCACATGACTATGCCCAGCCAACTGAGCCACACTGGCCTTAGCAAAGTATCTGTCATTATTTTAACCAACATGTTTTGGTAGATGAAATACTGTATAATTTTGTGAGAATAATCAAATCAAGTCTTGTGTAAAACTCAATTGATTGTAAGGAGCTGTGAGTTTCAATTTATGTCTCTCTCAATACCCACAGTTTGTTTTACCATCAAGGAACTGTTCTGTACCTGCATGTGTGAAACACCCACATATGTTAATGTCTATGAAATTAATTTCAGTCTCTGTCATCACAATGTCCCATTTGATTTTTCGACAGAGAAAACAACATATGCTGTAGCATTGTTTTCCTGGTTAATCTGGCTTCTTCTATATGTTAGGTTCCTTTCCTAACACATTCATGGCTCCTGAAATATTCAATTGAGTTATACAAAGCTTAAGAAAGCAAAAAGTGTATGTATTTCAAATTTGTTGCCATAGAACTGCTAACAGTGGAGATCATCTCGTCTCCTCTTAGGTTTGCTCATCAGTATTTTCCCAATGAAATTAGTAAGGATGGAGAGATCCAAAGTGGCAGAGGAGCAAGCAGAAGCTACAACAACCTCCCAGGACTAATCTGGAATTACAATTAAACTGTAGAGAAATCATCCAGAATGACCAAGGGTGCACCAGTTGGAAAGAAGCTTTATAACCAAGGACAGACCGAGGAAACCACTTCACTACAACGTGACTGGAGCAAAGTGTGGGGGAGACTCGAGGGTTGGCTGGGCTCCCATGGGTGGCAGCTGGAGTTCCAGAGGGCTGTTTCCGTGGCCAGGGGGTTCCCCCCGAGAAGTGTTGGTCTAAACCCTAAGCTGGGCTCCACAGCCGACCACACCTGAGCCAGAAATGAACCCAGATAATATCCAGCTGTGAAAAGCAACAGGGTTTCTGTCTTCCAGGGAGAGACAGCTAGAGACTCAAAGAGCTCCTTAAAGGGTCAATGCACAAAATTTCATTTGTAGCCAGTTATCTGTGCTCTGGCAGAGGGAAGGCAGAGTGGACTAGAAATGTTTGAGGAGAATCTAGGTTTGGTGGTTTGGGGGGAGAGAAATGATGGAACAGCCACCAGGATCCCTGTGATGATCCCCATACTGTAGAAGCCATCTTTCTCGGGCAGAGAAGTGCCACTCCTCTCCAAGTGGCATCAGCCTGAGGGGAAGCAATAGCCCCACCCACAGGAATTACTTTGCTGTACTCTGTGGTGATTAAGCCTGACTGCTTATTGCAGAATGATTAGATAGAAACAAATCACTTTGATGGATGATTATTTAAATATCCAAGACAAAAAATACAAAGAAGCTGCCAAAATGGAAAAAGGAATAAACAGACCCTAAATGTAAAAACAATGGCATTCTCCAGAAGAAATAGATTAAATGGAGGTAAGCAATTTTTCAGAGAGGGATTTTAGAGTAATGATTATATGGATACTCAACAGCGTGAAAAAAGACATACAAATAAAAAAAGAGATCAGTCAAAATAAGGAATGCAATATGTGAGATAAATAATACACTGGAATGAATAAGCAGTAGGTTAGATGAAGCAAAGGATCAAATCAGTGTTTTGGAAAATCAGGTACAAAAAACAATCAGTCACAGCAGCAAAACAAAAAACAAATTAAAAATGAGGATCTTACAAACATTTTTGACGACATGAAGTATAATATCAGCATCATGGGAATACCAAGAAGAGAAGATAGCAAGCAAAGGATCAAGAACCTATTTGAAGAAATAATGACTAAAAACTTCCCTAATCTCATGAAGGAAAAAGTCACACAAGTCCAGGAAGTTCAGAGAGCCCCCAAAAATGCCGGAACCAAAAAGGACTACACTGAGACACATCATAATGAAGATTACAAAGCTTAAAGACAAGGACTGAATACTAAAAGCCTCAAGGCAAAAGCAGGCAGTTACCTACAAGGGAGCACCAATTACACTGACATCTGATTACTCAACAAAACCATTTCAAGCCAGAAAAGAGTGGTGCAAAATATTCAATGCAATGAAAAGCAAGGACCTACAGTCAAGGCTACTTTACCCAGCAAGGCTATCATTTAAAATCAAAAGAGAAATAAGGAGTTTGCTAGACAAGAAAACGCTTAAGGAGTTAGTTAACACCAAACCAGTACTGTAACAATGTTAAAGGCCTCGCTTTAAGAAGAAGAAAAAGAGAAAGGGGAAAAAAGAGAAAAACTGTCTAACAATAAAATGACACTACATAAGTATCTTTCAATAATCACTTTAAATGTAAATGGCTTACTTCTCCAAAGAAAAGACATAGAGTAGCTGAATAGGTAAGAAAACAAAAGCCGTAAGTATGCTGCTTTCAAGAGAGCTATCTCAGATAAAAAGATACACACAGACTAAAAGTAAAGGGTTGGAAAAAGGTATTTCATGCAAATGGGAAAAAAGCTGGGGTAGCAGTATTTACCATATTTTGTTGTATGTAATGGGTGCCCATGTTTTAGTACTAATTCCCACATATAATTTGCATTAAATGTGGAAATTAGTACTATCCACATATAATGTGTATTATTTTTCTCTCAAAAATTTGAACAAAAAAATAAACATTATCCATGGCAAACTAAAGTATATCTGAAAAAATTGTTTTTAAAACCAAGGCTATAGTAAGAGACAAAGGACAGTACATAGTGATAAATGGAGCAATCCAACAAGAGGATATAACCCTGGTAAACATTGAGGTAACCAACATAGGAGCACCTAAATATGTAAAGAAAATCTTGATGGACATAAAAGGAGAGAAATCAACAGAAATACAGTCATAGTTGAGGATTTTAACACTTCAGTGATTTCAAAGGATATAATATCCAGGCAGAAAATCAATAAGGAGATAGTGGCCTTAAATGACACAGTAGATCAAATGGATTTAATTGATACTTTCAGAGCATTCAATTCCAAAGTACAGAATATATATACTTTTCAAGTTCATATGGAACATTTTCTAGGATAGACCACATGCTAGGACACAAAACAAGTCTCAGTAAATTTAAGAAGATTGAAATTGTATCAAGCATCTTCTCTGAACACAATGTTATGAAACTGGAAATCAATCACAAGAAGAACACTGAAAACACACAAAGACACAGAAGCTAAATAATATGTTATTAAACAATGAATAGGTCAACAATGAGATCAAGAAAAAAAACAAAAAATAAATCAAAACAAATGAAAATGAGGACACAACAATCCAAAATCTGTGGGACACTGGGAAAGCAATCCTAAGAGGAAAATTCATAGCATTGAAGGCTTATCTCAAAAAAAAAAAAAAATACAAGAAAAAGCTCAAATAAACAATCTAAATTTACTTAAAGAAACTCAAAAAGGAAAATGAGCAAATCCAAAAGTGAGTAGAAGGAAGGAAATAATTAAGATCACAGAAGAAATAAATAAAATACAGTCTAGAAAAAAGACCAATGAACCGAGAGCTGGTACTTTGAAAAGATAAACAAGATTTACAAACTTTAACCAGACTCATGAAGAAAGAAAAAGAGAAAGGACCCAAATAAATAAAATCAAAAAGGAAAGAATACTAACAACTGATGCCAGAGAAGTACAAAGAAGTCTAAGAAAATATTATGACAATTATATTCCAACAAACTAGAAAACTAGAATGAAATAGATTAATAAATGTGAAAAAATAAATGTGGAAAACTCAAAAAAACTGAATAGAAAAATTACACCTAATGAAATTGAACCAGTAATAAAAAAAAAACTTTCTACAAAAAACCCCCCTGGACCAGAAGGCTTCACAGGTGAATTTTATCAAACATTCCAAGAATAACTAACACCTTTCTCAAACTATTTCATAAAGTTGAAGAGGAGGGAAGGCATCTAAATTCATTTTACAAAGCCAGTATTATCCTAATTCAAAAACCAGATAAAGACACTGCAAAGAAAGAAAATTATAGGCCGAAATTCCCAATGAATATAGATGCTAAAATCTTCAACAAAATACTAGCAAACAAAATACAGCAATGCATCAAAAACATCATACACAATGATCAAGTGGGCTTTATTCTGGGAATGCAAGGTTGATCCAACTTTTGTAAATCAATAATTGTGACTCGTGTCATAAACAAAATGAAGGATAAAAACCACATGATTATATAAATAAATGCATAAAAAGCCCTTGATAAAATCCAGCACCTATTTATAATAAAGTGGGAATAGAGGGAACATACTCAAACATAGTAAAGGCCATATACGACAAGCCCACTGCCAGCATCATACTCAATGGACAAAAACTACAAGTGTTGCCCTTAAGATTGGGAACAGGACAGGGATGTCTACTTTTACTTCTTTTATTCGGCATAGTACTAGAAGTTCTAGCCACAGCAATAAGACAAAAAAAAAAAAAAAAGAAATAAAAGGCATCCAAATTAAAAAGGAAGAAGTAAAACTGTCTTTATTTGTAGATGACATGATATTGTACATAGAGAACCCCAAAGATGTGATCAAGAAATTAGTAAAATTAATAAATGAATTCAGCAAAGTAGCAGGATACAATTCCAATGACGTATTTCACAGAACTAAAACAAATATTTCAAAAATTTGTATGGAACCACAAAAGGTCCCTCATGGCAACAGCGATTTGGAGAAAGATGAACAAAGGGTTTTCAGGAGCATGTATAAAGGACACGTGGACAAAACCAAAAGGGGGTAAGTTTGAGGGTGGGAGAGAGGAGTGGTGGAGAGGGAATGGAGACAACTGTAATTGAACAACAATAAAAAATGTGAAAAAAACAAGTGCCTAAATATAAATAAATAATTGAATTTAAAAAAGAACAAAGCTGAAAAAATCAAGGTATCTAATATCAAACTATACTCCAAGGCCATAATAATACAAACAGGCAAAATAATTTTATGCCAGCCTGATACTGGCATAAAAACAGACACATAGATAAATTGAACAGAGTAGAGAGCCACCAAAAACCTCACACCTTTACAGTCAATTAATATTTGACAGAGAAAACAAGCATGTACAATGGACTACAGATACTTTATTCAGTAAGTTGTGTTGTGAAAATTGGACAGATGAGTACAAAAAAATGAAACTAGACCATCTTCTCATTAAACATATGAGAATAAATTCAAAATGGATCAAAGACTTAAATGTTAGACCCCAAATCATAACCATCCCAGAATAAAACATAGGCAGCAGAATCTTGGACATTGCTTACAGAAATTTTTTATTGGATGTATCTCCCCAGGCAAGGGAAATAAAAGAAAAAATAAACACATGGGACTTCATCAAACTAATTTTTTGTACAGCAAAGAAAATTTTCAACAAAATAAGAAGACAAAACAGAAAATGAGAGAATATATTCGTCAATACATCAGATAAGGGGTTAATAACCAAAATTTGTAAATTACAAAACTCAACACCAGAAAAACAAACAACCCAATTAAAAAATGACCAAAGGATCTAAATAGATGCTTCTCCAAAGAGGATGTACAGATAATTAGTAGACACATGAAAAGAGGCTCAATGTCCTCAATCATCAGAGAAATGCAAATTAAAACCACAATGAGATATCGTCACACCTGTCAGAATGGTTACCATCAATAAATCAAAAAACAAGTGTTGGTTGTTGGCAAGAATGTCAATGGAGAAAAGGAAACACTTTTGAACTGTTAGTGGAAATGCAGACTGATGCAGCCTCCATGGAAATCAGTATGGAAATACTTTTAAAAATTAAAAATGGATCTGTTTTTGACCCAGTAACCTTATTTCTGGATATATACCAGAATGAACCCAAAGCACTTATTTGAAATAACATAAGCATCTATCTCTACATTCATGGCAAAGCTATTTACAAGTGCCAAATAGAGAAGCAATCCAGTTGTTCATTAACAGATGAGTGGATAAAACAACTATGGGGCATTTATGCAATGGAATTCTACTCAGCCATAAAAAAGAAAAAACATTGCCCTTCACAACAGTATGGATGGACCTGGAGAATATTATGCTAAGTAAAATAAGCCAGTCAGAGAAAGACAAAATGAAATGATTTCACTCATATGTGGAATCTAATGAACAAACTGAAAAAGCAAGCAAAACAAACACAGATTCATAGATGGAAAAAAATGACAGCTACTGGGTGTGGTTAAGTGGTGGAAGAATTGAGCAAAAAAGAATAAGGACTCATGGACATGGACAACTGTGTGCTGATTGCTGGGGGAAGAGTGTATAAGGGGACTAAATGGTAATGGAAAAATATAGTAAAGTTTAATTTTTTTTTAAAAAAAAGGAAATCATAGGGAACAGAAAATACATGTACAGTATTTCCTGAAAGATCGTTGTATAAGTGGACCTAAACACTTCATACTGGTATTGTTCAAAGGTCAACTATATATGTAATCACAAGTAGATTGTAAAATGAATATTAAACTGTAACTTTTAATAATACAAGATGAAAACTGTAAGTAATTATGCCCGATTAATTTTATAATGCCGATATATTCGGATTTTAAGGTTTGGGATAAGAAGACTTTCCTCCTACAAGTACTGTTATAAAAGTTGTTTATCAGGTGGAAAAAAAGAATTTAACAAGGCTGTGTCTTAACTGTGACTTAATATCTTTATATTACACTGGGAATGAATTTTATTTGGTTATATTCTTCATTGTAATTAACCCTTAAATTTCAGTACCATAATGTCAAATAAATTAGTATTACTTATATTTAAAATATAATATAGACCCAAACTAATGCTATGCCAACTTAAATACTTTCCTACGCACAATTTTTCACAGATGACAGTGAAAAAAATTTATAGATAACATAAAAACAAAGTACACACCTGTCTTTGTTACCAGACACACCAGAGGAAAAAATGAAATAGAAAAAATAACTTTTACAATATTAGGCACATTAATTCATGCCTGTTTTAGCATTGTATCTCAAATAAGATTATAAAACTACCTACTTCCACTGCCATCAATTTTTAGTCAACTTGAAATGCCTTATTTAACATTCCATATAGCCAAATTTAATTTATGTACATGAGCAAATTCAGGGATTATCTTTAAAAATAACTTTTTTGTTCCATTCTTTTGTTCTGAACCCCATGTCTTCCATGTAGTCTTCCAGGTGTGTGAGTTTTGCATCCTCTGATTCAATCAATCACAGATTGAAAATATATTTTTTAAAGTTATGTTGCTGCTGATGTGTAGTTACACCTATGAGTGTTGTGTCTGTACTGAAATGTATGGATTTTTTTCATTTTTTCATTATTTTCTTATTCTTTAAACAATTATTACTTAAGAAAATAACTAAAATAACCAGCCAAGAAAGCCTGCTTAAATATAGTGCATGCTGGAGGTCAGAATAATGAAAATGCAGTGTTTTATATCTGACCCTACAACAATTTTCTCAACATTTTTTGTGTAGAGATAATCTAACATCTGACAGTCAGATTTGTGTAATAGCACTGCTTGCCGGACATAAGGATTCTTATGTGTAACCTTCCTACAGATGAAAGCTGGAGAACCTATCAATAGATGGCAATAAATGAGCAAAGAACACTTCACCCATATTGTTCATTGGCAAATATAGATTCTGTGTTAAGAATTATAAATTCAAAGTACAAAAAAAATAATTTAAACATCATTTAAGCCTATAAAAGATAATCAATGCATGTGAACTAACAAGTGAAAAATTTACTCTAAGAAGTTATTTTCTTCTATAAAACAACAAGAAAATGTTTTGTCTGTTTTTTCCTAAAAATAACTTAAAAAACAAAATTAACAAAACAAGTGTATTTTATACATGAGTCTTACAAAATCAGAAGTGATTGAGAGAGATAATGTGTGTTACCATTTTTTTAAATATTTTATTTATTTATTTTTAGACAGAGGAGAAGGGAGGGAGAAAGAGGAAAACATCAATGTGTGGTTGCCTCTCACACACCCCCTACTGGGGAGCTGGCCTGCAACCCAGGCATGTGCCCCAACTGGTAATGGAACCAATGACCCTTTGGTTCACAGGCCAGCACTCAATCCACTGAGCCACACCAGCCAGAGTGTATTACCATTTTTGATACACATACAAAATGCTGTTCATGTGTGAAGACCACAAAAAACACTTTGGCATATTGTCAGTTAACACAGACTTGTAGCTCAGTGTTGACAGAACCAAACTCTGGAGTCCAGTGGCCAGGTTTAAAGCCCGGCTCTGTCATTTGTCAGCTGCATGAAGCCTTCAGTAAGCCACTTTACTTTGAGTTTGAAGAGAATTCAATTAATGAACATGTCTGTAATACAAGGTCTGTCCAGAAAAAGTCCAACCATTGTTAATATAACAAGAACAATTTGTGCAACATCAACATAACCTGGCAGCCAAGGAGTGTAGAATAGAACGTGCATGCATGGACAATGACTTCACTCTACTAGTCAGTGGGGACAATAGATGCTGTTCAGTGAGCATGTGTTCTATGTGATCGTCACATTCTAAATGACAGTGAGTACAGCAATGAATCAGCATCAAATTTTGGGTTAAAGTTGAACACACCTCTGCAGAAGCTATTAAGATGATTCCAATACAGCTATGGGAAACTGGTCATTAGCAGCTTCATCGTGATAATGCGCCCACTCATGCATCACATCTTGTGCAGGTTTTTTGTGAAACATCAAATCACCCAGGTGACTCAGCCCCACTACAGTGCAGATTTGGTACCCTGAGACTTCTGGCTTTTCCCATAACTAAAATCACCTTTGAACAGGAAGAGATCCAGATTGTCAAGGCTCAAGAAAATAAGACGGGCCAACTAATGGTGATTGGGAGGACTGTATGAAACCCCAGGTGTCTACTTTGAAGGCAACTAAGGCATCATTGTCCTATATACAATGTCTCTTGTATCTTGTATTTTCATCAGTAAATGTCTCTATTTTTCATATTACATAGATGGGGACCTTCTGCACAGTCCTCGTATTAAACTTTGAACTGTTAAATTTAGACTATTTCCTTTTCTATGTGTTATAGTACTATTTACCAGATTTAATCATTATCATAGGTTAACCAAAACTTCGGCGAGTTCTCCAACCACCAGCTGGGATATACATAGGAACACAGCCATGAGAAGGAAAAAGCATGGGTCTCCAAAAGTAAATTCTTCAAATGTTTTCAACAAAAACACCTAATTTGCTTATGTGATATTCATCCATTTACTTGTCTTTCTTTAAAATAAACCAAAGTCATTTTCACAAAATATTTTTGAGGCAAGTAACAATCCCCTCCCAAAGCAGTCTCTTTGAGAGTCTGTAATGTCTTTGAAAATACATTGATGACCATGATTGGTGGTCTTTGCCACCAAGACACAGAAAAATTGTGTGATTACAGGAAATGTTATACCCACAGAAGAATCTAAAGGCAATTTGTAATATTGTGCTTCCTTTTGTTTGTTTTAATAAGTAACCAATGATTTTCTGTTTTGTTTTGTGTTGTATAAGCCTAGGGCTCATATTGAGCCACACACTAGTTTTACTTATTGTGTACATCTTCATTTTTATCATATTTGTCTTGATGATAATTGTCAATGCCATACTCATGGCACTTTCCATATTGTGCATTATTTATTCCTTGTCCTTCAGAATCCTTCCTACTGAGTAATTTGTTTCATTTAATCATTTTCCATCAGTAATTTATTTTACTTTCAATACAATCATAATCATAGGCTTCTTCTTAGTGCTTTCATCCCTGTCACTGCAGCTGCACTTTTCAGAAATGATGGAACAAATAATTTCTGCCAAGTCTCTCAAACATTAGCAAAACACAGCAAACACTCTAAGGAATAACAAACAGTTAGATGGCTGAGACAAAAATGACAATGAAACATCACTAATATTTGTCAGTTGTGCATAGAAAACAATATTTTTTTCTAAAACTAAGCTTGGTTTGAATGTAGAAGAGTAAGTAAAGTATATGTTTAGAAATCATGGGAATATCCACCCTGTTATTTATGTATTATCTATACTCTATGATCTGTTTCTCCCTCCTTCCTTCCATTCATCCAGCTACCTACCTAACCAAAATGTGTTGCTTATTCAAATTTAAATGTAAATCTTGGCTGTATTTTAGTTAATTGTGAAACTATACTAGCTCTGACCTTGTGTCAGCATGACCTGGGTGACTTTCATCTCTGTCTAAATCTGCATCATCACAGCCGCATCAACTACAGTCACAGGTTGGACATTGCATCCCTATGATTTCTTTTTCTTATTTTTGTGCATTGCATCCCCATGCCTTATTTATTTTATAACTAGAAGTTTGTACTTCATAAATATTTTCATTTTACATACTGTATAGACTGCAATATATCATATATTTTCATCCCTGCTTTGAAATTATTCTGCCACTAATTCTTGTTTTCAATGCATTTATAAGGAGGCACTCATACTGAAATATTTTGACATCTGCTTTTCAATATAATTAGCTTCCTTTGTAATCCCCTATATTTCATAGATTTTAAATGAATATATACATTCCGAGAAGAGTCCATTATGCCTCAGCAGTCTGCTAAAGAGATTCAGTGTCACACAAAATAATGGACTCTTGAATTAAAGAATCGATTAAAAAGATCCTAATAAACCAAGAAAAAAGAATGTGTTTATATCTTCAAAATTAAATATTTTAAAATAAAACTTTCAGTCGTAGTCTACCCAGCATTTTCTGATAAAAGATTTGATGAAAGATTTGACAAAATCTACAGTTGGTTTCTATTTTGTGGAAAACATCACTTATAAATGTTAATATATCTACTCACTCTGAATTTCTTATGTCTTCCAAAAGTACTACTCCGAGGGTTACCATCGCCTTTCCTCCCAATTATACTGGATGGCCTCGTTTCCTTGGGAAATATTAAATTCCAGAAGATGTGTCCTATTTCTCACCCCACTTTTTTCCTAAGGCTGTATACAAAAGTTGAATACTAACCTCTAAATTAGGTTTCTCAGAGGATAAACTGTCGTCTCCACACTATAAAATGTCATAAAGTGAGTTGCAAGCTATAACAGATATGAAGTACCATGTTAACTTTCAAAAATGTTTCATTTTATTATAATGCAAATATTAAAACATTTCCAAAGAAAATATGTGTTTAAGTGTATGCCCCTTTTCCATTTAGAGACATTAAAATAAAAGGAATGCATACTCAGAAAGGCATTTTAAACATAGAAAGCATTGTTAGAATTTTTGCTTTGAAATGTATAATTTATACCAGTGGTTTTCAAATGAGGAGCGTCTGCCCTCTATAAGGTTTATTTGCACTGTCTGGATGTATTTCTGTCTGTTGTGACTGGGAGTGTGTAGCATTCTGGTGCGCAGAGGTCAGAGATTCTGCTCTATTTGAGTGACTCAAGCATTTTTTGTGACTGAATTTTCTGACTATTTGACCTAAGATAGACATTTCACGAAACAATACCCACATACTTTTTCTATTTTTGATCTTCCTATTTCTTTAAACTTTAATATTTTACTCTTAGCAATACCCTTAAAATAAGTTATTTTATCTGATAAATAAGAATGTGGCATCTTAGTTTGTTTTCTTGTTGTTATTAACCAAGAGAGTATGCCAGTGTAAGAACACAGTCATTGGCAGAGATGCAGGTATTGGACCCCTGGGAAATGGTGGGACTCGGGAATTTTTTTAACAGGCATGAGTATAAATCAGTTCTAAAGAAATGAAACAGCTAATTAAGTTATTTTCTGTGCTCACCTAGAATCAAGCAACCATTGTAGCAAAGCTTGGGGAGATTTTGTGTGAGGCACAGTAGAAGAGATCATAGACAGATGAGGAACTGCATCATGAAATGGCATTTTTGAAAGGCACTGGATAGCTTGAGAGAGAAAACAGCAGCCTAGGATCCTTAGATTCTTGAATGAATGCCTATAATTATTTGAATTTTTATTGAAAACAGTATTTTCTCTGTTGACAAAATAATCTAAAATAGACTTCTGCATTTTCCATCAGGCCTGTGAGAATTTGCCTAGAGGTGGGGCCGACTTAAATTACAGGTGGATTTTCGACTTTGGGCAGAGTCAGCACCCTCTAACCCCCCCCCCCCATTAGCTGTTCCAGGTGACTTTATTTAGAAACATGAGTTCCTGTCATGATCCTTTAAATCATTGGCACTACAAATGTAAAACAAAAACATCAAATAATGTAACAGGGCAGGAGAAACATCTATGCTGACACCAAGCTCTTGCCCAAGGTGATCAAAGATACAAAATTTTTCAGTTATTCAGTTCCCACACTCTAAACCTTTAAAAATTACCACAACATCAGGATTGTAGCTTTGACTTGTGTTTAAGGTGATTTTTCTTTCATAGTCATAAGCTACATTAGCCTTTTTTGTTCTGGACTAACATTTGTCAGGTCTTCACAAAAATGTTATATGTGCTTCCGAAAAATATTTTGAAGCTTTTCTTTTGTGACCTATGAGTTGTCCTTTTATATATGATCCAATCTTGTTTGGTGTCAGTTTTCCTTTCAAATCTTCACATCCTGAAATCACTTCACTTCTGAGGATTTGTGTTGGTGACCAGGTTTTTCTCACACTGTGGGTCCCTTTCCCGGCTGTGCCAACCCACTTTAGCTCCCCTCCCCACACCTGTGCCCTTCCCAGGGCACTTTAATCAATGCCATTTGGTAAAGACATTTCCCATCAATCCCCACACTTTTTTCTTCCCTCCCCGAGATGGTAGTTGTTTTCTCATCCTGGTGCCATGAGCAACAGCCCACCTTGACCCCATGAGGTTGCAACACACAGTCCTAACGATGACAGTCCTAACAATGGGCTGTGGGAATGTTGGCACACAGTCCTGGGAGCAGAGAAAGGTGAGAACCAGGTCTGTGTGTGGAACCTGAGCAGGGTGAGCAGGCCCTGGAGCACTCAGCCCAAATGCCCCCTGGTAAGGCTGAAGCCCCAGGGGTGGGGGTGTTGTACAGTCAGAGATCCTGAGAGAGAGAAATCCTTAGGCCAAAGAAGTACAGAGCAAGGTAGGGCAAGGGTCCAGAGACCCTTGGGGTAGGTATATGGGGCGAGGGTAGGGGGGTGGTGTGCAGACAGCCATGGGGGTGGGGACACAGATGTGCAGGAGGCTTCTGGCAGATATGTGACTGCCTCTGCCTTCTCCCTTCAGAGACATGATGCCTGAGGACCTGTCTTCCTCAGGCTGAGGGAACTCCTGGGAGAGGAGAGTGGAGAGTGATGTGGGACATGGGGAGGCACACAGTTGAAAGTGGTTTAAGGCTCAGAGTCCACAGTCTGTAAGGGGGAGTGTCAGGGGACCTGACAGTGCTGTCACAATCTTCAGAGCTGTTGGAGTGACAGTCCTCCAGCTGTGGAGATGACAGTCCAGAGGGAAAGTGACTTGCAGGCCAGGAGGCCGGGTTCACTTCTAGATCCAAGATCAGGAAGTCTAGGCTGAGCATTCATTTCAGAAAACTTGTAATTGCAAATTCTTTTGCTGCCCACTTGAGATCTAACTCCTGTGCATTTTTGGTTTTGACAGGTTGCAGTTTTGTGGACATATTTTTGCCATCAGCCTTCATTGTTTGTAGGGATCTTCTACGCCGTGGTCTTTTTTCTTACAATCACTTTATACAGGATGCAATTGCAATCCTTTTCTGTTTCTTATGTATAGCTGTTATGAATTGTTTTGCACTTTCAGCAGAAGATTGGAAAAACAGAATTGCTTTCCTAGCTTCAGGGACTCAGAGTTTCCTTTTCAATTGTTTTCAAGAAGTGATAAAAAATATATATATATATATATCTAGCACTTTTTGCTGTTTGCCTCCTTTGATTTACTCTCACACTTTTTATCTGCTCTATCTCTTGTCTTTCCTCCATTGTCTCCGTCCTGTCTAATTTAGATTATACCCCTAACATATTTCTTCAAGGCAGGAGTTTGTCCTCAAAGGGAGCTTTTGTTTGCCAGTTTCCAGAATTCATATTCCCCAGTTAGTATCTGCTCTTTCCAAACCTCTGGCTCTACTTAACAAAACATGTAAATTGGAGTTTGCAAGATTTTGTAATTTGCATGCTTGTGTTTAGATTATGCCACATGCTCGTCGGTGACGCCCTGTGGG
Source organism: Sturnira hondurensis (assembly GCF_014824575.4). NCBI lineage: Eukaryota > Metazoa > Chordata > Mammalia > Chiroptera > Phyllostomidae > Sturnira > Sturnira hondurensis. Next base: position 20,910,117 of record NW_028087015.1, on the reverse strand, counting down.
ACATGCTCACATTCTGCAGCCCCTTAGCACCCTCAGAATCCTGCTGCTGCCTTAGCCTTTCCTTGAGCTAAGGGTCTGGTATCATCCTGATCTCTAACAAAGGGAGATTTGTGCAAGTCACACGTATTTTATGATTTCTTGGTATTATAAATTGAACTGCGTCTTCCTAAAAAATGTTAAAGTCCTACCCCTCAGCACCTGTGAATGTGATCTTATTTGGAAAAAGATAAGGTCATTGGGGCGGGTCCTAATCCAATATGACCAGTGTCCTTATAAAAAGGGAAAATTTTGTGTGTGCATACACACATATACAAGGAGAACACCATGTAAAGAGAAAGAGAGAAGATGGCCATTTACAGTCAAGGAATGACTGTGACGACCCAAAGCTAAAAGGGGGCCCTGGATTATAGCCTTGAACAGAGGGTTGAAAAATCTTCCTGCAAATCTAAATATCATCTCAAATGTGGCTAATTTTATTCATTTGCTGCTACATATGGTAGGCGGCATTATCAGATATTTTGTAATTAGGAAATTTTAATCATGTATCAATTTTATAGTGAGTTGCTTAGGAAACTTTCTACTGCTCTGTAATACACAGTCAACCAAGCACTATAAACTATTTTCATTGTATTTATTTATTAATGTTTATATGGGCATCAGAACATATTACCAAATGTAGACAAACTCATCTTTGTGTGCAAACTTGAGTACACAAATCCCACTCAAACATAAGAGCGGGCACAGGGAAGGTGAAAAATAATCTCTTGTCCACAACCTACAGAACTGCCTGGAATCTTTATCAGACATCATCAGGAATAAATAAATCCACACGTGCTCTTTTCACTTGAAATGATTAAAAGCCATATGGGAAAAACAGAATTATAAGCATAAATTATTTAAACTTTGGAATGATATCAGAAAATACTGCCAATTTTCACTACCCAAACATCATAACATACTATCATTAGAAGGATAAAAATAAATATCTGAATGTCAATATTCAACCTGACCTCTCTGTTTCCACATATATAGTGGGTGGGGCAAAAGTAGGTTTACGGTTGTGAGTATGCATGACAGAGTTTATTCTTGAATTACTATTTATTAATTATTGTATTATTTTCCATATGAACAACTATAAAAGCAGTTTTACCTCACCCTATGCTTTTCATTTAGTCACCCAAAGGGGAAATACTACAATAATTTAAGAGAAAAATGATTTTTGTGTGTAACAAGTAGTATTTCCTTGCAGGTGAACAGATTCTAAGCTATCACAAAAGGCCATTAAAAACAAACAATTTCACAGATTTTCTGTGGGTTTTGTACATGGGTGTCTGGGTGTGGATACTATTTTTACAATGTTATTTTAGGAAAAGTATGTTCAATATTTGTATAGAATCATTACCTCAAATAATTTCAATATAATTTAAACTGCATTAACTTTTGCTCAATTGGCCATGAATACTACCTTATTTTTTGTATAGCTTTGTCTAATAGGAATTTTTCATACTTCAAAATGAAAACTATGCCCTGGCTGGTGCAGCTCAGTGGATTGAGAATGGGCCTGTGAACCAAAGGATCGCAGGTTCAATTCCCAGTCAGGGTGCATGCCTGGGTTGCAGGCTAGTTCCCAGCAGGGGACGCATGAGAGGCAATCATACATTGATATTTCTCTGCCTCTCTCCTTCCCCTTCTAAAAATGAATAAATAAAATCTTTTAAAAAATGAAAACTAAAACATTTAAATTCTTTACGTAAATAGAATATGCAAACTATTTGGTGACGTTATATACTATATAAAAAGCATTCATTATTATATGCAATGTTTTTTAGTTTTGTGATATATAAAATAAAAAAGTCACTGAATTACAATTATTAGTTTTGTTTGTTGCCTAAAAATTGACATTTTGATTAACTGCTATGGAATTTGTAATTCTTTTAATTAGGCTCAAGTTTTTTATACAGGACAGAATTTTCACAAACAGATTAAAAAGTGCCAGTGGGAATATTTTGGGGACTTATCACCCTTAATTAAGGTTCATTCATGGTCATAATCAATCCCAGACCAAGTAGGTAGTAGTTCAGATCATTAATGGGATAAAACAGGTTTTGAAGCATGGCTATTTTTTCTGAATATACAGCTTTAATTTTTTTGAAATACTAGACACTTAACATTTTACAGACATGAATAAAATTATGGTATCTAATGGATGACTTGGATTAGTTATTTCAGACACAAATTTGTAGTCTGGGTAACTAATCCTGGTAGGTACCGTTTAACGACAATGTTAAGCTCTCTAGTTAGCTATCTATGTTATGATGCATCAGCAACATAAACATTGATCACCTGTGTGCCCACCAGGTTATATCTTGGTTATTTTGGTTTCCTTTGTGCCCTTTCAGAAACTGTTATTATTCTCAATTGTGTCTTAAGGAGGACACAAACCCTTGGGTTGTTATGGTGAACATAAACAGATTAGTGGAATGTTAATATCCCCCTCTACACACAAACATCCAGTTTCTAAATAATTGGAGTCTCTTTTTTCTGTAAGATTTCTAACCACTTTCCACTTCCTTTGCATGGTATGGTAAGCACAGACTTTTTGCACACCACGGACATCAGCCCATGGTCCTCACGATCTCAAAATGGTGTCTGAGTGTGGCTAGTGGCATTTGATGTTCTAGACATGGAATAAAGGGGGTTCACAATGTTTTTTGTCTAAATTTCAACCATTTCAGATAAAACAATCATCCTCATAGAAATCCTGTGATGATTATATTATATCCTGAAAGGCTGCTCCTGTCCTATCCTAAAATAATTATGATGTTTAATTGGTCTTAGACTAATATGATTTACATGAATATTTATATTTGAGGGTTTTTTGTTGTCATTTGTATTGTAATTCTAACTCACAAAGATTGATCAGGATTCCGAAACATTTTCTTATGGTATAAAATTAATGATTGGAAGAATAACATGAAATATTTAATAGAAAATACGTTCATAGGACTTCCGCCAAGATGGAGGCATAGGTGGAGACACTGTGCCTTCTCCCACAACCAAGTTTGAATACAACAAAGGTTTGGAGAACAAAGACACACCCAAAGACCAGAAAACGGAATTATACGGAAGTCCGACAACTCCGAACCTTTCAACGGGGATGGTAAGAGAGGCGGACCCAGGAGCAGGGTCAGGCAGGACAGATCCCCCGACCTAGGCCCGCAGGCAGCCCGGAACCAGTCGGGGTGTGGGGCAGACTGACCTCGGTTGCACATTCGTGCACAGTGAGACGGACCACGCAGGCCCCAGGGGGCAAACCCAGTGGTGGAGGGCTGAAGGCGGTGGCACACTCGAGTGAAGTGGAACTAAACGCATGGGCCCGGTGACAGTGGTGGCTGAGGCGCCGGTAGGGGGCCGCGGTGGCAGGCGGCAGAGGGAAGCCATTGTCCCTCTTTGACCCCGCCCCCACATACAATGTCACAACCCAGCGACTTAGTTGCCCTGCTCTAGTGAACACTTTAGGGCTCCTATCCTGCTACGGAACAGGCAGGAACAGCCCAAAAGATGGCACAAGAAGAACTCAAAGTCCCAGAGCCAATAACTCTAAGCGACCGACAAATTGCCAGCCTCTCAGAAGCACAATTCAAGACACTATTTATCAGGATGCTCACAGAACTGGTAGATTATAGTCATAAATTAGAGGAACATATGAAGGCTAAACTAATTGAAATGAAGGGAGATGTCCAGGAAACCAATAGCAATGGAAAGGAAACTGGGACTCAAATCAATGGAATGGACCAGAAGGAAGAACAAAACATCCCACCAGAAAGGAATGAAGAAATGAGAATTCAAAAAAAATGAGGAGAGGCTTAGGAACCTCCAGGACATCTTGAAACGTTCCAGCATCCGGATTATAGGGGTACCAAAAGGGGGAAAGAAACAGCCACGAGTGGAAAACATATTTGAACAAATAACAAAGGAGAACTTCCCCAGTCTGGCAAAGGAAATAGGCTTCCAGGAAATCCAGGAAGCTCAGAAAGTCCCAAAGAAGTTGGACCCGAGAAGGAACACACCAAGGCACATCATAATTACATTAGCCAAGACTAAAATGAAGAAGAGAATCCTAGAAGCAGCAAGGGATAAGGGGACAGTCACCTACAAAGGAGTACCCATCAGACTGTCAGCAGATTTCTCAAAAGAGACCTTACAGGCAAGAAGGGGCTGGAAAGAAGTATTCCAAGTCATGAAATCCAAAGACCTACAGCCAAGATTGCTTTATCCAGCAAAACTTTCATTTAGAATGGAAGGGCAGATAAAGTGCTTCTCAGATAAGATCAAATTCAAGGACTTCATCATCACCAAGCCCTTATTATATGAAATGCTAAAGGGACTTATATATAAGAAAAAGAAGATGAAAAATATTAACAGTGAAAGGACAGCAAACTCACAGTTATTAACAACCACACCTAAAACAAAAGCAAACCAAGAGGACAGCTAGATCAGGAGTGGAACCAGAGAAATGAAGAACACATGGAGGGTTAGAAACAGGGGGGTGGGAGGAGGAGAAGGGGGGAGAAGGCACAGAAAATAGCATAGATGGTAGGCAGAAAATAGATAGGGGGGAAGGCGAGAATGGTGGGGGAAATATAGAATCCAAAGAACTTGAGACACGTGGTTATAAACTAAGGGGGGGGAGAATGGTGGGGGAGGGAGTGTGCGGGTGGAGGGGAATGAAGGGGGGAATAGAACAGCTGTAATGGTATAATCAATAATATATATAAAAAAAGAAAAAGAAAATATGTTCATAAATGTAAAATGCTCAACAGAACTCCAGGCTCTGCAGAAATAATAAAGTTTATGGCTTCAAAAAGTTGCCAAGTCACCTCAAAAATGTAAATGTAGACCTAGTCATAAAAAATATGAAAAAAGAACTTAATTGACTTGGAGATTCATTTGCTCCAGATCGCACCAACTTCTCTTATCATCCACAGAAACAGTGGCATGAGGCTATGAAAATATCATGTCATTTTCAAAGCACCATCACTCGCTGCTTTCTAAGAAAACAATTGTAGTGCCACACAGAATAAGCACCCGATAACATTTGTGAGTTTAAAATTGGTGAATTTTATTTCTAAATGCAGAGAAGAGATCACAAATGCTGAGGCATAATGGAAAGTCATATCCTTCATTTGGGAAAAAAATTATACTGCACTCGTTCTGACGCTTGTGAAAAATAGCAGCAAATGTTATGACAAATCTTAGGCACTGAGAAAAAACAGTATGAGCTGTTGGCAAAATTCTTTTATCAGACAACATGTTGGGCATCACCCAACTACTATCACATTTGTCTGGCTGTAGATTTTTTCTTTACACTTGGGTGAAACTGATTATGAACAGGATATGACTCAGCTCTTGGCACCTTGGTAATGCATATATAAAAAAGACACGGTCACCAGATTCTGATCCATTCATCACTGAAGTGCCACGCTACAGGACAGAGGTTAACTTAGGTCATTATATTGTGAACTCTAAAGTAAGGTAGAAAAAATGCTTATTAGGATGAATATCAATGGAATTCTATTTTTTGTAGTGCACATAGAAAAATTATACATGTATAAAATATTGCACACTACTTTGGTCACAGAACAATGATGTGGCTTAACAAGAGACTGACTTATCTCCCGTGATGGGTCTCTTGAGTGTGGGCAATTGGCTGCATGCAGGGACTAGGACACGGGTGTCATGGAGTTGATGGAGTGCCAAAGGAGCCTTTCCCATTGACCAAGATGGTGGTAAAAGAGGTTTTTACACTGAACATGCAAAAGCAATCAGGATAAGTGGGTAGAAGAAAATTCCCTCCTCCTCACTCCTAGTACCAGATTGGGGTGGGACCAGGGGAAGGCAGGCACGTGTGCCATAGAAGTCAAAATAGTGGCAGGAGGGGATGCTGGACCAGAGAGGCTTGTCGGTGTAGCCTGAGGAAAGGTGGGGCTGGTTGGGATGTGGACCCAACTGAAGCTCAGAAAAGCACCTTTTCTGTTCCACACCGAAACTAATATAGACCCAGGGGAACAAAGAAACACTCTCTGTTGACCATCACTCTTCCTCTTGACCTGGAGTCGCACGGTGTCCTCACCTGTTCTTTCCACAGGCCACGTGGCCTTGGTAGCCACATGGCCCATGGCCTCTAAGAGGGAGCCTCTCTCTGTTTTCCACCTGGTGACACACTGGCCAGTGTGTCCATGCCATCTTGGAGCCTTAGTAGCTGCATGGCCTACGGCTGTGCAGGCTCCACACACAGACTCCAGGAGGTAGCCTGAAACAGGCAGGGCTGGGACCAAGCTAAGTTGCAGGAATGGCCACTTGGCAGCCACTTGGAGGTTACATAAGACTGTATTTCACTTGGAAAGTGAATTCTGTTCACTGCCTTTGGCCTTGGTTTTGAGAAGGAGATGGGCTTTGTGACAAGAGTCCACTATTCTCCTAGATTACACAGCACCTGAATTAAATTACCCTCTTTCTTTTTGACAGTAGCATCGGCCTCCAAGTTTTGTGTTTGTGGAGACAGGCATGTGGAACCTCTGCTTTTTTGTTCAGTAACTGCTCCTTAACAGTGGTTGCTTTTGTTTTTGTTTTTGTTTTCTCAATTTGTCCCTTTTTAAAAATTTGGGGCACCATTGAGTTTTATTTCTTTTTTTTTAAGATTTTATTTATCTTTAGAGGGGAAGGGAAGGAGAGAAGGAGAGAAATATCAATGTATGGTTGCCTCTCATGAGTCCCCGGCTGGGAATAGGCCTGCAACACAGGCATGTGACCTGACTGGGAATTGAACCACGATTGTGTGGTTCGCAGGCCCATGCTCGATCCACTGAGCTACACCAGCCAGGGCTGAGTTTTATTTCTTGTTATCTGTTTTGAATTCTAAGGTCAACCTCTTATGGATTATCATTTGCTGTTTTTAAAAGAGCCAGCTTTCTCTTTTTTGGTCTTTAGAAATGTGACTCACTAGCTTTTTCTGCCTAAACCCATAACAATTTGAGGTGTCTGCCCCAGATCCATTACCTGAACAAACATGACCTTCTTTTTCTGTCATGAGCCCTCTGCTTTTGTTCAGTCCTAGTGAGCGTGAAAAACCTTATCTCACTCTCATTATTAGTGACTCAGAGGAGCCCACAGCTACATATAAGCATAGCATGTTCTACTAGATAACTCGTCTCATTAGTTTATTGTTCCAGAAAGAAAATGGGAAACAGTGTTAGAGATATGAATTAATTCTCAAGTGATTCTGATATTTTTGTTTAACTGTGCCATAGTATTCTGAAATATGTAATATGGAAAATATGTATATAGACAGGGAATGATAGTGCATGATGACAGCTAGAAATCGCTCAAGGTTTCCATTTTATTTTCTAAGGAAGAATATTTGGAGTTCATTACATATCATTTCCAAGGCTGCAGAGAATGCTAGCAGTATACGAACTAAATTCAGTGGCATGACCTTAGATGCTAGGCATTCCTGCCTCAGAGATAAGATAAATGTTTTTGCAAACTCTATAAAATGTGAATCTAATCTAATAATTTTCATTTTATTTAACTAATATGATATCTAGACTTTTGTTGTCTGTGAGCTCTATGTCTTTACATGACCTTTTCATTTATAATAAGCGCTGGTTTCTCGCCTCATCAGTTATCCAACCCTGTTCTGGTTCTCCATCTTGCACTCTTCTTCATTTAAATGTTTTTCAAAATTAATATAAAACCTCATATCTACAGGAATAATCAAACCACTGACATTTATGTGGTGATTACTTTCATCATATTAATTTTGTTTAAATATTAAAATGCCTTATTGCTTTTCTTAATGTCTTACGCTGTCTTCCAAAGTTAAACATTTACATTAACTACTAAAATCAGTTTGTACATTTAAGGTGCTCAATGTGATATTTCCTTCTTTATATTTAGCCTTTTAAATTTTTTAAATGTGTATTTGTTTTTATTTTTTAAATTGGGGTGGCATTGGTTAATAAGATTATATAAGTTTCAAATGGAGATTTCTATGTTACGTGACCTGTTATTGCATGGTGTGTCACCACCCAATGTCAAATCATATTTCATCACCACATATTTGACCCCATTTACCCCACTCCCCTTCCTTATGGTACCCACTATGCTGCTGTGTATGTCTATGAGTTTCAATTTTATATCCCACATATGGTTCTCAGCTTTTTCTGACTGACTTATTTCTCTCCACATGATAGTATCAAGGTCCATCCATGTTGTTACCAATATAATTTTTATGTGTCATGTATACCTCAGTAAAACTTAGGGGGAAATGACACATGAGCAATACTATGTGTTGTGGGAGCCCATTTAAAAATATATAAATGAACATGTACGTATGTATAATGTGTATCTGAATCCATGCATACATACATACATACACACATGCACAAAGGAAAGAGTTTTCGCAGACCCAAAATGTTAACAGTGGGAGTCTAGACAGTGTGTTAGGGGAGGAGTAGATGAAGAAGGAAATATCACTTTATTCTACTTCTATTGATTATTTTGACAATGAACAGATATGCATAAAAAGAGAAGAGTAATAGTTTTCTGGATATTTCGAAGCTATACATTCTTCTAGAAAAATCATAACTAAATTACACCAATTTGTATAATTAAACAAATTTATATTCTACATATGCCTTTAGTGCCCAGCTTCTGTAGCCTGGGTATGCTCTGCTGCTATGGTTTCTTACTGCAAACATCTGGGCCTGCACCTGAGGTTTCTCTCTGGGCTGCCCGAAGTTCAGGCTCAGAGTGCTGGGAAGTTAGTGCCTCTGGAAGCATCCCTCTACCTCTGAGAGAACTGAGTTGTGAAATAAGCATCCCAGGTTTTGCATCCCTCGCTGGGGTGACTGCGAGGCATGTTCTGAGCCATCTCCTAGATGTCACCATCATTGTGGAACCCAAGATGCTCCCAGGGTCACTTGCTCATCAAAATCTCACCCATTAACTTATTTCTCCCATCCAGTTACACTCACTACACACAGTGCTTTCTGGGATCCCCTCCCAAATAAATCACTCACCTTCAAATTCTCATCTCAGAACCAGCTCTAGGGAAGTCAAACCTTAGGCATATGTGCACACACATACATACACAATGCTCACATACATATACATGCACACACAGATATAAGAAACCTACTTGTATAATGGCTTAAAATGCACAGGATAACTGGCATGGGAATTGAAAGAAGTAAAGATCCTCCTAATATATTAATTCTAAATATTGAAGTTTTATTTAAATAATTCAATACATTTAATAATTTCTGACATTTTTAGATAATGTTGATTTGTTGTTATTTGGGTGGTCTACTAGAAATCAGACATTTCAGCTAACTATTGATTTCTGCTGTATGTTTAAAAACAGAACATGTCTGGACTTCAGTGCCTAATGAGGTTGGGTATTGGAAGATCACACAGAAGAATTGCTATTCGGTAAAAGTCCCATGTTGCTAAGCTGTTGTTGTACAGTGAAGAAGGCATTTCAAAAAATAAATACTTTCTCAAGAAAGTGGACAGTTCTTGATTATTTTCTAAGCTTTCCATTTGGAAAGTTATATTTCACTTTGATATAATGACAATAAATCACTGGAGACAGTTGAAAGCATAACACTTAAAAACTAAAAGTGCTATGAATAGTATAAAAGTCAGATATCATGCCTTGTGAATATATATGAAAATATGTTCAGAAACATTTTAGGTAGTATGTTTATTAAATAATTATTTAACAATTTATATAAATTAATCCATTCATAATTATTTGAAATATAATTTTGTATTCTAGCCCTCACCTATTTTTTACTTATGATGTGATATTTGTGGAAGTTAAACCAGGGAAAGAAGTCTATCTAATCAGAGATCTAACACTATGTAAATACACCTATTCTCTTTGTATATCCTTCATTGAGCCAGTAGTCTTTGGATAGAGAAAACCATTTTTACACCTAATACATTATTGTATTAATACTGTCTTTATTTTCTTGGTAATGGACACAAACAAACTGCCAACATAAACTATCTATTATCACCTTCTTCTGATTACAGTTTCAATACTACCTAAAGCAGAATGCTTTACGTTACTAGTTAAAATCTGTGTTCTGTATATTTTTCTACCCTTATTTTCTAAATCCTTTTTCTTTTTATGGCTAAATAAAGTACATTGTAATTGGTACATATTGTTTTTTTAATTCCCTAGTATTTTTAGCCATGATGTTTTAAACTATAATGAAGCAAAGCTAGCCAGGTTTTTTGATGCTGTTTGAGTTAATTTCCAAATTATACTCAATTTTTTAAATATTTTATTTATTTACCTTTAGAGGGGACGGGAAGGAGAAAGGGAGAGAAATATCAGTGTATGGTTGCTTCTTGTGCATCCCCTGCTGGGAACTGGCCTGCAACCCAGGCATGTGCCCTTACTGGGAATCGAACCACGATACTCTGGTTCACAGGCCCGCGCTCAATCCACTGAGCTACACCAGCCAGGACTAAATTATACTCATTTTTTTTATAATACGTCTCTGGTTTGCAATAGTAACTGTAACATTATGCCTTGACAAAGATTTTTCTGTATTTTCACTAAACATCTAGAAAATTGCAATGTAAAACTATCTCTCTTAACATTGACATAAGAGAAAGGCAGTTTATTTTCTAACTTTTAGTGAAAGATACACTAAATTAAAAAGTGAATGGAGATATAAGAGTAAAAAAGAATGATTATGTGTTTGTCTTCAGAGTCTTAAAAAACTGTAGCCCTGCCCTTGCAAGGGAAGGGAACACTGGTTCTTTCCCACCGCCTTCTTCCGTAGTGCTCACAGGAACACAGGGCACCCACCCTCACTGTCAGAATAGGTGCAGTTCAGGCAGACAGTAAAACATTCTGAAATGGTCTCTACATTATAAATAGCCATAAAACAAAATGTCAGACAGCATAAAGATGGGAAATTTTTATGCCATGTTAAAATTTTGAAGTTTAGAAATTTCAAGTCCTGGGGAGGGGGTGGGATTGAGAGAACATGGTGGGTGTTTTAATGACAAAGCCAGGAACAAACCTCAAAGTTCTGCAGCCGGTGTCTATCATTCTTCACTTGATCCACCCAACCACAATGACTGTGAACTAGTCAGTGGTGGCAGAGTTAAAGAAGGACTTTATATATATATGTAAAGTACAGAATAAAGATGCTCATAATCAAATCACTGAACTTCAAGTGAAGCTAAATTATTTCAGCACAAATTATCTCCAGCACAAAACTTTGCAAACCACTTTTAACTCATTCGATTAGTCACAGCACCTTCTTTATACCCTGCACAAATCATTTTTTGTATTTTAGTTACACTTTTTACCTTTCTTGAAATAAGCCATAATATGCCAGAAATGTTGTGTATTTTCTTCCATCTTCAATATTTAAATGGCTACACAAAAATTTACCAATTTCAATGTTTTTTTAAATTCAACACACGCTGATATGGTAGCTGTCACAATACAGTCTGACAAAATAGTTTTACATGAAGTTAAAGACAATTACGCACTACTGGAACTACCTTAGGGAAAAAACAATACAGACCTTTTGGCCAACATGATATTTACTTTTAGTAATTATAAAAAATGCATACACTTTTTAATTAAAAAGTAGCTTAAATTTTACCAAATGTATTGGGTAATAAAATTATACATGTTTCAACCGTATGATTCTACAATACATGACTTGCATATTGCATTTTATGTTTACCACCCAAAGGCAAGTCTTCCATCACCATGTATTTGACCCCTTTCCCCCTACTTCACCTCTGGCAACCACCATACTGTTGTCTGTGTCCATGAGATTGTGTTTGCTTCTTCGTCTTATTTATTTCTTTACGCTTTCAGTTTAACATTGCTCATATTAGTTAAATCATGTGGTTCTTGAATTTTTGTCTGCCTTATTTTGTTTAGCATAAATATTCTCAAGATAGATCCATGCTGTCCCAAAGGACAGCATTTCATCTTTTCTCATGGCCAAGTAGTATTCAATTACATGCATGCACCACATCTTCTCTATCCAATCATCTATCAAAGGACATTGGTTGTCTCAGGCCACTGTAAATAATGCTGCAATTAACATAAGGGCACACATACGTTTATGAAGAAGTGTTTTCAAATTTACCTTTCTCGGGTTCTGGTCTTTTTCTCCCAGCAGCTAGCCCTTTGGACTCACACAGTCATTATAAATTTCTTGTTCAAATTTAAGAAATTCTTCATGCAGTAGAACATTCATGGTATTATTTTCTATCAGTGCAGTTTTATTCTTGTAATTTACTGAATCAAAAACTTCTATTTTCTGTCAAGAAATATAATAAATAAAGAATCATTTTCAGAATTATTAGATCTTCCATGATTTGGCTGTATCCTTTATTATACTTTATTTCTTACTATTTTATTTTATAAGTATGTAGCTCCAACTCTATAAATAGTTTATTCAGACTTCAATTATGCTGGAAATACTAAATTGGCTCACTGACCCATCTCTCAATCAATGCTAGCTGATATTGCGGAGCAATAGATTGTCAAACCAAGCATCTATAGGGAGTCTTTCCATGTGGCTAGGGCTTCTCACAACATGGCCACTGTGTGCAACAAGGGAGAAAACAGAGGCTACCCTTAAATGTTATTCCCAGTCCTGGAAAAGCAATTGTCGATAAAACAATTACAGGGTCTAGATAGATTTAAATGGTAAGACAGAGAACCCATCTCTTAACAGGGAATGGAGCAAAGTCACATTGAAGAAATGTATGTGAGATGCACAGATTTGGAAAATACAATACTCCACAGCCTACCATTTGGCTATAAAAATTCTCATCACTCTTATGTACAATATATTATTACTCCCAACTCCCAAGATTCCTACACTGCCATCTTATTGCTACATGACTACCATCTTAGGCTACAGTTTAAATGTTTGTATTCCTCCTAAAATTCATGTTAAATCCTAATGCTCAATGCAATGTTGTTAGAAGGTAGTACCTTCATGGGTAACTAGGTCATAAGATGGAACCCTCCTAAGTGGAATTAGTGATCTTATACAAGAGAAACCACAGAGCTCCCCGTAATCTTCTGGCATGTTGAGGACACAGCACAAAGGTGGTCATCAATGAACCAGGAAAAGGGTCCTTGCCAGACACCAGAATTGCTGGTGCCTTGATCCTGACCCTCGCGGCCTCCAGAACTCTGAGAAAAATAAATGTTTGTTGTTTATAAGCTACTCAATCTGTGATTTTATTATAGAAGCTCAAACAGGTTAAGTTAATTATGGCATCAACTTGAAATCCAGAATTTTGAAATTTAAAGCATGTCTTTTTATGAGTAAAGCGTCACTCAATTGCAGGTCCTTTCTGTCTACACATTTGTGAGCAAAAGGAATGAGAAATAAAGCTATCTCCTGCACCTGCAACGTTATGGCAGCACAGGGAAAAAATAACTTTAAAGAACATCGTTTTTTAAAAGAAGAGGAGGAAGGGAAGACACATGCCTGTCACCATTCCATAGAAATCTTGAAACCTACTTCAGCATACATTGCTGGATTTTTGATTAGGCTAGTCCTGCTTTGTGTTAGTTTTCTTCCTGGCTCTAGGTTTCATTCTTTGAGCTTTTATTCTGCACTCTGAATACTCTACCTTTCAATCAGAAATGGCCTATATTTGTAGTTGAGTAGCTTTCTTAGCCCTCTTCTTACTTGCATATGGTTGTGTATCCCAAGTTTGTGTTTGATTTTGACCACCCTTTGTATGTTTTCCACACTATGGTGCTTCTGTTAGCTCAATTCTATTAAAAACTCTGGGTTTCCTAGGGAGCTTCTGATAGTTTACCATGTTAAAAAAATGTCAATCCCCTCCCCAAATCTTTGTATAACAGGGCTCCTTTCGACACTGAGCTGTGAACCATGATGGTGTGAAGCACCCTCCTCGATATTTTTAGAAACCGCTTTATAAATTCTGGTGAGTATTTTAGGTGCACTTTAAGATGATTTAGAAGTCATTTTATTTATCAGAGAAAGTATGGGAAGTACACATTAAATTACCATTCTTTAGTGAAAATGTGCTTAGTTTAGCCCTGGCTAGTGTAGCTCAGTGGATTGAGCGCAGGCCTGCGAACCACACGATCACATTTCGATTCCCAGTCAGAGCACATGCCTGGGTTGCAGGCCAGTTCCCAGCAGGGGACTCACGAGAGGCAACCATACATTGATAGTTCTCTCCCTCTCTCCTTCCCTTCCTCTCTAAAGATAAATAAATAAAATCTTTGAAAAGAAAAAAAAGAAAATATGCTTAGTTTAGGTTTACAAAGAACTACCTTATATACTTAGCCCAGGGTGTCACAGCTACACACTCAATGGTAAAATAACTCTGAAGCCATTTCACTCATGGACCCTGGATTTGAGTTTTCACTTGAGATCCTGTTTACCTTAGAAACATTTAGGTGGAGGGGAAAGGCTCTTCTAGTCCCCCTATATGTTCTCTAAAATACACTAATATTTTAAAAGGTTCTATAGTTTATCTCTAACTGCATCTTTTCAGATACTGCTGCAACAAACCACTGGGTTTGAACAATCTCTTCAGATGATTTCACAAACTCGTAAATTTTATTTTTCCTACTGCTGCAGGCAATAGTTTTGAAATTTCTGCCTCTATAGACATACATTACCACCTCTCCAGCCTCCTATCTCCATGTCTTTTCGCTTCTACCAGTTCTCCTGGGGTCCTTCTCACTTCTGCGAGTTGTCTGGTGCCAAAGCCATTGCAAATATTCGAGATTATTTTATGGCACCATCATCATTTTCAAGGAGTCCTTTTATTTGTTTGCTTGCCCTTCTTGTGGTTTATTACTGAAAGTTTAGAGAATATAATATTTATCTTAGTCATCACAGAATTTTTACAATGGTTTGGGGAAAATATTTTCATAACTCACTCTGCTGGGCAATAACCGAGCCCTTTCCATTTGGAGACTTTGTAATTCTAGGAAATGCAATCGAGTTTCTGAAGTGAGTTTCTTCTCTTCAGTGTTTATGTTTTTCTTTTTCTATAACACATGAACAGTTGTTGAAATGTCAACATTGATTGGTTGTCTTCTATTTTTCCAGCCCTTTTAATCTTTGTCATTTGATTCTATGTTCCAAGAAATCTACCCACTATAGCTGTAAAACTTCCATTTCTTTTCATGCCGTCTTCTCTTTGACAGTTGTATCTTTAATCTGAGTTTTTTCTTACACTTCTATTTCTATTACTTCCTTTTTTAAATGCGTTTATTTCTAACTATATTAACTTATTCCTTCTTTTTTCTGCTTTTCAATTTAGTATTTTTCTTTCATGTTTCAGGTTTTTCTCTGTT
Source organism: Sturnira hondurensis (assembly GCF_014824575.4). NCBI lineage: Eukaryota > Metazoa > Chordata > Mammalia > Chiroptera > Phyllostomidae > Sturnira > Sturnira hondurensis. Next base: position 20,894,699 of record NW_028087015.1, on the reverse strand, counting down.
ATCAGTTCATCCTTGGTAGTCTGTTAACTGTTAAAGCTGAGAAAATCTTGATTCACTATCCTCATGGCCATAGCCATGAACTTTGAGGCAGCCTCTGAATAAGGTCAGCATCCATGAAGTGTCTCTGTGTTGATAAGTTTTTAAAAATACCCTGTGTAAAATGAGTTAAAATATCAGTGGACCAGTTCTGAATTTAGTTCCCAGAAGACCTCCCACAGGTCTGCTGTCCACCTTGCAGCCTGGTCTCACTACTGTGGGAGATGCTTAGGCTTACCTACGAGAGAATGAGAGAACGCTTGGAGCACAGTGGAGCTCCACTGAGACAGTCTGTACAGGCTGAAAGTGGGCCAGGTCCTGGAAGCAAAATACAGAATGAGTGAGACTAGCCAAAACCAGAAGAACCACCCAGCTGAGTCTACCTCAAACTGTTGAACTACAGAAATCTTAACTGTAGAAATGGCAGCAGTTTAAGCTAGTAAATTGGGTAGCTATATTGTGCAGTAAGATTGAAATTAGTCTCCTAAACACCATCCACACCTTTGTAAATAGACTCTGTTACTGAGTTCCTTATTAGGTGATGTTTTATTGTAAAATCAAATCTTTCCTGTTCCCTGACTGACATATGGATCATGGTAAAATTCTTAGGATATATTCCACAAAATGCAAAGAGATCACCTAATCCCTCAACATTACAGTTTTCATTTCCTTTCTCCTAGATCAACTGCTTCCTATAAAATTTTCCCATTGCGAGTATGGTCTTCAAAATGCAATTACTCTTTACTTACTTTCCTGGAAAGTAAGTAGAAATATGTTTATCATTTCAGGTTTACTACTCAGTATTCTCATTTTGCATATCAGACGATCTTGAGTAAGTGATCCATCTGATTGAATTTGGGGACATTGACAGCAATGAGGTTTTAGATACGGCTTCTGTCTTGGTACCACGAAGAATACTGGAAAAGACTCCAATTTGGAGCACATCGTTTCTCATTCTCATCTTTCTACATTTGTAAAGAAACAATTTCCTAGCACAAATTGTACAGCACACCATAAATCAATAGTATTTTATGTAATCTTTTAAAAGACAACGAGTAAATGAACTGATTTACTACTACTTGTTCAGCACAGATACCAGGAGTGATAACGTATGACATTACACAGTTAAGATGTTTAAAACGCAAATATTGGTAGTGGCAGTATGCAAATATGAAGTGTTCTCAACTAAATTTACCCATTTTTATAGTTAGTAATTGAAAAGGGTGTTTTGAAAGGATATTATGTTTATCTTTTATTTAATTTTAAGAATTCTGCTCAAAAATGATTTCTACCCTCTAAAAGTCAATTGAAATCTTTCATAAAAATTCCATTTGACTACTCAACAAAGAATCACATTGAGGGAAATTGTAAGACACTTATTCAAGACCTGACTCATCAGGATTTATATATGCAAAGATTTTATTGACCTCAAAGTCAATGGAACTTCAGGCAGAAATTTTGCCTGAGCAAACACAGCTGAATCAGGACCCAAATGAATTAATTTAGTGCCTATCTGCAATATAGTTTGGCAATCTTCCAAAATGATTATGTCGGTTGAAAGAAGTCTAGTTTCTAAATGTAAAACTGAACTGCTTGCTATTTTTCCTTAGCAATATAAGGAGAAATATACATCTATTGTTAAGGATTGCAGAAAATCTGTAGCACACAATAATTTTGTCCAATGATTAAATTAACCCCAGTGCTTCCGTTTTAGCTTAAGGTTTTGATTGTTAATGTCATTAAAAGATTTGATTGTTTTCAAAACGATGTGAATTTAAGGACATAGTTTATGGTTCTTAGAAAAAAATGGAAATGGGGAATAAAGCAGGAACATATTGTAATAGTTACCAAGATAAAAGATTAAGAGAACAAATGAAGATCTTGGAAATGGACAGGGTACAAGAAATGTTTGAAATAATTTGAACTAAAACAAAAGGTGGCCTGAGTCATTGGGGTAAACTAGCTAATGAAAGGTAACATTTATGGAGCACTTAAAATGAGTCATACATCTTCTAAGGATTTTATTTGCATTGATTCATTCAATATTCACATCGACCTTACAAATTATGTAGTATTAATATCCCCAACTGACAAATGAGGGAACTGATGTATAAAGTATTAAGAACTTGCCCAAAATTGTATGAGAAGTCAGTATCAAAGTCAGGATTTAAATACAAAACATATAACTTCAGAGGTCATGTCTTAATGAGTATATAATATTCCCCCTCTCACACATAAGTCTTTATTTGGTATATGAAAAATGAGAACCAGACCAAAAACTAGGCCATTTCCTCTCTGCTGGGGAAAGTAGGAGGAAAGACTAACCTAGAAGAGACCTTAATGTAAATATTTAATGATTTAGGTCAGATCTGTTAGTAATTATGTTATGGTATCTAATAACAGAAGAGATTTCTGCCCTGGCTGGTGTGGCTCACTAGATTGAGTGCCAGTCTGCAAACCAAAGGGTCACTGGTTTGATTCCCAGTCAAGACACATGCCTGGGTTGTGGTCCGGATCCCCAGTGTGGGTTGTGTTACAGTCAACCACATATTGATGTTCCTCTCCCTCTCTTTTTCCCTCCCTTCCCCTTTCTAAAAATAAATAAATAAAATCTTTAAAAAAAAGAAAAGCAACTTCTATCTATAAAATTACTTTAACAAAATATATCTGATATCTTCAGATTATAAATAAACATAACATTTATGAATTTGGGGGGTATGGTGGGCAGGAGTATAAAGGGTGTCACTTAACTTATGGGGTTTAAAGAGTGTAAATCATAGATGCCCCAAAAGTGAAAAGGTTACCTTTGTGACCAATGTTCCACATATGTTGCTGTTACCCTAAAACTAAGATGGACCCCAGGCCAGAAGGAAAGAAATGAGTTTGAAAGTTTTACAGGTTTCACAGTTCCCAAGGAAAATGATATGTTGCCTGTGTTTTGCATTTTGTGCTATCTTTTATAGGATTCGGAAAACTGGGGGTTGGGTAGCATGTACGATTCATGCACTGTCTCTAGCAACTCAGCCTATTGTATTGACACTCGCTAATGACAGAATTGTAACCTAGAATGATGAGTCATAGTGTCTAAAGATATTTTTAGTTTACGAAAAAGGAGGTAATGGGGGGAAATGGCAAGAGCTTTTATGGCTTTATTGCTCTCTATGTATCTTGTGAATGAAGAGGTAAAAATCTTGAAGCAAGGTAAAAGAGAACATAGTACCAATATAACGTGGAGATAATAGATATTTCTTTGAGAAATTGCTAAATCAATGAGCATAGAATACCAAATGAAAGGAAAGTGACAAGTATGCTTTGATTGGTGTTGTAAGAAGCTCTGCTGAAATCTAGAACAGAGAGTGGAAGGAAAATAAAATTGATTTCTTTTACCCCTACAAATCCTTCTAATGCCATTATTATACAGTGTAACAAAGGGTCTATGGGTTTCTATGTATAATTAAATGAAAACAAGAATATATTTAATAAAGCTGATATGAAACTCTTCACATGGTATCATACTGGTAGAAACCAAACTAGTGAGAAAAGGACAAGAACTTAGCCTTAAAACATTAAGCACTCAATTAAATCCCTTCATTAAAACATATAAGATGTGTCTAATAAACACTGATGACAGAAAAAGATTCTTACAGGAATGATAGTGATGAACATGTTTTATTTCGCATCAGACTAAATCTGGCCATTGTTTAGTTACTAACGGATTATTTTTGACAACAAAATATTAAAAGACCAGTTGTAAGAAAATGTAAAAGGAATATGAGGTAAGAAAATATGCACCGTGATTAGAGGTTGGATTGGAAAGAAAAAGTGAGAAATAATCCTAAAATGGCCCTCTTTTAGGGAGATGAAGGACTTCTTATTTTATGTATAAACCTATTAATAACTTAGATCAAAGTGGTTCAGAACATTGTGAACTTGATAATGATATTTTACGGAAGAAAGAGGAATGCCTAACTACAAAACATTTGGCAGAATACACCAGTTCTCTCCAGACTGTGCATCATAAACCTAGAATATGTAGGAAAATACTGTGTTATTCAAGTAAGGAATAACACCACCAGGTGTTTCAGAATAGAAGTGGGCTTCCTAGTGGACTATGGTGCTTCATACACGTATGAATGAAGGCTCAAAACCTAGCCTGTCATCCCCAAATGAAAACATGTCCTAATTTATAAGAAAAAGGACACTTTGTTAGCTATACCTAATGGTTTCATTCTCGTTTGTGGAACATGTTTTGTCCATATTTAATGTCACTTGCATATTTCACAAATCTCTGCCATTGTTTTTTTAAAAATTCTTTATATCCACCTAAGTACAATATTACACAATGTAAATGTTAATCAATCCACCAATAAGCTTCCATTTCTTTATAGTCTTAATTTCCTGTGGCAAACCATTTACTGCTTTTAACTATTTCTTGTGATTTTTATTTCCACATTCTAAGCAATATAATTATGGACTTATTTTTATATCTGATTTTTATGTATTACCCTTTTCTTAGGACTACAGAAGAAATTGATTTTGCTCCTTCTCCTGGTCCTGCAACCTCGTCACACACACCACATAAACCTCATCCTAAGACTGAAACTGATCACAATTATTAAGTCAACTTATTTTATTGTACCCTTTAGTTACTTACAGGTAAACCGTACAGTGCATTATAATTAAATTAAATTTTCTCACACATTTTTCATTTTTTGGAGCCAAGAAATTCTTTGTTTTTAATTGTCTAAATCATTCTTTATTTATTGACTACTACTTTCTCCAAATTTTTTTCAGTACATTCAGATACCTTTTCTTGTTGGAGAAATCTCTCCTGGAACCTGCATCCATCTGTTCTGTGCTGGACTGAGCACAGTTTTTATCCCTGAAATTTTGCCATCACCCCCCTGGAAACTGCCGCTACTCGCTCTGGTGCAACGCATCCTTCAGTGGTTCCTCAGAAAGGTGATAGGGAAGGTAAAATTGCTGAGATCTTGCAGGCTTGAGGATATGTGTATCTACCTTTATGCCAGACTGATAAGTTAGCTGGTTTGTGAATTTTGTACTTCCTTTTTTACTCAAAAAATTTGCAGCATTTTTCCACTTGCTTTTTGGAACAATTGTTAGTTTTGTGACTTGTGATGAAACTCTAATTCCCAAATAAATATATATTTTTATTTTTCCTTTCTGGAAGGTTTTAAAATTTATTTTTATCCATCTTGTTTGAATTTCTTTATAGTGGGCTCTGAAATAGGTTTTTTGTTTGTTTATTTGTGCTTCTTATTCTGGAAATCCATACAGTTTGAATCTAAATGCTTGATTTTCATAATTCTTTACGTGTTATAATTCTTTACGTATCTACATTTTCTATGACTTGTATTCTGGGAACTCCTACCTGTCTTTTACTAGATAGACCTCACCAATCTTCTAAATTTCCTATTTTGGTTTATATATTTTAACATTTTAAAAGACATTTCTGCAATATTTGACATTTGTCCCAAACATGATATTTTTGAATATCTGCTATCATATATATTTCACAGCTGAAGAAATATTTTACACCTATTTTTGTAGCATAATTTATTTTTCCCTAATGAATAGCCCTCATGTATCTAAAGATATTTTTTAAAAAATAGGTTAAAAAAGTTTCACAAACTCATACTTAGATTTCGAAATACTTCCTGACCTCTAGTTGCTCATCAATTGATGCATTAAACCGAATTCTCAACACTTATCTCATTTGAACAGTATATTTTAATCATGTAATTTTCTTGATATCACTCAAAACATCGCTTACTTTAAGAAGTTTACATTCCTTTTCTTAAAATTAAATAGACATACATTTTCTTCATGAACTTACTTCCTTTAACCTCATATAAAGCATTCTTATGGGTAAAAACTAATTGCACGTAGTATGTGTGCGTGTCTGTGTGTACTTTTGTGTTTGTGTGGGTAATGTGTCTGTTGCTATTGCAGCATTATTTTTGTTATTTTAAATATCAGGTACTTAGATATATCTGAGAAAAAATAAACAATGAATATTGTTACAGTTTTATGTGTCCCTAGACAAAATTATCACCAAGAAATAAAAAATTTAAGACAACACAAAACACATACACGATTTCTATTGTAGAAATAACTGAAATTCTATGTGTGAAAGAAAGTGAAAAAGGGAGATGCTTTCTTTATAATTACCTATATATGTTCACATATTGTTAGCTTTAGTTTATATTCTAACAACATAGGAGACAAAACAATGGAAGTAAAAAACAATGGATTGAAAATCTTTGTGACTCCAGTATCTGCTAAGTTGTCTAGGTTTGGGAAAAATGGATGCTTGTCAGGTAAAAAGAGACAGTTGCCATAAATCAAATCTTGTAGGATGAAGTCCTAAACGTCGGATCGTGTTTAGCAGACATGGTTACAGACCAAAGTTTGTGTTGTAGGTTACCACAAAAATTTGGGGAAATATCTGACATGCAGCAGGAACTAAGAAATGAACTATTGCTAGCTACATCTAGGAGCCCATGGATTCCATCGGACAGACACGTAAACATTTGGCCTACTTCCTTGTTTATATATTCTCTTCCACCTGTAGGCAACTCCTTTGTTGTCACTTTCTATTCACTTATTCTTCTCCTGAGATGTTATTTTGTGTGTTGCTCATTGTAAATATAGGTATAACTGTTGGCAAACCATCGTGTGTAATATAAAATATGTGTACATTTCATATATAATATACTATGCATATACTGTCACACATAAATCCAGTGATTATAACGTTACACATGTCTATTAATTCCACATATAATTTATATGCATAATGACATATATAATTCATGTGTATTAGTTATATAAGTAATATATGAGGTCTGTCTGGAAAGAGCCCAGCCATTGTTAATATAATGAAGATGGTTTGTGCAACATCAATGTAACCTGGCAGCCAGGGCAAGTTTATTGGAATACGCATGTGTGAAGAATTACCATAGCTGCAGCCTTCTGAGTCATCCCAGTGGTTACCTCAGAAGAATGTGCAAGCTTAACCCAAAACTTGATAACAGGTTTGTTGCTCTGCTTGCTCAGTCATTTTGAATACAATAGTCACAGGGTGCACATGCTCACCCAATGATGTTCACTGCCCCCACTGAGTAGCACAGGGAAGTTGCCACTGTTCACCCGTGCACACTCCAGTTCATTCACCTTGGCTGCCAGGTTACATCAGTGCCTCCCAAACCTTTCTTTTTATATTAATAATGGTTGAATTTTTTCCAGACAGGCCTCGTATATCTAATTTTATTCATTTACTTTTTCTTTTTTAATATATTTTAACATAACCCACCTTGTAAATATACTAGTACAATATGAATTTTTGAAACTTTATAATATGGCACTTTAATGGTATGTCATAAGTTAATTCTTAAAAATTATATTTTTGTGGCATGCAGTCTGTTTAAAGTTCTGTCCCACCTCTCTATTTAATAAATTCCAATTTCTGCCTCTGCTTTCTTGTGGTATAGGCAGTCCCCTACTGGTTATAATGGGGCATTCACTCCTGTAACTCCAATGAATATGAGCTCACTAATATATAATAGTGATTTCTCTTGCTAAAATTGTATCTTACTCAACACAGGGTTCAATCTTTTCTTCTTCTTAAAGTTTCTAATTCATTGACTTAGTGACATCCTTCTTACTCAGCTTTCTTCGGTGGGTGTTCTCTGTCTATTCCACAAAATCTTTTTCTACCATTTGTTTTATAGGTTGATATTCAAGTTATATCTTAGACCTTTGCTCTTTGTTTTTTATTTCTATGTTTCCTAGGTGATACTATCCAAATAACATGACCTACCTCCATGTCTTCAATTGCAAGATGGTACAGTGTTGACTCTCAAATCTCTTTTCAGATTTTTTACACCGCTTATTTAAACTGTCACCAGTTGGCCTACATCTATAAGCCTTTAACATTACACTTTTCTTTTAAATTCTCATAATCTGTTCTATTTCTTAATTTCCTACTTGATAAAGATCTGTTGACACAAATCACTAATGACATTTTTAATTCATTTCCAGTGGGTACTATCTGAGTAGCGTCCCTGAAGCACCTGCCTTCCTTTCCATTTTTGATGCGGGCACCGGCCTGCAGTGTCCGCGTCATTATGGATGAAATGAGATCTTCACACAGACTACCGAGTCCAGTGGAGGAAAAGGGACAGAGTGGCTTTTCTCTCAAGGGGAGCAAAAGCCCCAGCCGTTGACAGTGAGCAGCCTTTACTGGGTTTCTCCGCATATTACCCAATGCTCCTCATTTACTATGCACAGGTTGCTTCAGGTGGTTACCTTTTACAGAAAACAAAGGAGCCAATGCCACTAATCACATCTCAGAAGAGTGATATTTGCAAATGAAAAGGCAAAAGTGGTTGGACCAGTTACACTTGTCCTTGGAAGGTTTAGCATGGATTTTAGTTAAGTTACTTTCAGTAAATGTTTGCTTCAAATCAGGGTGAGGGACTTGTTTGCAAAAAGCAAGACTGAAAGGGGTGTAGGCATATTACAGGCCTGACTATAACCGGGTGCAGCCAGGGGCAGCCCAGTAAAGCTGGGAGGATACAGAGTCTTAGCAGGTGTAAACAATTGTGGGAGGAGTTGGAAATGGGGCTACAAAGAAGGACTGGCTCAGCGATTTAAATGCAGATATGGCAGCCATTGGAGGGAGAGCCACACGGTTTTGGTCAAAGTGCTGACCCCTGCGGCTTTGAGATGCTCCCCTTGGCTGCGTGGCCTGGGAAGCAGAAAAGACTTTGCCTGGAAGAAGAGTGAAAGAACTCTTTGTGGGTAGACCATGAGAAGGTACACATGGCTTTGGAGTAATTAGAGATCTTGCCTGGACAGCGACCCACCGGACTATGGCAGCAACCTGAAACATGGACGTATGCTGCTTTTCCTGAGATATGGTACCCTGAATTAGGGCAGGGTGGGGAAGGAAGCACTGTGGCATCTGTGGTTATCCTAAAGGACTTTGATATTTTTATGGGGATGTTGGGTCACTACTTTAAGTCTGTGTGCCTTTATTTTTTTGATATTCCATTTGATTTTTTTAACTTTTCATATACCACTGACATGCAATATTATATGTAACTTGCAAAGTGACCACCCTCATATGTCTGTGTACCTTTAAATAAACCTTTCCTTTCCTCTTCACAAATCCCTGGCATTGAGAGACGTCTTTCCTCTGGTGGCGGACAGAAGAGCCCAGTAGGTATTAGTCTATCGTCCTTGGGTGGGGCCCCTGTTTTCTGTATCAGTTTTTGGCATCCCTCAGTGAGCCAAATATTACCCCCCACCCCGGACCTCTGTTCTGTAACATGATTACCCATGGGAGAACCAATCTGTGAGCGTGGGTCCTGCCTGTGCATCTCTGAGTGGGAGCTGGCCCCACGCCATGCAGAACAGTCTCCTACACATTTTTGTTACTGGCACAGACTTATCAAAAGCATTAGCAGCAGTGTACAGGTGAAATGCCTGGCAACAGGCTGAGGCCCATGATAAGAGGCAGTGCACCTCCAGGAAAACAAAAGCAATCCAAATACAAACAAACAGAGGCTCCTCACTCACACTATAACAACAGCATCAGCCTTCATTATTTGTGTTTTACAGGTGTTCGAAACCAGGCAAAAGACTATAAAGCTTGATATCAATAAAGAGGATTTCAGGTATGCTCTGTTAAAAGTTGGCATGCTGAAGCTGGAGGCAGACTACCCCTAACTAGAAGTATGATATCTTATGTGATTAGTTTTGTAAAGCTTCACATGCTATACAAATGTTATCACATTCAGCCCATTCATAAACATCATCCATGTATCTCCTTCCATAAAATTCATATTAGAGGTTTTCAATCTTATATTGTCCCAAACAATGACAAATAACTATAGTCACTGAACTCTATTATACTTCCTTCACAGAAAAATTAAACAGCCAGGTGCACTGCTCAAAGTTCTGTCCATTGGGAGGATTTACCATTATCCCTTTATGTCAGAGACACCCTAGGCTACCACTGTAGTGTTACCAGCTTTCTTCATACATGTGGTGTCAGATTTCATGACACATCATTTACCAACCAGTCATGCTGTTTTTCTTCTTTGGGTCCTAAGATTTCTAAGGAGGCCAAAGGTGTTTGGTGAGGAAGAGAAGCCAGTCTAGTAAGTACCACTTGCTCACTTAACTCACTTGTGTTAAGGACATAATTCTAAAGATTCTGGAGATCAAGCTCACGACATCACTTCTGAGAACAAGTCCTGAGAACAGGTCCAAATGTGTCACCAAGTGTGCTAGCTAAGCTCCAGTTTATAATGGATGATCTGAGCTCGTGGTCATTTGGATCCCCATTGTTACGTGTTCTGTCTCTGTTAGAAAACAATGGGAAACAAGTTTCTGTTTTTGCTTTTTGTGTTCCTCCAAATAAAGAAATCTTCCTGATTAAGAAAAAAATATATAGCATCAACTACAGTAGCCATAACAAATTATTAAAGAAAACTTAAGCCTGAAATGTCAGTGTTAGTTTTATGCTTAGTTTTGTAAAATATGCACTTAAAATTTAAGATTAAGGTTCAGAATTTATAGGTATTCAAAATTCCTCTTTATGAAAAAATTAAATCTTCTATTAAATAAAGTAAAAAAGAAGACAGACTCTTCCTTGAAATCCTATTAGAGCCTTATTCTTTAACTCATAAGCGTGGCAAAAATCCATCAAAAAATAAACACAAATTTGTCTAACTTTCTTATTCTACATTTTTATATGGAAATCTATGGATATTATAACTTATCCAAAAATGTAATATGAACTTGGTGCACTTGCCAGCTCACCTTCTTATTTGACATTTGCTTCTGAAACCACGGAAGTCTGGCCTTCACACCTCAATAAAAACAGTGCCTGCGAGAGCACAACTAACCAGCTCACTGCCAAAGATGGTCAGGGGGCCAGGACCTTCACTAGAAATTGGTCCACACCATTCGTCATCCCTCAGCTGCCCTTTACAAATTCTTTCACCTTAAAGATTCTTCCTTGTCTTTTTTTTTTAATCATTTCCCTTGGATTCTTTCCAATTTGTATCAACCCTTCAGATCTCTTTTTTGAGTTTCAGAATCTGTGTTCTGTTTCTTCTACTTTCTCATTTCAGAGTCGTTTCCATAAAGTTGTACACTATTTTTCTATGTCTGCTAATTCTGCTGTCCCTGTTTTGGCCCTTACTCTATTTACTCATGATAAAAGTTGGTAGGGATCTTTGACTATTCTCTTTCAGTTACCCCCAAATCCAAAAAAATGACAAAGTTCATTTCCTATTCTTTAACATCATTTAGTTGTTTCTCTTTCTCCTCTGTTGGTACCTTGCTTAATCCATCAGATCTTCATTAGAGATTATTTTACTAGCTCTTGAGGATTATTTTTGGTCCTCGGGCAAACTGTCTAATCCTAAATGGATAAATTCCACTATATAATCAGAGGGATCTTTACAAAGAAATAAATCTAATGAAGTCACTCTACACAATATAAGCTCACTAGGGTTCCCTATTAGACTCATAACGTCATAACATTTTAGCATACATTAGAATGATGTCAAAGTTATTATCCTAACAAGAGTGCTTTTGTGAGTAAAAGGAATATAAAATCATTGACAAGATTAATCTACAACAAATAGAAAGCACAGTTCTTCTGGACTATCTAAAACATTTGATCATTCCAGTAACTACATAATTTTTCATGAATACCTCTAACATATGAGAGTATAGCAGAGAGGAATTAAGGCCTTATGTTAACAGCAAATATTTCCATAACAGTCTTCTCATGATTTGACTTAAAAGTGTACACTTCTTTCCCTGGCTGGTGTGGCTCAGTGGATTGAGCACTGAACTGGGAAGCAAAGGGTCACCAGTTTGATTCCCACTCAGGGCACATGAATGGGTTGCAAGCCAGGTCCCCAGTAGGGGGCGTGTGAGAGACAACCACACATTGATGTTTCTCTCCCTCTCTTTCTCTTTCCCTTCCCCCTCTCTAAAAATAAATAAATAAAAGATCTTATTTATTTATTAATTAATAAACAAAAGCTCTCACTTCCCTACTTCAGATAAAATGACATCATATTCCCTAAATTTTATTCACTAAAGCTGCCTATTAACTGAAGGTAACATAAATACCCAAAATACAGAATCAGAAAAAAAGGCATAATCAATTAAATAAATGTATTCACATTTAGCAAAATTCATAGATATAGTTCATACACTAATATCTAGTATCCTAAGTCACATATTAAGCAACAGCTATATTTCAGTAATTTGCTGAGATTCTATTTGCCACTCATACCACAGAAGGAAATGTCCAGATTTCATTTAATGTTATTTTGAAATAACTTGAACCACTTTGGATTTATTAAAACAAACATAAGCCTTTGAATTATGTGCAGAAGCAAAGATAAAACCAGCTCCCAATGTACAATAAGATTAAAAATAATAATAATACATAAGCTCTTTCAAATCAATAAGAAAAGACATGTACTATAATTAAAAATATGAGCAGAAGACAGCCACATGAAAATGACAGATAAAGAAGAAAGCAAATACAAAAATACTCACTAGTAATGAAACTATAAAGTAAACCCTTAGTGAAAAATGTTTCACTTATAATTTTGGTATGATTTAGAAATGCTAATAAATATTTGATACATTATTGTTGGGATTGAAATTGAAAGAACCTTTTTAGAAATTGACCAAAGTATTCAAAAGCCCTAAAAATGGAGTTGCTGAAATTAAGCAATGTATATTATCTTTTAGAAAGAAGTAGTTTTAGTTGTCTTAACAGAGACTCCAATGTTAGGTATTTCACTTAGCACTCACCATACTGTATGTTATTACAGACTCCACTTCAGAGAGGATGGTAAAGGCTGAGTACTGTCTCTGATATTAGAAATGAAATAAATTGTTTATAGTGAAAATTAAGATTATTTTCTTAAAAGGCCAGAGTCGTGTAGCATTACTTATAAACTGTAAGAGCAACATGAATAAATACATAAGTAAAACTTAAGGTTTCACTCAATTCAGAAGAGAAAGTCTCAATATTGACAGTTTTTTCTCTGAACTATTAAATGGCTTATAAAAGTACTTAAAAAGCACATTCAATGACTCTCTTCTCTTAAAGGAACCCCAATATAACAGTCTACATTGTCCAATAATTTTGGAACATGGCACATGCAAATCTATTTAAGAAATTTTTAAATAAACATTAGTAAAATTAAGTATCTAAAAAATCTTGGATAATTATGGACACCTAGTCAGGTCTGTTTAACTCTGCATTTCTATAACACAATTAATGATTTTAGACTGTTTTCTGTTTCACCTAAAAATTTATGAAATATGAGATATCTTTCTCCAAGCCATCTATCCATGTTAGGTAGGATTTCTTTTCTAGAATTTGCAAGGCTAGAGATTAATGTGACATCACAACTATATAAAATGAATCCTTTTCAATTAAATTACTGTGAGAGTTGTGATCATTGATTATATTGATCCTATGTTACATGTACTGATTTTTAGTATTATCCCAAATCCAATTTTAACCCATAATGTTAGTAATTTCATCATAACAATCTTATGAATACTCAGGCTGCTAAAAATCATTTTGGAAAAAATGTGCATTCTATTTTATGAAGACTGAGTTTACAGATAATAGAATAAATGATAAAAATGAATGTGATACTTTATAATGCCTTAAATACATTGTAATTAAGAATCAATTCAAGGCTAACAGGTTTTTAACATAGCTGAGTAGTGTGCATTCAATCTCAAATATCTGTTATTACTTTTTTCTTTTTAATTAAATTTATGGGGTGACACTGGTTAACAAAATTATATTGGTTTGTGGTGCACAAGTCTAGAACACATCATCTGTACATTGTACTGTGTGTTCAACACCCCAAATCAAGTCTCCGCCCATCACCGTCTATTGCCCCTTTACTCTCCTCCCTCTCCAACCACCTCCTCTCCTCCTGTCAGTCACCACACTGTTGTTCCTGCCCATGAGTAATTTCTCTTTATTTCTTCTTGTTTTGCTCAATCCTTTCACCCACCTAACACCTCCCCCCACAGCTGTCAGCCTGCTCTCTACATAAGAGTTTGTCATTATTTTCCTTGTTAGTTCATTCTGTTCATTAGATTCCACATATGAGTCAAGTCCTATGGTGCTTGTCTTCCCCTGACTGTCTTGTTTCTCTGAGCATAATTCTCTCCAACTCCATCCATGATACCACAAAAGGTAAGATTTTCTTTTTTTTTTTTTTTTTTATGGCTGAGTATGTTCGTTGTGCAAATGTGCCATAGCTCATCTACTGATGGACACTTGGGCAGCTTCAAAATCTTGGTTATTGCAAATAATGCTACAATAAATGTAGTGGTGCAAAGATAAGGGGGACCTAAAATGGAATTATTGTCTGGAAGGTGGGCTCCTTGTAGCACAGACTTTCTCTGCTAGATGAGTGTTCTAGGAACCCATCTATATCCGTCTACCAGCTGGCATTGTTGTAAGAGGCTGCATTCTGTTTCAGTGAATTTTTTAAAGCCTTTCATTGTATTTGCTTGTTTCATGATGGGTGATTTACCAGCATAGGTGCCCACAGTGAACTAAGTGTTCAGCAGTTTTTGACCAAATACAGCATTACCCCTAAACCCCACCTTTTTATTCACCTGATCTCACCCGGAGTGATATTTTTGTTCCCTTGTATGAAAAAGTCCTCAAAGAGAAACATCTTGCTGATATGGAAAATGTGAAACAAAAATGGCAGAAGTGCTAAAAGGCATCAAAATCTACGAGTTCAAAAACTGTTTTGAACAGTGGAAAAATGTCTCAATAAGTGTATTGCATTAAATGGAGAGTACTTTGAAGGTGAGTGAAGTTTAAACATAGAAGAATAAAACTACAAATTTTTATAAATAAATTATGGATTTTTTGTGGCCCATCCTTGTATTCTTTTGAATTTTTGTTTCAGGTTCCTTTGGATTAATTCTCAGAAGTGGAATTGCTGGCTCATGAGGCAGATCTATTTTACATTTTTTGTGGTTTACATACTGGTTTCCACAGTGGCTGCACCAGTCTGTATTCCCAAAACTGTACAAAAGAGTTCCCAAAAGGTTCCCCTTTCTCCACATCCTCACCAAAACTTGTTTTTATATTGTTGTTATGTTGATGATAACCATTCTGACAGATGTTTTCCCACTGTTATATTTTTCCACTGACTCTGACTAATATGCAGCTTTTAAATGAATAGCATGTTAGTATAAGCATCCTAGGACCTAGATTCAAAAGATATGGACTCGGACTTTCAGGCATCCCAGCCCCGGATAATTTGCTGACCTTCATTCCTGGAGTCAGGATGACGTGAAACTAGGACGACTAAACTCGGGTGACTCACACTTGCCTTTATTGGAACGGACAGTGCTCATCTGCACATAGGGACTCTTTAACTCCTTTTCTTGATCTCTTTGTCCTGTTCCCCACTCCCTCCTTAATAAAAACCTCTGCTTCCACTGAGAGGTGGAGATGGGATTTGAGACATGAGTCCTGCATCTTCCAGGTGGCCAGTGCCTGACAATAAACCACTATGAAAGCGCTTGCCCATGGAGCAGTGGCTTTCACAGTGGCAGGCAGCCAGACCTAAGTTCCTGTTACAGACCTTGAATTTTATAACCTACAAATTAATGCACTTAAAATGTATATAATAAAACTGGAAAACATACAAGATATTTTATGTTTTCCATTTGAAAAACAGACTGTAATTTTCAAAGTAACAAAAAATGTATGCCAAATCATGGGTTATTCTTTCCTTCTTTATACATAATTTAAACTTCGAAATGTGTTATTTTGTTTTTAAAGAAAAAATTGTTTTTGCTTAATGCAATACCTGAAATATTAATGAAAGTCATTTGCAAGCTATATCTCAAATATAGCACCTTTTTTTTACACAGTGATAGCATTACTATTGAAAATAGCCCACCGGTTGCCTACCAAGCTCTTAAATGCTATCATAGGGAATATAGCACCTACATGTTTTAATTTCTTATTTAGGAAGACCTTGTACATCAATGATGAAAATGAGTTTTGATCATTAGCACACCTGTGGCCCCTATCTGGCTTGCTCCCTCTCACAACCACAGGAGCACAATACACATGAGGGCTAGCTAAGAATTTGAAGCTTGATTTCTTGTTTTCTATCAATCTCTTTCCACCAATGACATTTATAATAAGAACTACATTCCAAATTAGAATTTTTACAAATTTTAGAGTAAAATGTTAGAGAGAAAATTTAAATGTTTTTAGTCAAGCACCATAAAAAATGTTACCTAAATAAATAGTTCTATAATTGATACTTGTGATTTTCAAGAGACTCTTTAATTATGAATTGGTTCAAGAAGAGTAGCATAAGCTGAAATACTGTGTTTAAGAAGTTTGTATTTCCTTTTGCATTTTCCCTTGATGTGTTTTCTAATATGCTGTCACTGTCCAAAAGCATTCAAAACATGTTTTGCTGGCCCTAAAACTTCTATTTTTCTTCCTATGAATATGCCCCTCTGCCTATTCTTCAATGTGGAGAGGGGCAAAGGTGAAACATATCTGATTCATTTCACTTGAAATTTCAGCTCATGTTGCCTCCGCCAGCAATATCAGATCTCCACTGGGAGGCATTGCATCATCATCATTAGGGTCTTAGAGTTCATGACTATAAAACTGAAAGATCCCAAATCAAAGAATTTTTTAATCAAAAGCTACTATATACACAAAAGTAACAGTAATTTAGAGGTCCCTAAAATATATATATATTTTTTAGAATAGGAGAAAGTATGGGAAGTAACCTAGATGGTATTTTTAAAAATCAGGTTTTACTTCTTCCTCTTCCTTTTCTTCGTCCTCCTCCTCCCCAAACAATTCATTCCAAACTCTATTGGTCTGGGCCACGATATAGGTGTCCACGTAGAGGTAATCCACGGTAATGGGGCAGAGCTGCGCATGGCTGTGGGCTGTCAAACCCACAGAGAGCACAGTCATTATTAGTTCAGGGCAGGGACACCTTGCATGGGAAGAATTGACTTAAAAGTTATATTATTGGAGACCCAAACTACTTCTTCACAACTTTCATTAATTATTAGTTTGTTTTTCTAAATTCATAGATACAAATCAAAAGAATTAGGAATTATAAAGGATGAACATAACATTTTCATTTTATACTAAATGACGAAGACATTTCATAAGTTGAATAAATAAGTAACATTTATGTTTAGGAGTCACATTGCAGGGAAAAATTTAATCTCTAAAAAGTTACTAAAATGTGACTAAATGCTTAGCTGTTTGAGGGATTTTTACCAGAAAATTAAACATCTCTTGATTAAGATTGTTCATTCACTGTAAACTCTGCAAGTGCTGGTGAGGATGTGGAGAAAAGGGAGCTCTGGTGCACTGTTGGTGAGACTGCAGACTGGGCAGCCACTGTGGAAAACAGCATGCAAGTCCCTCAAAAAAATTAAAAATGGAACTGCTTTATGACTCAATGATTCCACTGCTGGAAAAATACCCTAAGAATCCTGAAACACCAATTCAGAAATGTATGTACATTTATGTTCATAGCAACCCAATTTACAACAGCTCAAAGTTGAAAACAGCCCAAGTGCCCATCAGTATATGTGTGGAATAAAAAACTGTGCTACATACAATTACTCAGTGGAATACCAGGCAACAGAAAGAAAGAAAGAAAGAAGTCCTACCTTATGCATATACAGTTCTTGGAAGAGTTAAACTGTGTTTAATTTTTTAATTATTGTTGGAGTTAATTACCCATGGGAATTCACATGAGTATACATATATACATATTAAATATGTATTAACACATACACCAAAGATATAATTTAGATTCTTAAAAATTCTAGTGATCAAAAAAATGTTAGCCTAAACTCAAGCTTTGATTTCAATACTAAATCAAATCAAAAAAATTAAAATAAAATAAATTCTTTCACAAAACCTGTTATTAACTACCAAAAGATATCTTGTATTTTAAGAAAAAATGATTTGCATGATACTTGTTACTGATTTTCAAAGAACAAATGATATAATAGAAAATACTTATCATATGTTTATTGTTTGAAGAAATTAAGAGCTTCACACACATTAATCTATTAAATTATAACAAAAATTGTTTAATTTTGTAATTAGTAAGGGAAAGGTCAAAATATGTATATAAATTTATAAAATGCACTTATTACTTTATTGTAAATCCATGGGTAGTTAGACTTATGGGGGTCTAATGTTAAAATGTAGTCTTGAGTCTGTCTTTAATTTCTAATATGTTACTTTAGCCACCATGCCTAGGATTTTATTGTTCACAAGAACATTGAATAAAAGAATAACATCTTTCTATTTTTTCATAGAAATTAACTTGTCCTAAAAAAAGATTTAAGGTGTAGATTTTATTCTGAAGTCCGCTGAACTGTCAAAGATGGATTAAGAACTGGTTATTTATTCAATGTCTAGAATAGTCTCTTGTTTTTGGGTCTCAAGGCGACTAGAACATATAGTTGAAAAGGAAATTTTCTCAAACTAAAATGTGGAAGCTCCTAAATGCAGTATGTCTCTAAAAGATGGATGTATTTTGGTTCCATTTGAAAGAAAGCAACTATTTTCTGAATATTATGTTTAGTCTCCATTTCCATGTTGAAAAGCTCCCAGGTACTTTTGAAAGAGTGCTTACAGTATTGGAGTTTATTTCAAACCTTTTTACCAAGAAAAAATAGCATGGTGAAAGGTGATAGGAAAAATCCTTGAATCGCAATGCATTATTCCATTTTTATGCCAGTAGAACACTTCCCTAAAAGAAATACACTTTTTTCCATGCATTTCTAAACATGTTAGATGTGTGCTTTTAGTTTAATTTGCCTCTTTCTGGATAGTCCTCAAATAGCAGGTGAAATATCACTCAAGAGGAAATGAGTGGATATTTTCATAACGTAAGCTGAGGTAAATTCAGAATTATTCATTATAAGTTGAATTAATTAATACTCTAGTCATTCTTTGATTGATCTACTCATAGAAACCATTTTGAGCTACTAAAAATGTCATTTAAGTTTGTAACTCTTACAAGTAATTCTCTTTCTTGATATTTTTTTTAATTTTATACTCCTTTGTCCAACCCATTCTTGTTTCAATAACATTCATTGAGATAAAACCCATATATTATAAAGTCATTTTTCTCTTTCTACTTTCTAGATTCTGCTTGTTTTTTTTTTTGATACTTTCTCTATGATGTATTTTGCTCTGTACCCCTTTACTAAAAAACACTGAGAAAGGATTAACATAGAAGAAGCTGTACATATTTAATGTATGCAACTTGATGAGTTTGGAGATAAGTATACATCTATGAAAACATCAAAATCTATACCAAAAACATCCACCACCTCCCAAATACCCTTTTTGTTATTATTTTGTAGTCCTTTTGCACCTTAAGTTTTCTCTTGCTTTCTTCTTTTACGATCTTATAATTTTCTGTAGTAGAATGCTTTCATTCTTTTATCTTTATTTTTAGTGTATTTACTATATGTTGTTTCTTAGTGGTTACCATGAAGTTTACATAAAACATATTATGTTTATAACAACCTATGTGTAAGTTGACAGAAACTCAACTTCAATCGCATACAAAAATCCTACTTATACGGTTCTGACTATCCAAGATTTTTTTCTGATACCATAATTTACATATTATTTTAAAGATTTTATTTATTTATCTTTAGAGGGGAAGGGAAGGAGAGAGGGAGAGAATATCAATGTATGGTTGCCTCTCATGAGTCCCCTGCTGGGAACTTGCCTGCAACCCAGACATGTGCCCTGACTGGGAGTTGAACCTCAGCCCTTTGGTTCACAGGCCCAAGCTCAATCCACTCAATCTACACTAGCCAGGGCTCATAATTTACATATTTTATATTGTGTTATTACATTATGTAATTATTATAGCTATAGTCATGTTTAATACTTTTGTGTTTTAACTTTTATACTGGGGTTAAAAGTGACTTTCACATCATCAGTATTCCAGTATTAAATTATTCTGAGTCTGATTATATATTCACATTTAAAAAGTTTTATATTTCCATATGTTTTCACACTGTTGCTTACTATCTTTTTGTTTCAACTTGGAGTTCTCTCTTCTGCATTTCTTGTGAACCATGCCTTGTTGTGATAAACTCCCTCAGCTCTTGTTTGTCTGAGAATGTCTGCTTTCATTTATGAAGGGTAGCTTT
The DNA here is from genome assembly GCF_014824575.4 of Sturnira hondurensis. Classification (NCBI taxonomy): domain Eukaryota; kingdom Metazoa; phylum Chordata; class Mammalia; order Chiroptera; family Phyllostomidae; genus Sturnira; species Sturnira hondurensis. The sequence continues at coordinate 20,874,353 of NW_028087015.1, read as the reverse complement.
GATGGGTATTGTATTCTTGGTTGTCAGATTTTTCTTTGAGCACTTTGAATGCATTGGCTCACTTCTCCCTAACATACAGATTTATGCTGATAAACCCACTGATAGCCTAAAGGAGATTCCCTTGTGTTTGAGGAGTCTGTTTTCTCTTTGTTGCTTTCAAAATCCTTTGACTTTTGACCATTTGGTTATAATGTGTTTTATGGTAATCTTTTCTGTGTTAATCTTGCTTTTCATCCTTTAGGTCCCATATATTTGGATCAGGGGGTGTGAAAGGAATTCCTGAAAACAAAGCCTTTCAATGAGCTTCCTACACAAATAATGACAGTTCTCCGAGGATGAGGCCTTTGGGTGGTCATAATCCATTCTGTCCTTAAAGGTGCATCCTCTCTAGAAATTAAATGCCTGTTAGGAAAGATAATGCTGTGACAGTCAAGCTGAATCTATAGAAAACAAGAGTCTATATTAATGACCTAAGCCTAATACAAGGCTGTATAGCCTTTCCGAGGGAGGGCTGGCTTCAGCACAGAATGATGCTTATGCAAGGAAGTCCTCTGGCTTCAGCACTTCTGGAGTGGTATGCTTTTGAAAAGAAGACTTACTAAGTACATTGGAAGTGAAAGTTCTGAAACCTGGAGTAACAAGTATGAAAGAGATGTCACACCCATAGTCGATGGTTCAGATTTCAGTTCTCTTATTTGGTCTAGGAAAAATATTAACTGTAAATTTGACTTTGAAATCTTTGATGCCATGGTCCTAATAGGAAATGATTCTTCCATTCAAGCATAATTTTTTGATATTGCAGGTACTGTACCAGTAATTTGGGATGCATATATGAATATGTTGTATAAGGTAATTTCACAAAAAGCTAATATTCTAGGTGAGGGGAAAATGTACATACACAATTTCTATTGAATGAGATAAAAATATTGCTAAAGCCATACTGAGAATTGTCAGGGAGCTGAGCTGAAGGAAGTCTGAGTCAGCTATAGGAACTTTGCAAAAATAGCAGCTTCGGATCTCTGAATTTCCCATGAGACATATTCAGATATCATAGAATTAACTATGTCTAGTTGAGGTATTGTATTGTTCTGCAGATACATTTAAAATTTCATTTCTGAGAAAATTTCATCCATGTAGGATCTTTGTTAATTCTGATGGGTTTTCTACCTCAGTGATGATGGTGATTCTCATGTTGGATCATTGTTTTCTTATCTAGTGTGATTCATGTAATGGCTTTAATCTTGGTCTTCTTCCATTGCATTCACATAATTTTAACAGCTACTTGCTTCACTGTGTCAATGGTTCCATTTTCAACTACAACTGCTCTGTTGTGTGCTATTTGAAAGACACGTATTGTTTATGCATTATTGTAATTTTTTTCCCACAGCTATCCAGTGTCTATGGTCATCTTACTGGCTTGTGGAATCAACAGGTCTTGGCACTTATGTTTTATAAATCAATGTTCCTATTAAATAATTATAAGTCCCTTGCAGAAAATTTTCTTCTATTTTGGGATGATTCAGTCTTGACTAAAACAGTTTCTTGTATTTTGCAAATTATACTCTTTAATTCTCTTATTTCAGTGTTCATCTTATCAAAACTCTTCATCTTGCTAACAGGATATTTTTCTTAGACTTTGGTACAAATTCCCCCTTTTCTTCCTTACTCACTTATCTAAATTCGGTTTTTCACATGCTTCTGAAAATGCTGCTTGATCATTTTTGTTGTGTAGACAGAGTCTGTGAGTGAAGCAGGATGATGCCTCAGCTTTATGTAGGTATCCTTAACAGAATTGGTTCCAAATGTATCATACAACATTTAATGTTCTTTAGGGTAGCTTCTTAAACATTAATATAATAGAAATTACATGGGGACCTTGGTAAAATGTAGAGAGAGGCCCATGATTTGACATTGGTCGCAAGCTCTCAACTGATACTTGTGTCCCTACATGATAATCAAGTCTCAAGTATCTGAAGGATTCACCGTACTAAACAGAAGCAAGATCTAATTCCTTTAGTGAGATATCGTATTAATTCAATGTATTCAATGCTTTCACAATTCATTTAAGATGCTTGGAGTTTATGCTTTTATCAGAAAGTTTCAGCCCCATGTGGCTCTCTCAGTCAGTGCATATCTCATTCACAGGCATTTTCATTATCTGCCAGCCAGAGATGGAAAAGATGACAATATTCTCTGAGGTATTCTAAGCAACTTGGTATAATTTGTGAGGATTTTCAAGGTTAAGACATCATTCTGATATCTCGCTTTGGGTGGAGAGCTGGGGAAAAACAATTTTAGGCTTCCTTTAATTTGGTTTATGACCTTGATCTTTATCTTGTGAAGATTAAAATATGAGATAGTGGCATTCCCTTGTTTGCTATTTTTTTAAATACTAAATTCTACTTTACTTGGTCAGGTACTTAATCTTATCAAGTACTAGGGGACAGCATTTCAGTAAATAAACTCCACTATAAATTTCCTATTGAAAAACTAAAATTATTTTTCCATGTTTTTTGAATGCTCAATTGCTCTGAGTATTTTTCCATTTTACTCCTTAACAGTTATTTAAGAAAGTAGAGGACAGGATGTCAAAGAACATGTACAAAGGACACATGGACAAAGCCAAAGTCGGGTAGCATGGAGAGTGGGAGGTTGAGAATGTGTAGGAAGGGGAGAGTGCTGGGGGCAAAATGGAGACAACTGTACTTGAACAACAATAAAAAAAGAAGAAAAAACTTTTTTCAACTTTCAATAATGGTAAACTACTTACTTTATATTACTTTTATAAATATTCAAGTATTTTTAAAGAATATATTTCTAAAAATTAAAACCTTAGTCAAATATAAACACATTGGAAGAAAGCATAACCACTACTCAATTATCTTGCAATGATGATCTTCTAATTCATATTTTTAGCATAAGTAAACATCCCATTATCATAATTTTGTCAGAATTATATATTATCCATCTTTACCTTGCGATGATGTAATAAGTAAAAAATTACATATTTTGTTTTAGTTTACTCTTCATCAATTTGTAATAAAATTTGAATAATTACATATATCCATTGGCCATGTGTATTATCATAGGAATTGCCTGTTCATATATTTACTAGCATTGGTTGTTTTTCTTTTATCTATTGATTTAGGAGATCATTTAAATTTTAAAATATTAAACATTTAGCTATTTATATGCATTAAATATGTTCTATCAAATATATGTAATGATATCTCAAAATTCAGTATAACCAACTCAGAAACTTAATGTTAATAATCAACTAAATATATAATTTTCAGAAATACGTTGCTTCTTTCTCAAAATATTCTATAACATAAGATCACAGAATGAACATTTTATATGATTATATCACTCAATCTAGGCTACTAGGAGTTGAGCATCATTAACTGTTCAGTAACATATGGTGACATTGAAATCAATTCATAAATTCACATAGATGAGTATACAATTTTAATTTTTCCTTTTAGAAATTATATAGATCTGGGCACATTACTTAGCTTATTCAGTGCAATGTACTGTGTGTTCTATGAAATAGCCCCATTTTGTGTTCCACAGTGTATTAGTCTGCTTGGACTTCCATAACAAAATGCTACAAGTTCAGTGGCTTAAACAACAGACTATTCTTTTTCTCACAGTTCTGGAGGTTTGAAGCATACAATTAAGGTGTTGGCAAATTCAGTTTTGAGGAGAGCTTTCTTTGTGAATTGAAGATGGCTATCTTCTTCCTATGTCTTTGTATGGTCTTCCCTATGTATTCATGGAGAGATAAAGAGAGATAGACTGATAGAGGCAGAGAGGCTGTGCTCGCTGATATCTCTTTATATCAAAACACTAATTCTATCAGGGCTTCACCCTTATGTCTTCAATAGACTTCAGTCACTTCCTTAGAAGCCCCATCTCCAAACATAGCTACACTGGGGATTAGGGTGTCAAGGTATGAATTGGGGGAAATGCTAATATTCAGTCTGTAACATGGAGTCCCATAAAGTGTTCAAATGCATTTACAACCCTTTAAGTATAAATTAGCCTTAGATGATACATACAAGCAACTTTCTCTGTTGATTTATCCAAGAGACTCCAAGTGACATCAATTAAAAGGATAGACACAAATGCAGAACTGCAGGCAGAAAATTCTTAATTCTTTAGTTTCTCACAAAATTTTTAATATGTGGAATATTACCTGAGCTCAGTAACTTTGTAACAAAAGCTACAGAGAAAAATTAGTTTGACTTTCACATTTGTAGATGTTCATTTTACACATGAATTTTTGCCAATGAGTTAGACATATTTCATCCCAAATTAAAAACATTATTTTAATTATTTGTTAAAAATATTTTTAGACAGATGTGTGGAGATTTTCCAAGTGTTCCTGAACATTAAGCATCTCTTGCTTTTTACAAGTGAACACTGAACAATGGCAATAGATTTTGGATAAGACAAAACAAGAGGTTCTTTTCTTCTTTTTCTATTATATTTTGGGTTTTTTTTCATGAGTGAAAGGCATTCATAAGTCTATTCTTCATTCTAAGTGTTAAAATAACAGCATCAATCACACATACTCTGAAACAAAATGTTAAGAGCAGACTACATAAGAGGAAATTTTTTCATTTAAGACTACCTTATTTATTCTATAGGCCATACTCTTCGTAAAGTAGAAGGTAAAATGAGAAAAGCTGTGTTTTAGTGACGAGATACAGGAAAATGAATACAGAAATGTCAAAGGACTTACTTCTAAGCAGGTTGCAACATGAACATTAGATGCTTTTTCCAATTTAAAGAAATAGAATGAAGTCTTTGCTCCCTGCAAGGATATGCATTCTACATTAATAATAAATTATTAAAAAATGATCATTCCCAAGAAAACATCAATTTGTATTACTGCTCAGTTGTATTTCCCATTAGAAACAAAATATTTAGTAACATGACCTTGAAGTTAATTACTTTTCACAAAGAAATCTAGAAGGCTCAGTAGATATTCCACATAAAATAATGGATTAAAATCCCCTGAAAATTACTTTGCAGTTAGTAATTTTGCTAGGCAGCAACCCATTATCTTTCAGCTTCAAATCCATCCTTTATATTCTGCTGATGCTCTGACTTTGCAGACTATGTTTCTCAGTCCATATACCCACTCCGATGTCCTTAGGAGACACTGGAGAGAAGGACAAAAGGGGGGAGAAAAAAACTGCCTCCTGTTTGTTTGTTCTTACTTTCTTTGCTTTTGATCTTCTCCTTTCAAGTCACTATTGCTCCAAAAGAGAGAGTTGGCTCCAACACCAGCTTCTTTCCCAGTCTCGCTCTTAGCCTCATCACCCTCCGTTTCAGGAACCAGCAACCAGGAGTATCTCTTCTTCAGAGATCAGAACACCAACACCTCGCACGGGGCCTCCCCAAGGGTTCCCGACTTCTGTTATCACCTCTCCCCCAACTCTCTTTTCACCAGATATTGTCTCTGGTTGAGCTCAGTTCTTCCTGTTTGCTCTTTTGGGTATCTAGCTTCTATAAAATCATTTTGCTCTTTGAAATCACGCTGTTTAAAACTCCTAATGTGATTTTTCTTCTCCCAAGGGAGCCATGGCTGCTACAGTACCTTAAAATAAAAGTTTGGGGGTACCAGTAAAATCTTAGGAGAATGTTATGGCATAGGAGCAAAATCTAGGACAGAGGTCAACTGTGCTGACTTCACAGTATACCGAGACAGTTTTCCAAAAAATGTTTCTATATCATGATCTTTAATTTTTTTATGATCATATGTGGTATTCTAAACCATTTTCAGTATAAGTTTAGAATCTTCTATTATTAATTAGGGACAAACAAATAATAAATAAGAGATTTGCTTCTTTGACCTCCACTTCAAGTTTCCTCACATAATGTGTTGTATTGCAGCAATTCTAGTTAATGTTTGCAGATGCTGCTAAGCACTCTTGATATTGACCTTTTGAAATGATTAGAAAAATAAAGCAAAATAAATCTTCTTCTTGGAAATTCTAAACAGACTCCTATTTTCAAATGACCTTATTTGATGCCTCATTCTCTCCCCTCACCTGTGACCAAAGGCAGGGCTTCCCACTCAGCAGAAAGCAGATCATTTATTTTCTTAGCAGGGGATCTCCCCCTAGTCATTAATGATTCATATAGGTCGTGTTTGCCCGGGGCAAATGTTTCCAAATTTGCTGCATCATAAAGCAGCAACTTTCATTTCATATAAATATACTCCTAGAGATTCATGTTTAAGACAATCAAGGGTGGTAATTTAAGTTCTATGGCTTCTTGATTTATTAGATAACAAAAGAGCAAGAGGGGGAAACATAAATTTAAAAAAAAATTGTTCCATTTCAAGCCCTGAAACAATGGCCAGGGTCAAGCATCCATAAACATGTTACAGAAAATCAGGGCAGATTTTATTTTGTTTATTGATTTTTAAAGACTTTATTTATTTATCTTCAGAGGGCAAGGGAAGGAGAGAAATATCAATGTATGGTTGCCTCTCATGTGTCCCCTGCTGGGAACTGGCCTGCAACCCAGGCATGTACCCTGACTGGGAATTGAACCGCAATCCTTTGGTTCACAGGCCCGAGCTCAATCCACTGAGCTACACCAGCCAGGGCAGTTTATTGATTTTTATTTGGCAAATAAAATTGAAAGATAAAGTATGCAAAATATCACAACATAAAAGGCCTCCTTCCATTGAATTCACACATTAGCCACTTCACATCTTTACCTTACAAAATAATGTTATCAACTGTAGTCACCATGTTATACATTAGATCCACAGATGGTATTTCATTTAATAACTGGAAATTTGTGTCCTTTTACCAGTCTCTCCCTATTTCCATTTTCCCCACCAAACCCTTGACAACTACTTTCCTACTCTCTAAGAGTTTATATATATTCCACATATAAGTGACACCATGAAGTATCTGTCTTTGTCTGGCTTATTTCACTTGCTATAATGTTCTCCAAGTTCATAGTGTCTCAAATGACAGGATTTCTTTCTTTTCCTTTTTTTTTTTTTTTTTTTTGAGGCTGAAAACTATCCCATTGCAGATGTTTATCACTTTCTTGATCTACTCATCCACTGGCAAACAGTTAGGTTGGTTCCATATGTTGACTGTTGTGAATTAATAATGTAATGAACTTGTTAATGCAGATAGCTCTTTAACACAACAGTTAGGGTTTTTTTTTTTTATATAACCAGAAGTGGAATTGCTGAAACACAGAGTAGTTCTAATTTAATATCTTGAGGAACCTCCAATTGTTCTCCATAGTGGCTGCACCAATTTACACTCTTCCCAGGAAAATACATGATTCTCTTTTATCCACATCCTCTCCAGCATTTGTTCTCTCTTCTCTTTTTGATGGCAGCCACTCTAACAGGTATGGGGTGATATCTCACTGTGGTTCTTGTTTGCATTTCCTTAATGATTAGTGATGTTGAACACTTTTTCATGCATCTGCTAGCTATTTGAAAGTGTACTTAAAAAAGTGGGTACTCAGTCTACTTTCCCATTTTATAATTAGGTTATCTGTTTGTTTGCTATTGAGTTGTATGAGCTCTTTATAACTGTGGATATTAATCTTTATTGAATTATGCGAGTTTGTAAATACTTTCTTTCATTCCATAGGTTGATTTTTTTTATTTTATTGATGGTTTCTTTTGCTGAATAGAAGTTTTTTTTTAATTTGATGTAATCCCATTTGTTTATTTTTGTTTTTGTTGCCTTTATTTTTGTTGTCAAATCCAAAAACATCATTGCTAAAACCAATGTAATGACATTTCCTCCTATGTTTTCTTCTAAGATTTTCACATTTTCATACTCAACATTGAAGATTTTAATTGACTTTGATACTTATGTCTGGTGTAAGATAGACACCAAGCTTCCTTTTTTTTCCATTTGGTTATTTAATTCTGTGAATACAAGTTGTTGAAAAGACTATGCTTTCCCAATTTTGTTTTTGTCTTTTTTGCTGAAAATTAATTGACTACATAAGCCTGGTTTATCTCTGTGGTCTTTATTTTGTCCCATTGATCTTTGTCTATTTTTACGCCAATACCACATGTCTTGATTACAATAGCTCTGTAACATAGTTTAGAATCAGAAATTGGTATGCCTCCAGTATTATTCTTTCTCAAGATTGCTTTGGCTATTCAGGGTCTTTTGTGATTTCATAAAAAAATTAGGATTGTTTTATTTGGTTTTGTAAAAAATACTATTGGATGGAATTTTGATAGAGATCGAATTGAATCTGTAGATCTCTTTGGGAAGTATGGACATTTTAACAATACTAATTATTTCAATTCATGAATCCACGAGCAAAAAATATCTTTCCACTTACTTGTATCTTCTTTGGTTTGTTTCATTAATATCTTATAGTTTTCAGTGTATAGATTTTTCGCATTCTTGGATAAATTTATCCATAAACATTTTATTTTTTAATGCCATTGTAAACAGGACTATGTTCTGAATGTCCCTTTCTTCTCTAGTCCATTCCCAATGTATGGAAATGCAATATTTTAATATTGAGTTTGTATTCTTTAATATCACTGAAATCATTCATCAGTTCTATACATTTTTATTGTGGTTTTTATTATTTCCTATAGAGATCATATAACCTTGAAATAGAGAGTTTACTACTTCTTTTCCAAATTGAATGTCTTTTATTTCTTATCTTGATTAACTGCTCTGGAAGTTGCAAAAGCTTTGTCACAGATGTGTGTACAAATTCCTTCCAGGGAGATAATGGTAACTTGCAGCTGGCTTAGGGAGATGTCCAAGAAGGTGTCTGCCAGTTTCTTGGTCTCTGAAGAGGAGCACAGCCAGCCCTGAAATGTGTGTAAAATTAGAAACCTGAACCTTTAGACAGCAGGTTGTAAAGTATGTAGATAGTCCACTTTCAGGGAAGGACTTGGAGATAGGTGTCTTTGCCTGCTTCTCTGTTTTGGGGAGACCTGGGGAAATAAATAGCTATGGAAACTTTTCATGTGTCTGTTGATAACTGCTTCTTTGTATGCTATAGTTTGGTAGATTTGACAGGCATAAGCCTTGTTGACTTTGAGCACTAGATGCTTCAGGGGTCTACCCTTTGAGAGTCTTCAGAGGAGGGTTGCTAAACATACAGTACACTCTTTCACTCCTCAGGGAGAAGTTGGGTGTCAGAAGTTCCCTCCAAATTATATAGCACTGTGCTGTGTACTAGGTATATGGTGAGAGTGTCTCTGCCTTTTCTACCAATTTTGATGTGGGTGTTTTCTTATTTAATAGCAGTAGCCACTCAGCTCGTTTCTGAATTTCTCTATAGGTTATAGTTGCATGTGCAGCTGTACATTCTGTGTTTCATAGGAGAAGGGCAGTTCAGGAGCCTCCTATGTTGCCATCTGTCAATACCCTCAATATAAACTCAGGGAGATTTTAACACACTTGAGTGTGCAGATTTGAGACAAAGTTTTATCAAGCATCAAAAAGAAACACTATGACTGTGCTCTTCACCAGTTTCTTATTTTTTCTTTTATTTTTATAATTTCCTCCCTTTATGCACATTAAAGACATTTCATTCAAGCACCAAAACTGAAAAAAGTTTACTCTCAATCAAACTTTAATCTTAATTCTTATATTTCACAGCAAAACTGTACATTATAAAATAATCTGCAACTAAATCTTATTAAATGCTTATAAGATTCTTTTTTCTACTCTTTATCAATGTGCCTATTACTTAAAATAAAAATGTGTCCCCTTCCATACGTTCTCTTTTTCAAAGCTTTCTTTTTCAAAATATTTATATAATAATTATTAATTTCTCTCACTTTTCTAACTTCTTCCTAATTAATCAAAGTCCATAAACAAGTATCAATCTGTCAACAGCAATTGCAAAGCTCTTAAATTCCACACAAATAAAAATAAATATATATTTTAATATATTCTGTTTGTTTCGAGTTACTGGTAATTCCAAGCAATGCTGTATCATCTGTGCTTGAATCCAGAGATTTTATATTGTTTCATGTACTTTGGGCATGTTTGTTCTCAAAATTGTGTTTTCTAAGTAAATCATATTTGTATCTATAATTATAACATATAGTGTTAAATTAATTTAGGAAAGTCTACAGTAATTTCACTTGCCAAAACTTTCACTGACCAGTCTAAATCAGACCATTCCTTTTGGTATGATTTGGGGGACTAGCTTTCCTGAGGCTTCCATATATGCTCCAGTCATTATTATTTAGTTCATATTTGCCCTAACTAGGAGTCATTGCAGGGCCCTTGGAAGAACATTTGACCACTACCATAGACCATTGTTTTCCTAGTTTTGGATTTGCTGTGTCTTTTTGTCACGCCGCTACCACAGACCACATATGAGTGTCTTACATCAGCCATTCTTATCAAAACTAATGGTAGTATTCCAAACATTTTTCTGTCCAAAGAATGTGCTTTAGAGGGAAATGAGTAATTCTGTGAGAAAATGCTCAAGGGATCCATTGTACTTGCTGTGTACTACATCATAGAGAGGCAGTGGATTTTAAGGTTTATAGAAATGGCCTCTGGAAAACTGGAGTAAATACTTTGTAAGTTTGATTGCCACCCAAAAAGATGCATTATATGCTCTCAAACAATAACAAATGTTAGGCACCTTCTCCAATTGGCATAACACAGACTTCTGGGCACCAATGAAAAAGAAGTCAATGTTGAAAGATTTTTTTAAAATTCTGAATGAGGGGCAGTATTTAATTAAATGCCAGGAAAATATATAAAATAGTTAAATTTCATCAGGAAGCTAACATATATCTTTAGTGGAAATGTTTGAGCACTTATAGATATCAAATTTTGAAAAATATTGTTTCAAAGTAAATTCTCTATCTTTGGTTTTAAAAGTAATGTGTTGATTGATAAATCTGAGACAAAAAGAATTATGTAGAAGAATATAAATGAACACTCAATACAGAGATAATTACTGTTATTTTTTATTATGGCAGTGTTTCACACTAAATATATTTTATCTGAGAGTCACTTTATCAGTTAATAAAACATCCGTAATATATTATTTTCATATGAATTTCGAAAGCATTTCATGTTCAATATTTCAATAAATAAATTTAACCCTTTCCTCATTTTTGACATTTAGAATAAGTAAGCATTTGTACCTCTATAAATAATGTTCTCTGCCTATAACTGTTCAATTGACAATTTACAAATTGTTTTCTTAAGATAAATTAGTTCATTAAAACAAGAGATATTCCATGTAAAAGTACCCAAATGTGTTCTCAGCTGTTGAGCTACTTTTGCGCTGTTACTGTTCTCATGCACACATTTTAGACATTGTGACTAAGGTAAAATTTATGACCCTATATGCAGTGTGTATTTCAAATGAGGAGACAAGAAGCTGCAGGCTTTATATACAGAATAACCAGTTTACAGTGTGACAGTCTAATAATTACTCCATTTTATTACCTAATTATTTTGTAAACAATAGTGTGTCTGTCATAATCCATTAACTCAAATTTTTCCTCTTAAAAGAGTGGTAGATATTATTATTTTTTTAATGGCCAGATTGTCACAGCAATAAATCTACTGTCTCAGGACATTAATTAAGGAGCCAATTTTTGCTCTGTTAAAAATATTTTTATAGACACAAAAATCAAAAGACACAATAAAAAATATCTTCAAAATAGTATTGAAATGTTTTCCAAGTGCATTCTAAGCAGTAAACATGTGAAGAACGATCTGACATGGTAACTGTCGCTGCCAGCAGATCGTTAGGGGATTTAATCACAGAGGCAGAACTTGCAAGGATGTGCGGTGATGTTCAGGGCTATGTAAGCCCAATTATTGACGGTAATTGAGCAGCTGCCAAAAGCCTCGTGATACTATCTAATATTTGGGAATGACTTCTAAAGGACAGATCAGATCTCCATTCTCTTGGCATCCCTAGGTGCTAAATCTCTCTTTAAAAATCATCTGAAGGAGAGGCACCTGCACAAATAATCTCATTCCCCCAAAGAAATGTCTTCCCTGGATTTCAATTTAACTTTGTTTTCTCAGCCATTATTGAGTCCATACAAGAGTCATTCATTTTTAACAGTGTATTAATGTCAATTTAAGAACTAAAATTTGGGGATAATATTGAGAATGTTATGCAAGGCTATTATATGAAACTCAGAACATCATTAATATTGCTTTGAGTTAAGTTTCAGGGCCAAATTTGTGTTGGGAGATTCACGTTGTGCTTTATTTTGTCAGATCATAAAAACTTGTTGAAGTGACATGATGTTCCCCTGGTTTGCAAAATATGTTCTGAACATATTCTCATTTATCCTCACTAAAACCTACTGAGGTACAAAAGCCAGATACACTATCCTTATTCACATAAAAACAAAAAAAAATTAAATAGTGGTACAATGAGTTAATGTACCACTGTTAGTGTGAGTGTCTGAATTGGAACAAGACTTCAAACATTCTATTATGCTATATAGGCTTCTCCAGAAAATATTCAGCCATGCACTATGAAATATAGAAACATTTATTGAATAAGATAGAAGATATAAGAAACATTATGCGTAGGAAAAGCACTTCTCAGTTCCCTTCAAAGTAGGCACTGGGAGACCTCACATAGTTCTCCCAGTGTCTCTTCCATTGTTCAAAACACTTTGCAAAACCTTTTGTTGAAATAGGCATTGGCCAGCCCATCATATTTTCCTGAATCTCATCAATAGTCTGAAATATCTTCCCTTTCCTAGGTAATTTTAGTTTGGGAAAAGCCAGGAGTTGCAGGGCACCAAATCTGGGCTATGGTGCAGCTGATTCATCTGGGTGATTTGATGTTTCACCAAAAAACTCTTCAGGAGTTGTGATGTATGAGCAGGCACATTATTGTAATCTACCAATCACCAGTTGCCTCTAGCTATGACTGTTTCCATCACATTGCATCTCTCAACGAAAGAAAAACATTGAGGTAGCACTCCTTATTAATTGTTTCTCCTGGAGATATGTATTTGTGAGGGACAACATCTTCCCAATCAAAAACCACAGTTAACATGGTCTTGATCTTGTTGTAACTTTGCCATGCCTTCTTCAGGAATAGAGAAACAGGTGACTTCCAATGGGAAAACTGGGCCTTTGTTTCAGGGTCATAGCTGTAGACCCATGGTTCATCTCCAGGTTTTTTTAGGAGATCTGGTTCATTGGTGGCAGTTTGAATCAAGTCATTAACAACTATAACACAATTCTCCTTTTGCTCTGGTAAAATAAGCCACAAAATGAATTTTTACAAGCCACGCCAAGACCCTGTGTCAAAATCTCAGACACAGAACTTTTTTGAATCCCTAATTCACCTTCTAGTTCTCTCACTGTCAGTTGTCAGTCTTTGATGATTGCAGCCCATACATGTTCAACATTCTCTTGTGTTCTGCTTGTTTCAGGGCTTCCAGAAAATGGGTCATTTTTAATAGATTCTCAACCATCTTTGAAAAGTTTGTGCTATACATTTATTTGCAGTGAACTCATTGTCTCATCCCCAAAAGCCTTCTGAATCAGCTAAATAGTTTCTCCCGAGGAATGCTCAAGCTTAATGCAAAATTTAATGCGGATTCATTGCTCTATTCACTGAGTCACTTTGAATGTGATGACCACACAGTATACACACTCAGCAGTGTTTTCTGCCCGCACTGATTACTGCAGTGAAGTAGTCATTGTTTATGCACGTGCATTCCAGTCTACTTTTTTTGGCTTCCAGGTTACATGGATGTCATGCAAACCACTCTCATTATATTAACAATGACAGTACATTTTTTGGACAGACTTCATATTTATGCTTTCAGAAAAATTTTTTATCTTTTTGTAACTATGAAGAAAAGTGAGGAGGGAGAAGACAGAAGAAGAGTGAATGGAAGTCACACAAACCTCCTCCCACAACTAATCTGGAATTACAACTAAATTGTGGAGAAATCATCTGGAACAAAGAACTGAACAATAGTGAGAGGAAAGCCTTATGACATCAAATAGACAGAAGAACCAGTTTCAGCACAACCTGACCAGTAAGGAGTGTAGTGGAGACATAAGAGGGCTGGCTAGGTGCTTCCCACAGGAGGCAGTGCCAGAGGAATAATTAAGCAGCTGGTTGGATGCCCCTGAAGTGTGAGGTCTAAACCCTAAGCTGGGATCCCCAGCCTATAGCACCTGAACTCAAAAGTACATAGATAATAACCAGCGATGAAAAGCAGCAGGGTCGCTCTCTACCAAAGATGATAGCTGGAGATGCAAAGAGTCATTTAAAAAGCAATGCACAAATTTTCACTTGCAGCCACCTACCCTGGGCTCTGTCAAAGTTGGGGACAGAATGGGCTAGAGACATCGTAGGAGAGACTAGGGATAAAAGCTTTGGGGAGAAAACTCAGAGAGTAGATGCCAGAATCCTGGTGCTGAGTCATACCCCATATGGCAGCAGCCATCATGATCAGGCAAACCATGCCCCTCCAAACAGCAGCAACCTGAGGGGAAACAATAGCCCCAACACCAGGAGGGACTCTGCCCCAGCCCTGAGGTACACAAGCCTGACTGCTGGGTGCAGAATGACTAGATCAACAACTGAAAGAGGCAGCCACACACAGTAGATCCCTAGCATTTTCAGAACAGGTTGCCTAAGGTCAGACGAGGTCAACATCTAACATCACCAGAGGCAGATCCAGAAAGAAAAAACAGTAGTAAATTCTGGAGACTATGGAAACAAAATCCTCTCTGGTCTTCTCCGTGATTTGCAATATTTTCTTTCGTGGATAGCTTTTTAACATTCATTTCTTCTCATTCAAATTTGTGAATATTAAATCACTAGATTTTATACCATAGTTTATTTCAATTCATACATTTTGCCCCATCCCCTCTCTTATCCCATTTTAACCTCTTTTTTCCTCTCATTATTTTCATTTTAAATTTTGTTTTCTCTCTTTCTCCAATGTGTTCTCATTCCACACACCCACTATTTCTCCGCTGACTAGCCTCTCAAAGCCAATTTTCTTCTTGATGGTCATCTCACATCCTTTTCCCCTGTTCTTACAGTACCTATGTTCTCTCTCCACCTTTAGCAATTGTTGCTCATTGGTTGTGGATAGGGTAGTTGTTGCATTTTTTCAATTTTACATCTAGATTTTCACTAATATTGTGTTTCAAATTCAAATTTTACCAGTCCCCTCTCCTACTCTGTTTTTGTCTCAAATTTTTAATTTTGCCCTGCCTTAGCCTATTTTTTCTTTCTTTTTTTTCTTCCATTTCTCCTTTATCTCAGCCTTCTTTTCTCTCCTTTTTTCCCTTTCTCTCTTTGTCTCAAATTTTAAGTTTTCTCTGTCTTAGTCTGGTTATTATTGCTCACTCCAAGTATTTTCTCTTCCTCTATGATATCAAAAATCACTTCCCATTTCTCTAGACATCTCTTAAGTTTTTCATTCTTTCTTTTTCCTCCTTATTCCCATCCCACCTATATTTACTTTAGTTAATTTGATGTGCTGAGTAAGTGCTGTGGTGGCATTTCCTCTCCCATTTGTCTCTCTTTTTCTATTATGTATTTACTTTTTTCTTTCTCTTTTCTTTCTTCCTTTTACTTTATTTTATTTTATTTTTGTTTAAACTTAATATTGTATGCTTCCCATCTCATACTTCAGTCCACCTTCTTTGTTCCCTTTTTTATTTATGATATAAATTTTACTTCACATTGTTCAGACTCCAACTTTTATTAGTGTCCCCCCTCTACGCTCTCAAAATCATTTTTCTTTCAGTAGGTCATCTCATATTTGCTCTCCCTTCTCATAATAGTCTCAATATCTTTACAGCATTATTAATACTGGTCCATTTACTATTGATAGTGGATCTGAGTGGAGGAGTTATTCTTGTGGATGTGGGTTTCTTTCTTGGGCTTTGTGGTTTTGTTTTGGCATTACCTGCACAACAGCACACAAGACGCGATGGACAGAGTGACCCTAAGTCAACCAGCTGAAGGGAAAAACCCACCAAAGAATGACCCAACAATAATCAAAACCCAGTTACATCCAGAAAGCCAACATAAATGGCATAAAGGGCATCCTAAGAACATCAAGGTCAGGAGATCAAGGAGGCTGCCGCACTTAATCTCACAAGTCTCCTGTCATAGTTCACACCACAAACCCAGGGAGTCAAAACAGATCAATTTAAGAAATAGAAGCAAACAAGTAAAGTCTCACAAACAACGGGAAGACAAAGAAACAATCCCCAATAAAGAAGAAAGGAGGAATTCTCAGAAAGAGTGCTAAATGAAATAGAAGCAAGTAAGCTATCAGATACTGAGTTCAAAACAGTGTTTATAAGGAAGCTCAATGAGCTTAGTGAGAATTACCAAAACAACCGGGTAGCTATGAGGAACTTACTCAAAGTACATCAGCATGAAAAAGGACATAGAATCTATCAACAAGAGCCAAGAAGAAATAACACAAATTCTGAATTCAATAATACAGTAAAAGAAATCAAAAGCAGGCTAGATGAAGGAGAGGATCACATCAGCAAGCTGGAAGACAAGGTAGAAAAAAACTCTCAGAAAAAGTAATAAAAGGAAAAAAGACTCAAAGAGAATGAAAAGAGGTTAAGGGCACTGCAAGACAACATGAAATGTAAAATAGGGATACCAGAAGGAGAAGAAGAGCAAGGAATAGAAAACTTGTTTGAAAAAGTAATAATGAAACTTCCCTAATCTGATGAGAGAAAAAGTCACACAAATACAGGACACAGAACGTCCCAATCAACAGGAAACTAAAGAGGTCCACTTCAAGACACATCATAATTAAAATGGCAAAATTCAAAGACACACAAAGAATCTCTCTGGCAGCAAGGGAGAAAAAAGGAAGTGACATACAAGGGAGCACTGATAAGACCAACAGCTGACTTCTCATCAGAAACACTATAAGCCAGAAAGGAATGGCAAGAAAGGTTGTAAGTAATGAAAAGGAAAGGTCTACAACCAAGACTGCTCTACCCAGTGAAGCTCTCAATTAAAATGGAAAGAGAAATAAGGAGTTTCCCAGACAGAAGAAGGCTAAATGAATACACCTCCACCAAACCAGTATTGCAAGATATGCTAAAGGGACTGCTTTAAGAAGAAAAAGAGTGAAAGAGAGAGGAACACAGGTACAAAGGGGGAAATGGCAATGAATAAAAACCTATCAATAATACTTCAAATGTAAATAGATTAAATGCTCTAATCCAAAGACATAGGGTAGTTAAATGTATTTAAAAAAAACGACCTACACATACACTGCCCATAAGATCCACCTCAGAACAAAAAACCTACACAGACTGAAAGTGAAGGGTTGGAAAAATTTATTTCAACCAAATAGACTGGATAAAAAAACTAGGGTAGCAATACTTATATCAGACAAAGTAAACTTCAAAACAAAAGCCATAAAAAGAGGCATTGAAGGACACTTCATAATACTTTAAGTATTGTATTATGGGAAGAATCTTGAATTGTTCTTGATGGGAAGAATCCATCAAGAAGACATAAATATTGTAAATATATATGCACCAAAAACAGGAGCACCCAAATATATAAAGAAAATCTTAGAGGACTTCAAGAAAGATATTGACAGCAACACAATTATAGTAGGGAATTTTAACACCCCACAGTCAAAAATGGGTAGATCTTCCAAAGAAAATATCAACAAAGATATTGTGGCATTAAACAATTCCCTAGATCAAAAGGACTTAATTGATATACATAAAGCCTTTCATCCCAAAGAAGCAAAATACATACTCTTTTGAAAGCACATGGAACATTTTCAAAAATGGACCCCATGACAAGACAGGAAAAAAGCCTCAACAAATTCAAGAAAATTGAAATCATACCAAGCATTTTCTCAGACCACAGTGGCTTGAAACTACCAACCAACCTCAAGGAAAGTTTTCAAAAACATTCACACTCATGGAGACTGAATAGCATGCCCTTAAATAATGAATGGGTTAATAATGAGATTAATGAATAAATCAAAAAGTTTTTGGAAACATATGAAAATGAACAGTCCAAAACTTATGAGACACAATGAAGGCAGTCTCAAGAGGGAAGTTTATAGCAATACAGACCTACCAAAAAAGATAGAAACATTTCAAATAAACAACATGACCCCAAATCTACAAGAACTAGCGAAACAACAACAAACAAAACCCAAATCAAGTAGAAGGAAGGAAATAAGATCAGAAGGAAGAAAATCAAGATCAGAAGAAATAAGATCAGAAGGAAGAAAATAGAGATCAGAGCAGAACTAAATGACATAGAGACTAAAAGAACAATTCAAAAGATCAACAACTCAAGGTGCTAGTTCTTTGAACAGATAAACAAAATCAACAAGCCTTTAACCAGGCTCACCAAGAAAAAAAGAGAGAGGACCCAAATAAATAAAATCAGAAATGAAAGAGGAGAAATTACAATTTATACCACAGAAATACAAAGGATTATAAGAAATTACTAAAAGCAAAGGTATGCCAAGAAATTTCAAAACTTGGGTAAAATGGACAAATTTCTAGAAACATAGTCTTCCAAAAATGAATCATGAAGAAGCATAAAACCTGAAGAAACCAATAACAGTTAGTGAAATTGAAGCAGTAATCAAAACACTCCTGGCACACAAAAGCTCTGGACCAGATGGTTTCGCAGAGAATTTAAGGAACATTTAAGGAACAGCTAACTCCTATCCTTCTCAAACCACTGCAAAAAATTCAAGAAGAGGGAAGACTTCCAAACTCTTTTTTTGAGCTCAATAACATTCTAATTTCAAAACTAGATAAAAATACAATAAAGAAAAATATAGACCAATATTGCTGATGAATATAGTTGCTAAAATCCTCAATAAAATATTGCAAACTGCATCCAGCAACACATTAAATAGATCATACAACATGATAAAGTGAGATTCATCCCAGGGACACAAGGGTGATACAATATTTGCAAATCAATAAGTGTAATACACCACACATAAACAAAATGAAAGATGAAAATCACATGATCATATCAATAGTTTCAGAAAAGCCATTTCATAAGCTACAGCATCCATTTATCATAAAAACACTCCACAAAGTGGGTATAGAGTATCTCAATACAATAAATGATAACCCTATGGCCAACATCATATTCCATGGGCAAAAACTAAATCTTTCCCACTAAGATCAGGAAAAAGACAAGGGTGTCTGCTTTCACCACTTCTATTGAACACAGTATTAGAAGTTCTAGCCACAGTGATCAGACAGGAAAAATAGATAAAATGCATCCAAATTGAAAAGAAGTAAGTAAAACTGTCATTATTTATAGATGTCATGATAGTGTACAATAAAAAACCATATAGACTCCACCAAAAAACTATTCAATCTAACAAGTGAATTTGGCAAAACAGCAGGATACAAAGTCAACATTCAGAAATCACATGCATTTTTGTACACCAACAATGAAATATCAGAAACAGAAATCAGGAAAAGATCTCATTTGCAATAGCAACAAGAAAAATAAAGTACCTAGAAATAAACTTAACCAAGGAGACAGAAGACCTATACTCAGAAAACTACACAACACTGAAGAAAGAAATTAAGGAAGACACAAATACTGGGAGTATATACTGCACAAAGCAATTTATAGATTCAACACAGCCCCTATTAATATACTGGTGACATATATCGTAAACGTGGAACAAATATTTCCAAAACTTATGTGGAACCATAAATGACTGTGAATAGCTACATCAGTTTTTAAAAAGAAGAATAAAGTAGGATGTATCACAATATCTGATATCAAACTATATTACAAGACCACTGTAATCAAAACAGTCTGACATAAGGAACAGAATACAGAGCCCAGAAATAAACCCATATCTCTATGAGCAATTAATATTTTACAAAGGGGGCCGAAGCATAAAATGGAGTAAAAACAGCTCCTTCAACAAATGGTGTTGAGAGAGCTGGACAACTACAAGAAAAAAAATGAAAGTCTACCACCAACATACAACATACACAAAAAGAAGCTCGAGATGGATAAGACTTAGATATTAGTCGTGATACCATAAAAATCCTAGAGAAGAACATAAGGAGGAAAATTTCAGCTACTCCACACAACAATATTTTCACCAATCTGTCCCCTAGAACAAGGGACATAAAGGAAAGAATAAACAAATGAATTTCATCAAATTATAAAGCTTCTACATGGCTATAAAACACATCACCCAAATGAAAAGGGAACCCACTGTATGGGAAAATATATTGACCAATTATATCTCTGACAAGGGTTTGATCTCCCAAATATATGAAGAACTCACATGATTCCACACCAAGAGGACAAACAATCTAGTTCAAAAATGGACAAAGGACCTGAACAGACATTTCTCCAAGGAGGACAGATAGAAGGCCCATAGACATACAAAAGGATGCTCAACATCGCTATCAAACAAGTGCAAATCAAAACCACAATGAGACACCTCTTCACACTGGTCAGAATGGCCATCATAAATAGATAACAAACAAGTTCGGGCAAGGTTGTGGAGAAAAGGGAACCCTAGTACACTGTAGGTGGAAATGTAAACTGGGACAGCCACTTTGGAAAACAGTTTGGAATTTCCTCAGAAAACTAAAAACGGAACTGCCTTTTGACCTGGCAATTTCACTGCTGGGATTATACCCTAAGAATCCTGAAACACCAATTCAAAAGAACCTATGCATCCTAATGTTCATAGAAGCTCAATTTACACTAGCCAAGTGCTGGAAGCTATCTAAGTACCCATCAGTAAATGAGTGGATCAAAGAACTGTAGTACATTTACACAATAGAATACTATGCAGCAGAAAGAAAAAAGTAACTCCTACATTTTGCAACAGCATGGATGGAACTGGAGAGCATTATGTTGAATGAAGTAAGTCACATGGTGAAAGAGAAATACCATATGATCACACCTATAAGTGGAACCTAATCAACAAAACAAATAAGCAAAATAGAACCAGAGACATTGAAATACAGAACAAACAGAGGGGTAAGAGGAGAGGGCTAACAGGGAAAAGAAGGTGAAGGGCCCTTCCTTTACACAAGGAACATGTATAAAGGACACAGACAAAATCAATGGGATAGGGGAGGATTGAATGTGGGAGGTGGGGGTGTGTAGGGCAGAGGAGGGTAATAGGGGAAAATGGGGCAGCTGAAATTGAACATTAATAAAAAAGAAAATTAAAAAATCCCTATTCAAATTAAAGTTAGTTTATTTCAAATATTTATGTTTCTTCTATACATTATTCGTTTCATTCAAAATCACCCGTTCTATTTAAATTATGTTATTAATTATTCAATGACTTTATAAGCATATTGAATCAGATATTTGTTTTTCTGATGAGAAAGACATGAAGAATGCTAATATGGTATCATAAATTAATTTTTCCCAAGATTTTCTTAAATGCATACTAATGCTAATCACTTCTTATGTAACTTCTTTGCCTTCTTCCCAATAGTATTTGAAAGAATATAGATGAAATGTATCTGTGCCAAGAAAGTTTTTGTAATTGAGGCGGAAAGGGTAGACAAAAACATTTTCTCTTGACACATAAGATTGTCATACTCCCTTGAAGAAAAATATCACTTTGCATCTTTATGGTTTATTTAATACATCAATTATGAGGTCCCACCTTGAGGATCCATCTTAGAATGTTCCTAATTGACAAGGTTTCAGCAATTGGGAGGTCCTAGTTAAGTTTCACAAAAATTCTTATTGTTTAGGAAGATGGCAAACAATGCTCTTGAGTGATGGCGAGCATAGGGAGTGTCAGCCACACATCACAAATATGAGCACCCACATGTTGCTGACCTGATTTCTAGGGTTTCTTTTCCAAGCATAAGACAAATGAGTGAACATAGCAAAAACAAACAAACATACAAACAAAATCGTGCGCTTATATGTAGCCACACGAATTATTATGAACATTGGAATACACTGGAGCCAGCAACTGATGCAAAAGGTCATCGGTAGCTGAAAGTTCTCCTTTTCCCTCAAAAATATAGACTTTATTTATTTTTAAAGGTTTTTTTAAAAAAATATTTTATTTATTTATTTTTAGACAGAGGAAATGAGGGAGAAAGGAAGAGAAACATCAATGCGTGGTTGCCACTTATGCGCCCCCTACTGGAAAACCTGGCTGGAAACCCAGGCACGTGCCCTGCTGGGAATCGAGCATTTTGGTTCCCAGACTGCCTCTCAATCCAATGAGCCACACCAGCCAGGACTGTAGACTTAATTTAATATTGATATATGATAGCACGATAAATAGTTACATCGATATATGTATGGAAAGTTCTTTTTTCTTTATACTTTTCTCAGGGACAAAATTCATTTTAAATATATCTCAGTATTATATCACTCTTGATCCTCCCACTTCCAGCCCTGTGAACACTTAGGTACTTCTTTGGCATATGGGTCTTCCTAAAATGCCTTTACTATAAGGATCACATCCCATTGCCATAGCAACAGGAAGTAGATTATTTGCAGCACAGTTTTGACCTGATTCTTAGTTCTACTTGATCTGATTCTCACCGTAATCTTGATGACATTTATTGTCATTACTATTTTTGAAGGGAGGGATGAGGAAAAGGATAATTATTCTTTCCTCCTCCAAATACTTTCTCCTTTCTCTCCTCGTGGATTTTCCTTTTCCTTTTTTAGAGGGTTTCACCTGAATTTACAGATTTAATTTCACTTTTAATTCTCAAACGTTTTTCCTGCTTTACTATAGATTTATAATCTAAGCAATATGTTGCACTCTATAAGTGGAAAGGCATGAGCTGTGAAACATAGCAGGAAATAAGTAGATTACTATAGGAAACCGAGACATACAGAAAAAGAAAAAGAAAAAAAAAAGTGTGTGCCCAGATTCTACTCAACCAACAGTTGCTTTGCTTTACTACACTGGTAAAATTATAAAATCACCCTAGTGTAAGGTCTAAAGCCTGGGTATAGATTAGTTCTGTTCATTCTCACTGCCTACTATTTCTAATTGCCCTTAGTTAAAAATTAAGCTGTGAAATTAAGGATTAGTGTGATGGAAGCATACATACTTATTTGCTAAAATACTAAAAAGGTAAAAAAAAATGATAAAGATCCTCCTGTTCAATAAGATAGCCATTAGTAAGTGAAAATAAATAAAGAGTATTAGAAGTAATCAAAAATAAACCTGAATTTATTTGTTGCTTGGTAATGGAGAGCCAGGCTACTCAGAAATGATTTCAGCAAATCTCCATCAACAGAATATGAAGGGTTATATGAGATATGTATACACTGCAAGATTATAATCTTTTTTTGATGAGTGATTAAGTACAGGTTTTATATTATTCTGGATCAAAAGTGTCTGTGATCAGTTATGTAAAATTCTAACTAGCCTGGAGTCATTCACCATGCCATACCTGTACACTATAAATCTTGGAAGACTTCTTTAACAGTGATGTGATAGAACCTGTTGGGATTCACAGAAATCAGATGAACCAGTGACCATCGGGGGCTTTACAGCAGTTCCAGAGCCAGAGAATGTAAAGGAGGGCAAAAAATAGCCTGTGCTTTGTCAACTACTGGATGATCGTGTGGTCACAGCCTGCAACAAAAAGAAAGCATTTAACCTAAAATGAATCATGTCAAAGAGCAACCACTTAGAAGACCTCTTTAAAATGCTTATACAAAAGAGAATGAAAGAAGATTGAATTTCCAACTCAAATCATTGTTTGGAATCTAAACCAGAACGAAGGTCATCAGATTGTCCTTCAAAAAAAAAACAACATGCTATAATTTATCTTCTCTATTTTTATTATTTTATGTTGCTTAATCACTTTCCATTTCTACACATGAAATTTAAAAATTTTATTATCTACTCTTTTCTTTCTCTATTACATGTTGTGTATATTTTGAGAGGTTTAATTTTCATGCAGGGTCTAGGGTTCTATACTAAAGACAGCAGTGTTCCCATGTAATGGAGGGAAGAAACCAGCTTGTCCTTAAAACTGAATGTCATGAATGCACACGATTGTTCTTGTCTTCCTTTGGGGAGTTTATGAGAGTCACTTTAAGTGCAATGATGTGGATTTTGTGTTAGTTTCCTAGGGTTGCCATAAGAAATTACCACAAACTGACTTAGAACAAGAGAACTGTATTGTCTCATAATATTAGAGGTAGAAATGTGAAATCAATGTGTTGGCAGACTCATATTCTCTCTTCAAAGGCTCTAGGAGAGGATCTTCCCTTGCCTTTTGCTGGTTTCTGCTAGTTGCCTGCGATTGTTGGCATTCTTTGCTTATAGATCCATCACCTCAATCTGTTACATTTTTCTGGCGTTTCTCTCTTTGTTTGTGTGTCTTTGTGTTTTTATGTGCAAATTTGCCTCTTTGTAAAAGGACACCAGTCATGGGATTAGGGCCCACCCAAACTAATCCTCTTAACTTGATCACTTCTGCAAAGATAGTGTTTCCAGATAGTCTCAATCCTTGGTACATGTGTGAAGGAATTAAGAAATACAAATTGGTAGGTGCAAAACAGTCATGGGGATGTGAAGTACAGCAGAGAGAATATAGTCAATAATATTGTCATAATAGACTTATTGGTCAAATCAACTCAAAAACTGTATAAATGTCTAACCCCTATGCCATACAAGTGAACCTAATAGAATGTTGAACATCAACTGAAATTTTAAAATGTTTTAAATAAAGAACAAATAAAAATTAAAAGAACATCTTTTCAGTTGACTTGTGCATTCAACACACAACAATGTTTATTAGACTGAAAAACTGATGTATGTGATAAGGCAAGAAATATTGCAATATAATGGAAATCTCTTCTCTTCTTTTAGTTTATGTCAGTCTCCACTTCTTCACAATAGTATTACAATTTCTGGCGAGCAGAATCTGGGTGGCTGCCCATCTCTAAACTACTCGATACAGAATTGGTCAAAAAGTTCCATTCACATCAACCAAACTTTTGTGATTCTCCATTAGGAACTTTTGTTCAATGGTAAAAATAATAAATATGCAAGTCAATTTAAAGCATTATCTTTTTTTTCCCAATTTTCAGCCAGAATTCAACAAAGTCTTGGAAGAAGAGCAACATACAAGTTGGAATGCTTAAGGTCTTGATCCCTAAACAAGCAAAAGCTTTTGTCACATTAGGACAAAATGTATCCTCCTAGGAGGACACATTAGGAGTTACATGAAGTCCACTGGTGATAGATTAGGGAGGCAGGAGAAAGCTAAGTAGGGAAATCTTGAGGACTGGATAAAAGGTAAAAATGATAGACACATAATTCTCTTACACGTGTGGGTGAAGGATAGTTAACAGTCAACAATTAACATGATAACAATAAGGATGATGGGATTTATGGTCTCAGCTTGTGCCCAAAGGGGTTTAGGAACAAGGAAAGTGACCTTGACATTCCAAAGGTATGTTATCATAGATACAAAATACACTAGACAGGCTCAGTTAAGGTAAAGATTGATCTTTGTTAGGGAAAAATACTGGCCTAGGCTGAGACTACCCACCAGCAACTGTTTTACTTAATAAACTTTAATTTCCAATCACCCTTTGCAGTTACGTGAGGTCTCTTAGTTTGTAAGGCTTCGTCTCTGCCCCACACTGAGCTGGTCAGGTTAATGTGTGGCCCTTTTCTTCCACAAAAACAACAAAATCAGGGGCAAAATAAAAGACACCTAAATGTTTGAAAATACATAAACAATTTATGTTAAATTTAAACTCTAGATTACTCTGATTACCCATTCTTCAACCCCTCCAAAGAATTTTGACAGTGATAAACAATTTGGGATCAGTATTCATATGAAGGCAATTTTTCTCATAGAGATTAATATTAATATTAACATTATTTTCTCTAAAGTTATACTTTATTTATACATAATTCTCTGGGTTACTAATGACATTTTAAGTAATTTGCTTGATGTACATTACTATGTCTTTGAAGCTACCCAATAATGTAAAATTATTTTTAAAATATTGAGGGATTGAGCAAAAAAGAAACAGGACTCTTGGACATGGACAACAGGGTGGTGATTACTGGGAGGAGAGGAGTATAAGGGAACTAAATGGTAATTGAAACTCAAAGGAAACACTCTTCTAAGTAAAGGAAGATTGAAAAAGAAAAAAAAAAAAAAGAGGAGCAGCAAGATATGTGATAACACCAGAATTGTTTCTTGTTAGAACAGAACTTTGAGAATGCTAGAAAAATTTGAGGACTAAGCAAGGGAACTGCTCCCATGTGAAATGTGTGTGATTCTATTATGAGAACAAAAACATAAATTGGATATTTTTATAGATAGTGTCTTCAGTAGTTTTAGAGTCTATAGCTCCTTTTGTGGGCTTCAATTTTAAAAAATGACTGCAGTGTTTTCAGTTCATTAAGAAGTGAAATAGTAACATTTTCTTCTCACGGGACACAGCTATCTCTATTTTGATTCAATGAAAAAGATGCAATGTCAGAAAAGTAAATAAATTTCCAAAGTTAGTGGTTCATAGTACCAGTGAATATTGACTATAATACTTCAATATAGCTAAAAACATAAATTAAAAATACAAACGGTGTTAAAATTTGTCTTTATACCTTCAAAAATTAATATTTCTCTCCTTAAATTTTATTTTATTGTATACATGCTCTCCAATTTCCTATATGCTTCAGGTTTTCTGAAGACATTACAATTATCCACAATAAATGGAGGCCAAAAATTCACCAATAAAATTAAATATACAATATGTGAAATTAATTGAGTTTTATTGAACAATTTATGATAATTAAACTTACATGTTTAAGCCAAAAAGTTTTTTCATAATTTCTCCTGATAGAGATTATTTAGAAGACAGTGGAATGTTTGGAGTTAAATGCATCAAGATTCCCAGTTATTACAAAAAACCACACAAGTATTAAATTGTTTTGGTGTGTCGAATATACCTTCACAATTATTGTAGGTGGCTGTGAAAAGTAGAATTAGCAGAATGGGAGGCCTTTTGACTGCGGAAGAGGCGTTACAGAAGTTAGAGTACATTTGCAACCATCAAAGGCGTGCTTGTAAGAGATTTGTATTCATTTTGTTTTAATTAGAGCAAACAACTTCCCTGTGGTTATCTAAACTCAGAATGAGTTTCACATCACAGCACAGTTTATATTCTCTGCAGACATATTAAAGGATTTTGTTTTGAGATTTCAAATCACAAAACAAAGCAGACCAATTCACTTTGGGTTCTCAGTGGTATATTCATGTCTTCAGGGTCTAACATAACATATCATTTCTACATGCTGAGAAAAAAAGGATTATGGTTCAAAAGTTCACATTTGTGCATCTTTGCAGTTTTTCTTTAGATATGTAGGCTTAAAGATCTTCTAAAATAAAAGTTTACTAGGGGACACACACATTCCCCATTAAGATGGGGAACATAATTGTATAAAGTAAATACTCATCAGACACACCAGAACTTTGCTGAATTTACTTGTTAAGTGGCCGTCATGGAAGAATAATTTTTGTTTTAAATTCTCTTAAGAGCAAATAGCTTTTGGATATAGGAACATTTGTTCCTTCCTATAATATATGAATGGTATATTTTGTCCAGATATATTTTAAATTAACCTGTCAGTATTGTTCATGTAATCTCATTGGATTGTTTTAGAATAAATAAATCATTTCTTAATTTTTAATCTTAGTATATATGAAATAATACAGTTGGATGACAGTAACTCTACACTAAAAGAATTACAGAATAGGTTGAATTGTAATTTTTAGTCAAAAGTTACCATGCAGCCCTGGCTGGTGTGGCTCAGTGGATTGAGCACGGGCCTGTGAAGCAAAGAGTCGCTGCTTCGATTCCCAGTCAGAGCACATGCCTGGGTTGCAGGCCAGGTCCCCAGTAGGGGACACATGAGAGGCAACCACACATTGATGTTTCTCTCCCACTCTTTCTCCTTCCCTTCCCCTCTCTCTAAAAGTAAATAATATATATATATCTATATTTGAGAGGCAGCAAAGCCTGTACTGGAAAAAATAGCTGGCACCTTAAAAATATGCTAAAGTCCTAACTTTGACATTTCTAACTCTATAACCTTGAGGAGGCCAGTTACTAAACCTCACGGTTCTTTAGTTTTCTTCTTTCAAATGAAGATATAAAAGCTATCTCAGACTTTTTTTCTGAAGATTCCAAATTGTTTTTTTCTGTAAAACCCTCGTAGTTTTATGCTGAGATAATGATAACTCTGCTTTCATTCATTTAGAGGTTCAAAATACAGAGAAGGTAGTGTTTAAGTAAGATGACTAGGATTAAATTAAAATGCAAAATTTGAATGAAATTTTACTTTTATTACCCTTGAAAGATTTTGTTTTCTTATGAAAGTCATTGAGCAACTGTGCAAATTTCTGGTCATGGCCCTCAAAATAAGATAAAGTTTTATTATTTTGCAGTTCTTTTATTTTTAAAAGAATGAAATAATTTATTAAATAGAGACTGAAATGTAACTTTATTTTGGGTTTCCACTAGAAGTATTTTAATGAAATAATACCTTCTGTGTAGTGACTTTTAAGTACCTCCAAAAATCATACAATGAGTAGAAAATTTGGGGCTGTCAAAAAGTTCATTTTTTAATTTGTTTTTGTAAGATGGCTCTAGTATTGCTTAGTCATCTTTAACTTCATTTGAAACAATTTTTGTTTAATTTTATTGTGATAGCTGCATTTCAGCACATATTAAAAAGCATGCTGCCCTGGCTGGTATAGCTCAGTGGATTGAGTGCGGGTCTGCAAACCCTAACGATTGCAGTTTGATTCCCAGTCAGGGCACATGTCTGGGTTGCAGGCCAGTTCCCAGCAGGGGACACATGAGAGGCAACCATACATTGATATTTCTCTTCCTCTCTCCTTTCCTTCCCCTCTAAAGTTAAATAAATAAAATCTTTTTTACAAAGCATACTAAAATTGGTAAATTTTTGTGTAACAATTTTAATATTGAAAATGGAAGAAAATGCGCAACATTTTTGGCATATTATGCTTTATGCTTTATTATTTCAAGAAAAGTAAAAATGCAGCCAAAAAGCAAAAAAAAAAAAAAAAAAAAAAAGAAAGAAANAATGCAGCCAAAAAAAAAAAAAAAAAAAAAAAAAAAAAAGAAAGAAAGAAAAAGAAAAAGCTGAGATTTGTGCCGTGTGTGGAGAAGGTGCTTGGACTGATCAAATGTGTCAAAAGTGGTTTGTGAAATTTCATGCTGGACATTTCTTGCTGGACTACGCTCCATAGTCAGGTAGACAAGCTGAAGTTGATAGAGACAGGGATTCAGAGCAATCAATGCTATACCATGAGGAAGATAGCCAGCATACTCATACTCATACTTGTGAAAATAAAAAACTGTCTTTTATTTAACGGAGAAAAACTAAACAGACTTTTTGGTCAATTCAATAGACAGACATTAGTTTTAAACCCTATCAAATAAGTAATTCAATTAAGTAGAAATAATGTAAACCTACATTTAAATGTCAGAGATGATCAGACTGGATAAAAAAGCAAGACCTAAATATATGCATGTTAAATATAAAGACATCGCTAACATAAAAATAAAAGGATATTCTGCTAACATTATTCAAAAGAAAGCAGGAATGCTATAAGAGTATCACATGATGTAGGTTTCAAAGCAAAGAGTATAATCAGGTTTAAATGAATTCATGGATTAATCACCAAGGGGCCCGTCAGTTAAGAAGTCATAACATTTCAAAGTGTTGATCCACCTAATAACAAACTTCAAAGTGTGTGAAGACAGTGTGTGAAGACTTCTGATAAAACTGCAAGGAAGGTAGACAGAGTAGACATTCAACAGAGATTTCAATGCCCCTATCTAAAAAATTGATGCGATGTCCAGGTATTTATACAACAGTCTACCAACAACAGAAAAATACACATGTATTTTTGAATGCAAAATATATTATATTCTGTACCATGAAATCAATTTTAATGCATTTATAAGATTATAATTTATACAAAAATACTTTATCTAATAAAATTAAAGTATAAATAAGTAACAAGAGAATCTCTTAAAAGTCTTCAAAGAATATAAAAGCAATTAGGGTTGTTTTTATATGCTAAATAACCAAAGGGCCAAAGAAAAATTCAAAGGGGATATTTGAAAGAATTTGAAACCAAACCAATTT
Organism: Sturnira hondurensis; assembly: GCF_014824575.4. Lineage (NCBI taxonomy): Eukaryota > Metazoa > Chordata > Mammalia > Chiroptera > Phyllostomidae > Sturnira > Sturnira hondurensis. The sequence goes on along the minus strand of NW_028087015.1, from coordinate 20,844,157 downwards.
AAGACTTATAAATTTGAAATATATAATCATTTGTCATGTGATGCTAAAACAACAGTACTTACTACGAAATTTACACTTTTAAACTTCTATATTAGGAAAGAAGAAAGGTACTAAAGTCAATATCCTCAGCTTTCACCTTAAGAAATTATTTTAAAAAATTAGACCTAAATAAGCAGATGAAAAGAAATAATAAAGATGAGAGAAGAAACCAATAAATTAAAGAACAGACTTTAAAGATAATAAATGAAACAAAAACCTACATATTTAAGATCAAGAAAATAAACTCATGGCCAAATTGTTCAGAAGAATATATTAGACATACGCCCAGGGGTAGGAATGAGAGAGAACTGACAGTACCATGGACAGCTTTGGATGATAAAATAGGGGACATTGACAGCTTTATGCCAATAAATTTTACAGCTTAAATAAAGTAGGTAAATCACTTAAAACAAATAACCTATCAAACATCAGAAGAAAGATTTAATCTGAATATCCTATAACTATTAAATGAATTAAATTTTTAATTTAAAATCTCCTCACACACAATTGCAGGCCCATAGAGTGAATTATAATTATATTCATTCTATTAATCATTTAAAGAATGAATATTACCAATCCAATACAAAATATTCTCAAAAATTTCGGAAGTGGAATCATTTCTCAAATTATTTTGTGATGTCACAATTTCACTGATCTCAAAACCAAAGAAAACAACTCAAAGGGAAGAGATAGGTAACAGACGGGGCACCGTGAAATTCAGAGAATGGAGGATTGGACCAGAGGATGTTAAGATGTTGCTCTTTCTGACTAAAAACTCGGTGATGCTTGTTTTCCATTCACTAGAGTTTGTAGACAGAGAGCATCATTAAACAAGTGGGTCACTGAAGCTGTGAAGCTCACCTTTGCTATGGACACAAAGAAGTTGAAAAGCGAAGAAAAACTTTTAAAGAAGGCGGAAGCCAATCAATGTCCATGCTGGACAATTTGGACTGTAGAATGTTCGTCCAACTTATTCCTTTTATATTTGGATGCTTCTTGTAATTGTTCTTTCTCCATAATCAAGTATATTAATGGTACACAAGTGTTTCCAGGATGCTGTATGGCATGGCATTCTAAGCCATTAGTCAAAAAGGAATGTCTTCTGTGAATTTTTGTAGAAAGTATACTGTCTCCACAGAAACAAACATAATAAAATTATCATATTTTGGCCCTTAGAAATTGCCTTGTTTAAATCTTGCATGAAAATTTAGGTTTTTGTCAATTCTCGGAATTCTAGCAACATATGGATGAATTCAACACTGAAGTTAATAGAGTAGTGGAAAAATAATCTGGGTCCAAAGACATTGTTACACCACGGAATCAACCCATAGTGATAATAGATATTGCTTGCAAACAAATATATCCTAAAAATGCTAACAGAGTTTGATACAGACACACACTATGGTGCAGACATAAATCACTCTAAAATTTCCTGAAAGCAGTTTGGCAATGTGTAATCAAAGATCACAAATCTAGCTCTTCAATAAAATTTTAGTTTTAAAATTTTATAATTAAATTTAATTATGATTTCATGTTTTAGTGCAAACATAAGAATAATAAATATCTGCCCTGGCTGGTGTAGCTCAGTGGATTGAGCGCAGGCCTTCAAATCAAATGATTGTGGTTAGATTCCCAGTCAGGGCACATACCTGGGTTGCCATACATTGATATTTCTCTCCCTCTCTCCTTCCCTTCCCCTCTGAAGATAAATAAATAAAATCTTTAAAAAAAGAATAATAAATATCTATAACAGGCTATATTACTGATGAGACACATCCATAAAATTAATTCAACAAATGTGTTAAGATGTTCTGAAATTAACTGAATTAGCTTGAGGACATATTTAGTGTATAGAGTTTAGAAATATGGAAATACAATATATATAGTATCATTACAATAAGATTGACTATGAGTCATAGTAAGACAACAAAATTATAAGAACTACATTACTCATTATATGTTGAAAAAACAAGCACACTGTCATAATTTAAGTTTGATAAGGTAAAAAATGATTCAATAAAAGTGTTTCTTCTATTCATCCTCACCTTTAATCATTTTTAAAATTTTAAATAAAATATACTTTATACTTGTTGCATGTTCTTATGAGTTATTACTTATTCTGATGGCTCAAAAATAAATTTCTAGTTACTGTGGAAAAAAACTGAGAAAAATTGTTTTCTTATGAATTTGGTATATTATTAAAATAATATTGAAACAACATTCACAGTCACTTTAACAGACAAAGATTAGGCTGAGTCAATTCAAAATCCCAAATAACTGTGTTTATATTTCCATTGAAATGTAGTTTATATATTGTCTAAGCAAGTTTTCGTCTTCCACGTGAGTAAGTCTCCTAGGACACCTTCTCACTGACCGTGGTTAGTATCAATTTTTGCACTCAGACAAGATTTTAGATGCAAAAGTTTTGGGGTTTTTTTTTTGCATGTGTTTGGTGTTTTTAAGAAACACTTTGCACATTGTCCTATTAAGAGCTAAATCACATTAGGAAAGCACAGACCAAGTGAGATTTGACTTGTCTGCTTAACACTCAAAACTGGCCCAAGGCAAATGCAAACCCCCTGCATATGGCTCGAGTACAGTTAGGGACCAAGGTTACATGCAAATGAGAAGGCACGGGCAGCTTTGCCATCTGCCTGCAAAGTCCTTCCTGATTTGCGTGTTGAAAAAGTCACAGGCTTAGTTAAAGTGGGCAGCACCAAGGTGAAAACCGGAGAAGACAGCTGCCTCCTCTCTGTGACAGAACACAGCCACGCTCACTAATAGGAGTTGGGACCTGTCTAACCGAATCACAGAATTCTCAAACGGTTTCTCAGCAGTCTGTCCATCTGTCACTGACACAGCTGAATCGTTAAAAATGTTTCTGTGCACGAGTACTAGCTAATCCTTTTACTATATTCAAATAAAATATCTTGCCTTTTAAAGATCATAGGCAACTTCAATAAAAAAGAAAAGTTGTTTGCAGTATATTTAGCTTTAAATTAACAGCAGTAAAATATTACACAGCATACACTGGCATAACTTTAATATAAAGATACATAAGACTTGCCATATTTCTGTTATAGAGATTGACATCACTCTAAATGTACTGTAAATGACTTAGACTATGTATCATGATGACTTAAATGGTAAAAATTTGGTGACATTGAACAAGTGAAGTCATTGTTTCAGACATAGATACGGTTTCACAGAGTATTAGTCATATTGAAAGATTTTTTGTCATGTTAATATAAAAAGTTATGATATGTTTTCTTACGCAAGCTATGGAATATACCCCCTATGTGTGAACTCATTGAGAAAGGTGTCCCTCGCTGTTGAGCAACCAACCATTCTTTCAAGCATTCATTTTAATAATCTTTTCACTGATGATGTCCCTTATAAAAACATAGGTACCTAACTTGTTTCTTTTAATACCAGCTTGAACCCAAATAGAAGTATCTGAGGAAGAAAATGGGCTTTCAGCTAAGATAGGCTGTCAGAGAAAATTACTTAATGTATGTCACCCCATGTATAAAACGGGAAAATAATACCAATCATGCAATGCAGTATTAAATAAGTGATAATTAAGTTTCCAGCATATAGAAAGTTGTAAGTGAATGCCATAGTTCATCCACACATTTATCAAATAAAATATTGAGTTTCTGTTATAGAATAGTTACTGTTACATTCAAAGTAGATAATATTATTAACAAATGAACATGTACACATTGGAGCCATTTTTCTGGTATTATCAAATTGGTTTGGTAAACAAAAGTCTATAACATATAAAAATTAGAACAGAACACTACCACAAATATTCAAAAGGACAATAAGTCTGTCATATAAAATTTTGATGATCAATGTGATCTATATTAATTCATGCCAACATTTTCTATTTTTGAGCATAATGAATTATTTAAAAGGATCACTAAAAATGTCAACTTTATTTAAAAATAATTGTCCACTGTATTAAGATATAATGTAGTAGCAACTTATATTTAACATAAATATAATTATTTTACCTGAATATACAATGCAGGATTTCCTTCATAAAATGCTATAAATGATTCTATAACATCTAAACCAAAATCACTCCCATGTCTGTCTAGTTAGTGGCAAAACTCATACCTTTATTAATTTACACAACAATTTTACTGTTCTTTTTACAGATGAAGAAGTCTTCTTTTCTAATTAGCCCCATTGGCTGTCAACTCAATATATATATTGAGTTGACATATATATATGTGTGTGAATGTGTGTGTATGTGTGTGTGTGTGTGTGTGTGCGTGTGTATATCTCTCTCTATATATGTATATCTTATTACTTTCCAGTATGGTGATGATTGTGTTCTGTCGTCTACCCCTCCACCATGGAAGATTCTAGGGATATTTTGACTGGTCTAAGACTGTCATCAAACTCTCATTTTTTATTATCATTCATTAAATTTGAAAGCATGCATTTCTGATTATGACCAATGAGATATGAGGAAAAGTCTTCTGTGTTTTTTTCTGGGAAATGCATCCTTGATCCTGTCCTTTCAAGCAAACCCAAGAATAAAAAGTCCCTCTTCATTCTTGGCATATTAATTAGCCTGAATGTAAAACCTGGAAAGACTTGAAAAAAATAGTCCTTCTTCTCAGTTAAAGGTATAATTTGAAAGAGAGCGAGAAGAAACAACAAATAAGAGATGAACCTAAAGATTTTTGGAGCCTGCCTGATATCTGAGCATCTTAATATGTCACCTAATACACATTTTCATATTATAAGCAAGTTTGAGTCCAATTTTCTTTTATTTGCTGTCAATATAATTCCAACTGCTAATTGTTACCGCAGTGAAAACCAGTTTTATCATTTATTTTTGAGAATTGGACAGTGTTAACATTGAGGATATTGGGGAACTGGAAAGTGGTAGATTAAAAAGCAATATATGATATCAACAAAGGAATATCAAACCACTTCTTCACAAGTTCCCGTAACATATGCCCATTAGCCAGCTTTGTATTTTAAAGGTTTTTCTCAGCACTAACATCAAAGAACAGGTATTGCTCTAAACCATTATCTTAATAAGATTTTTAGTGTTAAATAGAAATTGCATACAATTTAACACTACTCTAATAATATCATTTGCACAGATCTAAATTTGCAAGTGTTAGAATTTCAATGTAGATTTTAAACTTTTACATCTCTCACACTTTCACAGTTTCTTTCATATTGTAGAGCAAACTTACATATATGATTTCCATAAAATCAAATTACTTCCCCTGTTAATGACCAGATGTCTATGCTAAGTGTTGGAAACATTGTCTGCTTTTACATTTACATGTATGTTTTTTTCCATTCTCATGATATCGTGTTTTATATCTGAAATTAAAAAAAAAGAAGGTACTATTGAAACTAGGTTAGAGAAAGCAAAAGTAGAACACTTTGAAATCACTTCTCTCTAAAATTCGAGAGGGCCCACACTAATGCCACTTTCTCACTAAATTTCCCTAAGAAGTTTGGGACAGGCACTACAGAGTGGTTTCCCCAAATTCTCTAGTAACTCATTTCTCTACTGTAAAGTGGGAAACCTAAAGCTCCTTTTCCTAGATGCCAGAGAGGTTTCTGTGCAAGAGTATTAATGTCTTTTAAAAAATGGTGAATGAAAGGACATTACGTTTGGATCTTAGAATATTGAAACCTGAGGTTTTGACCACTTGCTCTTTTCTTTTTTCTTTCCCTTCTACCTGCTTAGGACACAGCCTGCAAACTTTCCCAAAGGACGAAAGAATTTGACGGGGATTTGTTCCCTGGCTACTACAATGTGCGCTTTATAATTCATACTTTATTGTTGGCAGAGTGTTTCCTACCTAATTGTTCCCACCCCATCCCAAACCTACACAGACAAAAGGCAAAATATCAATGCTATGAGGATAGAGTGGAGGTTGGAGGACGTAAGGTGTATGATGTGCAAGTGGAATTTCTATGTGAATCCCAGATGAAGATTTACCAGTTCAGCCGCGTGTTCTGTCACCACTCACTCACAGCTCTGCTAGTCACCAAGGAGCCTCCCCAGGGGGAAGAAAGGCCAACCAGGTGAGACAGCCCAGTGATGGAGCCAGTAACAACTTACTCGCCCTGTGAATAGATTTGCTCCCCAAAGGAAGCAGACAGGGCTCGGCTACACGTGTCTGGTTCCTCTTTGTAAACGCTGCACCAAGGAGGTGAGAGTGCTTTAAATCTTCAGCCTCATTCTGGCAGATCAGTTAGCAAGCAGTTGAGAATCAGAGGGAACGTAGAGAAAATCTTGCATGTTAGAAACCAGGAAGGTATTTTACCTTAATCTAGAAAAATGCTATTGATGTTACCTATTAATCTGAAAGGTACTTTATCACTTTAAAAAATAAATTTAAACATTTATTTGTCTTTCTTTAAGTGACATTCAATTATGTAAAAAAAAGAGATTTCCTTTATTCCCTGCCTCTATTTATAAAGTCATATTTTCTTCTTCATTAAAAAATTTATACTGGTGAATAGCAGCTGAAATTATTGACATTCATTGGCTAATATTCAAATTGCAAGAATATGTAAAATACATCATTATAAAAAGAAATGTGTATGACCAATATTGAGAAAAATGTGCTATTTGACTACAGAACATAACAAATGATAAGTATGACATACTTTTGGAAAAATTAGGTGAATCCTTAAATTCAACAGAATTATACCTGAAACCATAGATTTTTCATGAAACTTCTAAAATATTTTCTGAGTCTCCTATGTAAAGGACATATTAAAAAGTGAAAGTAATATTTATAATGATAACCAAAAGGATTTTGCCTTCCAGCTATCTTAATATTTCATAGCAAAAGCCCTTACAAGTCTTAGGGGATACTAAATTGGGGCTGTAACCCACTTCCTCAGACAAGGTCCATCATTGGCTAAAAACAGCCAATGGAAAGCATGGTCTCCAGGAAAACATGGTAATGAAATTTAGATTGGATTGCGTAAGGCACATTCTCTTTTCTCCCACATGCATTGATAAGAAAAAGATATACAACCAATATACAAATGAAAAAGTAATAGGTGAGAATTTAGAAATATGTTTTTTTCTGCTTGCTTCCTATAAGTTTTCTTTTTTAAAATATATTTTATTGATTATACCATTACAGTTGTTCTATTCCTCCCTTCATTCCCCTCCACCCTGCACACCCCCTCCCCCACCATTCTCCCCCTTTAGTTTATGACCACGTGTCTCAAGTTCTTTAGATTCTATATTTCCCCTACTATTCTTGCCCTCCCCCTATCTATCTTTTACCTACCATCTATGCTACTTATTTTCTGTATCTTCTCCCCCCTTCTCCTCCTCCCACTCCCCCGTTGCTAACCCTCCATGTATTCTTCATTTCTATGGTTCCGCTCCTGATCTAGCTGTCCTGCTTTTCTTTTAGGTGTGGTTGTTAATAACTGTGAGTTTGCTGTCCTTTCACTGTTCATATTTTTTATCCTCTTTTTCTTAGATAAGTCCCTTTAACATTTCATATAATAAGGGCTTGGTGATGATGAACTCCTTGAATTTGATCTTATCTGAGAAGCACTTTATCTGCCCTTCCATTCTAAATGAAAGCTTTGCTGGATAGAGCAATCTTGGATGTAGGTCTTTGGATTTCATGACTTGGAATACTTCTTTCCAGCTTTTTCTTGCCTGTAAGGTCTCTTTTCAGAAATTCGCTGACAGTCTGATGGGAACTCCTTTGTAGGTAACTGTCCCCTTATCTCTTGCTGCTTCTAGGATTCTCTCCTTCGTTTTCATCTTGGCTAATGTAATTATGATGTGCCTTGGTGTGTTCCTTCTTGGGTCCATCTTCTTCGGGACTTTCTGAGCTTTCTGGATTTCCTGGAAGTCTATTTCCTTTGCCAGACTGGGGAAGTGCTCCTTTATTATTTAAATAAATTTTCCACTCGTGGCTGTTTCTTTTCCCCTTCTTGTACCACTATAATTCAGATGTTGGAACGTTTGAAGATGTCCTGGAGTTTCCTAAGCCTCTCCTCATTTTCTTGTAACTTAACTTTTTTCTGTTTGGTCATTTCTTCCTTCCTTCTGGCCCACCCCCTTGATTTGAGTCCCAGTTTCCTTTCCATCACTATTGGTTCCCCCACCCCGGTGAACACCTAGGGCTCCACTCCTCATATGTAACAAGCACGAACAGTCCAAAACATGGCTCAAGAAGAACTCAAAGCCCCAGAGCTGATAACTCTAAGCGAAAAAGAAATAGCGAATCTCTCAGATGCATAGTTCAAAATAATGGTGATCAGGATGCTCACAGAACTGGTTGATTTTAGTCACAAATTAGAGGAACATATGAAGGCTAAACTAATTGAAATGCAGGGAAATGCACAGAGAAATATGTTTTTAAAATTGGAATAGGAAGTATATTTTAAGCTAGTAGATATGAAAAACAAAGACAAAAAGAAATTAATTAATACTTGGACTAAATTAAAAATGTAAGTATTTATAAAGTAAAAAGCAAAATTAACAAAACTGCAGAAAAAGTAGCATATCGTGATAGAATAGGTATAATGTATATAATACACAATATTTAATATTTAAATTTACATGGAATTTTCCAAGTCATAAGAAAACTCACCACTTCATGAAAATGGGCAAACTATTTGAATGCATAATTTAAAAAGATGTATTTCATATACCAAATAATATTTTGTAGTATTTCACAGCTTACCCTTGGAACATCTAGACAAGCCAAAAGTAATTTATTAATGGCACCAAAAAGCTCTGGATGTAGCTCAAACACACAGAGATCAACACTTTCCCCCTCAATATATTTTGGGAATTCTGGAATTGTGTAGGATGGTTGTTGCACAGCTAAGTGAAAACCTCTGAAAATGAGACTCATTATGCCAACATTTCGTTCACAAGGAGGAAATGAAATCTGTCAAGCTCACCAGCAAAGTGATCCAGTCCCTCCCCATTTGAGGGGAAGTGAAACTGAGGAAGAATAACTTGCATCTTCATTCTTATATTCAGAAGAGGCACATGGACCTCTGTTCACAGTCCTTTGGTCATGTGAACATATCTAAGTTCAAATTGTGTGGAGCAAGAGAATAAGTTAAACTGGATAAGTAACAATTACTTCCCTTATTATCACTTATCGGGGAATAATCTTTATTCTTTCCCAAACAAACTAAAGTATGTCCAACATTTTCCTCTTTGAAAAATGGCTTTCCCGTTGTTTAGATCATACTCATAACGCAGTACTCTCAAGTGGAAATGTTAAGGCAAATACAGTTATTATTAGTTCTAATGCATTCCATTAGTTAAGGGAAACAGTTTACAGTGTTTTTTTCTTTTTATAGCTCTAATGAAAGTAAAATTTTAAAAAATTGGGGTAGAAATAATTAAGTAAAAGAAGAACAATGCTAATCCTCTATAGCTTTTGCCACTTTTGCCATATTTGCATGTTTGTTCCTGAGGTGCATTTAGCAATTTTGCAGCCTCCTCACCTTCATTTCTAAGGACAGAGCAAAGTATTTCGAAAACTTTAGCCATATTGCTGTTAAGTCATAAAGGAAATAATTTTTTAATTTTTTCTGCATTTCTATTCCAGGAATACCTAACAATATGACCTAATGTCAAGGTCAAAATTAAAGAAAATAAGTGCAAGTGCAAGGACCACATACGCATATAGACACACACAAAATCACAGAAGTGTGTTTTCATCTGGGGAGATAAAAGTGCAGAGCTGAAAGACAGAGTGTAAGTCAATAACGTGAATATATATCCAGCTTACTGACGAATCTGCCGGCTCCCGAGAAAGCTGTCAATCCCTGATTAATGACGAGTGATATTTTGGATTCACTAACTCATATCTGAAGTGTCCTTGAGGAATTCTAGTTGAACGAGCCATGACGTAAAATTTCCCCCTAAGGAATGACTACATTATTCGAATGAATCTGTAGTCAACTTCAATATCAAATCCATGCAATCAATATAAAAGATTTTAAAATATACCTTGACTGTTCAGAAAATTATAAATTTTGCATATACTTTTTAAATTTTTTAAATTCACTAGAACCAGTGATAATTTTACCTTCCATTTTTACAGTGCTATTTAGCTGTTTTTTCCAATAGACACAAGAACCTATCTTTAAACCAGTTTTTTAATAGGAGAATATTTATTAATATTTTCAATCTTATTTAAATAATGATTAGCTTAGAAAATAGTTCCCTCTGATTTACTGAATAAAATAGTGATGATGATAAAAACAGTTGACATTATAAACATGCTCCGTAACTAGCATTCTTAATGTGATTTCCCTATATTAATTGCATAAATTATTTCACAACTTTCATTTGCCAATTAGAAAAACAAATCAGGTAAAATAACTGAGTAACTTAATCAGGATTATATGCAACAACATTTGAACCAGAGTCCTGCTGGAAAAGCTATGCTTTTTGCTGATCTAGTACTGTTTCCTCCCTTTAAATTAGTCAACTTATAATACAATTGAAGTATATAAATGTATAAGAAAGTTATTGTAAAATGTTATAAAAATAAAATACTCAATTAGATAAATGAATCCTTCACTCATGTTTTGAATGCAATGTTTCCAAGATGACATTTAGTTGCCGATATTTTAACTGCCAATATTTTAACTGCCGATATTTTAAAACTAATATTTTAATTGACATTTGTAATGGGATGAATTTCTACAAAACACTAGGATACTTTTATAATTTTGGAAAAAAACAAGCAACTTTTTTGGCAAATGTTCAGTTTATACAAGGAGTTCATTTAATATTGTTTAATTAAATTCTATTTCCTCTTTATCTATGCTCATTTATTTCCAAGTCTAAAAGAAAATTAATAGCTTGAATGCCCATTTGATCACCTGCCTACTGACCTTGTGTCAGTATCTTCACTTGGCTTTATTGTTTTCCACATGAGACCCAACTCCCCGGTAGGCCAATTTAAACAAATCCATGCACAGTATTAATTAGATGTACTAGTGAATGCAAAAGCCAAAGTTCCTAATGTTTGCCAAAGTTTCTCTGCAGCAAAAGATCAGTTTTCTGCCTTTGACAAATCTATGCTTTCTCCTAATGTGGTCTATTCATGCACAGGTTTCTTCATCCCCAAATACGAGTCAATCATTCTTAGGCTCCTTCACATATTTCCTCTTCATCTGATTAAGACTAATTAATGCCTAGAGTCGACAATGATCTGTTCACAGAAAACTATTCTTTGGAGAACTAGAAATTGAAGGTAAGAAGCGTCATAAAGAGTAGTGTTACATAAAATGCTACATTTGAATAAATATGGACTAGTAAAGAGGTTATCCACAAATATAACAAGCAAGATAAAAATATGTTGTTTTTATATAGTAATCTTTGTCTTAGTCAACTGATAATATGGAAACAGCCATTACTTAGTTGAATTTTAATATAATAATGAGTTATAACACTTGCAATGGGACAAGTGTGATGCATATTTTAAAGTATCCTATGTATTCTTTTATATATGATTATAAGAAAATTGACTTGCTATAATCAAATTCATATAGCAAATTCATTCATATGTTTTGATCTATAGCTTTTAAACATATAATTAATAATATACTAATTACTTCCATCAGATGATTCTCATTCTGAGGTAGACAGGGCTTCCTCCTTGCTTTCATCCCTGCTGCCTTCATTAACGTCCACCCATGGCTTTCTTCTACTCTCTCCTTTCCTTACTTTCTTCCCTGCACCCTCCTTCCATTTTTCTCTTGTTTTTTTGCCTTCTCTCTTTCTTATTAATTTAATTTGATAAATAATTTAAAATTCTTAGAATGTTATATTAAATATAATTTAATAAAATAAAATCAATTTTAATGAATTTAATTAGTAAATCATTACTTTGCCTGAACCCATCAGAGAACTGATGTCGCACTCAGAAATACTGAGGGAGACAGAAAACTATAGGAAGAAACAGAGCCTGAGCATTTTCCTATTTGGGACAGTTGTCACCAAATGATATACAGTTGGCACCTGAACCACACCCTGGGTAAGGGGCACCCACCCAACCTCCAGCACTGCCTAGTCAAAAATCACCATGAGTTTTTGACTCTACAGTCAGCTCTTGCACCCACAGATTCAATGAACAAGAGATACAAACTCAGGGAATCATCTGAGAATCTGCACTTGGGAAAGCAAAGACGCTGTTTTCTACCCCTGGGAGTCAAATTCATGGATGGAAAACATTTAGACGTGAAGGGCCAACTGCTTTTGTTGAAAAAAAAAAAAAAAACTTCATGTAAGTGAACCCCTGCAGTTCACCCTTGTGTTGCTCAAGGGTCAACTGTATAGCTAAGTAAGACTAAACTAGACTATTTTAATAATCTCTCAAAGATGAATATTGGCTAGCAAGGGAGTGTGAAACTACAGCAGGCAGAAATCAGGTATGCTGGAATTTATCCTTTGCCAGAACTCACAGGGAAGATCGGAATGAGTCCTGAGAACACTTCCCCCAACGCAATGGCCTATGTACCGTAGCAGCAACCTTAGCCCCAAATCCACCCAGAACGTTCTCTGTGAAGTCTGTTAGGGGTTAACAGGCTTAAATCCAGGAGGGGAAGTCATCAACATTTATGGCCGGAAACCACACCTGGAAACCCACAGCAGTAAGAGGAAGGGAAGAGCTGCTCCCAGCCAAAGTCAGTACGTACTTTTCTGCCATGATGCGTAGGAGTAAAGCCCAGGGCAGTGACTGCTCCAGGTGAAAGACAGCTCTGCTTTCGACTGGGTTTCAGCCAATGCAATGCATCTCGAACAGCTGACCTCTGCAACTGTGAGGTGATGTGTACTGTTCTGACACTGGACTCATGGTAATTGGATATAGCAGCAATAAGAAGCTAACCCAGAGGTCATTCGAATATTTTACCCAAACTCTCTTGAAGTTTACTCACCTTCAGTTTGGGAAAGTTTTGATCACGCCTCAATATTTTTAGTTTTTACTGGGTACTAATTTTTCCAAATCTCTGTCTCTGTCTCCATAACATTCTCCTTTATCCCTTCCTTTTATTTTTCTTTCTCATGCACAACACATTTACTTCTTTGATCTCAAACTAAGATCAGTTTTCAACTTCTATTCTCTGCCAACCAAACATATTATCAAATGTCTCTAAACTCCCATTGCATATATTAGTTGCACTACTTAATTCATTATATCACATGTCAATGAATTGCCACTTTTCCTTTATCTGTTTGTCTTATTTATGTCTACAGATGTTATTTTGTTTGTGATATAGGTGCAATTCTCAGCTTCTCATTCATCTTTTGCATTTATGTTCCTGGATAAATCTTGGTTTTGAAGTTCCAATTTCACCTGAGTTACTTCTGCTTATTTTATTTTATTTTTTTTACATTTTTAATTTATTTTTTATTTAATTCTTATTTAAGTACAGTTTTCTGTTTTATATATACTTCTGCTTATTTTAAAAGTTTTTAAATTAGCTGTGAAAAATATTGAGCTAAATCTCTAAATATAATATAGAAAGTTGTTTTAGAAAAATGTCATAGAGAGAAGCTCCCTCTAAATTCAGGTATAGAAAGAGAATGAATTTTCTTTATCTTGTTGGCTAGTTCTGTACCTACCTGATATGCTTAAGGGGCAGTGATAAATTCTTGATAAAGTGTAGAAAGAGAAAGACTCTTTTCAAAGATAGAGTTGGTGAAACATATGGCAATAATAACAATATAATCAATATCCAGAGAAAAGATTGCTTTGGGAGGTCGGTCAAGATTTCAAAAACAAGCCAGAAAGTTAATCAACCCATTCAACAAACTCAGAAGGCAGGATAATAAAGAGTTTTGGGTTGGTGAAAAGCTTTCGCCCACAGTCAGGAGGGGTGAAAAAGGTGACCAGGAAAAACTGTACATGCAATTTTAGACACCCTGTTGTAGTCAGGTCTCCTAACTGCAAAATGCTGTAACCTGGACTTAGGAAAGCCACAAAGCAAAGGGTTCTTTTTCAGGAACCTAGCATCCCAAGAGGCCTTGTTGATCGTAGAAAGTAACATGCAAACGTTAAAGCTCAACGTTATCACTACAAGTTAGAAGCCTGAAGGATGGGCCTCTGATACCTTTGCAATGCCTTCAAAATTGACAAATGGCTAGTTTTTATTTTAAAAAACAAAAGCACAGATATTAAACATTTCCGTATGATCTATCTAAATATGAATTAATTGAGTTTACCTTGAGACAGCTTATCACTGTGTATCAGTAGCAATAGTATTTATGAAAACATCGGTAATAACATGGGAATGAAGCTGTGGTTATGGGAAAGGGACCCCTGAGCACAGAGAGAGGCTGTGATGCTGGAGGAGGCAGCAAGTCAGTGAGACCCCCATCAGGCTGAACACCCATTTCAGGGCAGAAGAGTCTTCGAGGTTTTGGTAGTTTGTTATCGTTAAATAGGTATTGTTCAGGGATCCAATTCCTTGGTTCATTTATCATCATCATCTAATGTAGATTATGGCTAATGATGGGTAAATATGCAGTGGTGATTTGGTTTGGGGGGATGTTTACTTGTCTGTTCAACATGAAGTTTTGTTAATACAGTCACTTTTCAACCTCCCTGAAGTTGCAGTGATTTATATCCATGTAGGTTTTTTTTTAAAGGTGAAGATTAATTTCGTGTCATCAATTTACTTTTCCATGGAATAATTAAGGATACAAGATGTTACCTTAAAATGTAAGAGGGAAAAAAATTAACTCCCAGAAAAATAACCTAGACATTAATTTGGATTTTATTTTTCCACTGAAGAGAGAACTTTAAGTGTACATAGGTTTTTAATTTTCCTGTAAAATAATATAAACTTAAAATATATTTACTTCTTACCATATACATTTATAATAATGAAATGCATGGCATTTTCCCTCATTTTATTACTTATATTAGTTTTTATTGTTTTCGACATTATTTTGTTACCAAGTGCATTTGTATAGCCCCCTATCATGTATCAGGGGTAGGTTTTTTAAAAAGCTTTTACAAATTATTGATTCAAAATAATAGAATTCTACTTTTGGCATGACACTAATTTTTCACTCTATAAAGATATACAAATGAGTTTGGAGAACCATTCTACTCTTCAAGTCAACAATGAGTTCTTCAGAAAACGAAATACTGATCTGAAGTTTTGCCTCACTCTATCCGTAATGTTAAGTTACTCTAAAAAAGTTGTTGTTTTATTTCAATTAATGTTTCCCATTTCTTTATTCACTCTTCTATCTGACATACCCAAAGACAGAAGAAACTTAACAATGTATACCAGCAAAAAGTATACAGCACAGCTATGGATACGATCTGGCAAAAAAATTATAAATCCTCTTCTTTACAGATGTATATTTTTATGTCTACTTTAGCAGTGCAGGGTTTGAGGGCCCTGGAAGAAGACACAATGAGCAAGCACTGATTGAAGAGATGTTGAAACATCCATGGTGTTTTTCAGGTCATGCCTGGAGTTTCTTCATGTGTTTGCTGCTATCACTTTTATTGCAAATATACATAAAATGCGATAGTCCTTAATGTCTTCATCAATATATTAGAGGCTCAAAATGCATCCATTTTAGGATAACTATGAATGTATTTTCCACAAAAATGGAGGTTTTAAAAGAAGAAAATGATCGCCTTTACGTGCTGTTTTTCTTTAGAGATTAACTGTTTTTCTTTAGAGATTACAAGCTCTAGTCTTAGAAGAAACCTGTGAGGTAATATTTTACAGTCTAACGTTCAGTCTAAAGCAAGTCACTTCTCAGTCTCCTTTCAGCCACTTGATAAGCATTTTCAGTGATAGAGAAATCCAATTTCTCATGAAGTGTTCTCAGTATCATTAGACTGCATTATATTCTGTTTCCAATAAATGGATGTCCTTTACCATTCTGGTTACCTTTCTCTGGTATTTGGAATGGTCCCAAGGTCCCGTTTACTACTTAGATATGTGGAACACACACCCCTATTATCTTTCTTCATTCTGGACACTAAGCTTTTATTCATATAACCAGAAAACTCATCATCTTCTTATAAAATTGTCATAGTGCTGCTAATAATTGTATCTATCTTCTTGAACCCTAAATCTATCGTCATTATGGTCACTACCCCATCATATACTTTCACATTGCGTTCCCCTAACCACAGTGTGTGCAGAGCATGCCCCTCACGGCAGGCCCATAGAGCCTGTAACAAAGTACATATCCTGCTGTGTCTTTTCATGCCCTGAAGGGAAGTCACAAACCCTGGGTGTGGAGATTTGAGATTAAGTCTGAGATCAGATGAATGAAAGGCCTGGCTATTGCCACGTTCAAAGGTACAACAGAAACTAGGGAAAGTTATAGGATAAAAGGTGAGTCTTGGGAAGTCGTTATTTCTGGAATTGAGCAAATTAATTTGAGAAGAGGTGGTATCCTTTGCAAATTTAGTGAGGATGGGAAAAAAAAAGTGTCTCAAGAAAGAACCTTTCAAAAGCAAATTAATATCAATAAACCCGAAGCCTCACTCTTTCCAAACACAGTGTATTTTATTATGAGAACTTCACTCTAATGTTGGAACAAAGAAACTAAATAAGCCTCTTTTCCTCTTTCTCCACAAATCATTGCTTTATATTGCAGTCTGGAAAAACAACCACAAATAAAAATAATAAAAAATAGAAAAACATAAAAACAAAACCTCATATCCATTCAAAGTTATTTTAAAAATATGAAAGTCAAAAAACTTTCAGCAGATAAAAATGTTCTAACCTAATCTTAACATAAAAAAAAATTTAATGCAACATTGCAATATGAATTAAGTATAACAAACAAACTACTATAAATGTGGGGGGAAAGGACAAGTATTCAAAAACTAGTAATGAAATACAAACTGAAACGCAAGTGTGAAGGAAACGTTGACAATTATATTATTATATGCAGGGCCCTGGGGAGTCAAAGGGGTCCAGAGGCTGTACTTCCCAACTCATAGATACCCAGTTTGGACTTTTGACTTGATCTGGCAAATCAACTGTGAGCACAAGTTCATGTTGTCATCTTCAAGAAAAAGTTTGAAGATTTAAGATACGGACATTTGTGCTCTGTTTTGCCCTAGGCCATAATGGCTAGAATTTGTCCTGATAGTCTCTGCTCAACGGTAGAAGCAAAACAGCCAAGGTTGAGCCTGAATAGGTCTGGAGACATCAGAGACTGCTTATCACCTGCTCCAACTGCTCGGCTCCCCTTCTTTCTGTGTGCAGTTATGGTCTTGGGGTGTTTTCTCAACCAGTTAACAGAAAGAACAGAGCAGACCTGAATGGAACTGAATGATGGAACTGAATGATGGAACTGAATGATGTATGATATGAGTGAAAAGGTGTTCCCCTAAAGACCCACTTAGTTGAGGCCATGAAAAACAATAGTGGGAAAAACCTCCCAGTGGGAAGGACTTCAGATGATAAAATTAAATACACCCACCCACCCACCCACACACACACAATTTCCCTTTTCCCGAGAAACATAATACAGCATTGCCCTACAAATACCATTTTGGAAGAACTGGTTCTAGGTGATGGACCCCCAAATTCTAAATCACAGTGGTTTTATAGGAGAGGGAAGCTGTTACCCCACCCATCCTGAGCCAGGTGTAGAGAAACCTTACCACCTTATTCCAGGTTCTTACACTGAGAATATAAATAAGTGTCTCTAGGAAAGACGTGAATGATACCTTCCTCTTCAGAATCCAGAAAAACCACCATGGTCCTGGGTCTCTGACCCCTTGAAAAGGAAACACCTTTGGAGAGGAAAACCTCTCATGTTCTTTTACTACCTGATGGGTCAAAATTCAGCGTCTAGAAATTGTTCTTTGAGAAACATTTTGTCTTCAGTCACATATCATCTTCCTTAGGAACTTAACAGGCAGAGAGTTACCTTAGTGAGCAGCCCTGCTTCTTATGTCTGCTTGGGTTGTTGGTAAATGCAGAATCCTGGCAAGGTGTGGGGGAGAGGGAGCAGAATGATCTCTGAGTGTTATTTCCCTCGCTCCCTCTTGAGATCATGTTGGTTTGTAGCATCCCTTGGCTGAAAATCATTGTTTCTCTCAATGCAGCCCTCTGCGCATAAACTACTCTTTCCAGTGTTCAGTAACCTCTGCCCTCCTTAACCATTTGCACTTAGACATGATAAATTTCCATTTTGTTAACCTCACCTTACTGCTTTCTCTCTGCCTCATGGCTTCCCTATGTACATGAATGCACTTTTTAAAATACCCTATTGTAAATAAACTCTCATAATATCTTTGAGTGAGCCATCTTCATTCTCATTTTGTCTTGTTTTTAAAATCACCTTTGTTTATAAATTTTTAACTAGCCAAAACACATGTAGGATAAACACACTGAGTTTATCACTATTTTTTTCTCTTCACATCGTATATATTTTTTCTTTAGTGCTGTATCTTAGCTTCGCATGTTTAGTAGCATTTGTTTTAATTTTCCACATACGCAGGTGATCACATCATCCATGATTTCCTATTTGTTTTTGAGAAAATTAGCTGAATATTTCTTAATACTCCCTACTTTATCTGACTTCTGCTTCCTTTCTTGTCCTAAATCTTCTTGGAAGATATATTAGTCTGCTAGGGCTACTATACAAAATACTACAGATTTGGTGTCTTCACCAACAGAAATGTACTTTCTCACAGAACTGGAATTGAGGAGTCCCAGATCAAAGCTCCTGCTGATTCAGCTGGTGGTAGGAGCTCTCTTCCTCCTTGCAGGCTTGCAGATGGTCCTTACAAGGACCAGCTGTGTGCTCACAAGGCCTTTCCCATGTGTGTGCACAGAAACAAGGCCCGACCTCTGGCATCTCTTCCTGTGAACACTAATCCTATGAGGTCAGGGCCCCACCCTTATGACCTTATTTAATCTGAATACCTCCTTAGAGGATCCACTTCCAAATACAGCCACAGTGGGGCCTGGGTTTCAACATATAAATTTTAGCAGAACACAAACTTTCTGGCTGTAACAGACTTGGCAGAGCATCAGAACACTAGTCTCTATTCAAATATGTTGAGGCGTATGTGGTGTCCTTGGATCCTTAGGGCCTGAGTGACACAAGCTTAGGGTCTTGGGCTTCGCTCTCATTTCTAAGACCCTGCACTAGGGTCTTTCGCATTAATCCAGGAGTTTGTTCCACTCTTTTGAGTGTCTGTCATCTTGTACGATCCACTTCTCTTCAAATGTCTAAGGATGTGTATTATATTGTCCAGAGTATCTTTTCCAGAAATTTTTGTGAGCATCTTCCACCAGGAAACTACTCTTCGAAGTATCCTTTCATGATTTTTAAAAATATAATATTTTTATAACTGCAGTAACTATTGAAATCAAATAATGAGAATCTTTCCCTAACAACTAAAATTTAAAAGCAAAATAATAACAAGAAAATAAAAAAGTACTGCACTCTGCCATCTGCTTGCATTTTTGTTTAATGTGCCAAATTATAATTTGCAGACGTAAATTGATTTTTAAGCTACAAAATTAAACTTTGAAACAAAAAAGACTTCATTTGCAAAATACTAATGCTGACTTAGACCTTATTGGCGGTAAAATTTTGGATGTCAGAAGGAGGGCTAGAACAGCGTCGGAGATAATATACCACGAATTAGCATCTAAGCAAGTGCTGCCTAATTTGTTGAAAACTGCATATAAAAGACTCTTGCACTTGTCATCTCAATGGCAGTTCCTCAACTCATTTTAATGCTCTTTATGAGCAATGAATAATCCTTTACAAAATTTATTAGATAAAACATAACACTTTACTAGCAGTAGTCTAAAGGACTAATCCAAATTTTGTGTGTTTGCAAAAACAATAGGAATGCATTAATGGCAATCCCCTATAAACTCAGTCAAAGAAGGCAAATAAAGATGTGTCCCCACAGCCTTTATCTTCATCACGTGTTACCTTTGAATGTGTAAAGAACAGTTATTTTGTGCTTTGCCTTTAAATTGTATTTCCCTAAGCTCCTTTCTTAGATAGCTTGTACTTACTTATTTTTCAGTTTGGATAGCCTAATTCTGGATTGCCTTCAGAGAAAATGTGTGTTGTTCAGGGAGGAAGAAATCTTTAAGCATAGAGGTCAATGGCTGTATTGAAGACAGCTAGAACATCTTGGCTCACAGGAAGATAGCTTTATTTCAAGGAACATTTATTATTACAACAACTAAATATGGCATTACTTCAGCTGGGCAAAAGTGATAGAGTGCCTCCTATAAATATTAATAACTTCACTGTCTTTATCTTACGTGTGCATTTCCCCTGATATGTTTGAATTTATCAAAAGTATTTTTAGAATTAGTACCCCCTAGCAAAAAAGCATATATTTAATGTAGATTCTGAGTGAAATTATTACAAAAGCATTTTGAGACCCTTAAACATTTCATAGGAGAAAGCGCAAGACACCACATATCATTTTGATTTTCTACAGAGCCATTCCTTTGCCTGTGGGTAAATATTTGAACTGGAGAGAGCTTTCTCACAAGTGCATTAGACTTGATGAGGTTATGACAAAGACTTCACTTATGCTTACTTTCTTTTATTGCTTTCTATTGAAGAAAACAAAGTGTAGGGTACTGATTTCCTCAAATCCATGGAAATTTATACAAAGGCAAAGAATATGCTATTACTATAGTTGTAAATAATGAAACCAAAGCTTTTGTGGATTATTTTCCATGCATTTTGTATGTCTCTTCTGACGTAAAAAATAATATGTTAGATTTTTCTATGGGTTTTTATTATATCCGAAGGCTTTCACTATGTATTTGCAGGTATATATGTGTACATGCATGCATACGTTGTATATGCATGGCTGTAGATAATATTGACATAGATATGTACAGAGACATAGTTTATAGAACATGTCTTACTTCACAATAAAAACCAATAAACAGGAAAAAACATGTATTTACTAATATAATATACACTAACTACATATAATTTACATTTATTTATAAATTATTTGGCATTATAAGCAGAAAACATTTTGTATATTTTAATTTTTAAAGTGAATTAGGATTATATTGACACACTTTTTCCAGAACATATCATAAATGTTTGAAATGACTGTATATTTTATTTACTGATAATATATTTATTTGGTTACTCATATATTGTATTTAATTTTAATTATTTAATGTAGTTTAATATAATATTTCAAACCAACAATGAACAAATAGAATATGAAATTAAAATCACAATACCATTTACACTTGCATCCTAAAAGATAAAATATTTAGGTATAAATCTAATATATATATTTGTATATAATATATAAGATCTATACCAGAATAACTAAAAAGTCTGATGAAAACATTTTTAAAAACTAAATAAATGGAGAGATAGTCTATATTAGTGGATAGGAAGACTAGATATTATCAACATGCCAGCTCTGAAATTCATCTATACATCAGTGTAATCCCAATAAAAACTCCAGAAAATTATTTTATATTGACAAACTGATTTTAAGTTTATGTGGAGAAGCAAAAGACCCAGAAAGATAACAAAATATTGTAAGAGAAAAGTAAAGTTGGGAGACCAATTCTATCTGACTCTCAAGAGTGACTATACAGCTTCAGTAATAAAGACAATATTGTGTTGGTAAAAATAAACAAATAAGTACATAAACAAGTAGATCAGTAGAACCAATGAGAGCCCAGAAATAGATTTTCATGAACACAGTCTTCATTGACAAAGGAGCAAAGGCAATAAATGAGGCACAGATAGTTTCTCTAACAAATAGTGCTAGATCACCTAGAACTTGTAAAAAAATGAATCTAGACAGCAGACCTTATACCCTTTCAAAAACTAACTCAAATGGATTGTAGATCTAAATATGAACACAAAACATTAAAACTCCTAGAATTTTTTTAAATGGAGAAAACCTACATGGTCTTATATATTATATACACTGATATCTTTTTAGGTAAAACTTGAAAGAAACAATCTACACGAGAATTACTTGATGCCCTAAAATTCATTAAAATTAAAAATTTCTGCTCCGCCATAGATAATATCAGTAGAATTAGAAGGTGGGTCACAGAAAAGGAAATAAAAATATTTGCAAAAGACATATATGATACAGAAGCATCAAAAATTCACAAATAACTCTTAAAATTTAACAGAAACCAAACAAACCACCTGATGAAAATGTGGGCCAAAGGTTCTTTAGCACAGGAGGTACACAGATGACAAAGAAACATCTGAAAAGATACTCAACATCATATGGTGTTAGGGAAATGTAAATCAAAGCCACAAAGAAAGGCCACTGCACACCTGTTAGAATGTCCAAACCCCGGAACACGGCCACCACTGAGCGCTGGGAGAGATGCGGAGCAACAGGGATGTTCCTGAACTGCTGGTGGGAAGGCAACTGGGCACAGCCGCTTTAGAAGACCGTCTGGTGGTTCCTTACCAAACTAAAAATACTGTTACCTTGCAATCTCTCGGTCTGCTTGCTTGCTGTTTACCGGAAGGAGTGGGCAACTCATGTCCCTACAAAGGCCTACACAGTAATGTTTATAAAATCAAGTAAGACAACCTTTATTTGATGGATAGACTAACTGTGCTGCTCTTGACCATGGAAGGTTGGTTATTCAGCTCTAAGATGAAATGAGCTACCAAGATAGAAAAAGACATGGAGAGAACCTAAATGCATATTGCTAAATGAAAGAAGCCAGCCTGTGCGGGCTGTCCATACTGCATTATCCCAACTCGATGACATTCTGGAGATGGGACATCATGGAGAAATAGAAAAACTCAGTGGCTGTCAGGGTAGGAAATGACTAGGAGGAGCACAGAGGATTTTTAGAGTAGTGAAAATATTTTGAATGAATGGTGTTACAATGATGGATATACATCATCATATATTTACCTAAGCCAATTAAATGGACATCAAAATTGAACTTTTAGATACACTATGGAGTTTGAGTGATTTTTATGTGTCAATGCGTGTTAATCTCCCCCCCCCTCCCCCATAGGTTTCTTTTTGGTGAGTAGCAGTAGCTACTGTCCAGTAGTAAGGGGTATATAAAAAATCTCTATACAGTCATTTTAGTTTTATTAAACACCTAAAACTGTTCTAAGTTGTCTTTTAAAATATATTTCTCTAAACAATTTGTCATATCTATGAAGTAGAAAACAAATAAAAGACAGCATTTATAAAACTAGCGGAAAATATGTAATACCTACTATTTGGTATATTAATCATCAGGGAAATGCAAATCAAAATAGCTTGATTTTTCTTATTTATCGTGGTATAACTAATACTTAGCTTCTTCAGCCTCCTGCCATTCTAGTTGGCCAGAAACATAACTCGTTTTTCCATTTTGAAAGCCAAGAACACTGACAAGCTACTAAAGTCCTTTTCAAATGTCATCAACTTTACAACATAGTCAACCACCTCTGCATGGCACTTGGTGACAATAACATAAATTGTTATATCAGGTCCATCTGAAGAGTATACTGATTTTAAAATGAGCTCTACAGCCATGGCTGCTGAATCTCAGTGGATTGAATGCCAGTCTGCAAAGCAAAGTGTCACCAGTTCGATTCCTAGTCAGGCCAAATGCCTGGGTTGCAGGCCAGGGTCCCAGTATGAGGTACACAAGAGGCAACTGCACATTGGTGTTTCTCTCCCTATCTTTCTCTTTTCCTTCCCTTCTAAAAATAAATAAATAAAAATAAAAAATTAATAAAATTACCTCTGTCAAGCTCTACTTAGCTTATTTATATTGCTGTCTCTCCCCACTTTCAGATTGCCTCGAGTAGGAGAGAGCTCTTCTGAATTTATTACTGCATAACACATTTTTCATCTGGGTCTTTTAACAAGTTTCCATCAGGACTGGAACTAACTATTCAGAGATGTGTATTGCAGAAAAAGATTTACTCTTTAACACAGATTCTGACATACTATTCTCAAAATACATCAACTCTTTCTACTAGTAAAATTGTGATTACTTAAGATAACATACTGTATAACACATGTAGCCCTGGATTTTTATTGATGTAATAACTTTTCACTCCTCTAACTTTACTATTTCATTCAATTATTGAGTATTTCTGATGTCTGCTAGTTATAAGCCATATGAAAGCACAAATTGTATTTTATTCATTTGAACTAAAGAGATAAATATTATAGGAAAATGTGTTTCGGGCAGATGGGATATGAGAAAGACTTTGAGATAAAAAATGGCAATCTAGGAAATGAATTTTTGTGGAACTGATGCAAATTAAGCAAGAAGAAGATATATTTGGACAGTTAAGCAGGCATTTTTGTAGGGTATACTTAGAAAGATTCGTTTTCATCTAATTTTAATTGGATACTGTTGGCAATATTTAAGTGGGAGTATTCCCTTTTAGCTTTTACATTTTCAAAAGAACATTTTACAACTATGTAAAGAATGCAAGTAGGTATGTGCAAAAACAGAAGTTGCGGCCTTCAGTAAAGAGATGCATTAGTCCCGAATTAGTACATGGCCATACAGATGAATGTTCACGGACATATTAATTATGATGTTATAATTGAGAAAAGTGACTAATAAATTAAGTACAGTTTAAGAAAAAGAAAGAAATCAAGTTAACCATTCTTTCTACCTTAAGCGTCTAAGCAAATTTGTGATCATTTTCTTACAACAAAGATTAAAGAGGTGCAGGTTGAGGGAATAAAAAAAGTTCATATTTCGTTTAAAATCTGACTTCAAGGAAATGTAACTTCAGAAGAAAGCCATTTTTCCTTGTGCCAAGAGTAGAATTAATTTTTTTAATTTATTAATTCAAATATTTCTAACATTTACAAAATCAAAAATAGAATTACTCCAAATCCCAAGGTTAAATAATCTTCACGATAAAAATTTGTATAAACACAATTCACGACAGAAGGACTT
This sequence comes from Sturnira hondurensis, assembly GCF_014824575.4. Taxonomy (NCBI): domain Eukaryota; kingdom Metazoa; phylum Chordata; class Mammalia; order Chiroptera; family Phyllostomidae; genus Sturnira; species Sturnira hondurensis. The sequence continues at coordinate 20,819,182 of NW_028087015.1, read as the reverse complement.
GAGCACCAGGAAGTTAATTGGGGGAGTTTTAATAAGAAATAGACCTGCCCTGGCTGGTGTAGCTCAGTGGGTTGAGCACAGGCCTACGAACCAGAGGATCGCGGTTCGATTCCCAGTCCGGGCACATACCTGGGTTGCAGGCCAGTTCCCGGCAGGGGACACAGGATACATTGTGTGTCCTCGGCAGAGGCAACCATACATTGATATTTCTCTCCCTTTCTCCTTCCCTTCCCCTCTAAAGATAAATAAATAAAAATATTTTTTTAAAAAAGAAATAGACCTGCCAGCAGGAATGAATACACACTTCTGCTGGTTAGCGTGGTTTCTGTCTAGAGAGAACGCTAAGTAGGATGCCAATTTATAATCCACAGATTTCATGGTAAACTGGGAATTAGGACACAATCAAAGTGTAATGGAACTAAAATAGGGATATAACTTTCTCTTGATGTGTACAGAAGTAGCTGGATTACAGAAAAATGAAGAATTGAGGATGACACCATTTTTCTTTAGAACACTAACTTCAATATAGTTATAGATGCTTTCATCCCTGTTGTATCTGAAGTGGGAAAGGCTGGGGGTGGTGGGCTGGGATGGAAGTAAAAGGCAGAAAATTGTATTTGAACAATAATTAAAATTTTAAAAACCTGTCAATAAACAAACAAATAAATAAATGTTGTTCATGGTATTATAAAGCAAAAATTAACATGAAAAACATTCTCAAGGGCTTAATTCATTGTAATAAACATCAGAGCCTGCTCTATATTTCCTCAAATCTGAAAGATAAATGTGGGTTCTTTTCCAGAGTCACATAAAATTCTACCTGCTCTAACAGTAGGTGAATAATGAAGCCTTCTCTCTGTGAGTGGAAACTGATTAATTGGTTGAAAACACAGAAACAGGGTGCAACAGTCTTTATTTTGAGAACCTAATGATTGCATGGTTTCTTTTCAGTAATGAAAACTTCCTTTTTTCAGAATAAAACGTTATATAAACAGAAGCCTAAAAATCCATATGAACACTCCGAATAAGTTGGTACAGAGAAGAAAAATAGTAATTAGTTGTGATTTCAGTTCAAATGAAAGAGATTTAGTTGCTTAAAAACAATAAGAAGAAGCTGCTATTGGGGCCCACATTTCTTGCTATTGTAATAATTACATATACACAATTCCTTTTGGTCACTTGGTGTTTTTTATTTTGTTTTGTTGTCTTCAGAGGGGATTTATACTAGTGCTTAAGATGAAAAAGTGGAACCGAATACTAAAACTAAAAGTTGGCTCCACATTTATCACATATATTCATGCTGGTTTTTGTTATTTGCTAATTATCTCCTGCACATTAGTCATCCCTCTTTAATTAAACTCCAACATTTTGAAAATAGGGACTAAATCTAATGCTTCTTTTGTAATACTTTTTTCTCAGTGGTCAGCATGTGTGAAAGTCCTAGTAACAACTAGTTAATCGATCAGTCAAAATATATTTATGGATATGTTCCAAGGGACCGAAACGTGACTTAATAGAACTCTAGTTTTATGATAGTCTATCTCCAATTCCTTTCATAAATTTTCTTTTTTTAATTTAATTCTTGTTCAAGTACAGTTTTCTGTCTTATATTCCCAGCCCTGCCTGGCCCAGTGCTCCCCACCTCCCTCCCATCTCCGCCCCCCACCTTAGCTATTGTCCATGTGTCCTTTATACTTGTTCATGTGAGTCCATCCCCTTTCCCCCTGTGATTCTCTCCCTTCTCCGCTCTGATAAATTTTCTTTTTGAAAAAAAAAAGAAGAAAAGAATGGGTTTATACTTTAGTGTGCAATTTCCTTGTTATAATTCCACTTTAATAATCCTAATTGAAATATATAAGTTGTATTTACCACAAAGTAATTACAGATACCATGTCGGTGATATATTTTAAGAAATATAAAATCTTTCCTTCATTTCATACAACTGAAAATATTACATGTCTTTACATAAACAATTCTTAGCTACATTTATCTGCCTCAAACACAAAACTCATATTAGTAATTGAAAAGTCAAATTAAGCATAACGTTTTGAAACACCAGACTAGAAGAGAAATGTTCTTTCCCCATACCACATTTTTAAAGCAGTTGCCTTTAGGCTTACTGACTGTGCCCATTGCTATTTTTGTGTTTTCCGGTATGTGTGTAGCAAATCTTAATAGTCATTCCCTTAAACAAACCAGATACAAAAGTAAGTGTATTCGCAAATGAAGCCTGAACTCAGAGTTCAAATTTCTCTCTAAAGAAATAAAATGACTCGAAGAGGTGACACCTGCTAGGTCACACTATTAGCAAAAGCCAGTGGGAGGCACGCGAGAGGCGATCATACATTGATGTTTCTCTTCCTCTCTTTCTCCCTTCTTTCGCCTCTCTAAAAAAATAAATAAAATCTTTTTATAAAGCAAAGACTTGTTTCTTAGGAGCCACTACATTCACCTTCCCCCTTGCCTGTCAGTAACTCATAGCCACTACCTCACAGGAAAAAGGGAAGTCTATTTTCACATGGTCCTGCTTCCACCTGCTGTTGAAGCCCTGTGTTGCCAGCCTTACTAAATTCCAGGTATATACCTAAGTTTCTTGTTCCTAAATCACTTTCAAATGCGGTGGACTAAGCCTTATTTCCCACTATAATAGTTTTCTATTACTGCTGCAATAAATTATCATACATCTGGAGAGTTTCAGCAATGCTTATGTACTCTCCCCCCACCCTTTTGTGGATTAAAAGACTCGTATCAGTCATCCTGGTTTCGATCGGGGGCCTCTGGAATAGAATTAATTCACTTCTAGGCTCATTCAGGCAGCTGGCAGAATTTAGTTTCATGAGGTTGGACTGAGGTCCTGGTTTCCTTGCTGGCCTTAAAAGGCGGACATTCTTAACTTCCAGAGGTCACTGCATTCTCCTCCTAGTTCATATTCAAGACCATCAATAGCTGGTCAACTCTGTCTCATGCTTTTCAGCTCTCTGACTTGTTCTTATTTCCTTTCCTGCTCTTACAGACCCCTGTGATTTCTTCGTGCCTATCTGGATAATCCAGGATAATCTCTTTTTTCAGTGTCATCTGATAAGGAACATTAATCCCCTCTTTTCATCTTTAAAATCCCTTCACAGCATTACCTAGCAGTCCTGTTTGAATATCCAGGAGCCTGAAATCCTGGGACGTCTTTAGAAATAAGCCTACCTGCAACGGGAACCCCATATTTAAAGGCTAAGTGCTCTCAAATGCCTTCCTGTTTGTTTCTTGCTTGAAATCTGATAAACATGTATCACATTTGCTGGCTTTATATTCTCACCCAAGTAAAGAATATCTACTTAGGACTAAATGAAGCACTAACCCACAGAAGAGTAGAGTTGGGTAAGCCCATTAATGGACTGGAGAAGCCCACAGCTGTTCTGTGGCCAGCTACCGTCAGCAGGAGTGGACCAAGCATGTTTATTTCTTCTGAGCTCTGTGTCCCATGACATCACTCGGGTAACTGAAAATTAACCCCTGAAGGACCACTTATACCTCTGGGAGCTAATCCTTTGCAGAGGCCAGTTGCCAGCACATCACTGCAAATTACAATATATAATGGTATATGCTACGAGGAAGATTTGCAGGGGGTAGAGGGAGTGGCTAACAGGCAGGTGAAGTGACAGAGGACAGAGAATATGTCTTTACAAGAGCAACACCACAGACATCTTTAAATCCTATATGGCTCTTACTAATTTGGAACATTTTATTGAAAAGGTTATAGGTTTTAAAAATAGGATGATTTATCATCCTTTGGGATGATTCGAAATGTGATCTCTGATGTTTTTTTAAATGCATTAAATTTATTGGGGTGCATTAGTTAATAAAATTAGGTAGGTCTCAGGTGAACTTTGGTACATGATCTACATGTTACATTGCATGCACACCACCCAAAGTCACATCTTCTATTACCGTATATTCTACCCCTCTGAGTAGGAATATTCTACTTGGAGATAGTATTAGACCAGAATGCATCTCTCAACTGACATATACAACTAAGTTAGCTTAATCAATTGAGTTAACCCCTATTTGCTTCAGCCTCCAAATCTGTAAAGTTACCTCATGGGTTTTTGGTTTATTCCTCCATTCAACAAATTTGCAATATTTCCATGTATCATGCATTACTAATTCTGAGAATAATATGGTAAAAAAAATTTTGTTAATTCAAAAAGTGTTTAATCCACATTGAACAGAATTTGGAACTAAATAAACAGGTAAGATTAAGTGATAATACTTTTATGTATTTGGACCTCTTAAAGAAGCTTGAAAAACTTTCTTGATAAAAATGTTTATGGGCATATATAAAATATATATATAAAACTTTAAGAAATTTTGGGGCATTCCATATCCATTTGTGGATTCACTTTGTGTCCTTGCAATTCATATTAAAATTTTGGAATTTTACTGGGAAAGCATGGAAATAACGCAATTCTTCACTTTCAATGACATAGTAGGGACTATCCTGAGACCGCGATGTGCTAGGTATGACTGAGTCACAGGACACGGGTGTGGAAAAGAGCATAGCATCAAAAGCAATAGACAGAATGAATTAAGACCATGCATGGCTTTGTGTGGAAAATGTAGTGTATTAGGCTCATTTGGGGGTTTGAATTTTTTAGACTGGTGTTTTGTCTTCTGTGTAGCACTATAAAAAGGACCTGAATCTTCCTTTCATTTGGGAGGAAATTTGCCCTGAGAAAGCCTGGGGCGTAAGTTGTATAAGCCTTTCTAAACCTTAGGGAGGAAGGTACTGTTTTCCCATTAAAGTTATTTCCCTTGTGGTTTTCCCCTAGTTTTTCATTCCAAACAAATGCAAAGTTCAAAAAAAGAACTTCGTGGACTATTAGAGCTATTTTCACTGAGAATCTTCAAAATATTTAAATGAAGATTTTAAATGGCCTACAGCTTTTAACTCTTAAATCTTTCTTCATAAAACAGCCAGTGATTTCATCGTTTTTCACAAGCCTGGAGCAAAACAGCATAAACTTAATTATGAAATTGTTTTTTGGAACTCTAAAGATAAGTACAAAATAGATTACATTTTAAGTAACAAGAACAATATCAAGAGTTTCTCCTCAAGCAAATTAATAGCTAAATAATTTTTTTTCTTTTAAACTTCTTCAGAATGAATATTTGAAAATCCAGTATTGTTCCATTAAAATATACAAGGTCAATTTTCTCAATATAACTTTAATATTAAAAAAAAGAGCTCAATGCCTAAGGCATATTTTAATTTCATTTTTTATTTTGGGAACCAATAAGCTTAATTATTTTAAAATAAAAACTAAAGTAATCCTAATATGTTAACAGTATCTTTATATGGTTCATTCATTTGTTTGCTTTCTAACTCTAGTTGCATAAATATACTATCAAACTATAGTTTCTCTTAAGTGTATAGGCATTATTCTTTTAATTTATGCATGAGTTCAATAGTTGTAAGCATTTTAATACAATAAACATTAAAAAGAATTGTTTTAGATGTGAAACTAAAGATAGAGAAAGAAGTTATGTTTTACTATCAGAAAATAATTGTGTTTAATATTATGAAGCTCTTCATTCTGTTCTGATAATAAATGCTTGAAAGTTCTTTAACAGCATTTATTTAAGCTTTTTATTCTCATTCTGAATTCTTACCTCAGTAAAAAATGTAATTTAAATATTTGAATGATTTTCCCTGGCTGGTGTAGCTCAGTGGATTGAGCACGGGCCTGTGAACCAGAGTATTGCAGTTCGATTCTGAGTCAGGGCACATGCCTGGATTGCAGGCCAGTTCCCAGCAGGGGACACACAAGAGGCAACCATACATTGATATTTCTCTCCCTCTAAAGATAAATAATAAAATCTTTTAAAAAAATATTTGAATGATTTATAGAGAACATAGAGCATAATCTACAGTAAAAAATTGGCTAAAACATAGATGTTATAAAATAGGAAAAAACATACATAGCTTTTAAAAGTGTGAACAATTGCTTCAGCATGTATTTTCATATTGAGAATGGGAGATTATATGATTGACTGATGGAGAGACAGACTTCAATAAGGCAAAACCAACCCTCTTACTGGTCTTGGAATCTACATCTCCCTTTCTAAAAGATTATAGCTTTTGATCCAACAGTGTTTTATGAAGAATTAAACTCTAATTAAAAAAATAAAATTTCATATATATATATATATACATATATATATATATATATGAAAAAACTGAGACTTTGAATTATAATCAGGTGGGATTCTTGGGGACCTGAGAAGATAATAAGGGCCCTGTTCTGTCTGTCCCAGGGCATGAATCTCTTTTATTTATTTATTTTTGATTTTATTTATTTATTTTTTAGAGAGAGGGAAGAAAGAGAGAGAGAAACATCAATGCGTGGTTGCCTCTCCTGTGTTCCCTAAAGGAGACCTAGCCTGAAACCCAGGCATGTGCCCTGATTGGGAATGGAAGTGGCAACTCTTTGGTTTGCAGGCCAGCACTAAATCAATCCACTGAGCTGCACCAGCCAGGGTGAATCTCTTTGTCCAGCTAATTCAAGCCGTATAGGTTACCTGCCTGTTAGTCACTTAGCAGCAATCTCAGTTACTATATTGGTTTTCAGAGAGAGAGAGAAGCCACATTCATATAACTCTTACTACAGTATATTGTTATAATCATTCTACTTTATTATGAGTTATTGTTAACCTCTCAATGTACCTAATTTATTAATTAAACTTTATTTTTTAAATATTTTATTTATTTATCTTTAGAGGGGAAGGGAAAGAGAGAGGAAGAGAAACATCAATGTATGGTTGCTTCTTGTGCATCCCCTGCTGGGAACTGACCTGCAACCCAGGCATGTGCCCTGACTGGGAATCGAACCGCGATCGTCTGGTTTGCAGGCCCGTGCTCAATCCACTGAGCTACACCAGCCAGGGCTAATTAAACTATATATATATATATATAGTTTATATATATAAACTATATATATATATATATAGGGTTTGGTATTATCCATATCATGGTCTCAGGCATCCACTAGGGGCCTCAAATGTATCCCCCAGGGATACTGGGGAAACATCCATTTTGCCAAAGGGAGAGACATGGATTATTGGGACTCAGACTGGATGAGGATCCTCTGAAGGACTTTCCTGAGGACACTCTCCAATATTAGATCTGTGAGATTAAGAAGAAAGATTATCTGCCCCACCCCCACCCAACCCACAATGAAAGGGAATGCTAACCTAACTTCTATAGAAACTCCAGTTCAAAAAGGGAAAAACAGAGACATATTTATAATATTTCCATAGAAATTCTGAAATTCACCTCAACTAATGTTAAACATTCCTGGGTTAAAGTTCAGCCTGAGGATATGGGACTTAAAAAAAAAATTTCCCCAGCTTGATGCATAAACTTCCTGTAACCCGAACTATAATCCCAGCAGGCTTTTGCTTTTTCTTTTTTAAGATTGTATTTATTTATCTTAAGAGGGGAAAGGAAGGAGAGAAGGAGAGAAATATCAATGTGTGGTTGCCTCTTGTGGGTCCCCTGCTGGGAACTGGCCTGCAACCCAGGCGTGTGCCCTGACTGGGAATCGAACCGTGACTGTGTGGTTCACAGGCCCGCGCTCAATCCACTGAGCTAAACCAGCCAGGTCCCGGCAGGCTTTTTCTTATATAATAAATTGATGAGCTTATTCTAAAATGTATATGGAAATAAGACCAATAATATCAAAACAGTCTTTTAAAGGAAGTACACATGAGTAAGACTTACAATGTATGTTTAAAGTCATTATGAAGACAGTGTAAAATTTCAGTGAAGACTGATAAATAGACCAATGGCATAAAGGAGACCAGGAATAGAGCTACATTAACATGATTAACACATAGGCACACACATATCCCCAAACGTTTGTTTTTTGTTGAAGAAACACCATCGACAAAGCTTCTGAACCCACTGAATATCCAATTAATAGCTCTGATAGTTTCAGTTTGGAAGATCTAAAATATTTTTCATATGTATATTTTGTGATGAAGTCAGTCAAATACATACTCCACCAAATTAATAAAACAAGGAAGGAAGAAGACAAAAGACAGGGGCAGTAGAGAGTTCAGGATTATCAAAAGTTACTGGGAGTTGAGTTCCGATTATATTATAGTGAAGGAAAATTCACAAAGGCTGCCTTATTGAAAAAGATACAAATTATACTTGGCAATGAGAATATGGGATTAAGAGGAATGGTTAGCTATATGTCAGAATACATCAAAGCAAATAAAAATATGAGGTAAATATAACTCTAGAAAAAGCTAAAGGAACATTTTTAAATAAATAAAATATAATTACATTTGCATCATTTGACTCGACAATAAATACTATTACACATCTCTTTGATTAAAACTCAATCAGTTAGATATAGATATGTATTGTTGTGGAATGTCAAAATTTTATATTAGAAAGTAAGTTTTGATTCTAAAAATTATGATCCCAAGGAAAAAAATCTCATTTCTGTCTTTCAATCCATTACTATCTAAATTCTTTATTGCTTTTCGGTGCTTCTGGTTTCATGATGCAATGCCATTTATTGTGTTCAATTGCCATGATTGATCACAAGCCTCAAGCTGATCATTCACATACTACCCAAGAATTCCAAACTTGATTTCTAAGAACTTTACATACAAAATTAGTCATAACTTGACTGACCCTCTCAACAGCATTTAACATGAAAATCTATATATTCTTTCTAGTAAAACTATCTCATCTCTTGATGTTTACAAATAATTACTGGGAAAATAGACTGACTAAAGTGGGAAGATACCCATTTGTTGTATATTTTAGGGATATTCACTAACTTCTTAAGAAAATTTTATTAATTTTGAAAACACTGTGGAGAGATATAAAAATGTAGATTGAACCCAGTGAGTGATCATTTAAGTATATTCATATTGTCACAGATAGTACATATCTCCCAAATCCAGTAGGAATTCAATCAGTTTGGTTGACAGAATTTCAATCTTTCTGTTGACAGGTTTTCAAATCATAATTGAAGAAATTATACTGCACACTCGACCTATGTCCTTTGTAAGCTCTCATGCTGTCAGCCACAGACTCGGTTCATGTGTTTAATGAGAATAATAAATAATGAAATGATGCAACTTCAGTCCGTATATCTGTTAATCCACTTATATTAGAAATAACACTAACCTATAATCTCTTTGGTTATACTCTACCATACGTGGTGAAATTCGAGGGATTTACGTTATAAAGTATATGTATGCATTCTATTGTACATTTTCCAATCCCAAACATACAAACTGGACAAATATGTGAAAATGCCAAATCACTGCAGTAAATTAGGGCAGAAAAGCAAGGGAAAGCCTTACTTCTCAACAGGTCATTGAGCAAAATATCTGAGCCATGCCAAGTACAAAATCTTTTGTTAAAGTTGATTAGGTTGCAGATTATAAAAGTCCTAATAGTGCCAATAAATTAGAGCCACCTTTCACCAAGGAAAGTGCCCAGCAATATTTTGTTGCTGAGTTAAATAGAACAAATGTCTCAGAACTTGGCCAGAATGTTGAGAGATTAATTAATTATTAAGATGTTCAGGTTAATGTAAATCAGATTTGCCTTTTCTAGCTAAAGAATCAAGATTGACAAAGACATTAAATCTTGAATAAAAACTAATTTTCCAGGACTTGCAAAAGCCTGCCCTGAAAAACAAAACAAAACAAAAATTGTTCATGGAGTATGTTGTTAATTATCAAGCTTTTCTTTTGTACTATGTTCATCAGAAAGGTAGCCTTTCAAAATAGATATTTATATAGTGATAATCAAGTAAAACACTTTTAAAACTGCTTATTAGAGTTGTGATTACTCTTGCCTTTTCTTTCTACTTTTTAATTTCCATTATAATGACTAAAAACAAGCTTCTTGACAGTATTCTTAAACAAGGTTATACCTGCTCACAAATTAAAACATATTGCAATTCTCTAAGGAAAACAATCTATCCTTTCTAACATTTTTAATTAGAGGCACTTAATTTTCAATGTACCCACCTACCTTCCTACCTTATAAAGATATGCATGTATAAGTTAAATTTTAAAAACATCTGATATTTAATGGACTGAAAAAATGTTTTTGTCTTTTTCCTCTTTCTCTTCCTTAACATTTTTCTCTTACATTCTAGATCTATAAATAGTAAGATATTTGATTTATTAATCTCGTCCTCATGCAATGGCATATAAACAGTGATCAGATAATATGACAGATGAGGAACCCAAGGGGCATAGTTATTTTGTAACTTCCCAAAGGAAACAAACTTGTTATTCAAAATGATAGCATTTTAGAATGATTGCATGATGTACCGAATTAGAACAACTGAGCCTAATTACTAGCTCTAACAATTTCTGTGTGATTAAATGAAATAATGCATGTAAATACTTTGAAAAGTGCCATTAACACATCATCAGTTTCATACATGTGAGTGATTATATTCCTTATCTGGCTGCCTTGTTGGGGTGTGTTTCTGTTACACAATCACACTGCATGCAATGACTTTTTACATACCCAAATGAAATTACTAGAAATGCACATATTTTTAAAATCAATGTTCTTAGTATTTTCATTTGCATTTTGAAGGTTAATATTGACAAAGAATCCTGGTGACTTGGCAGGAGTGGCTGCTTTCAAAGTTTATTGGTCAGATGATTAAATTTACCAATATCAATGCTACATTTTCTCTGATCACTACACATGGTGAGATATCCCTAAAACTAGACAAAGACTGGGCAGTGATTGTAGGACCAGGGTCACTAGAAAGTAAATATTGTATATATGTTGCTTTGTTTTCTTATGGTTTTCCCAGAGAAAGTTATGTGGCCCAAAGTCTGATTTAGATATAAGTACGAAAAGCATGTACATGTTTAGCAGAATTAAAATATATTTGACAAAATACTCCTGTGGTAACATTACTTGTATACTGAAGCCTAATTTTATAAACAAACCTCTTTCTCAGCCCAATAATTTGGAAAAGGATGATGTTATTGTAGACAAAAGTAATAATTACTTACATTGTTTTAGTTAGTAAGATCTAAATACAACAATTTTATTTGATAACACTTGAAATGCATTTGAAAATTAAGATAACATATTTATATATCAATACCATGAACAAACACATGTATTTAATAGGTAAGCAAACACTAATGTTTGAGTAAATGCAGCACTAAGCAGTGGGTCAGTCTTTAAAGAAATTTTATTTCAGTATTCAATGTGTTCTTTTTAAAGATGTTACATTACATATTCATATATATACATATATGTACACACAAATATATATATATATATGTTCAAGGAGAGTTGTCTGGCTTTTCTTCCCACCTCTACCCCCCTCCAGCCATCCCCACATTTCTCCCCTGATTCCACCCAACCTTGTTTTTTTCCATATGTCCTTTATAGTTGTTCCTGAAAACCCTTCACTCTTATTTTTAGAGAGAGGGAGAGGGAGGGAAAAAGAGAGGGAGCAAAACATCAATGTGTGGTTGCCTCTCATGCGCCTGTTACTGGAGACCTGGGCTCCAACCCAGGCGTGTGCCCTGACTGGGAATCAAACCAGTGACCCTTTGTTTCACAGGCCGGCACTCAAGCCACTGAGCCACACCAACCAGGGCTATTTGATGTGTTTTTGAACTTCAGTGCTACTTAACACACTTAATAAACCCTTAATAAGTGGGTATTCTTGTTAAAAGTAATTGTTGATAATTTTTTCAGTTTGAATTTTATTTTTTTCTTGTTGTTCAATTCGAGTTGTCCCCATTGTCCCATTCCTCTCCCCTGCCCTACCCATCCCCACCTCCCACATTCAATCCTCCCCCGACCAGTGTCTTTGTTTATGGGTCCTTTATGCATGTTCCTTGACCACCCTTCCCTTTCTTTCCCCAGTTATCCACCTTCCGCCTTCCCTCTTGGTTACTGTCAGTTTGTTCTTTATTTCCAAGTCTCTGGTTATATTTTGCTCACTTGTTCATTTGTTAATTAGGTTCCACTTATAGGTGAGATTGTATGGTATTTGTCTTTCACTGCCTGGCTTATTGCCCTTAGCACAGTGCTGATATTTTAACATAAGCACATATAACACCACTCTACAGGTAGAGCTTGCTCAGATCCTCCATTGTGCCCACGTCACATGCTCATTTACCTGGCCATGCTTTTCGACCTACACAACGGTGGACACTAATCACTGATCTTCGTATCACCTTCAAGTCCAACAGCTGCCTTACTCCTTAAAGGCAGGCCTCTGCTATGTTAATTGCCTCCCCTCATGCATCAGAAATCTTTTAGTGGTTTGTCTATTCTTAGACACGACCTAAAGAAATACCTTCTCATCTGTTGCTAAGTAGTAAATATAAACTTTTATTTTTTTTGAAGAGACTGTTTATCTCTGGTGCCTGGGTCCCAATTATGGACTTCAGTGTGACCCACTGATCTCATCTGAAGAAGCTGTATAAGCCTGGTCATCACATTTCCCCAGACTGGTAACCATATGAGATCCCCATTATACCAAATGCCACTGTGGGCCAAGGGCCTGTTCCTCACAAACAGCTACACATCTTAGGTGCTTTATCTCCAAATTCAGCCCCAAATCTACCACTGTCACCTTAAAAATATACTGATTTGAGCCCTGGCTGCTGTGGCTCAGTGAATTGAACACTGGCCTGCAAACCAAATGGTTGATGGTTTGATTCCCAGTCAAGGCACATGCCTGGGTTGTGAGCCAGGCCCCCAGCAGGGGACATGTGAGAGGCAACCACGCATTGAAGTTTCTCTCCCTCTCTTTCTCTCACCCTTCTCCTCTGCCTAAAAATAAATAAAATCTTTTTAAAAATGCTGATTTGCTCATCTATACTTTTACAGTTTGTAGATTCTCTTCCACCTACATGTAACATCCAATTCAGTATAGTCTCCCAAATAAAATAATAATAATAATAATAATAATGAAATTTTAGGTTCTACTAAAAACAATATTGCCTACATAAACCTTTAGCTAACTACTCAGAAATGAGATCCTTAAACAACTCTATTTTACTTGTGTTTGCATTTGTCCATCCTCATCAGAATGTTAGTTTCTTAAAAGTGAGTGCTAATCTTTTCCTATTTTTGCATTCTTTTTCTTCTCTATGTCTCTCAAAGGAGTATGGCAGTTATTCAAAAAGTTTTAAACAATCAAAGTGATGGAATGATTAATATATGCTTTAGGTTACATAAGAACAGAATGATTACCAGAAAAATTTATTTGAACAGACCTCAAAATAGACTGCTCAAACTGCTATTTTTATAAATGCCTTTTAATCAAGAATTGCATGCAAATGACAATAGGGAATGAGACTTGGTAAATAAGTGAGATCTTGCTTGAAGTATTAGCAGTAGTTTTAGGTAACTTTCCTTGCCGCAAATGTACTGATTTTGCTGGTTATTTATAGTATTCAACCCAAAAGGTAGATGTGAATCAATGAGGAAAGAGAGCATTCTCAGGATGGTTTTTAACTTACATAGTTGGGAACTTCAGCATGTCTTAGACCCAGAAGTCATAAGCACTTTTTTCCCTTCCCAATATGATTGTGAGAGAGTTAATAGACTTTAATAACTATTATGGAAGCTGAATATTTTCTTTATGCATAGTTAAAGGTAGACAGTTTAAGGAAACTTGGTTCATAGACTGTCGTATTCAAATTGTGTGTGTGTGTGTGTGTGTGTGTGTGTGTGCGTGTGTTGACATGAAAAGCAGATGCAAGTTGTCATGTTGACAGAACTGCAAGATGTGGCCCGGAGATGCCATGATTTCCTGTCTCCTGGGCCACATGTTAGGAGATGAAACTGTTTTCTCTTTGAAATGTCTTTGTGGTTTAAATTCAAGTGACATCAAATGCAAATAGCCTGAAGCAAAGCTAGCGTTGATTGTTCCCCTGCCTTGAATGATCTAGGCACTTGGGAAAAGGCAACTCACATCATGGGGAATATGTTTAAAAATGAAATTTGGAAGGAAAAGTAATACTTTAAACTATGCAGATTTTGTTGCTAAAATAATGATCAACCTACTGACTGCCCTGGAATTCATATTGGGATTGCCAAAAAGTTCATGTACTTTTTTCTGTGTGATGGTTCTAGTAGTGTTTAGTTGTCTTCAACATCATTCAAAGCAGTTTAGTTAGCGTGTATTGTGACAGCTGCCATAATAGCATGCATTTTGAAAAAAATTAATGAAATTAGTAAATTTTTGCGCAGGCATTTTAATAGTAAAGATGGAAGAAAATATGCAACATGTACATTTTATTATTTCAAGAGAGATAAAAATGCAAAAAAAGACTTGTGCAGTATATGGAGAAGGTGCTGTGATGGATCAAATGTGTCAAAAGTGGTTTGTGAAGTTTCTTGGCACTATTGACATTTTGAATGAATAATTCTTTGCTATGCAGCTGTCTTATGCATTGAAAGATGTTTAGCAGCACCCCTGGCCTCTACCCACTAGAAGCCAATAGCAGGAGATAGCAGACATACTCAAGATATCCAAATCAATAGTTACTGGTGAAAATGAAAAATGTATCTTTCATTTTAGGGAAAAAAACAGATGGACTTTTTAGTCAATGCAATATTTTATTTTAACTCCCAAATTATGTATTGAGTTTAAACACTTTATTAGTCATTGTTGTTGTAGTCACAGTATTACATAAAGTCTCAGATTACAGAGCATGATGTCATCTTCTCTGCTCTCAACATTCTGACAGATGAGAAAACTATGACCTGGAAAACATAAGTAGGTTTTCCACACTATGGATTCCTTTAGTCACATGGACTTTGTCCGTTTTAAATTAGTGCTCACGCCCCTGCACCACCTTTCCCCAAAGCAAGGCATTCAGACCAGGAGTTACAGCGGTGCTCCAAGAACCTGGATTGTAACGCTTCTGCAAACTTCGATTCCTCCTGGGTAACACAAAGAGCTACTTTCATGTTACAGGTGGGGTGAAATAGAGAAAGGGGAAAATCTTGAATTAGGTGAACATGTGATTTCTCAAACTTATCTGACCATCTGTCTCATTTTTTTCTTCCATGACTTCTGTTAAAATCCAGTGTGTCCCGTTTCTTTCAAATGCATTTGGATAAATCTTGGAATAAACCATGCCAAAAGAAAATGAGTTTTGGAAGAAAGACTCCAGGAGTGGACAATATTTTTTGATATTTATCTAGTTGATTTTCACTGATAACTAAGAATCTTCTTATGCCTCAGTAAAACCCACCATTGATCACACAGTATATAGCTTTATTTCTGCAATGGTATCAAGACACAGTTTGGGTGGGGTCAGTTGGTATTTTTTATAACTCATAACAATATATGGATATATACTTGTGTTTCTTTACTGGACAGTAATTTGTTTATAATTAAGAACTTGTATATACATATACATATAAATGTTTCTGTATATGCATGTGCTCATGTGTGTGTTGTGGACTTTTAAATACAAAGATTATATATACATAAAGTTGCACAATGCCTGTTCAACGGAGATAGAAACTTTTTACTTCATGATGCTAAAAGTGAAATTTATATTTTGCCTATTCTTACTGGGAATATGGCTTTCGGAGCTTCTCATTAATGTTGATGTTTTATAGCATCTGCCTACACACTTGCAGTTGCGTGTAGAGCACAAATTGAATCTATTCATTTGCACAACTCTTATTAAATACTAGCCTGGGGAAAGTACTCTGGTGGCCTGTCGAGCAATTGCTCTGTGACAAACAGCTGAATCATTTCACTTTATCTTAGATGAGCCACATTCACTGGCATAATCGGCCTCATTTGCTGCTGTCAAGTCATCTATGATACTTTGGGGGAGTTCTAAGTCCTTGTAAATTTTTTATATTATTTAAACCTCTGTTTCTCATAATTATATAAATCATAATATACCAGTAATATGACTTTAATTAGAACAAAATATAAAGTGTATTCTGTATGGTGAATATTTCTTAATATGAACCCAAATAAGTTAGGCAATATCTCATTCAAGGATGTACGTTTATTATTTATATCTCCTTGATCAGAAAATTACAAACATCTTAAATTCAAAGGGTAAGTTATTGAATGCTAAAGCTAAAATGGGTTCTGAGAGATTCATGGCCTTATTAAATCATTCACATCTAATGGAGGAGAAAATAAAAAATCACAACATACCGTGATATGCACTAAAAAAAAGTCCACAAGCCTGATCATTAGGAGAGCTCAAAAGAAATGTGCATCACCCATGTGAAAACAAGGAAGCTTCCCTGAGCCGTGGACATGGGAGAATGGAGGAGACACAGCCTGCTTTCTGGAAAGTCAGTCAGGATCAGCCTACCTAGTACAAACATTTCACTCACAAGTACAGTCTAGTCAAAGTTCAGAGATTAGAAAGAGCTTGCCAATGTGATGGCCTGTGTCGAGTGAAGCCGAAATGCCCAAATTATTTATGTAAGGAATCATAAGGCTGAGGAAAGTGGACATGCTTGAATAGATCTATATGAGTATGGTATGTATACTACAATAAGAAACATAAAAATATATGTATCATATAATGCAAAGGTTAATGAGCATTTTATTAAATACACATTGTTAAATTAAGCACTAGACTAGATTAAGGCTTTTCTTTTTATTTATTAGCAATGCTAATATATTAGCTTTTTGTCACCATACTACTGCTGAAAAATAGAAAAAATCACAAATTCAGAAGCGTATAACAATAAATGCATTCATGTATTTAGCAGGTGTTTGGGATTTAGCTAGGCGATTCTCTTTATCTCAGCTTGGTTCATTCATTTGTGCCAAGCTGCGTTTTGACTGATCTGGTGTTATTTTGGCTGGTATTTAATCCACATCTACACTCAGGTTTTGTGAACTGTTCCCAAAATATTCTTCTAGTCATTTAGTTTTCCCCAATTAGGTATCCAGCAGCTATGCATTGCATTTGTTTGCCGTATCTCTGCAGTGGTCTTTAATATGCAACGCTTTCTCAACTTGGCTTTATTTTTGCGCATGTATCACAGAAGTACGGAAGAGAACAGTCCATTATTCTGTAAGAAGACTCTAAATATTTTTATTTTTTCTATTTTATCCGTGATGAGCTTTAGCTTGCACGTCTTTGGCAGAGACACCAGAGAGCAGTGGAGAAGCTTGTGCAGATCACTCGGATGAATCTCCTACGGACACCCACTATTTTGTTCTCTGTAATTTATTAGCAGGTCGTGGTGAAATGCTTTGAGCTCACATAAATAATTGATTCCCATGGAATTCTTTTTAAACCAAAATTAGCAATCCAATCTGTTCAAAAACATAAGGACGAGGAAGAAGCCAAATATTGGGCACAGGAGTCAGGCTGCTGCTCTGAGTAATGGAAGCTGATGCTACAGGGAGTTGCTAAGAATCTTAAGAAGTTTTGCTGAAATTAACAGTCCACAGATTGGGATTTTAGAATATTTATGCCTTGGCTCATGCACCAAAATGGTTGAGAGTACTTTAATAGTGTTAATTTGGGGCTGTGGCTCCCATGGGCTGAGGAAGTAGAGAGAAGCAGAAATATGTAAAAATGATCTGAAGTGGGCACAAAAGTGAGACACGGCAAGCCTGCACTGATACAGATGAATCAGAACTAGGCCGGAGAGATGTGACACATGGCATCAAAAGCCTCTGCTGCATAGTCTGTCCGTGATGGAAGAGAACGCCAGAGTTCTCACACGACCGTCACATTTTTATAGACACCACAACACTTTTGTGTTGCATAGGGTCACCACTCGGGCACAAGTCTGAGACTGAGGGGTGTTACGAAGTTTTGTCCAACTAACTGAAAGGGCAAAGGCTCTTTTGAAGATCAGTGCTAGTCACAGGAGCCTTTTTCGCTTTCAGTTTCTACCTGAATGTAAAACATGCTTCTCTCTGACTACAGCACACACTGTGCACATTCGCTCACACTGGGTTCAGGACAAGATGCTTGTTGTATCTCTATAGTATAATTACATCCTTTCTCTGAAAGAAGGGAAGCATTCTAACAACCAAGTATATTGGAATTCCCAAGCAGCATTAAGGGCCCTTTTGTATTTGTGATCCTGTTGTAGGGACATTAATTGATCTGCTTCAGTTATTTACTCCACCAGTACTGAAGTGCATGGACATACATAAGAATAATTTGAATAGCAGGATTCAGCACAATTTAGTATTTATCAGAAATATAGGTCTCAGATTTAAAAGGACAAGGAGTTGCAAAGAAAATGCTACTGCAGAGTGCTAGCTACTGTTGATGTTAGAACAACTGTTCATAAGGTCTTCTATGGAGGGAAGATAGGATTGCTGAAGACGACAGAGAGAAAGTGAAATCATACTTTTATGTTTTTCTGAATTACAGTGATAACTGTTACAATGAAAGCAAAGCCAGAAATTATTAGCAGGGTCAGAGGGACAGTAGGGATCAGGGAAAGGGAGAAAAAGGGAGAATTTAGTTTTTATTCTGCATCACCATGTGCATACTTTACCTTTAGAATTATACATCTTGAACACCTTTGCAAGTGTAACTCCAATGTTACCCGCCTGTAGATATAATTAAGATCGCATTTATATTCATGCCCCACATTGTAATGGTTCTGAGTCTCCATTTGCCCACTTGGGAACTTGGCCCCACTTAGCACCTCCCTGTTGTGTCTGGGAACTCCCAAAAGGACTCCTCTCACGTAACCGCAGTCAACTCAGCTCCAGCCACCATGGTCTTCCTACTGTGTTCTGTCTCCTGTTACTTGGCATTGATGTATTTTTTTGCACATCATTATTATTTTTTGATCTTCACAAAAATTTCAGGTACTTCTTGTCTCCCACTCCAAACCTTCAACTGAAAAGTCACACTTCTAATTTATAGATGGAGAAACAGGCTAAACAACATCAGGAGAAAACAGCCTACCGCACCCAGAAAGGGGTCAGCCATCCTGCAGGACACTGGGCGAAGCCTCTTCCGTCTCTCTGTACTGTGGCCATGTTACCTTCAGACGGAGACTTCAGGGACTAAAGCGGATGCCAGAGGGGTCCGAGGTTAGATCCCATAACGGGCATTTTGGGGTCACTGGGAAATTTGAAGTTCATTCAGTTATTTTATTGGATGAAAACTGAATACATCCTAACATGGAAAAGTAGACTGTTGAGTAAAAAAGCAAGTACAGTGTGATCTCATTTAGCAAACACACACAGAAAAAGACCTAAAAAATACACACTAAAAACTGATAGTTTGTCTCCTGTTAGTAGGAATGTATTTTTTAAATTCATGTTTGTTTTTATTTTCTGATTTGTTATATATTTACTGCTTTTGTAATAATAAAAGGCTATGAAATTCCCCCTGAAAAACAACAAAAGTAACAGGGTCAATATTTGGGGAATCTTAGTAAAATGTATCAAATTATATTAGAGAAAAGATAGGAGTTATATATATATTTGAGTTTTAATGAACTCTATTAACTTGTCCTGTAGAACACCATAATTTCTGAGCCTCTCTCTCTCCCTCCCCCTCACTTGCTACCTTTTTCTCTAGATGTGCTTTCTCAGTTTCTTCCTCCAGCTCATATATCACTAACGATAACTGGATATATATACACAACTGCTTGTGAGCCATTAGATTAATGACCAAGTTCAAAACATGGACCAGGAAATTATATCCCCAACCTTGTTCTCTGGATTAGTTCTTTTTATTCATGACAACACCAACATTCTTCCAGTAACTCAAGTCAGGGTCACATTCATTAGCATTGTCACAGCCCATGGTCAACTACATCACAGCTGCTCTTGGTGAAACAGTACAACTTGATGGGCAAGAACAAGCAGTCCATAGCCAGGGTTCACGCTTTTTCTAAATACATGAACTATGCTCTTTACATAATCACTCTGTTGCCTTCATCCTACATTTTCTGAATTGAGATCAAAGTGGAACCAACACAGATGGGTGATGTGTGGATTTAATAAATCAAGACATTTAAGTCTTATATTTACTTTTAAATCCATTTTGTGTTGATTTTGGAGTATGGTGTAAGAGATGGATCTATGTTCATTCTTTCAGATGTAAACATCCAGTTTGCCCAACACAGTTTATTGAAGAGACCATGCTTTCCCCGTGTTGAACCCGGAGGACACTGCACTGAGGGAAACAAGCCAGACACAGAAAGACAAACACTGAATGATCTCAGTTATATGTGGAGTTACAATAGTCAAACGTGTAGAAGCCAAAAATAGAATAGTGATTGCTACAACCTGAAGGAAGGAGTAAGTTTTGAGATGTTGGTTAAAGGGTACAAAGTTTCAATTATAAAAGGTAAAGAAGTTCTAGAGATATAATGTATATTATGCCTACAGTTAATGATACTTAATTCTATTTTTGAAATTAGCTAAGAAGGCATATCTTTAAAAAGAACATGATGACTATATGAGTTGATAGATATGTTAATTGTCTTGGTTTTGGTGATTATTATATTGTATACATATATCAAAATATCAACTGGTGCATATCAAACATATATAATTATTATTTGTCAATTATACCTCAGTAAAACTTGGAGAAGAAACTCTATAAAATAACATGCCATTTGAGAGACTAGCTTTGTATAGAAGTTATCACATATACGCAGGTTAGAAAAAGATTGCTTGCTGACTCTGCCTACAATCGGTGACAACTGTTAGCAATTCACTTAAATCCTTTGAGGATCACTGTTGTTATCTGAAATATGAATAGATTCTCTAACAGAATTGACATCATTTTCAAAACTGTCACTAAATGTATGAAGCCCTGTGTAATGAATTAAATAGCTTATAGCTACTATGCTAAACTCTGATGAGCAAAACAAGCCCTAACACTGTAGAGGTGGCCTGATGTTTACACGTGCTTATGACTCAGTATTATTCAAAACAGGCCTGAAGTTTCCAGCTAGACCACACTGTTGTCCTGGTGAACGTAAACAATGTTATGCTACCATTGGGTCACCTGAAGTGGATGACAGAGTGATACAAACCAGGGTCACTGTGCAAACTGCAAACTATCGAACTTTCCTTTGTATCTGATCAATAAGTTACAGCTGCTTCTCACCTAGTTTGCCCTTTCTAAAGCTAAGACTTGTTGAGATGATCATAAAATTTTCCCACTTCCTGACACCATTCAATCACGAGCAAAGCCTGATTTCCTTGGGCCCTCCCGAGAGTTAACTGATCAGATATCAGATCCTCTAATAGTTCCCTCTGACACCCTCTCGCTGAGACACTCACTGCCTGGCTCCTTACACCCTGTGTTGTTTTTTTGTTGTTGTTCGGCTTAAGCAAAGAGTAGGAAATTCAACTTGTTTAACTACAGGTATGTTGCTGTTGGTATTTGTCTGGATATATTTATGGAGAACTGACAATTGTCTAATATAAAAAAGAAAAGAAAATGCTGGTGCCTTGCAATGAGTTCTATTCGAAATCTGAAGGATGGTTGTGCAAATTCCTCTCCAGCACTCCTTTTTTATTCATAAGATTAATGACATTCTGATATGTTTACAGTATTCTACATTTACATCTATTTCTCCTGAAAGCTTTAACTTGTGATACTTCATAAGTACAGACATTTTGTTAGTATCCTTATGAGAGTTTTTATGTTTTAAATCTAATCACAATTTGATCTTCATCCATGGGCCATATTGGTTACTTTAACCAAGAATCTATATTACATCAGTTCATTTCAAGAAAAAATGTGGTAATAGTTTACTTAGTTTATGATTATAAGTTTAACTCAATTGATCTTGAAATATCTGAAACATGATTTTCCTTGACTTCTTTGCAAAGTTATGAATAAGAAGTTATATTGTTTTAATTCTGAATTAACTACTTAGAGACAACTTCAATTTTTAGGCAGTAAAAAGTATAATTTTGTGGTTGCATTATTTCATTACAGGAAAGCTGACTGTATCAAAGTGTTTCTATTTGATATGCTCCAGGGTGACTTTTAAGTTAATTATTTAAAATGTAAGATGTCTTTTGCTCACACTGACAAATTAAATTTGACCGATTTTCTCTTTGTTTGTGGCTGACTGAGGATATAGCAAAGATAATTGGGTACATATTCAATAGAGGTCATCGCTGCATCTTTAAAACTTCATCATTAACCTATACAGGAATATTTTGAAATTTTCTTTAAATAACCAGTTTCACAATTCCTTTGTCACATAAATAATAAATATTTTCTAGGAACTATGGAGTACAAATTAGAGAATCATTAGTTATACAAGCAAAGTACATGTGTGATATATGCATACTCTATACAGTGTATACACTATAGTATATAGTAGTATATACATACTATACATATATACTCATACATATACTATATGTATGTACTACTATATAAAAATAATATGTATATATCACACATGTGCTTGGTTTGTAGAACTAATGATTCCATGTGTGCATGCACTAGTACATACTATATATATTATGTGTACTGTATACTAGTATGTCTATACCGATATGTGTGTACTAGTATATACTATATGGTGTTTGATCATATTGATTTGCTTTTGGCATGAAAACTCATTAACTTTTTCTCTAGTTTGTATCTTAGGTAAAGATAAAGAAAAACAAAACAATGACAAGCAAATGCTATTTTTAAAAGTTTAAAAAGTGACACAAATATAACTCAGCTAGCAACTGACACATTTGAAACTAGCAATAGTACATGTAATTATTGTTGTTCAAGTACAGTTGTCAGTTGTTAATTAACAAAGTTTATTGATACTGCTACTCTCTGTAAAAAAGAAAGAAACCTTAACTTTTGTGACCTCATGGATGGACCTGAAGTGTATTATGTTAAATAAAATAGGCCAGTCAGAGAAAAACAAGTAGTATTTGATGTCACTTATGTATGGACTCTAATAAACACGATAAACTAACAAACAGAATAGAGCAGAAGTGTAGATACATGGAACATACTGACAGCTGACAGAGAGGAGAGAATTGAGGTGCGGGGTGTAAAAGGTGAAGGGATTAAACAAACAATAAATGCATAAATGAAAGCAGTAGGCAATTGTATAGTGATTGCCAGAGGGAAAGGGGATGGGAGGAGGTGGAAGAGGGCAAAGGAGAAATGAAGGGAGATGGAAAGGACTTGGCCTTGGATGGTAAACACATGGTGTGGTAGGCAGATGATGTGTTCTTGAGTTGTAGACTTGAAACCTATACAGTTTTAAAACCAATGTCATTCCAATAAATTTAATAAAAAGGAGATATTAATTTATACTAATATTTTAAGTAAGGAGACTCCATAACATGTTTTAATATTTGAAAAAGGATACAAAATAGTCATGGGGGTATAAAGTACAGAAGGAGAAAGGTAGTTAATAGTATGGAAATAACTATGCATGGTGCCAGGTGGGTTCTGGGAATATCACGGGAAACACTTTGTAAAAATATATTATTGTATACTACTATGCTATACACCTGAAACTAATAAAAATAATATTGAATGTAAACCATAATTGAAAAATTAAAAATTAAAACAATTCTAAAAGCAAGGGATACTTAGAAAAATACAGATTAAATTTCAAGCAGTAACCTGGGCTCCTGTCTAGTGGGAATTTATTAGGCTAGTTTTATTCTGGAGTTTTTTCCTCAGTCATGTATTACAGTTTCTGGTTAGGATTCTCTCTCCATATACATACCACTCTTCCTTATTCAGTAGAGATGCACTAGAGAACAATTAATATTTGCTATCCCTTAGTGTTTTCCCTGTGATTGCTGGATTCATTTTCGTTCTCTGTTCCTGAATCCACTGTTCTCTCATCCTCTGAACTCACCACTTAAAACTCTAAATTCAAATTCTTAATAAAAAATTTTGGTTGGCTTCCTTCAGAATTTTGGCAAGGTCTCCTTTTACACACACATGCACACACAAGATATATTGAGAGTAACACAGTTTTGTGTAACTATTATGATGAGATTACAAGCTGAGCAGAAACAAACCCAGAATGTAATTACTATGTAATGTATTAAGTTTTATCAATTAAAACTGACTTTCCTGAATATTTGATAGTTAATTAGTTGAATAATATGTGTGTTTTGAGATACAAATGGTAAAACTTTGTGAATCATTGGCTATTTTCACGTATCTTGGAAAAGACTTTTTGTTTGTTTATATTTTCATTTATGTATTTCCATCTATGTATAATAAGTGTATACATATTTTTTCTTTCATAGCTTTGTTTTGAGTGCTATTTAATCACTCTTTTAAAAAACATTTGGTCTAGATTATTTTTTTTGAAAAAATATAGTAAGACATCTACTTGCATTACTTTATATTAAGTAAATGCTATTCTAAAATTATTTTAACCAGTTTGTTTATTATCTAATCATTTCAATACAGAGAAAATTTAGTTAGGAGACAATCGTCTATTGGTGCATAATAAATAACCACAAACTTAATGGCTTAAAACTATATGTGTGTGTGTGTGTGTGTGTGTGTGTGTAGTTATGTATTTTGCCTCACTCTGTCGCTCAAGAATTCAGATATGGCACGGGGGCATTAGGTTCTCCCGAGACTGAAACTGAGGTATCCATCCAGAGTGGGGTTTCATTTGAAGACTTGACTGAAGGGCTTTGAGCTCACAAAGTCGTAAGAATCCAACTTATCAAGGGTTTTCAAACTAAAGTTTGCCTTTGTTTTTGTTTTTTGTTTTTGTGTCTTCCTTTCATAGAGAGAGTTTACTGGCAAGATAGAATTCATGACCTTTGGTAACCAAACCACAGAAGAGACCTCTCATATTTGCTATATTCTATTGGTTAAAAAAGTAAGTCACTACTATAACTGAACAACAATAATAAAAACCAATAAATAAATAAAAAGTAAGTCATTGGACCATCTTAAGTTCAAGGAGAGGCTATTAGACAAGGGCATGACAGCAGGGGGTCATTGGGAGGCCACCTCATAACACTGTCCAATACAGATAAAATTAAAAGCACTTCTGAGCTGTACATGTTTTACACATTGCAGGTTGACATAGAGCAATTCCTCTGTTAACTTTTGTGCCTTGCTCGCAGCAGATAGCTTCAATGTCCTCAAAGTTAAAAAAGGATACTTATGTAAAACTTGTTTATTATTAAAGCTTCTTATTCTCATGAAGAAAATATTTGCAAATCATATATCTAATAGGGGTTTAATATTCAGAGCATAAAAAGAATTTCTACAGTTGAATAACAAAAAAAAAGAGGCAAAGGAATTCAGAATACATTTTTCCAAAGATATACAAATAGCCAATCAAAAGACAATATTTTAAAGCACATAAGTTGATTTTTCAGCTTTACTGGGACAAGGTTAACAGATAAATATTGCATGTATTTAAGGTATATGATTTGTCTTGATATAAATAAACATTGTGAAATAATCATGACAATTAAGCTAATTAACAAATTCATCACCTTACATAGTTACTATATTGCCAAATTTTCTAAGGAAATTTTATGAGTATAGAGAGCACATAGATATCATAATTTTCTTTAACAAACACAAAAGTGCCTTTTTGTAAAGACACAAAAATTTTCCTAGAAAATTTGGCATAGACATTGAGTACATTTTTTAGAAGATATTTCAGATGTTTAAAAGAATGATAAGACTGAAGATAAGTTGAAAAAGGACTTTAATTGTGTCTTCTTCAAAATGCACTCTTCTTGTAAGAATGTTTGTCAGTAGAAGCTAGAATATTATTAACCTACAGAAATATTTTCATACGTATTTTATAAATAGTACTGTTGGCCATTAAATTAAATATACCCCAGTTCAGTAACTTGTAATATTCACCTTTGTAGTGTCCCTCCCAAGCAAAGACTCCACCACACATTAGGTAATCAAAGATTTTACTTAAATAAAACAGGCTGAAAAGGTGGGACAAGTGTAACTGAACAAAAATAATTTTAAAGCAATAAAATAAAACAGATAATTCAGCCCTCTGAAATTTCCGAATGGTACTTTTTTTGTCTTTAAAATATCAGAAAAATGTTTTCTTCCTCTTTATTCATCATTCAACAAACACCTGTTGGATGCTTTTGACATGCTGGACACAAAGGAAGCACTGGCCATGCAGAAAAGACCAAGAAAAATAGAATTCCTGTAACATGGAACTCTTTTTTTGTACTCAGTCAAATGTATTATGTTTCTTAATCTGAAACACTATTAATGAATTTGAAGCTTATCAACTTAATTATAGATTTTTGCAAACAAAAACCCATTTACATGTACACTTTTTACAAAATGCATTCTTTCAGAACACTAAAGTGAAAAAAACACTTGATTTTGTTAGACTTGGAACATTTATTGTGTATCATATTTATATAAATCATACTAAAATTAGTCTTCTAGGGTGATTGCTATAAGAAAAAAAGAACTGTGTAAGCAATCCCATAAAACTAAATTCAAATGGAAATGGAAAGAGAAATGGTTAGTAAAGATGAATCACAGGTCATCTAACTTCTATTTTATTAAATAATGCAAATAGAAACATGGCACACTAAATATATTAGTAACTATATATAAAAATAAAACTATTCAAGAAAATTTTTTGTTGATTCCACATTTGTTGTTGTAAGCAGCTACCATTAGAATGACAAAAATATACCAGAATTTGGAGTCAAAACATGAAGATGTGAAGTGGAACTAGTTATTTTTATACTAGGCTGAAATTCGTGCAGTTGTTTTAACTAGAAGCATTTTTCCCTATCGCTGTGACATTTATGACAAATTACCAATGAAAATGGCTCAGTTAGCTACACAAAGTATGACTCAATGCATTTATGTTGTAAAAATACATTATATAAAGTACATAGATACTTCAGGAAGATATTCAGTGAATTTTAAGATGTAATTGTCTGGTGCTTCAACTCTTCAGTGAAGTTGTCATACATGCTCTAGAGCAGAGGCATTGTAGAACATGCCAACTATTACTTTCAATTTAGATCATCAGCTTCGGTCCATTTACCAAGTGGTGAAATCTGAGCAACTGATTCTTCTGAATCTCTGCCAGTTATACCTCATATAGTTCATCCAGACCATGTGCATTCAGCTGAGTGTTATTTTTGGACTTCAACAAGAATTGCTCTACCATCAACTAAATAGGCTCAGATTTAGAATGAAGTTCACAATTGCAGTGACTGAAATTGCTTACCCAGGTAACAAGTGACCCTTGAGTAAATTACAGGTAGAATGTTATTTTAATAAAGGCCACCATGGTGCATAACAGCTCCAAACGAGGTCATTTGCCAGTTTTGCATTACATTGATACAAGCATTATTTGTCAAAGTGAATGGTGTATTTTTAGTGATGAATATTGTCACAAATTCCTATCACTTAATGATCCATTTAATTAAAAATATGTTGGCCCTGGCTGGTGTAGCTCAGTGGATTGAGCGCAGGCCTGTGAACCACACGATCGCAGTTCGATTCCCAGTCAGGGCACATGCCTGGGTTGCAGGCCAGTTCCCAGCAGGGGACTCACGAAAGACAACCATACATTGATATAAAAAAAAACAACTATGTTGTATTTCTATATAGTAGAAGTGCACACAAAATTTATGATTATCTCTGTATTTTGTTAGGTAATTATAATAACCCGTGGAATGTTTTACAAATTGGTTGAAAGGGGAAACAAAACAATATTGATCTCTAATATAATTTAAATAATGTATGAGTATACCATATTAGTTATTTTTCTCTTTCAGAATTGAATGTTCTGACCTAAAAAATTACCTCTTTCGAGACATATTCAAGTGAGTTATTTTAAATATTTTATTCTAGTGATCTGACTGTTTAGTTGGTATTATATATATATTTAAGATATATCCATGTATGTATATACAAGCATTTACTCTATACTAGCATATATGTTTATATGTAAATGTATATATATTTACATTTATCAAACAAAAAGAAGATCAGAGTAAAAGAGAAGAATGTAAGACTAAAGCAACTTATTTATAGCCTATCAACCAGTGGCCACTGGGCTTTATATTTTATTTATTTTTAGAATATTTTCATAATTTAATAGCAATGTCTTATATATTCAGGAATATAGAAATATGTGAACATGTTGATTAATAATAAAATTGATGCCTGTATAGTAACTGTCAATTGCTTAGATTTTTTAAGCCCTCCCTTGTCCTTCTATGCTGCCGTCAGGAGACAGTGCTGCGTAAATACTTTCAAGGCTCTGCATAGTCCGTGCCTTCTGAGGAGGAATTACACAAAGGCACAGCCACCTGACCTAACATAGATACAGTATCTGCACAAAAACTGCTAGTGGAGCCACTTCTTGCAGCCTTTGAAATTATCCAGTGTCATCCACCACAATCTGTGTTTTCAGATACATTCTAGATGGAGTCAAGATATGAGAAGGATTCTCAGACGTTCACCCTTTAGATTGGATCTTTGATGCCCGCGGGATTTTCTGCTGCAACCCGATGATGGGAGAATGAAAGACGATGATGCCCCTCTCTCCAGCACATCACACATAACTCTGGCAAACAGAATGACCTCTAGGCTACCCTGGAACAAATTCATCCTGTGGGTTTGCTACCGTATTTCCAATCTCCACTCCATCATTTCCTTATCTTTGAATATTGCAGACAAGTTGGAAGAGTGGAGACAGAAGGGAGGGGAGTGGGGAGAAGAGGAGAAGAGAGAATGGGAGGATGGAGAGGGAACATGACGTCAGCATGTGAAAGGTGACGTCATTAATCACATTGACAACAATAGCATTAGTAGAATAAGAGTGTGATTTTATGTACAACTTTATATCAATTATTTTGAAAATTTACGTAAAATTGAAGCACTTCTTGGGACACAATGTACCACTACTGACATAAGACAATCTGAGTAGTTCTATGTCAGTTGTTCCTATGGAAAGTAAAATAATATTTAATAAATTATAATACAATATTAAACTCTGTGTTTTGCATATGCATGCTTGTAAACTTACTTTTGCCCCATGCTGTATAAAAGAATCCTTCATTTAAACCTCCCATAGAGAAAACTCCAGGATCAGATGGACTAATTAGTGAATTTTTAGAACTTTCAAGAAAGAAATAATACAGTTCTATACCAACTCTTTCCAGAAAATACGGAAAAAGGGTAGACTTTCTGATTTATTTTATGAAGTAGAGTTAAGCTTGATACTAAAGTCTATAAAGGATATCAAAAGAAAGACAATTGTAGGCCAGTAATGTGAAACTGGGCACCATTATTCAATATAAAATAACAAATAGGATTTCATGGTATATAAAGCAAATAATAAATATGATTTATTTTAAGAATGCAAATTTTAACTACTCAAAATTAATTATTATAAGTAGTCACATTAACAAGGAAATTAGAATAAGTACATGCTCATCATTTCAAGATATGATTTTTGATCAAATATTTGAATACTTAATAAAATTCAAAAACTAGTTACAACAGTAAATAACTGCAAATTATGAGTAAAATGGTTGTTTTAACTGACAAAGCATATTTACCAACATTCAACACCTAACATTTCACCAAGTGGTGAGATATTAAATGCTTTCCCTATGATGGCATTGTAAAAATAAATATGATCATTATCTCAACTTCTGCAAACATTTTCCAAGGTTTCAGCTGGTGTGATATGGAAAAAAATGGATTCAAGATTGCAAAGAAAAAAAGTGAAACTGTCTTCTATTCTCAGATAAAACTGATCATGTAAATATATTTTTAAATCACAAATTATTAATTTAATACGTGAATTTAGGAAGTTCTCTGTATAAAGCTTAACAGTTCAACTAAAATGGTAGAAACTAAGGAACTTCCTGAGTGATTTAAACCCTCTATATTTTAGGGCTGCTGATAGCATTAGTATAACTATTTAATAAGACAGCTCAAATTAGACACTTAAAATCTGCATTTTTTGTACATTATACATAAGTCAAATTGATTTAGAAAAACATATAACAACTAAATACAGTATGTTAACTTTAATTGTAGTTTCAAAAATTGCTAAGGGATGTCATTATTTGCA
Source organism: Sturnira hondurensis (assembly GCF_014824575.4). Lineage (NCBI taxonomy): Eukaryota > Metazoa > Chordata > Mammalia > Chiroptera > Phyllostomidae > Sturnira > Sturnira hondurensis. Next base: position 20,789,094 of record NW_028087015.1, on the reverse strand, counting down.
TGTAGGTAACAGGTAGATGGAGTTGAAGCAACATTTCTTTATTGTTAATGTTTGTTTGTCTTTAAATTAAGTCCTCAAAATTTATTTGTAAGTTGATTCACTTTCTCATAAGTAATTAAAAGTATTTTCCCACAAATCCAATCCTAGATAAGATTAACATTGTTTAGTTCAACAAATATTTCTTGGACTCCGCACAAGGCAGCAGGTGAGGGACTGAGCCAGATGTGTTACAGTTGATCCTTGAACAGCGCAGAGGTTAGGAGCGCTGACGTTCCGTGCAGTCAACAATCCGTGTGTGTATAATTAGAGTGGGCCCCGGACATACATGGGTTCCCTACTGCAGAGCTGACCTTTGAACAACACTTGTATGACTGCAGGGTTCAACTGAAAAACAAAATCTCCCTATATATGGACCAGAGTAGCTCAAACCAGTCTTGTTTAAGGGTCAACTGCACAATGAACAAGACGGAGTACTGTTCTCAAAGATTTACAAGGTTACAAGGCAGAATTTTCTTGTAAGAAGAAAAAATCTTCTTTTATGAAGATTTTTATTATTGTAAGAATGCTTAACATGACAGCTAACCTTCTTAATACATTTTTAAGAGCATAGTACAGTACTAATAAACATAGGCAGTAAGATAATTGGCACATCTCTGGAAACTGTTCCTATTGCATAACTGAAACTTCATACCCATTAAAAACAACTTCCAATTTCCTGTACTTGTACTCTTTGTCTGACTATTTTAGATATTTTTTATAGACTCTTAACAGTGTTTGTCCTTCTATGATTAGCCTATATTTTAAGGTTGAATAATATTCAATTGCATGTGTATATAAATAAATATACACACATAATTTATATAAATAAATATAAATAATTGTGCGTGTATAAATTATATGTATATGAAAGTTCCATTCATCTGTCAAAGGACCTCTAAGATGTTTTCATATACTTTACAATTATAATAATGTAGCATAAAGCATCTGAGAAAGAAAGTAGACTCCTTGTGTACATGAATCACCAAAAAAGAATGCACATAAATTTCCTTAATTCCAACAGTAATCCTCTTGTATCCCCTCAGCCTTTGCCATGAGGGAGAAGATTCTCAGGGGTTCCGGAACCCTCACCCCCCATAATTACACATGCATGCCACATGGCACTGGAGCATCTATCTCCCCTCCTGACCAATGTGCACTCTGTTTCCCCACTTTACCATTTCAGGGGAGCAAGAGGTACAGGTTCAGATATCAAGGCTACACTCTGCAGTGGGTAGCAGGCCTCAGAAGCAGCAGCTCCAATGCATGTGCCTTCTCACTTTCTGTTTTTCAAAGAAAAGCCAGGTTTTCAATGTTCAAAGAGGTTTGAGGAGAGAATTTGAAATCACTCAATGCATTGTTTACTGGTACATTTCATAAGAAATTTCATTATCTTTAGCTCACTTTTTTGTTAAAAAATATAACTAATTTAACTAATCACTATTCATTATGCTCTTTTTTGAGATACTACCTGAAGAAATAATAGTAATAGTAATTTAATAATAATAATAATATTAGCTATAGTATTACCTAATATTTTTGAACATTATCTATGTACCTTGCACTGAGCAAAACTCTAAAGATTTATTCATTCATCTCATCGATGACATAATTGAGGCACAGAGGCTTTCTTTATTTCCTGCACCACAGAATAAGTAACTTTGGAACTGGAGCAGGTGCTGAGCCTCCTGACTCTACAGCCAAACCTCCTAAGTGCAATATTCTAAGTCTTTTCCACTTAAATGGGTTATTCGTTTTTTAAAGATTCATTCTCATCTGCTTAGGTATTTTCACCAACTACTGGAATGATCACCTTACTTGTGTTTTTTATGTCTATTAACATGGAGAATTATATTGATGGACTATGTAAAATGGAAGAGAGAGGAGAAAGAGAAAAAGAGAAAGAGAGTGAGAGGGAGAGAAAATAAATGTAAAGAAAGATCTTTTACAGCAAGCAGAATGCTTCTCAAATGTAGAAGACAAGATTGCATGAAAAGAACGATTTTGAATTCTTGATGAAGTAATTGACTCTGACAGGGATCCTTAATTAATGCTAAAATAATGGGTGAGAAGCTGTGGGGGAGAAGTCAGAGGTCTAGAGGTCTAGAGCATTCATATTGGCTATCACTTCTTATTTATCAGCGTAAAGAGGTGCTTTGTAATGCAGAGTTTTCACAGAAACCATCCAAACGAAGCGATTCAGTTGGGGAAATTTATAATATTTACCTATTTAACCATGCAATGAAATCTTAACAATATAACTTCTATTACATTCTTGAAAAAAATGAAGTTGAACAAATCAAGCGGAAGCAATTAGACATAACCCAATAGTGAAAGAGACTAGTAAACAAGTAGCCCAGACAGTTCAGATATATCAATGATCCGAAACAAAACAAGTAGAGGGAACCACTCTGATGAAAAATATTAAAGAAACACAAAAACTTGATTGCAATATATGACTCCTGATTGAGCCCTAGGCTTTTTAAAAGCAATATATGAGGTACATGTGAGGACAATTAGGAAAACTGGATTATGGACTATAAATTGGATTATATTACCATATCAGTAATAAATGTTTAAGATATATCCCTGGCTGGTGTAGCTCAGTGGATTGAGCACAGGCCTGCAAACCACACGATCCCTGTTTGATTCCCAGTCAGGGCACATGCCTGGGTTGCAGGCCAGTTCCCAGCGGGGGACTCATGAGAGGCAACCATACATTGATATTTCTCTCCTTCTCTCTTTCCCTTCCCCTCTAAAGATAAATAAAAAGATCATTAAAAAGATATAATGACAGTATGGTGGTAATGAAGCATAATGCCATTGTTCTCAGTAGTTGAATGCTGAGACATTTGAAAGCAAAGGGTCATGATGATGACAACTTCATTGCAAATCTTTTACAGAATAAAATTTTCATATATACATATACATACACACATATACATATGTATGTGTGCAGAGAGAGAAAAAGGGCAAATGAAGAAATATACTCACAACCAATGTACAGTGTATTGGACTGCATTATATACTTATTTCAAATGTCCTGTATGCCTGAACTTTTTCATGGTAAGGTAGAATAAAATAAGGCACACATGTATAGAAGCATACGGTGGCTTCTCACTATTCAGTACTGAAATCTCCAGACAGGAGAACACTCTGCTCAGGATTGGAAAAGGACAAGCAGTTCTTAACTGCATCTTTTTTCCAAAAGAATGCAGTTAAGAAAGAACAACAACAAAGAAAACATATCAACCATTGACGGTCCTTCCTTTTTGGTTGTGATGGTATTTCAGAAAATATTCAACAAATATTTTATAAAACCATGTGTTTAAATGAGTGTTTAAAATTACACCAACATTTTGCTTATCTCCTTTGTCTTCATTAGTGGTCGTAAGGATTTTCATTATTTTCCTCTTTCACTATTTACCTTAGGGGTTTATTTTTTTCTCTTTTGCCAAAATAAAGGTTTTTTTCCACCTCTGAAACCTGTTATTCCCCCATGATTTCAAATTCAGTATTTCCTTTTCTCAGGAAAGTTATAGTAACTCTTACATGTAGCTACATGGAAAGTTAGGGTAAAATTCAAATTTACAGAAAACATTTCCAGTCTTATGAAGGCAACAATGAAGTAGTAAAAGTGGTCTGTTTTAGTACTTTTTACTTCAATAGCTCTCATAGTTGGTAGTGTTTAGTTAAAAGTCAGGCTACAGAATAAAGCCTCAAAGAATCTGTATTCATACAAACATATTTTATATATTACTATATTCAGAGAATGTATATTAATGTGTAGGCGTACATAAATGCATGCATACCATAAAATATGCCTTTCAGGGGAATACAATGAACTGATTTTTTTTAGTTCTTTGTGCGCTTTTGCATGGAAAGTCCACATTCCAGTGCCACTGCTGGGAAAGGGGCAGACCTCGCTCCCACTCAGAGGCGATACTGTCGTAGGGATTAGGGACTTTGAACTTCTACAGTTAATGAGTTGGCAGACATTTAATACTTACTCGAAGGTGTCACCTACAATCTGGGTAATGGGAAAAGATACTAGTTACAAAAAATATATTTTATGACTGAATAAATAATTGTGATCAGGTAACTAAGTAATAATCTTGATTACTTAGTTACAAGAATCTCTCATCTAGGAGCATTGAAATACAGTGGAATGAAAGCTACCTAGTCCTGCATTTGTTTTCTATTGCTGATTAACAAAACTGCCACAAGCTTAACACAATATAAATATTAAACATTTAAATAATATAAAAATTACAGAATAAACATTTATAGAGAAAAAAACAATATAAATATATTAGCAGGGTTTCCAAGAGCTTAGATTCCAGGTGTTGGTTAGCACGATCCTCAGGCTGGTGGAGGTCTCGAGGTGTCAGACGAAGGTTGTGATTTCATTTGGGATTCAGGACCTTCAAACTTCCAAAGAAAACAGTTTTCCAGTTCATTAATTCAATATCGAAACTATCCATCGAATACTGAGTTGGAAAAAAAAGGTACTTTCTGTCACAGATGCTCAAATTGTATCTTCGCATCATCTTTTAAGGAAACTCTTAGAAAGAGGGACCAGCAAATGAAGGTAAGTGATTCATGGAATAGAAAACAAAAACCTTTGGAAATGGAAGTAATGGCAAGCCCTTAGGTTCCATTGTACAACAGGCCTGGGGAGGGATTAGGTCTTCATTAAAATAATGGCACTAATTGAATATCTAGTCCTCCTGAGCACTGTGTAAGCATCTTGATGTTTACTGATTTGTTAGAAGATTTGAGAAATTTAAAATTAGAACCATAATAACATAAGTACAGTAAAATAAGAAATAAACTTAAAGAAAAGATTTTTTAAGTTGCATAAGAAAGAAAACTTTCTGTACTAGCAGTAAATAATATTCATATATTCACAATAATGGTATCATTGGCTACTGATTTAATCAAAGAAGCTAATAGAATACTATTTCAATAAGAGGAGGAGGTAGAGGAAGATTACTAAAGAGTTAAATCTTTTTATATTGTTTTTCAAGCACAGCTGTCTCCATTTTTCACTTCACGCACCCCACCCTATCCATCCCTGCCTCCCACCCTCGAACCTATCCCCTTTGGCTTTGTCCATGTGTCTTTTATATAGGTTCCTTGATGGCCCTTCCCCTATTTTCCCCCATCATCCCTCTCCACTCTCCCCTCTGGTTACCATCAGTTTGCTCTTTGTTTCCATGTCTCTGGTCATATTTTTCTTGCTTGTGTGTTTTGTTGATTAGGTTCCACTCATAGGTGAGATCATATGGTATTCCCCTTTCACCAACTGGCTTATTTCACTTAGCATAGTGCTCTCCAGTTTCATCCATGCTGTTGCAAAGGGTAGGAGCTTCTTCTTTCTTTCTGCTGCATAGAATTCCATTGTGTAAATGTACCATCATTTTGTTATCCACTCATTTTCTGGTGGGTATTTAGGTCACCTCTAGTACTTGGCTATTGAAAATCGTTATTTATTATCACTGTAGGTTAATTGATAATGCTCAAAATCAATAAATTATGAAAAGTTTCTAGAGCATATATTTAGAAAAATGGATTAAATACCAAAATAAAAAAATACGCACACCTGATTGCCTGGGAGTTAAAATGTGTTCAGTTAAAATAAGGCTATTTTTTCATCATTTTTAACACCATTTAATAAATATAATATATGTATTTATTAATTTAATTAACAATTAGGAAGCAGCATTATTTTTAAGATGAATATTACAAATGAAAATTATTTCAGAAAGTCAATTATTTAGTTAATACTGTAAGTAGCATAAATTTCTTCTTCAACGACCAGTGACTGCACTGCTGTTACAGGTGCTTCATAATGTTAACCTTTGTAGATAGAAAGATAAATAAATGAAATAATATGTCAGATTCCCTTTAGCCTTAAAAATAATTGTTTTCTGTATTGTTGTTTGCTCATTTTAAATCCATCCATTGTTTTCCTCACTCTGGATCTGTAGCTCTCCACTAAGAGACAAATATTTATCACCATACAACACAAAATTTACACATAAAGAACAATCATCTCCTTGTCTTCAGCAGAAAGGTTTTGAAATTTCATAGATAGTAAATATTAATTAGTCCGGCAAGCTGATTTTAAAAAGATAAATCTGTGACCAGTGCAGCTAAAGCAACAAGATTAAGAATACATAGCTCAAAGGCAGTTCCATATTTTTTTTAGGAAATTTCATACTGTTCTCCGCAGTGGCTACATCAGTCTGCATTCCTACAACAATGTACTAGGTTTCTCTTTTCTCCATAACTTTGACAGCGCTTACTGTTTGTTGATTTGTTAATGATAGCCATTCTGGCTGGTGTGAAGTGATATCTCACTGTGATTTTAATTTGCATCTCATGCTGGAAGAAACCTAGGTGCCTATCAGTAAGTGAATGGATCAAAAAACTATGGTACATTTACGCAATAGAATACTATGCACAGCAGAAAGAAGGAAGGAGCTCCTACCCTTCCCCACAGCATGGATGAAACTGGGGAGCATTATGCTAAGTGAAATAAGCCACATGGTGAAAGACAAATACCATATGATGTCACCTATAAGTGGAACCTAATCAATAAAACAAACAAGCAAACAAAATATAACCAAAGACATTGAAACAAAGAACAAGCTGACAATAACCAGAGGGGAGGGGGAGAAACAATGGTGAAAAAAAGGGAAAGTGTCATCAAGGAACATGCATAGAGGACCAATGGACAAAGCCATAGGAGAGTAGGATTGAGGGTGAGAGGTGAGGGTGGGTGAAGAGGAAAAATGGAGATATCTGTATTGAAACAACAATTAAAAAAACTGAAAAAGGAAGAAAAAATACATAGCTAGTTTATCACTGAGAACAATTTTGATCACCTAGTGGAAAAGCGTCTATCTCCTTAGTATTAGTATTCAATTTTTGTTAGGATGACCATATTAATATAATGAGTAAATTGTGCTTGTAAATGTGACTGTACTTAGCCCTTACATTTAAAAATAAGAGCATTTTAATTTGCAGTAATATGCTACTATAAGGTAATAAAATATTAATAACTTGTATAAGTAATAATACTTTAAAACCTTGACTATTGAACACTCTTCCTAAAGACTCACATCATCTTTAATTTATTGCATTGAAATAAAGCAGATAATGTTTAAAAACCACTAATTGTCATTTCCAGCAAATATTTTAGGTTTGTGATTGAGTCAAGGTTAATAATCAACTTATTCAAAAAATACCTTTTCATTTATCAGTACATAAATAAATGTTTCAGTTTTCCCTTCAAATATGGTGAGTATAAGAGAAATATACAAAAATAACCTGTACTGAGATGGATGAGTAAAAATTTTCACTCCATATTATTGTAATTAGGGAGAAAACGTTTAAAAATATCATAGTGAATACACCATTTATTTAGCTTAAATACTACAAATGGTTTGAACACCTTATGACATCCTATGCAGTTAAAGAAACTTTAATGAATTCAGGTCAACTAAAGCATGGTAGTAATACAAAAGGTGATATGCTTGGCGATCTGTTGACCCTTAAACTGCCAAAAATGTTTCTATTTTAAAAAATAATTGAATTTAAACAGCATAGAATTCATTCCAAACCACTGAGCCTATTACAAGTTAATGGCTCAAGATCTCATTGTGTTCATAGCAATTCTGAAGTGTGAAACAATACGATCAATGATATATTTAATAAGCCAGACACAGTTTTACAGAGAAAAAAAACTATGTGCTAGTTTACAACTGTGAACTAATACTTGTCTTTCATTCCATAATTTATGAGAAACTTCCTTAAAATTCTCTTTCCACCTCCTCCCTCTCTCCCTGCATTTGCCCTTAAAAGAGGCCAATCATAAGTGTGTCATGAAACTGGGTATTTGTGTCATCTTTAAGATTTGTGTAGATTAATTAAACATAGAAATACAGTCTAAAATTAAAACAGTGAGGAGATAGTTTAAAGGTTGATATTCATTGTCTTTACTCCATGGTGTTAATCAGAGTCTTCCTATGGAGCTGTGCACTCTGAGGTTCATTTTTATGCCGTAAGTCCTACACTATCAAATTGAAACCCTTTCAGATGTAACGACACTTTCAGTGGACTCTGAAGTCAGTTTGCATGTGAGCGTTGTGCCCTCATCTACTAACTGTGTCGCCTAAGACAGTTGTTTAGTGGCTCTAGGTCTCAGCATTGCCATCTGTAAACTGTAAAAGTAAACAAAGCTGCCTGGGGCTGCTGGGTTATGAATAGGTGGAACACAGGGGATATTTTAGAGCAGTGAAAAGACTTTGTATGAAATTGTGATCATGGTTACAAGTCTTTTTTACATTTGCTCAAACCCATAGAGTGTAAAACACCAAGAGTGAACCCTAAGATAAACTGTGGACTTTGGGAGACATTAACGTATCATTGCAGGTTCATCAGTTGTAACGGGTGTGCCTCTCTGGTGGGGACTGTGGCTGATGGGGGAGGCTGAGCATAGGTGGCGGCAGCAGGCGCATGAGAAAGCTCTCTACCCCCCTCTTAATTGTGCTGTCAACCTAAAACATCTTTAAAAAATGAAGTTCATAAAGACACGTTATAAACTGTAGCATTATCATTAAAAAGAGTAAATGAACAGCACCTACCACATGAGGTTTTTATAAGAAAATAAGATTTTGCATCAAAGTAAAATATTAGAGCAATGTCTGAAACTATATGAGTAGGAGCAATCTTATCCTTACTACATTAAAATTAGCAACAGTTCTCAAGCTCACACAGGACATTCTCCAAGATAGGTCAGGTTAGGTCCCATAAAAGAAGTCCTGACAGTTTTAAGACAATCTTAAACTCTTCCAAGAAATGGAAGGAATTCATTCTATAGGGCCAGCATCAAAATTGGGAAAGATGATACCCTGATACCAAAATTGGGAAAGACATCACAAGATGTATAAAGGACACATGGACAAAGGCAAAGAGGGGTAGGATTGAGTTTGGGAGGTGGGGATGTCTGGGGTGAGAGTGAGTGGTGGGGGGAAAATGGAGACAACTGTACTTGAACAGGAAAAGCATTTAAAAAATAAATATAAAAATCAAGATTTTAATACAGAAAGTGAATTTTTACTAAAAAAAAAGGTACAGGCCAATATCTCTGAGGAAAATAGATGCAAATTCCTCAATAAGATACCAACACACCAAATACAACACATCAAACTGACTCTACCCACGACACAGTGGAATGAGTCCCTGGAATGACAACTAAGGCTGTACGAACAAAGGACTCAGTGACTGGGTTTGGGAAGCGTGAATCTGACGGTCCACGTTCCCGGTCTCCAGCACTCCCCCAGCGATGTTCCATGTGCGCTCTGACAGGCTGTGTGCTCCCTGGCTCCCCTGGGTTTTTCGTTCTAACCAAGTTATAATTCATACAGGTCACTGAAAAGAGAATGGAGGCTGCTCAGAGGGAACTAATCACACTGGCAGAGAGACTAAATCCCCTTTTTTTCTATTATACTCTATCTAGAAATTTGTCTCATATATTATTGAGGCACAGGAAGTCAATTATTGGATTACTAAAAGTTCACCGTAAAAAGGTATTGACTGAATAAGGGAAAAACAGATGGGCGGGAATAAATTTCACTCTCTCTGAACGCTTACTATGCGAGGCAGGCCTGAAAGAATGCAGCTGGGATCCTCCAATTACTGGGAGATAAAACACAACACTCCACGGATCTCTCTCTCAAAGACTTCTCATCTTACAGGACGATGCTTAGATAGTATACTTACTCCGGAATTCTTTCCTAGACCCGCCAGTTAAAAAATGCTACTTCTTCTCACATACCAAATTGGATTAGAGCAATTATGATACCACAGATAGAGTGTCATAATCATCAGCTTAATCAATTTGCAAATGATTATAATGAGACTAATACATTTGGCAGGAAGGATTGCCTTCATAATTCAAGACTCTCAGATTTCATTTTCACTAAGATAGTGTCTTGTTAAATGCATTATTTTATTTCAATGTATTCTGTAGTCACAAGGTTAACAATGGTAAACAAATACAACTTGCTATTTCAGAGATTTATTCAAACACACCCAAACCTTCCTATTTCTTAAAGACCAAAATCCAGGTCCTCTTTTTTGGCATGTGAACAAACTAAAAATAGTGTGTAATTATTTCTAAGAAGCCCTTCCTATCCAGGTATCTTTAATGATATGTATGGTGAAGGCACATGGACCACAAGGAAGAAAGAGCAGCTTTTATATTTTCATATGCCTTTCTCTCAAATAATATGCACTGTGCCATTCAAAAATTAACTTGAACATAACCTTTAACATGGGTGACCCCTACTCCCAATCTACCTCCTGACATTGCAGGATAATTGCTGAAACTGCACCTCACGGGTTAGCACAGCTACATGAATTTAAGGTGCCGTTTCTTGATATTAAAGCAATCTTTAGGTCAAATGTATTTAGTAGGTTCACCTCTTGGAAAAAAAATTTTTTTCTGTTATAGACTAAGTAATAGAGCTGACCCTATTCACATAGTAAAATGTCATCCTGTCACATAGGCTTGCAAACATTCCAAAACTAGCTCATTAGTAAACAGGGGCAGCAAAATAGAAACTTTTTAACATCAGTAAATACAGTTTATGTCTTTCTGATAATCTGTGAACAGCAGCGTAATTATCAGGGCTATACATATTTTTCTTTTGAAAAAGAAAAAAATTGCAAAATGTTAAAGTTGTATTGAAAACATAAAGCAAATCAATGGTTCTTCTTTCTCCCAGTGTGATAGATTTTTAATGAGACTCTAAACCTTAAGTGACCTGGTTACACAGACTCCACTGCTATATAATGAGAATGAAAAGATAGTAAAAATTTCAGCAATACAGCTTCTGATTCAACCCAATGTCTCCAAATTACCTTGGAAACAATTTGTCTCTCAAGTTTATGCACACATACATATTGAATCACTGAAGACAAGAATATTGAAAGAAAAATGTATCAGCAGATCCACATGGTGCCTGTCCTGTTTACAATTGACTTTGAAATACGTCTTGGGCACATCAGTGAGAAGGCACTGAAGTGCATATATGTACTATGGCAGCTGTCCACTTCATCAAGTTTTCCAAATACCCACATAGTAACCAGAGATTTTGTCTGTTTGTTTAAATTGTAGGTAAGTAGAAATTAACACATTGAAGAGATGACAGTTATTATGCTATGGCTGATGGGCCTCAGTGGATTGAGCACCGGACTGCAAAGCAAAGGGTCACTGGTTCAATTCCCAGTCAGGGCACATGCCTGGGTTGTGGGTTGGGTCCTCAGTAGGGAGCTCATGACAGACAACCACACACTGATATTTCTCTTCCTCTCTTTCTCCTTCCCCTCCATTCTCTCTAAAAATAAATAAATAAAATCTTTTAAAAATAAAGAGATGGCAGTTATTAAAATAGGTAGGTAAATTATTTGTAAAATAATATAATACAATAATTAGTTGAAGCCTTCCTAAATGATGCAGTACTTTGGCAATCTTTGAGCATCACTTGAAATGAATTAAATAGAGATGGAGACTGGGGAAAGTACTCCATAAATAAGAAACTGCAGAGCATACATAAGCAGGCATGGAACAGTACAGAACCAGCAAGGAAGATCAAATGACACTTTTGAAGGTCATGTGTTTGAAGAATTTTATCAGTCTAGACTGAGATAGTACAAAATAGGTAGTATTTCCACATGTTTTAAGGTCCAAGATTTTTCCATATGATTTTGAAGAGTGTGAAAAATAAAACACCATACTGAAGAGAGTTACTTATGAAAACAATAGTAAATATTTTGGATATCTGACAAATAATACATGTGACAAATAAAGTAGTTTATTGTTTGGCAGACATATATATCTCACTGTATATAGTGTTAAAAGTCATTTTGAAATGCATTATATATGTGTATGACTGCCAGGAGACAGGCATATCTGACATTATTTCAATGTTATAAATGATTACCCTAAGACTTAAGAATAAATGCCTGCATAAGGTTTCTTGGTTAAACTGTGATGAAAGTAGAACAAAGCTCTTGTGCGGTAATAGTCCTAATATGTTTTAACAGCTACAGTGACCCAAAGCAGAGGTAGGTGGTTATGACTTACATGAACCCCTAAGTGACTCCCCTCTCTTTTTTCTACTTTCTAGCAGCTTCCTTATACTCTGTGACCTAAGATTTTAGACATTCTAACATTTCCTCAATGAACTAAAAGACGAGAAAATATTTATCAATTAAATTACTTGATTTGTTATTGACTAAAATAAAAAACACAGCAGGTTCTGCGAAATCTAATATTTCATGTCTTATATAAGATATGTATTATGAATTGTTATTTCCACATTCTGTCTAGTTGGATGTTTATTTCTTCCTTTTGTTCCAAATCATTGATTTGAGGCCTAGTTTCCTTCCTGTCACTGTTGGTTCCCTGAATATTTTGCTTTATTTCACCTTGTGTATCTTCCATTTGTTCTTTCATTTTGCGACCAGGTGCAATCAGTTCTGTGAGCATTTTGCTCAGCAGATCATTGAACTCTCCATCAGACAGGCTGGAGGGTGTCTCCTCATCACTTAGCTCTCTTTCTGGAGTTTTGCTCTGTTCTTTCATTTGAGCCCCATTTCTTTGTTTTGGTGAACCTGTTAAGAATATTTTGGTTTGCGTTTCAGAATTGTTCAAGAGGAATTGGTATAAATGTAAACAGCTGCCCCCAAATCAACTTAAGATAACAGTACTACAAATTATTGGAAGAAAAACAGTACATTACAGACATAAAATAGATCCAGGGAATGGAAGCAAGAGCCTACACACAAACTTGCATATTTACATCCACTAATAATTGACAAAGGCACCGAAAAATACTCAGTTGGAAAGACAGTCTCTGCAGTCAAAGGTATTAAGAAAACTGCATAATCTCAGGCAGAAGGCTGGATTCCCATCTTATACGGTTCACAAAAATTAACTCAAAATGAATAAAGACTTAAACTTAAGACCTGAAACCATAAAACTCTTCGGGAAAAATACATAGGAAAGTGGTTTCTTGATATGGGTCTTAGCAATAATTTTTTAAACGTGGTACAAAAAGCATGAATAACAAAAACAAAAATAAATAGGTGGGACTACAATCAACAAATTGAAAAGATAACCTGCCAAATGGGAGAACATGGTAAACTCAAGAAGAATAGCTCTGAAGCTCAGAGAAGCTGGTAGACTCAATGTATATAAAATGAAATGTATGTGTAGGAGGACGTGAGACGTCGGGATGAAGTTTAAAACTGGAAGGAAGAACTACTTGGAGATGAGGATTTGGAGGATGATTAACAGAGTGCTAATTCTGGTAGAGCTAACGCCTACTACATCCAGAATACAAGGATATTTACATCACCTTGGGGATTGTACAGCCACCTGACCTACGGGAGAAGAAGAATGCAGGGGAAAAATGAGCATAAAGAAATTTTGTTCTTATGTTGGATGGCAAGAGGTTGAATAGTTCATTTATTGCTTCTGCTTTCTTTGTGAATTCTGAGGAAACGTTATTCAGAAAAGTGATGGGGATATAAGAGGGATTGCCGTACTGTGAAACCTAACAATGTTTGAAATAGCTTACATGGGCAAAGGGACAGGACACTACTTAGGGAATGTTGCAAAACTACTGGTGATTATCACTTTATTATGCTTTATGGGTTTTGGAGGAGAATTTACACACGCCCATCTCTGACTTATAAAAGTTAAATAACCAGGATTTTTTTCAAAACACACTGCCAAATGTGAACATATTAGAATCTGTACATTTTGGTACGAGCCAACGATTTCCAGACAAAATGTGGAGTAAAAATAAATACCCAACACTGCCCCTCAACGCACTTATGAATTCCAAATAGTTGAACATGGCGGAGGCGGGAAAACTGGAGAAGATCGGGAGCTCTAATATAACAATGGGATTTATGAGATGCTATCTGATCCAAGCTGGTCAAAGGTCATGGCAACCAGGACCATGTGATTGATACCTAGTGCATGGTAAAAATTAAAAGTATAGAAAACAGTAACTTGTTTTGCCTACTTGTCCTGGTATGCCATGTAGCCATAGCTCTCAGAAGAAATGAAAACAACCGTGTCTCTTCCAATTATCTCTCGATTTCTTTCATGCCTCTCTGACTTCAGTTATGCTCAATGTTTTCAATTGTAAAATAATGAACTATGCAATTGGCATATTTAAATATCCTTTCAAGATACAAGTTAACAATAAATTCCTCAGCCTCTTTAAAAAATCATCTCAAATAAAAGCTCCTGACACACAGCAGATACAAAACTGATTAACTTTGTATTTCTATGCTAAATGAAATGGTGGGGATTTTAATCGTCGATATATGATGACTCTATTAGGAAATGCAGTTTCAGGTGGGCAGCCATAATGGCTCCTGGCAAGCTTGCTTATGAAATGTTTCCTAGAAAGAAAATGTAGAAGATATATCAAAGTAATTTTTATCAGTAACAAATTACAATAATTAAACTGAACATTTTAGGTTATGATTTTATATCATTATTTTAATTGATATCAATGGACCTTTAGACTTTTATAAAAAATGTATAAATATATTATGCATTTCTTAATCACAAATTCATGAGAGGAAATTACTCTAGCTAAGCTTATCTTACTGTATCATCAAGTGGCCACTTACAAAACCTCATGATAAAGCCAAGCATTCTACTGTCTGTAAGCATTCTTGACCGTGACATGAGATTTTACTTTTTTTATTTCAAAGCTACTGGAGATATTCTGAGAAATCCACATCTCCTGACTACAAAATTATAGGACTTTTTGAGTTATAAGACAGAATTATGACTCTATATAGATTTTAAACCTTGAGACACATTTCTCAGAATACCTGCTGGCATTGCCTTCAAGATATGTGGAATATATGAGTGAGTGAACCAACTTTTTGAGTGCATTCATAGATTTACAATGTATAAATAAATCTCTGCTTTTACATTTAACTTATTTTGCTCTACTTTGGATGCCAAAATTAAAAGTACAGTGAAAAGCAACCAACTTTGATGAAAAGTTGATACAATACAGTTTAATAATGATGATTAGCAACACCATAGCCTGAAAAAGATTAATGATAGAGCTATATGAGAGTGTAAAATCTATGTACACACCTATATGCATGCCAGTAAGAAGTTTGTAAAATATGAAGGATTGATACTGGGCTACATATGCCCACTCTCTTCTAAGTAGAATCAATATGGTCTGTTATCTTGGCTTCAGAATGACAAACTCATCACACGAAATAGACATCCTGAGTCTATCAGTAATAAAGTTCAAATAATATTTTAAAAAGAAAAGAAAATTGCAGAACAAGGCATCACACAGTGTGTACAACATTCTAGGTCTAGTTTCCTGTGCAATTCTACCCTTGGTGCCTGCATAGGCAGAGGGGCTGGGCTGAACACTTGAGGGAAACCTCAAATCAGAGAAGCCATCACTTTATACCTAGGCCAGGGGTGTCAAACTCATTTTCACGGCGGGCCACATCAGCTTCGCAGTTGCCTTCAAAGGCCCAAATGTGATTTTAGGGTTGTATAAATGTTACTCCTTAATAGTTAAGCAAGAGCTCCTCTCTGCCGTTGGGTAGAAACAACATGCCTGGTCAGATAAGACAAGGTGGAGGGCGGGATTCAGCCCATGGGCCTTGGCTTTGCCCCCTGTGACCTAGGCCCTAGGACATGCATGACCAACTTTCATTCTCTTGTTTCCCCTGAGTCCAATCAACACAAGGTGTGACTTACTCAACAAACAGCCCTGAGCATGAGGTCTCAGTGCTTAGTCCGGTATATATGCCTCAGCCAGATTGTCAGGTTGTTAGATAAACTTTTGTGTTGCAAGGAGGATTGATCAGGACCGATAGTCAGACATTTCTAGAGCTAGAGAAAAGGCCAAAGAACCATAGAATTCTTCTAGAATAACCATAGAATAACCATAGCTGTTATTGTAAGTTAGCTGGGAGTGATTTAAGCAAAAAATAAAAGTAATTAAAGTTATTTTTATCAGGGAATTGTTGAAGACAAAGTGACCTATATTAAATAGATATATTGGTCATGACAAGATCCTTAAAGCAATTTGAAAATTGTGTTTAAGTGATTGGTATGGAGTCTGTTAAATGAAGGGACCAATTTGACTTTTATTTCAGTTTATCTCTTAGCTAAAGAATATAGTAGCATCTAGCTTCTTAAGAAGACTAACTTTAGCTCTCTTTCCCATTTTCATTTTCTAATTATAATTTTAGTGAATGCATCTGACAAATACTTTATGATTTATAGACATCTAATGGATTATATATTTAACTGTTGATATTCCTGATATCTAAAAGAAAAATTTAAGTGTAGACATTATTATCTCCAATTTATAATTTGAGGAATTTAGTGTTGTAAATAGCAAGCAAGTTGTGAAGTCAATTTACTGCTTTACACTAATTATCTTGTTCTTTTTTATTCAGATATGCTGTTTCCCTGGAGAAAGTGTTTTAAAAATCTGGGAGGACAAAATCTCAATCTTCTAGAATGCTAATGTCCCTGGCAAGAAATAAAATTTAAATTCAGAAAACAGAAATAAGGATTACACCAGGAGTAGGCATTACTTATAATTTAGCTTCATATACCCCTCACTGAGCTCAGTATAGTACAGACAGTAAAACTCATTTTTTTATTTTACAGGATAAATAAATGTATTATACTTCATGCAAAAAAGTGCATGTCAATCTTCTGAACTGATTTTTACAATAACTTGTAAGAAGGGAACTTAGATTCTGATTTTCTAAGTGAAGAAAATAAGCTTAGGAGGTGAATAGCTTCTGTATTTTCTTTTTCTAGTTTCAACTTGTGCCAATATTTACAGATTCTAATTTAATTCTTCAATGATTTTTTTTAAATTCATACTTCTATGTTAAATAAATAATTCAGTAACTTTACAAAGAAGAAATATTTGTGTTGTGTGAAGATGAGGTTAAGGAATGCAATTTCAAAAAATTTGCTTGCATTTATAGAATTTGGATGCATAAATTGTTTGGTGTTGTACATTAAGCTCAAGAAACACATATGACTGTATAACTTTTCATAATTCTTAGAACATGATCATATAATTTTATTAAATTGTGTTCACATAAATTACCCCAATGCATTATGCAAAGTTGTTTCTGTGAATGCTAAGACAGAACTATAAAATGGCATTCAAAATGAGCTTGTCCTTAATAATAAATATTTATCCTAAGTCTTTATATTCTCACTTGCAAATCACCCAAATCAGTAAATTCATTTAATTAAGACTGTTTAAGAAAAGGTGAATAAGTCTTGAGTTTCAAAGCCTATTCTAGGATTTCTGATACTCAGTCTCATCAAATCCACCGTGAAGAGTCCTATCAAATTCTTCACAGTGCACCTCATTATTTCCAAGGTCAGTCATGCTTATCTAGCAGACATAGTAGCAGACCACTAGGACACACGAGAGTGCAAAACAAGAGCTCAATTACCAGGTGCTTTAGATACAAGGCATTGATCTCAAATGTAACCTGTTTTTCATGTATAAAAGCAAGTGCATTGACTCGAAGCATTCTCTGGTGAGTACTGGAGTTGGCTAATCACACTAATTAGGTGCCACTTGATGAAACTCATTTATGATCACCATCCTGAGCACTCTCATAAGCAGAATTTCCACAGCTCATTAATGCATGTCTGTGTCATCACATCTTAGGAGGGTTTATCATTACCTCGGGTTCTCTCAGCATAATGAAACAGTGCCTCTACGCAAAGACCTTCTGAGAACACCTGGGCTGAATCTGAGATGTTTTTAACTAGTCATTAATGTCTCATAATTTTTTTCTCTTCCAAAATAATAGAAATTAGAATTTCCAAGTAGTAACATTTTTTCCTTTTTCTTCTTTGATGTTGCTATTAGGCCTGCCATTAAGGATAACTTCTCAATAACAACAATTAGTGCTTATATTTTCTATTAGTGACATAGACAATAATATATACATCACATTCACCTGGAGAATTTTAAAACGTACATACAGATGCCTGTTTAGCATGACTAAAAGCTGGCCCTAAGGACATCTGTATTTTCTAAAAATCTTAAATATGAGTAATTATCCATAAAATGATATGATCTGTTATCTCGTCTGTCTTGTTGGCTGAATTTAGTATTTGCATAAATATTTATGTCACATCTACTTATATTCTATGTGCTTGAGATATTTCAGATGACAATCTGCCCTTGCAACTTATATTTAATAGAATACATACAAACAAAAACATCAATAAATCATATAAATATTGCAAGAATGAGATCCTGTTTTTAAGAAAATGCACAGCATTAAAAATGGTCAACCTCAATTTGTGAGAAACTCACTGGCACAGTCATATATACACACATACATTTACATATATGTTTATAACAACACACAAGTCCACAATCTTGCCCATATTTATATTCATATATATGTATATGTCTAATGGTTTCTGTAAATAAGAAAGCTGTATGTTATTATTATGACTGTATAAACATTATTTAATCCTAAATCAAATTGCATACTATGGTACCATTTCTTTTTTACATAGCTGCATTCTTTATAGAATTCAGTTAATGGAGGCATGTTTTACTCTTCTCACAAAATCTTCCTTGTAATCCTCTAAGTTTTTCACACAATTTTATCATTGTCAGTGCTCTTTTGCGTTTTCTTCCCCCTTTTTATTCCTCCTGAACAGAACTCACATCACTTTCTCAGATCTGTACTACCTCATGGCAGTGCCCCTGGTCCTAATTTTGGCATTTCTGCTGGGTTCTACATGTTTTCAGGATTCCCTATCTTCTTTTCTGTTGAATGTCTAGTTTTGATGGAGCACATCATTATGCAATTTCTTAAATATGTGGCATATTATTCCTATACAATATTCTTGACCATGACATTATCATATCATTTCTTTATTCTGCCTTCATATGAGCTTTCAGGTTTTATCAGACTTTGAATTCTGCGTTGATTAAAATTTTAGGACATTGCTACGTTTGGGCCTAAAATGGCATTTAATATTGCTGATGAGGATATTAACAGCTGGAAGGCAGCTGCTCATGGGTCTTACAGGCAGAGACCCTGACCACCATCGTGTTCACTCTCTCTATTCATGAATATTTGTAAAGTAAAGAGCTTTGGAATATAAAGAAAGTGTCTCCTTCTTGTACCATGGATAGGACTGCTACTGCTCACTATAAAAAGAGTCCTGTCCCCAAAGTAACCACTGTGCATGAAATCGTCCCAGAGTCCTCTTCACCTGACTTTCTAGGAACTAAGGGTCCATGAGCTGTGAAGAGCACATTATTGTTATGGCTGCTGCTACTGCTGCAAATAGCGTGGTCTTTTGTGTCTGACCCAGAAGCCTCACGTCTTCTGTCAGCATCGCCAGAACTGTGCCAGGCCAACATGCCAATTTGTGAGTAGGGTAACACCTCAGACTCTTCAGGTTCATTAACAATGTCATAGGTGTCCCCACTTCTGGCGGCACCACCATGCCATGTGCCAACACCAGGCATGACTGTCCTAGGCCTCACAGAAGGGCAATCTCTCATTTCCTCAACCCTGGTGACATTGTGTGTTTTTGAACACACGATGTTGCCGAGTATAAGAACTACCAGCTCCCCATCGTCTTCAAGGGAATTATTTTTTATTCTATAGAATTTGAGATTCTAAGACAGAGGCTTGAAAACCCTCTTTGAATGTCTATTTTTATACATTCTTTTGGTATGTGTATTTTTAATCTTTCTATGACTTATTTTTATTTTAAATATCACTTCTACTTACTAGTTTGAATTAAGACTCATAAAATTTTATTATATTTACAGCAAAATATAGTATATTCTCATTTTTTCAAATAATTAGGGATCTCAAAATTACTCCAATATTTACTTTAATGATAATAGCTAACACATATACTACTTATGTTTGAAGCACTGTGTAAAATGCTGTATATATGTGAATAAATCCTTTACACCTTAAAGCTATTTTATAATTCCTGTTTTTGCTTTCTCATGAATGTTAATTTATAAGACAATCCTTCAAATACACATTTCTAAAAACATTTGTATTAATTTATGTACAGTTTAAGACAATGTCTCAATTTATTACGAAGCACTTTGTCTATATAAGACATGATGTATATTTTTACACATATATAAAATTTTAAATTGTATGCTCAGTTTAGGGGATCGTAGAATTTTTGTGCATGCAGACTCAAATCATCATAATACCTTCCACTATATATTAGTAAAAAAGTATTAAGGTATTGTGATACTGATACAAAGAAGCGTGCTAATTCAGATTGTGCTAATCAAGTCTGCAGCTTTTAGGTTTGAACACTGGAAAGAACTTCCATGTGACAGTGTAACAATTAGTATTGCAATGGTTGGTTAGAGCAGAGTGAAGTAGTACATGTGTGTATGAAGTACATGCATGTATGAAAAGGAGTAAGAAACAGGCTCCTTGTAGGTTTCTCTTTTAAGGTGAGATGATGAGATACAGTAGGATCTTCAAGTGTGGCCTGAAGATCCCTCCAAGCCCCCTTAACACTATTAGGAATTGGGTGGAGAAAACTAATTCAAAATGTTGTGTGCTGACATGATCATTCTGGCAGGCACTGCAATGTGAATGTGAGTATTTTTGTGTTTTAAAGCGTTCCATTTCAATACATATTATGGTATCTATCTAACAATCCATCATCAATTTTATCTCAGTACCCCGTTTTATAATTTTAAATGATTGAGAACAATTGGAATAGAAGAATGTGATTGCTAGATTGGTAGATAGAGAAGGGAGGGAGGGAGGAAGGGAGGGAGGGAGGGAGGGAGGGAGGGAGGGAGGGAGGGAGGGAGGGAGGAAAAGAAAAACATTTGACTTTGGGTGGTAAACACACAATGTAATGTACAGGTGACATATAATAGAATTGTACATTTGCAACCTATATCATTTTATTAATCAGTCACCCCAATAAATTTAATTTGAAAAAAAGAAGAAAGAACAAAAAGAAAGGAAAGGAAAGGAAAGGAAAGGAAAGGAAAGGAAAGGAAAGGAAAGGAAAGGAAAGGAAAGGAAAGGAAAGGAAAGGAAAGGAAAGGAAAGGAAAGGAGAGGGAAGGGAAGGGAAGGAAGAAATAAAGGAGAAAGAAAAAGGAATCGTTCTCTTCTTTACATGCTTAACAATCCCATTATTCCGTAACTGAAATTCTAGCCTATTGTTGGAGCCTTCCTTTCATTGCAGGAGAGTATGCGGTGAGTCTACCTGACCTGGCCCTGCCTAGCAGAGTAGGACAGGCTGATTTCTGACCGCTGCAGGGCTTTGTTTGGGATGCCACTCGAGCCAGGCCAATCAAAGGCCCTTCTCAGGATTCTGCTACAGCTGTGAGGGAAGCCTGTGCTCCAGAATCGGAGAAAAAATGTGTAAGCCGGAAAAGTCAACAAGTTTGCGGTAGGATAGAGACATCCTTAATGAGAACAAAGGTCACAAAGAGGAAGGTCTGGGTGAGACATGGAGAGAATAGAAGAACCCTGATGGCACGCTTTGAGCACATGAAATCCCACCTTATTCACCAAGTCTATAAATTAAAAACATCACTATATTTTCATTGCTAAACTACTCTTAGATTAAAATTACTTGTGAATAAAATAAACCTGCCAAATATAACTTAGTTATTTAAATAGTACAGTGATATATCAATGATGCTTTATTTTTGAACACATGGCATGCTAAGTACACTGCATGTATTTAACTCAGGTAATTTTCCAAACTATTCTGTTTAATTTCAAATTTATGTCCCCAACTTATTTTTATTTTTAGCTTTTTACGAATGTGAGAGAAGCTAGAATATGGTGATGTCAGCCTGGTGATGCTCTACCAGGCCAGTGCTGGTAGAGCAGCGTGTTTGTGGACTTGACTATGACACAGTCTAACTGACGCTACACTCTCCAGTGCCTGAAGATGGCCCCCAGACCTCATTTTAAAAATGAGCACATTGAGGCATATAGTCAGTCACATAGGTCATTATTGATGCAGCCACAATAAAATTCAGGGTTTTATTTTTCAGAAACCTTGTTTTTATACACTTACTGGAATTTCTTCAATTTCGTATATTAGATTATGAAAAAGAAGATAATGTATGAATATACCCAGGCCTCCCCATTTATGCAGCACTGAGAATCTTCTGCTACAAAGGTCACAAGTTCAAGTCATTTTCCAAGTTTAGAGCCTATAAATCTGGTTGTTTAAAAAAAAAAAGTCAGCCAATATCATGTAAATTCTGTTTAAGATGTAAAGGACGATTATAAATCTCATCCTAAAGTATCCTGGGAAAAAACTAAAGCAGTAGGTTTCTCAACAAAAATTTCAAATAATCCCTTAGAATAATTTTTTGAAAGATAGAAACATCTTTTTTGCCTCTGATCTAATTTTTTTCACAATAAATACAATCTCAGGGCAGTATAGTTTATATTTCTACCTTAGTGTTATGGAAGAGGAAAACAGAGGCTTAACCATTTTTTTAAAACAAGGAAGTACATGACAACAATCTCAAAAAAGTCTATCCTATGAGGAGTGATAATGGGACCCAAAATTTCACAGAAATTATTTTTATTATAAGTCACACAATTAAGTCTCAATATTTAAAAAAACTGACAAATCTATGCTATAAGAATCTCCCCTGCTCTAATCCAGGGCTTTCAGGTTTCCTGAAATATTCCTGAAGAGTTTCAGCGATGGCTGTGATGTGAACCCATGATGCTCCAGTTGTGATTGGATAGGAGGCGAGGTCCTGGGAAGCCAGTGGCAGAACGTTATTTAAAACTTAAACTCTCGTATGTTTTTGCAAATATCCAGAGGGACACAATTAATGTGACCATAATATCGTTTGTATTATGAATTTTATGGACTCAGGAAATCAAAACCGTTAGGATTTTCATTCATTTAAGGGAATTTCTACTTTCATTCATTTAAGGGAAATCTTTTCAGACTAATAACTGCATAACATATGAGTATCTGATTATTTAAGAAAAGAACAAAACGAGGAAAGAGTTAATTTGAGGAAAGCCCATTGCTCTGGGGGATATCCACCTTCCCTGATTCATTTAATCAGAAGGAATGGAAAAAGACTTTGAAGCCCAGACAAATCTTTTTGGCCTCAACATGTAGGCTGCCAAGCAGCACCCCACTTCTGTCCAATTAGGTAATGACATCCGTCCTCCAGAAAGGCACAGAAACAATCGAATCCCTTTATTATAAGTAACTGAATGTCTGTCAGGACGTCATGGTCAATACGTAAGGCTGCCTGTACCTTTTACCCAGTGACCTAGGGCCGTGAGAACTTTTCAGGGACTAGTGTCCAACTCAGTGTTACTCACTAGTACTGACTCAGTTTCTGCTCTAATCTGCTAAGAGGCCTTATAATCAAATTCCAAAATGAAATAAACTTCCTCTGGCAGGGGTGAGGGAAGAATTGTACAATACAGATTTCATTTGTGTATTATCATTTTACGTAAGTGCCTCTTCAACTGAGTTTATTGCTTCATTTCCTGTATGTATTCTGTCATTGAACAAATACTACTTGAGTATCATTATTGGCAAGGCATGGCTCCAGCTCCTATGCAAAGCAAGAGGTAAAATGGCCTTTCTCATGGAGCTACTTTCAGCCTTAGGAGGCTGGGAATTCTATCGTCCTTAAAGAATTCATAAGTATAATGGACATTATGAAATGTAGACTTAATTTATTTGATCCATATCAAGGATCAAATATCATCCTTAATTTAGCCCTAATTATTTATACTTTATTAGTAGTATGTTTACAAAGCTTCTTACCTTTTCCAGGACAGTTGCTAAGAACATACAAAAGATACTATCCAGTACTATTTTTCTTTATAATCAGAAGTATCAGAAAATATTTGTGTAGGGCATAATCCTCGAAGAATAAGCAGCAATTGCCATAGAATATGATTACTTGGGTAGAATGTGTATAAATTCAAGAACTTATTTGCTTGCATCTAACCATTCTTTCTAAATGTTTCTAATATCTTTGGAAAGATATACCAGTCTATATCTATACCCGCCATGGAACCTGATGATGTGCCTGTGTGACAAATTCCTGCTAGCCCAGAGAGCACACTTTGAGAAATGTTTACTCAATTACAGGGCAAAGCCTGGAGGTGATACAAGTCTCTAAGAGGCATCCCAAGTATAAACACTTTCCAAGGTGTAGAAGTGGAAAACCCTATTTGAAAAATTAGTAACCTTTCATGAGGGCATTATACTAAGTGTGATAAGTCAGAGAAAGACAAATACTGTATGATACCACGTATATATGGAATCTAAAAAAAACTAAACATGTAAAAACAGTGACTAGGATGGTGGTTACCAGTTATATGGGGTGGGGGGAATTGGGGAAATGTTGCTAAAAGCACGCAAACTTGGAGCTAGAAGATCAATAACTTTTAAGGAACAAATTCACAGCATAGTGATTAAGCTTAGCCATCAGTAACTTAAAGCTCTCTGCAGGTGATTTCTTTATAAATTTTAAACCGCCGAATTTGATAACTATGACTACAAAAATTTGCATGCTTTTCAGATAAGGGCTGTTAGGAGAAATGGAGAGAGATCTGGGTCCATAACTCAACTTCAAAAGACATTTATAATAAATCATCTTTTCAGATAAAAAACTGAGACAAGGCCTGGCTGGTGTGGCTCAGTGGATTGAGTGCTGGCCTGAAAACCAAAGGGTCAGGGCACAGGTCTGGGTTGCAAGGCAGGTCCCCAGTGTGGGGCAAGTGAGAGGCAACCACACATTCATGTTTCTCTCCCTCTCTTTCTCCTTCCCTTGTCTCAAAAAAATAAATAAATACATCTTTTTTTTAACTGAGACAAAAAAGACATTTTTTCTACATACATTATTATATTTAAAGAAGGCAATTTGAGCACAGCAACTATAAATTCAATGTGTTTTATATATTAATATTTACAAATGATCAAATATATATTAAAAACTATAAAAATCAATAAATCCACTTAGAATATCAATGCCTTACAGACATATGAAAACAGGCGCAGCTGCTCCAGTGTGCTCACTGAGCCCTAGCTACTGGCCTGGTGGTGTGTCATGTCACCATTGTGTTTGCCTGATGCGCTTTGATGAGGGAGATAGAGCCAAGTCTGAGTGGGCACTGACACCCAGGGTGCCCTAAACGACAATCACTTTCTAATAGGGCTAAGCTATTCTATTAAAATTGTTTTCTGCAATAGATAAATCTCATTAGTCAACATTTTACACATTGTGATTCTGGAAAGGCAACTGATTTCTTTTTATATTCATCAGTTATCTATCACTGAATCATATAATTTTGTATTGGATGCAGAATTAATTATCATTTATCTGGACCTTCAACTAGTACAATAATACTCTATTTCAGACAGGCCATCATTCCATCTGGTCAACTTCAAAAGGAATTATACACACAAATATATGTTTCCTTAATAGTGTAGATGATGCAAGTATATTTTATGAAGTTAATCATGAACAAAGTAACTGCCAAAGCATGATCCGAAACTCTACGGCCATGATGAATGCACGTGAATTTTATAAGTGTGACTTTTTCTAAGTTATATATATATATATATTAAAAATAATTCCCATTTGAATTCAGTTTATGTGTAACACCAATATTTTAATGACATATAATTCATTCCCCTACATGTGCAATCTAACTCAAAGGAAAAGGAGCTACAAATTGTAATTAAAAATGTATTACATATTTTAAATTTTTAAAATATCTTTTCATCTTGGAATTTCTGAAAAGAAAGAATCTTAAGTTCTGAGAGCTTTCATGGCATGATAGGAATACTTCTGTGGTTTATCCTCCTGAAATAATATCATACTGAGTCGCCTCAAATTTGGTCGATTGCCAAAGTTAGAACATCCTTATCAAACTTTTAGAATAACGTTCTAGGGAATTCTCTTTGTAAATATTTTTCTTGGTTTGTAGTGTGGAGCTTCAGTTCTGGAATTTACCTACTTGTTCTGCACCTGGAAATTCACAGGTTGTCGTGAAAATCGTGAGCCCGCTGGCTAAAGAAGCCTGTCTACACTGTGCCCTCCAGCCACACAGTTCGGAATTTTTATTTCTTTTTTTTCCCTCATGACATCGGGGGTGCTCATTCTAAATGAGACTAATGGACATCCTTCCCCAGATATCAAATTGGAGGAAAAAAAGGAAAGAACTAAGCACACTCAATTTTCTTACATTTTATTTCCAACAATCTGCTTGGAAGCCCCGTTGCTTATCTAGTCCAATGACTGTTGTGTTTTGTTGGCAGGGATGGGGAGAAGGCCTGCTATCCCAAACGGGTCTTGAGATTGATGTTGTTAGTTACTGTTAATGACTCTGTCACAACCCGTGCGATCCCTAATCCTCATGCACTCTTGGCTTTGTTCTCCACAGCTAACTCTTCTTGAGAAAATATTTTGTATATGTTGTATGTTAGATATCTGACTGTAGTACCACAAAAGATGATGTCAAGATTCCACAACCTGCCATAATTTTTCTTTTCTATTTCCAGAAAAGTAGTCATGTTAAATAGTATTGCTTCCTTACACAGATGGAGGAAATCTGCTTTTCTCTCACTTGGTTTCTGAAGTACACGTTTCTGGCAGAGTCCTACTAAAATCTTAAGCAGAGGAGCTCTGTGGATATAGAAACTTTGTGACTGAAATTCATCAGGCCTATATCTTCCCATATAAGGAAGAGAATCATGCAGCTCATCTTATCTAAGCCTAATATTGACCCAATGATGTAGTCTTCAGAAATTACTACCTACAACCATATATACTATATTCCCTACACCTGTGTTGCACTGGATGTGGTGTGGGGAGATAAAAATAGAACTAAAGCAAGGCCATGGGCTTTAATATTTCAAGTGTACCCAAACTGAAATCTAAAAGAGTTTTTCTGATTTTTTTCATTGTATGGGTACACCTTTTTGGTCTACAAAACAGACCAAATATCTTTGAGATGATTAAAGGTTGTATCTAATACTTATGGCCTTAGATTTTGTAGCACACATGAGGAAAAGTTCCATTCCAGACCCCTCTCCTTGCTCTGGGATAGCTATCTTCTTCCTCGGCCTTCCCACCATTGTCCTTTATGCATGGCTGTCTCCCTGTCCAAAACTCTCCCTTCCACACAGACACCAACCATAGTGGATAAGGGCCTGCTTTTAATAACTTTGGCATAACTAAGTATATCTGCAAGGACCCCACTTCCAGATAAGGTGATCTTCTGAGATTCCAGGAGTTGAGACTTCAATATCAAATTTTTAGTCCACGCAATGTAGATTACAACACAAGGGAAGGTGTAAATCTCTAACCCTCCAATGCCCTTGGGTGCAGCTCTATAATCCTACTACTGATTCCCGTACTTATAAGTGAAATACATTCTGGGCACATATTTTGTCTATGCAAACATGAAAGTTGAATTTGAACATTTTTTGAAAACTTATACTTTGAAAAAAACTCTCTGAAGGTTATCATAACTTTTAGCTTTGTCTCCATATATATTATAAGTCAAGGTTCCCCATCTTATTAAAAAAATCTTTTTTATTCTGCACAATAGCATATTTCTATGGCTAAACACATACTCTCCCTCCAGACTGGCTGTTCGAGTAGCCAGAGGAACAGGGAACTTTCACTCCCCAGGGCAGTAGATATATTTTCCCTTCCTTGTCTTTGAAAGGAGGAGTGCTTATGTGATGAAAGAGAGCCACATTTCCCTGTGACTGTCCTGCCCCCGCCTCAGCAGGGATCTGCTGAATGGACTCCTGGCTGCCTGGTGGTCAAGTGTCTGTATCTAGCAGTGATCAAGTGAGAAGGGACCAGCAGGGAGGGACACTGACTTTTCCTGACTTGTCTCTTTGCTTTGCTCACTTACAATTATCAAAGGAAGAAAAGTCACTTTATCTCCTCAATGATTTCCGGAGAAAGAACAAAAGCAAGGTCAGCCTGCTTCTAGCATTCCTTTAAACCTTTCTGCCTACAGAGAAAGTGTTCTGTTTTGTTTTGTTTTTTTTTCTGTTCTCAGCCATGTGGTATGGTTATACAGGCAGTATCTGCTCCTTAAGAAACGGTCTATATATCCCCAACTTATTTATAACTGGTGTGGGCATGAAAAAGGGGGGTTCTATGGAAAGCAACCTCACAGGGGGATCTGATCATGAATTCCTAACTGGGCAAGTCATGGTGGGCAGTCACACCCCCGGCCTATAGCTTCTTTAGTGAGAGACTTTTAAACCCTGTCCATTGATCTTGGGTATCTAGGTTAACATACCCTTGAGATGTCAGAACTAATACCCCTGGAAAGCATAACCACCCTTAAGAAACCACATGATCTTTTCAATTATCCTGCAATACAATCTCCTCCTTGCTCTCCTCCACCCTGGAGTAATCTTCCTTGGGTTCCCTCCTTCATTTCAAATGCATACAAGAAGCTGCAAAACATTCTCCAGGGCATTTGAGGTCTGCCTCACTGGCCTCTGTCACCAGTTTGGCTCAGATGAACTCTTGTGAAAATTCTCCAGAGGCTTGGACATTTCTTACATTGCCACCAGTTACCTATGTTAATTGTGAATGAAGTAACTGGAAGCCCATTGCGGATGGCTGTTTTAACAGTTCCATACAACCCAGCCTCATAAGCAGCCTGGCTGACATTTTTCTCTATAACATTCTGACTTCGGTGACTGATCTCTCAATGGGTTCTGAGCACAGAAGAGGAAGAAAGGATCCGATCATCAGTCTAGAACTCCCGGATACAACGGATCTAACAAGTTAGGATTTTTCTTTATTTTCTAGTGTTACTGAATTTGTTCTACTTCCCATATAACAGACATTAATTAGTCTAGCCTCTTATCAGGCCAGGGTTAGTTGATCTGGTTTTCTTTTTCCTTTAGAAATTACTTTCTACCACACACTCTGTTTTCTAGAATCAGTACCAATTAATTTCACTTGCATTTTGTGATACTCTGGTTTCTCTTCAAATCGTATAAATCTTTCGCCTTTTACTTGCATTTTGTGAGCTGCATTTGCTGTCCTCTATATAGGAAGCCCGTTCACCTCCATTGCTTTTGGTGACAGAGCAAAGAGTAATTTCGGACAGGCAACTGATTCTTTTTATATCTGCCGCTAGACAGATATTCCTCTTAAGAACAGTTGTCTTTTCAGAGTCTTATAAAATGCTCAAGGAATTCAAAACTGCTGATTGCGAAATAAGTGCCATATTCTATTGCTCTCTTCCCATAGGAAGTTACAATATGTATCAGTGACAGACCTAGTTAGGCCCAGCGGGAATGGGAAATCACCAGGCGGGAACACTGTAGCCTGGGAAAGTGCCTGCCGGGCCCACCCAGGAAGAACAACTAAGATTGGGGTCTGGGGTCGGCCTATCCGGCACAACAGGATGCAGCTTGCACTTGAGCCTGACAAGATGTATCGAGAACAATAGTCAGCAGAAATGGTACCCAGCAACCAGCTCTAGCCTACCAGACTCTGACACCCCCATTAGTTCCCCTTCACAGGTTCTGAGGCTTAAAAACTCTGACCTGAGAACAACCAAGTGAGTCTTAACCTCCCTTGGTTGGCTCCACTTTCCCTCTTATTTCCCACTTGTAAACCCTGCTCCTTAGCTCACTGCATTTGTCTTGCTTCTTGAGTGACTCCAACCTAATACTTAGAATATCAGTAGTTTTAAGAGATCCTACAACAATGAAACTGATATCATTTAATCCAGCAGTTTCCAAATATTTTTCACAGTGGGATATTTTGTTGGTATGTATGTGTGTGTACGTAATAGGTATGAGGTCTATTATATATTTATTGCTTTTTTTAAAATTTAGCAACCCTTCTCACTATATTGTAAAGTTCTCATGACAAGAACTTTATCTGTTGAGTTTTCTGTTTTATTGCCAACATTTAGAAACTTGTTTTTTATAGAAAACTGAAAAAAAGAATCAATTTCAAAGAATGAGTGTTTCATGAAGCATCTGTTTTCCTTTTATTTATGTTGTTAATGCAACACTACATTATATCCAATTAAGAGTATCTAAAACTCTATTTCAGCACTTATCAAAAGCTATCTGAGAGACAAAATCCTATTTTCTATGCCTCCTTTCCTACTGAAATGTAAACATGATTCAAATATAAGTCCACATAATAAAATCTATAGTTATAATAAATGAGAAGCTTCCTGTTACATAATTTGCACTAGAAAGAATGATTAAAAATGCCTTTTGTCCACATCTTCTTATTGATAATACTCTCAAATTAAAATAAGCATCTATGGGTTTTTTGGACTTATTTTTCGTTTCTTCTTTGTCAGCGTCATTTTAGAAAATTCTGGCGGAAACTTTACCCACTCTATTTTATGAACTTCGCCAAATTCTCTTCTAGTCTGAAAAAAACAATTTACAGTTAGATTAACTTGCATTTTTCATATTTTGGATGGTAGTCTTCAAAACAGGAATGGAATTGTTAATGAGAGAAACTCCCAGAAACTCGTTTCTTGTCGCCAATGCAGTAAAGAATTGGAGATCAGCAGGTCCACTAGCATGCAAGCAGGGTTTATTGGTGATCCTTTATCATAGAAGAGAACAGGCCTAGCTAAGGAAGAAATGGGGGTCTAAAAGGCAAAGACTCAGGCTGAAGTCTGCAGAGTCAAGGTAGGGAAGGTAAGGGCAGCCAAAGGTCAGGATGGCAAGCACCCTGGCCACAAGGCCAGAGGCCATGTGGCCTGAGACTGGGCCTCCAGAGAACCAAAAGCACCAAGGTCCAGATCCGTTGTCCTGAGGACTTACATAGTTGGGGAGATGGGGGGGGTGGTGGTGAAGTTACATATTGATTGGCAGGTAGTGGTTGTGCTAGTTTTCCAAGACACGGGCTTGAATATGCAAAGATATTAATGGACTTCTACCTTCAGGCACTATAGGCCATTTTCACTCTCTCAGGGCCTGGTATGAAAGAATAGTTTCAAAGTCTTTGTTTCCCAGATAGTGGAAAAGATACACAGAATTTCAAGGACTGCTGAGTCAGTGGCTGAGACACAGTCCCGTCCTCCTCCCTGCCTTTGTCTCCCCTCTGGCTTCTCATCCTACCGTAACAGAATGACTGAACCACCTGGCCATAAGTCTGCCTCCACTTAGGCTGCTGTTCTCTCTTGGCTTGCTTCTACGAGTACTATGCCCAAAAGTTAAGTGGCTTTCAGCTGAGAAATCAATGGGCTTTCTTTTTTATAAATTATTTCACTTCATTTCTGAGCACAATGTAAACTGTCCTCGTTTCTCTTAGTTAAAACACTAATGTTTTTCTATAATATTATCATTTCTGATAAAGTTTCCCCAGAAAAGTCTGTTCATGCAATACTAAAACTCCTCACTGATACCTAGGAGAAAATGCAAATTTTGCTAGGTTTCTCTCTATACCTATTTTGCAACGATTCCTTTAACGTTCTTGCTTTTACAAGAGCACAGAAATAGAAATATGTTTAGATTGTTGCCAAAGTAAATGACACTATGTTTAAAACAGTTAACAAAGCCTTCATATACCAGCATTTTTCACAGAAATATTTTTGCACATAAATATATTTTCTGTTTTAATTCATTATAGATTCCAAAACTTTAAGTCCTAGCAGGAGGGTAAGTTGAATACAGAGAAAGAAAGAATGTGTTTAGCACATTAATTTGCTTCCCACAACTTCTTGTTTATCTCATTTAAATGGGTTTTATAGTGCAAAACACATTATAGATTATGTCCAGTTTATAAAAATAAATAGAAAAGGAAGTAAAAGGAGTGAAATATTTTCTACTCAGAATAGGAAGTTTGCTGACTTTCATTGATCTCCTTACTAGAAGTCCCATTTTAAAAATTATTTTTCTGGGAAAGTTGATGTGCTCTGGA
Source organism: Sturnira hondurensis (assembly GCF_014824575.4). Taxonomy (NCBI): domain Eukaryota; kingdom Metazoa; phylum Chordata; class Mammalia; order Chiroptera; family Phyllostomidae; genus Sturnira; species Sturnira hondurensis. Next base: position 20,756,993 of record NW_028087015.1, on the reverse strand, counting down.
AAAATACAAATCAGTTTGATTTTAAAGCATTAAATCTTTGATATTTGTTTGCAAAACACTTACTTGGAACAGTGTTACTTGAAATGGAAGTTAGGCAGGAATAAAGGTTAATACCAGAGTAACTCTCTCAATTGCTCTCATACATCTACCTCTAAAATGCTTTCAGATTATGCAGTTCAGAAATAGTGCTCTGACCCATCTTCGCACCAGAGCTCCCTTCTGTCTTTCATCTCACTCTTGCTCTCTCATAAAGGCTAAAATCCTCAAGAGCATATAATACATTCTTTTCTGTGCATAATTCACTCTTGTCCCCCATTGTGTGACAGAAAAAAGAAAAGACAGGAGAACTTGTATAAACTGGAGAGTTGTAGTTCATGCGCTTTATGAAAATGTTGCCCTAATTCTCAGAGAAAGTTTATTAGATATTTGTAGGTAAAATAAAGTGTATTAGTCAACTCAGGTGGTTATAATAAAATGACATAGGTGGTTATTAGTCAACTCAGGTGGTTATAATAAAACAACAGAACTTCACATCTCAAAGTTCTGAAGCCTGGGAAGTTAAAGTCAAGGTGTGAGTAATAAGTTTTATTTTGAGGTCTCTTACCAGGTAAGCAGCAGCCATCTTTCTGTATGATCACATGGTCTCTTCTTGTTCACGTGGATGGAGTGAATGAGTTCTCTGGTGCCTCTGTTTACAAGCACACGATCATCAGACCAAGGCACCAACTGCAGGACCTCATCTAACCATACCTACAATATTTTGCCGTGTATAAGTATACATTTTTGGCCAAATTTTTTAGGGAAACACGGAAGTGCATTATACATGGGTAGTACCTGAAATACTTTGTATGTGTTCTTATGTTTAAGTATTTGTTACATAAAATTTTTTTACCATAATATGCTCAAAAATAAATGCTAAAATTCCTTTACAATATGAAAACAAGCATCTAAATATAAATAAATAAATAATTGCGTTAAAATTTTTAAAAGAAAGATTTTTATCCTGAATGTTTGGGCCAAAAATGTGGGAGTCCATTACACAGGGGGGAGTACATTATACATGGCAAGATACATTACCTCCCAAAGGCCCCATCTCCGAGTATTATTACATTTCAGGTCAGGACTTCAACATAGAAATATTTGAGAGACACAAACATTTAGTCCATAGCACACAGTATCAACACTTTAATAATGCATTAAGTCATGGATTAATACCTTTATTTCTTGTAAGTTGTGCAGTTAGTGGAAGAATGTGTCAACCAGATCCTCTGGGAGCAGACATTGAAATGGAATCCATGCAGTGTATTAGGAGATAACAATAGTGAGAGATAAAGGTGGGGAAAAGGAGAATTGGATGAGAAATCCTTAGACCAAGATGCGTATCTGACACATGAGAAAGGATTAAGTAAGAAAGATTGAACAGCTAGACTAGCAGACGGCACTCCAGATCTGACAAAGTCACTTCAATGTCAAGTTCCAGAGCAAAGATGATCTGGCAGAAGAGTCTCGCACTGGACAAAAATAGCCAATCTGTAGTGTATTTATCATTGTCACTTATTGGCTCAGGCCATCCAGAAAGAGTATGATACCTTTTCAGAAGCAAAGGAGGATCCTGAAGACACTGAGACTGGGCCTGTCCACCCACTGCAATATTTTAATGAAGACCTAAGTGGTGTGTCACCTCATGGTCGCCACAGTTTTACTCTTGGGTCACGTGGACCTACTTCTGCAAATATGTTAAAGCAGAAGTTCCTTCGGAGTTCAAGTAGGCTTCCTGTTTGGCAGAAAATATACAGAGGGGAGATTAATAGGACATATTCAGCCTGAACTGCTACTTTTTTTTTTTGGTGTCACAACTATTACTCATCGCCTGCCTTGACACTATCCATTACAAATTTGTTGACCTTAACTACCAGTTTATGGTATCCACTGGCTGAATTGCTAGTAAGACCCAACTCTTTTCAAGAGGGAGCTTAGTCTCTGATTAACCCACTTTTCTCAGGCTGTTTTTGCTACACTTTTCTGCTCCAAGTCACAGTTGGGTAATGGAGTAATAAGAAGCTCCCTAGTGGATGACCTGAGTCCCGTTCATTTTCCTCCCTGTTCTCAGTGAGTAAAAACAACCCGACCTCCTTCAGCTGATCAGGGTCAATTGTCTCCATCAAGAAGGTACTCCCCTGCTTGCTGAGACACCTGAACACAAAGGAGTACAAAGTGCCTAATTGCCAACATTAGTTTGAAGCTCAATGTAACCTGTGTTGTGTCTTCTGGCAAACATACACAACACATAGGTACCAGGATCTCTAACCCAAATGTGTGAATGACAGTAAGGCCAGTCTCCTCTGCTCTTCCTCTGAGGAACACAGCTCCACACTAGGTCTCTGATTTAGTGCACTTACTGAATCTCAGAGAATGGCATCTCATCTTCATACATCTTCAAGGACTTTTGGCTGCATGCTTGTGCTTCAACTGTGTCTTCAGGCCATTACAAAGCTCTGTCAAACCAGCTACACCTGGTTGGAATATTATGGGTCAGAACCAATGGGTCTCGTTGTCATGGGCCCACACCTGTACATCCTTTGCTATAAATTATATTCTTAGAAAGGGCACTATTTTATGTGGTATTTTATATTAGTCAATTAAGCACTCCAGTACCCTGGAGGTTGTTGCTAGCTGAGGACCTATGAACAGAAAAGCCAAACCCATACTCAGATTAATCATTTATTTACTCTTATAGAAAACATTTAATGGCCCTTAAAGAGAGAAAAATTCCAATATGGCCAGACACCTTTTGGGAATAGTGTTAAAAGGATGGCTCATAGCTTGTCTCTGGTTGCTGCCAGGTTAGAGATTCAAAAGATACAGCAGCTAGATTGACCTTAACATTTGGAGTCCTTGCTGTGGGGCCCATGTATACTCCCCTACCACTGTGGCCACACTATTCTCCTGCCTATCTAACCACTTGTGGAATGGGTGATGCAGGAAGATGTCAACAGGGAACAATTTTGTCTGCTTGGTTATTCATTGCCTTCCCATGGTAAATGACTTCTAGTGGGAAATAACATATGACACAAATATATGTATATTTTCTGCTTCCTCCCATTTATTCACATGGCTGTGTCCCAGACCTCTTTGTCTCTGATTTCCCTTTAGTTAAAATATCACTCCACCTATTTTCTGAAGATGGGAAGTAAAATGTAATATCTATGGAACTAATTACTGCTTAAAATATGCATCTGAAACACATTTTATAAGAAAAGGACTGTATTTTTCTCTAATGGTAAAGCTAGTATTGCTAATATCCAAGAGCAGTTTTCCAAATAAAGCAATTCTAACTTGTATATCTAAGAAGTCCCCGGCTAATTTTCTTTAGTTGTGTATCATTATAAATAGGAAACTGAGCCTCAAAAGATATATTCTGAACAGAAACAGTAAGTCAGAAACAACTATAAAAGATTATTAAGAAGACTTCTGAGAAACATGATGCAGTGAGATCAAATGGACAATTGCTACATTCTTGTTTTACATAACAACCGAAGTTACCAGAATAATATGCATGTGGAGAACAACCACTGTGTTGCAGTAACTAGGAAGAATACTCCCCAGAGTCTCATAGTGAGATGGATTTCTGTAGAGTTAGTGTGTGGGGGAAGGCTGTAAAAGGCTGGAGGGTCAGTGGTAGAGTTCTTAGTCTTCTAAAGCAGATCAGTAAGACACAAAAAAGAGGAGGCTATTTGGGAAGAACTCCTCCACTCCCCTGGTTTCCAGGAGTGAGAACAAACATGGGGATCGCTCAAGACAATCAAAACACACTTGGAATGGTCTAGCCTTTCTAAATGCGTGTGACCTTGTTTCTATTAAAAAAAAATTCTACCACTCCAAACAAAACCACTCTAAGACTGTGGAATTCTCCTTCAGATTTTCCCAGTGCAGTAGCACGCTTCATTAAAGCTGTAATTCACTTTCTTGACCTTCTGGGTTATCGAAACAAAAAGCTGTCAAGCTTAGCCATATTGGTACCAGAAGAAGAAAGCAGCGGAAAAATAAAAAGCCATGTGAAAAGCTCATATATGGCAGAGTTGTGGTTGGTGTTGCCTCTTTTAACTAACCCAGAGAAAATATTTAATACTTATTTAATTTCCTAGTTCCTCAGAATCTCACCCAGAATGTCTTGACCTTGAACTGGAAATCTGTCTGCAGAAGTTTTCCATCCAACATGGTGTTATAGTGTCTGTGGAGTAATTTATTTTAAACATCCTTCAGTATAAACAGCTTTACGGAGTGTGCATAAGGGGCTGTAATCTGCAACATGGTAGGGAATGATTGATTAGTCTTTGAAACAACTCAATCAGCAAAGCCTGCTCCAAACCTGGTCCCTTCAGCACTTCTAACAGCATGATCAAAATTTCCATCATACTGTCTGTTAATTAATATGAGAGGTATTAGAGACATTTTGGAGACATAAGGGGTATTCAAAATGTGTGGTCTGGCAGAAAGTCCATGCCTGGAAGGGAAAACTAGGAAGATCAGTAACTACTGCTCTTGAACTCGTGCTCCCAACACTCTGTTGGTGTCTGTGACCTCCGTTGGCTGATCCAGTTCAGTTATTTACTGGTATGACAGTTAGACTGTATTGAAGTTGCCTTACACGTAAGGTACTTGTTGTAGTGCCTTAAGAGGAAGAGGAAGATTTCCTTCAGCCTAGAAATAAATGTCCTTTGAAATTTTTGCAAGATTTCTAATACATTGTATTTATTTTGCAGCACCTATTTGAACAGGCTATTATGAGAACATGTAACAAAATAGTAATGGGTCTATACCACTCCCCTATGTGCCTCCAATTTTTGAAGACATCAATATTTAATAAAGATTCTAATAAATGTTAAATGATTAAGTTGTCTCAAGTTCACAGCACATATCTTTAAAGGTGAATGTTTCCTATCAGCAACTAATTGCTCAGTGAGGAAGAAGAAGTGGCAATTTAACCACAATTTTGTTTGGTTTTCTTTTAGAATTAAAGAAACATACACTCAAACATCGACACACACACAGAGATTCACACACACACACAATCATGGATATCGAGGAACATGTTCTGAAATATAAAAGAAAAAACGCAAACCATAGCACAAATGGAGATAAAGAGCATAATAAACTACAAAATAATGGCTGAAAAGAACTGAAGCAAACTCCAGATATCGTCTGCTTTGCCTTTTTTCACTGAATAAAAGTTCTGATGCAAGAGACTAAACATTATTCTGTAAGATGATTGTAATAAAAATGTTAGCATGAAAGTTTGTGTATGTTCTTCTTTCAAACCCCTTTACCCCTGGTTATAGACCTCAATCTCACGACATTAGGGAGTGAGCTGGTAAATAATGACAAAATCTACTCATCTTCAACTAGCGATTGGTCTGGAGATGGACATATCAGGAATGCAAGGTCTACAGAAAGTTTTCTTTAGATTTTTTTTTTTGGTTGAAGCTGACAGTGAAGTGCCTATTTTCATTTCTTGGATTCCTGAGGCTCCATGGACATGAGCCTAGAACTATCTGTAGTTGTAGATTCAATTTTGCTTGAGCAGCTGGCCTGAAAGAATCAAGTCAATGGGCAACAAGAAAGACATTCAAAAGAAGGAGTCTTGAAAACATTCATTTTATGAACCTCAAAGATTCATTCTCCCCACAATTCAATAGCAGGAATAAATACAAACCCCAACATTTCTTAAACTGCTAGGTAAGGTTTTTTTCTGTTACAAACCTGACTAATAAAAAACAGGAAAGAGAAGTGTTGGCAATGTTAGACTATACACAGGGGATTGGCTGAATCAAGGCAATGGGAAATTGGGTACCGCTTTGACAGGTTGAGATGGAATTATAGGGTGAATTGTGTCTCCCCAAAATTCATATGTGGAAGTCCTAAGCTCCCCACCAAAACTTCAGAATGTGAGCTTCTTTGGAAATAAGCTCATAACAGATATAAAATTAAGTTTAAGACTTACTCTGAGTTTACTCAGGTAGTCCCTAATGCAGCATGACTGGTGTCTTTCTAAGAAGGGGCAGTTTGGACACCCACGTACAGAGAGAGGGGACAGGTTACGAGACAGCCCTCGAGAGAAGCAAGCCCTGCTGACACTTGCTTTCAGACTTGCAGCCCCGAGACCAATGAGACATTGTTTCTGCTGTTTAAGCCTAAGGCTGTGGTATTTTGTTTGGCAGCCCTGAAAAGCAAGTGCGGATGGTAACAATCCAAGTCCCGAAGCAGTAACCAGCTATTAAAATACCTCGGCCGTATCTGGGCACTCTTACATTGTACAAGCTCAGTCTCTAGCTGACTTGGAAAAAATTTTTTAAAAAGCTAGGAGATCAAAGGAGATTACTTCATTCTTTCCTTCTGAGTAAAAAGTGCTGCAAGTTTGAAACAATAAAATGTGGCCTGTCTAGAAGGGAGGAAGACACAGCAAGGCAGATCAACAGCATTGTGGAGGCAGGTCATTTCTCGGCATATGCTGAGCTCGGGAGGAATGGCAACAACTCTGGCCCGGAACTAACACCGGCGTCTACAAATCCTGAGCAGGCTTTGACTGGAAGTTGTTGACTTTAGACATTTTCTGGCACTGTTTTCAGTCGATGAAGTTGACATTCAGTCAACTTAATGTTGTAAGGTTCTTGAATTGCCAGAAAAAAAAAATACCTTCTGGATTTCTCCTCTGGTAAAGAGAAATCCCCAATCTCTTTACCCACTCAGTCGGAACAGGAGAGGTCAAAGCCTATCAGCTCTAATTGGACAATTTCCCCCGAGCTAATGTAAGGAATCAGGTTTGGGGTTGTTTGTTTTTAATTGGACTCATGTGGATCAAAATATTTATCAGGATCAATCTTGATTAATAAGCTCAGCTGTCCAAGCAATGAAGAGGCCCAGGTAATGAAGGGAGAGGTCTATAATATCATTCGTGATTTCTCAGGTCCTTCCTTTCCATATAAAACACACACTCTTTGGCCCAGAATCATGAATTAAACCTCTAATAAAGTGCGTGGGTTAGTGTCTTACATAGCCAGAAACATTCACTTTATGAAAACAAAATGTTATTTTATACCCAGATAAGTACCTAGCTTGTTTGAGAGTTTTCGAGAGCCATGCACCACACAGCCACAGATGTGGACACAGTTTACCATAATCACTTCTAAACCAAGGGCGTTCTATGGGTAACTTTCCACAGATAAAGAATTCTTCTCTACGAATGTCATCCATCTATTTACCAAAAGGCAAATGTTTTCTGAGGCGTTAAACTGGCTACCTGCTTTGTTTCCTTCATCATGATCATCTTCTGGTCAGGGAACGATTAACCAGCAGAGGAATGGGTCCAAGGCCTGCTGCTTTATGGCCTTTCTCCCAGCCCCAGTGGCCCTCTCTGGTGAGCAGAAAACAAGAAAGAAGGGGACTGTTTTCAATTGGCAGGACCTGGGACAGTTTAGAAACGGTCCTCCCTCCCTCCCTCCCTCCCTCCATTCCATTCTGTTACAGAGTGCTTCGGTTTCTATTACATTTGGCCCAGAGGAGGGTAGGAGCACTGGAGGATGGCAGTTGTGTGGTATCTTTGCTTCTGGTCTTTTCTGGGTGGTTATTGTCGGGTGTGCCCCAACGTTGGACACATAAAAGGCGGTCAAATTTATCATATAGTTCGTGCATTTCATGACAACATAGAAACAGATTAGACTTGCTGAAGGGATGCAGATGATGTAGACACCCTGCCCCAAGGTGTCCCTGAGAGAGCTGGCCTGACCCGGGGCTTCCTCCTCTCTTGTGAGTGCGCTTTGTATGTAGGGTAACAGCTCAGTGACAGGGAAGTTTGGAAATGTATCAAAGTTTACTAACAGGTGTGTTTAAGGGGTGTGTGTATGTATGTGTATGTCGCTTGGTCAGTCAGAAAGTTGAAAATCACAGCTATTGTCATCACCTTCCTACTCTTTATTTCTGCTCTTATGTGTGGTCCCTGCCAAGCATTGAAATATTCAGAATCTCTGCTTAGTGGTCCCAACTAAAAATCTGGGCCTGACTCAACTTTATATTCCTATCACCATAACCCCATTCCCTTCATATGCATTTATACATGTACTTCCTAGATTTGTATCTGAAGAAAGTGGAAAAACCTACCTCTTTACACCTTTTGACCACATCCATGCTTCCTTGAACATAAGAAAGTACACTCACAGGCTAGACCAATCATAAGGCTCAGTGCGGCTGGAATGATGAACACAAGGATGGGTGCATGATGGAGCCAAACTCCTACAACTTATTTTCCACCTGATGAGAAGCTTCCTGTTTCCTCACTTGTTATAAAAAATATCTTATAGCCCTGGCTGGTGTAGCTCAGTGGATTGAGCACGGGCCTGCGAACCACACGATCGCGGTTTGATTCCCAGTCAGGGCACATGCCTGGGTTGCAGGCTGGTTCCGTGCAGGCCAACTCCCAGCAGGGGATGCAGGAGAGGCAACCAGACATTGATGTTTCTCTCCCTCTCTCCTTCCCTTCTAAAAAAGATACATAAATAAAAATTTAAAAAAATATCTTATAGTCATTTAGCCTCAAGATGTAAAAATCCAACACAAAATGGACAAAATAAAAGTTAACACCCCTTCAAGCACTTTCTATGCACAAGACAGAGTTATATGGGCTTTATTATATTCAAAGACAATTTATTTTCACAGCAACTCCATGGGGCCCGTAATAACTGTGATGGCATTTTGATGTATTAACTTTGATAAGCTATAGTCTCCAGTCGTCCGTTCAAACACTAATTTAGGTGTTGCTGTGAAAACATTCTGTGTATTTGATTAAAGTTTATAACCAGGTGTTTTTAAGAATAGTCCCCTGGATCATTTGGGTGGGTTTGGTTTTAATCAAATGAAAGGACTCAAGAACAGAACTGAAACTTCCATAAAAAGACGAAAATTACTTTTTATCTGTGGACAGCAGCCTCAGCAGAAACCTGAGCGTCCCAGCCTGCCCTCCCTGATGGCCCGCCCGCTCTAGGGACATGGAATTGCCTGCCCAGACAGACATCACCGTTGTGTAAGCAAATTCCTTGCAACCAATCCCTAAACTTACATCTCCTGCTCATTTTGCTTCCCTGGCTGATATAGATTTTGGCACCAGAAATGATTCTAGAGAAATAGAATCTTAAAGATGAGTTTCTAAATAGGCTCAGGTCTTCCAGACAATTCTGGGCACAGTAACCTGCTTAGATTTGTAAGTTTCTACTGACAGTGGTGAGGAAGCCACTGATGCCCCATGTCATGGTGTGGCCACAGAGATTCGTAAAATGCTGCCAGTGGGTGCTTCTAATCAAATATTCACAGAACGTGAGGTTTCTGATTGAACCCGTATTTACCACCTTAGAACATTTTAGTCAGATTGAAGAGTAGAATAGTACTGGCGATGTCTAACAGTATTTCGGAATGTGGGGAAAGAAGATGATGAGCTACAGGCTTTACATTTTCAGTGCAAGCTATGTGTAAATCACCTTCTGAAGCTTCTATTGGTGACCTGAAACAAAAGATGCTTGTTTCTCCTGTAGCTGCAAGGGGGTTATTTGCATTCAAAACAAAGCAAAAGTAAAGCGGTCTGATCCTATGAGTGACTGAAGCACAGCACAGGTTGAATTCCCAACTGTACAGCGTGTGTTCTGTGAAAGTCAGGACACGGGTCGAGAAGGAATGGAGTCTCGGAATTTGAAATGGGTGCATACGGGCAGATAGCAATGAAGCTGGAGACCTGGAACCTCTCAGTTCTGATGAGTCTTCTCTGCTTTAGAAGCAGTCCTTCTACCCGACCTGCAGAGGTTAGCCCGTCTTTGCCTAAAACATTTGCGATGGCTCCCCTGAGGTATTTCCCTTTCAAGGCACTGCTGGTTCTTCTCAGGGCGTATCCCACCATCTTTTCATCTTGCAGGCCCCAAAGAGTGAGATACAAAGGGTAATGTATGCAGAGGGGGCTGCACATCATAAAAAGAGTCGTTTTCTCTGTTTTGTGCCAATAGAGTACTCGCAAACATGGCAAACATTCCTGAAACCCACGGAACTTTCTGAAAGAAGGGTGGCAAGCCTCAGCCCCCCAAAGTACCACAGTGCAGGAAAGGCAAGGAGTCTCGGTATGCACAGGGCAAGTGGCTTTATGACAGGAAGCAAAGTGGCCGTGGTGAGCAGACAGAAACGACCTTCCACAAGGGGGCTAAAGCTACGAAGAAGACTGTGCCAAGGCTTGAATGTGTTGAGCTCCATTGTGGATCTCAGAGAGGGCTGGCTATTCAGAGATGCAAGCATTCTAAACAGGGAGGAAACAAGTTATCCAGTTCTAAGTCTCATATTTTGTTGTACTATATGGCAAAGAAATCTTGAGGCTGTGTCCACTTCATGTGCTTGCAGCTGGGCTACTGGCGAGGGAAATGAACTAGGGTCCCACAAGAGGTAATGTATTCTGTTTAAAATGCTGTAGGTTTTTCCACTTTCTTCAGATACAAATCTAGGAAGTACATGTATAAGTGCATATGAAGGGAATGGGATTATGGTGATAGGAATATAAAGTTCCAGATTTTTAGTTAGGACCACTAAGCAGAGATTCTGAATATTTCAATGCTTGGCAGGGACCACACATAGGAGCAGAAATAAAGAGTTCTTAAATCTAGAGAACACTTGGATGCTATTAATTTATTTAAAAATAAATTGTGAGGAATAGCTTTCAGTGAAATTTTCTAACAGTGAGATATTGAAATAATAGACAAACTCAGGACTTTCTATAAAAACTAATAGGCTGCCTTGTGTAGGATATACCACAGAAAATAGGGTCTGTAATGATATGAACTTAAGAGAAACAAGTAACTTTTGAAGTATTCCACAAATGTTTACTTGAGTTGCTGTATTTTCTTCCCTTGAATAAATCAAAAGTCCATAGATTTCATCTAAGTGGATTAGGGGACGATGCCCTTGCATACTCAAACTTCTCCTTGTTAAATTTTAAGGCACGTGTTCTCACTCTTAACCACAGTAATAAAGTCAAACATTTCCAGGGCCCAAGAATGCAGGATAAATAATTGATGCAGTCTGTTGCAACAAACCCAGGAATGGCAAATGTTGTGGTCAATTCAAGGATTCATTGAGAAGACTGTAACACAAACTGAACGATCTCTGCTTTCTCATGGAAACAAACAATAGAGTAGCAGGTGGGTGGAGACAGGGGAGATCCGGTGAAAGGGTACAAGCCGTCAGTTATAAGGTGAAGAAGCTCTGGGAATCTAATAACTAGCACAGCATGCTGGCGGTAGTTAATAATACTGTATTTGAAATTTTCTAACAGAGTGAATTTTAAGCACTATCATCCCATACACAAGGTAAGCATATGAGGTGATAGATATGTTAATTAAGCAGATTGTGGTAATCATTTTGCAAGTTATGCATATTGTTAAATCGTGTTGTGCACTTTAAATGCATACAATTTTATTTGTTAAAAACATCTGTGAACCAGTGGCAGTTTGGTGTCACTTCAATGTCAACAGCAATCCCCAAAATGTATTACAGTGAAGAGGGAAGCTTCATTGAGTGCCCAACAACTCAATTGTGCCACAGCACAGCTGTGAGGCAGCCCTGGGGCCAGGCCACTCTTTGGCTGGAGAGCTCTGCTCTGCTCCTTGCTGGGCTGCACTGCCCTGGGCTGTTCCACTCTGCTCCAGGGAAGGATCTTCATTGTTTCCACTCAGCCAGGAGAACATCATCTCCAGTCTTGCAGGAAGGGCACTCTCAGAGCCAGAAAGGAGCTGACTTGTATAGACAAAAATCCCTTCTCTTGGGTGATTGGTCTGAAAGGCATTGTCTTGATTGGTCAGAATGGAGCACTCTGATTGGTCAGTGAAGAAGCATACAGGAGTTAGCTGTGAAGATCCTATTGGTCTGGAAAGCCTTAGCCCTATTGGTTGAAAAAGGATTCCAGGAATTTCTTTTATAAGGACTGACTCAGACGGCAAAAACACAATGCAAGCAGGCAGTTCAGTGCAGGCTTAGCTCTGAAGTGCAGTTTGCAGTTTGAGTGTGAGGACCATGTGTAGAAATGGCTGCTGGGCTCCTTTTTTAAATCTCTTTTAAGTCTATCTACTAGGAGCCCTCCTCAGTAGGCATCTTCTTTCTCCGGGTCCACATGCCTCAATAAAGTTCACAAGACTATAACAACTTAAAAGGAAAAATATATATATTATTCTCCATTTCCATGAAATAAATATACACACTGGTGGGAAAGACACAAGCACACCCACTGCTTTTTAAAAAGAATCACACAGTGAACACTTTGTAAAATAGTTGGTTGTCTGACCACTGTGCTGTAGACCTGAAACTAATACAAAATAATATACAATATAAACTGTAATTGAAATAAAAACTTTAAAGATACACTAATGTAATTTTTAAAAATATTACTTTTTTCATTTTTGCACTGCAATATTGATTTTAGTTATTATTCTTTTGGGTATAATTATGTAGGAATAAAAAGAATCACACAAGCACATATATGGCAAAAGACACTAGGGAAAATTAGATTATAGGGGTAGAACTGTTATATTGTAAATACGAGAAAGAGAATAGAAGATTGAATTAAACTACCTACATTTTAAAATAATGGAATGGAATTGGGAAGGAGAATGCAGGAGCTTCCGGTTGTATTGTTCTTCGAACATATAGGGCGAAATAAGAAGAAAGCACGTATGGCTAAATGTTAGAATTGATGGCATCCAGTGTATCCCATGTTCCTATTTTTCTGGAAATTGAAATACTTAGTAATTTATAAAATAAATAAAAATCATTGAACACATACAATATTTATGGAACAAAACCTTTGAATATACTTGTCATTACGTGAACTATGCAGCTTCTACTCCCCTTTAACATCTCATTTTAAACTGAAGCTGACAAAAAGAAGACACTTTAAAATTCAATGAGTTTCAGTTAACAAACTCTCTGACCTTTTTTCATTCCTCTGAAAACTGCTTGTTTTAATTGGCTGCCAAAGTTGATATGGATTCTACATATCGCCTTTCTTCCTTTTTTGCAGCATTTTCTTATTTTATAAGTAGATTCATAGAGATAATGAGTAAAAGATTCAAATATATATTCATTCATTCATTCAATGGACATGTACTGAAGACTGAGAATGACCCAGGCATTGTGTTGGCTGTCTCATGTGTCTGGGAGCATAGATACTGGCAGAAACCCAAACTGGATCCTAATCACAGGGCAAAGACAGTGGCTTTTTAGGAGAAAAGGAAAAGAAATAATTACATGAATAGAAGAACAACACTTCTTTTGTGTTAACAGAATTACTCTTCAGGTATGCGTGGCTGGTGACTGATTTTAAAGGATGTCTGTCGTGTCAGCTCTTCCAGTCAGGATGTCTGCTTTCCGGTTAACTTTCCAGGTATCCGCTTAGAAGAGGATGTTGCTTTGGCCCTGAGCAAAAGTTGTTTTGCCCAGTTTAAACAACAATTCCTCTGGAATAGCTGCTCTGGCTTTATTTTAAAATGGCTCTGCTTACATCGACTTTACACAGTAGGAAAAATACATCAGAAAAAATAAAAAATAAAATTCAGACACTTTACCTCCTTGGGCTGCACTTTTATTTCGTTGACCCGATGACCAAAGTGAATATCAGAATAAAGGTAAATAGATCCACATTATGACTTCTGAATATCTTACCCCAAGACCCACACAATGATGTGTATGGAATATTTTGTTTAAGATTAGAACCTGAATAAAATAAAGGTAAATTATTGGCAAACTTAAAATGAGACAGATTTTTATAAAAAAAGAGATGGGGTTGTTTTTTTAAAAAATACTAATAATTTCAAAAAAGGTTAAGAAATATTTTCTAGTTGAATGAGATTAAAAGAATTGACAGCTAAAGGCAATACCCTATCTTAGAATTTGTTCTGTAAGTAAAGGAGGTAAATAATTAGTATAAATAATATTTGGTCAATGGAAAAATTGGAATGTGGGCAGCAAAAGAGGTGAAAGTAACTGAGACAGAGGAACTAAATTCAGCCCCATGGATGCTCCTTGCCTATGTGATCGGCCCCCGGTGGAAACCACCAAAGCTTGACTCAGCTTCCCTGGTAGGTGACGCTCTGCGCAGATTATTGCTGATAACCCGCAATTGTTGCTAATAGAGTTAGGTGCGTCTGCATGACGCCACTGGGAAAGGACAACAAGAAACTGTGTGCAGTCCTTTCTAAACTCCAACCTCTGTGACTTTTTCCTTCGCTGATTTAATTTCTATCCAATAAGTGTACAAAAACATAACTGCGGAAGTAACAGATTTTCTGAGTTCTGTTAGTCCTTCTAGTGAATTCTCAAAACAGAGTGATCCTGGGCATCCCCATAACACTGAGGAAATATACAGTGGCATGTGTAGTTTTAAAAGGGCATGAGATCTAAGAATTACTTTCAAAGTGATTATATGTCACATTTGTATATATGTATATAATGTATGTATTATATAAGTGATGTGCAATATATCACATATTATATATGTTTGCATTAAAATTGCATTTATATGTACTTATGTAGTGGGGGGAACCCCCAAAATAGGGATGGGGTAGAGAAGCATGAGATAGTACAGTGCCTCTGTCACCCCGGCAACCTGGACAGTGCTCCAGTAACACAGCAATAAGAAGCACTAGGGCTGGCAGTCAAAAGCTAGGGAGGTGATTGGATGGGAGGGACATACTCTTCCATCTCCTTCTGCCACGGCAGGGAATTAGGAGGGGCATTTAAAAGCAGAACATGCACAGATGCTCTTCTCTCCCACTTCCTGACTGGTGGGTCTGCTGCTGGGGTTGAAGTTCCTGAGCCAAAGGGCCTAGCTGGAGGGGGCCCTGTGCCTCCGCTGGAGCCAGCTGGGTGCAGCCCCAATGCAGCCACGGGTGTGGTCGGCGGTGGCTGGTGCAGGCCCTGCGCACCTCCCTGAGTGCTCCAGACCTACCAGGAGCAATACAGGCTCTTGGTGCTAGGCTGGTAAGAAGAAAGCGGCAGCGGGTGGGGGGCGAGGAGGCTTGGGCCAACAGGTCCCAGGGGGCAGGTCTTGGGAGGCGATGTGGTGGGGTAGTAACACCCGTGAAGCTGTGGGAAGCTTCCACTGCAGCCGCCCACTAACCATCTGCACGCTCCTCTGGTTTCTGTAGTGGGATGGGACATCAAGAAAACTGTTGTGTGTATTTTAAATAAAAAAATTGTTTTTTCCTTTCCACCAGACTCAGTCTCTGGAGTTACTGCCTATAGGCAGTAGGACCCCACTAGTTGCTTAGTTACATATATTCATGTATATTTGAATATATACACATCAATAGAGTAAGAGAAAATGTAATAAAGATTATTCCATGTTTATCCTTCTACTGTTAATTTTTTTATTATAAAATATTTATGATCCATTTTGAAACCATATGTAATGTGGGAAATGAGTCAATACAATGTTCATTAATTATATTAACATACTAGTGTCAGGTTGTGCCAGCCTGTTATTTCTCCTTTAATTATATTAGTACTTTGGTTTAAATTAATTTATCACATATGTGTGTAAGTCTTGAAAAAAGAGAGCATGAATCCTTCAATTTTATCATTTTCAAAATAGTTTTATAGATCACATATAGGTCCTTATCCAATGGATTTTAGAACCATCTTCTCCATTTCTAAATGTATGGGATTTTGTTGAGATTGCTTTACTTTTCATTACAATGCTGAATTCAAAATGCCAATATTTTATTTAAAACATTTTAATTTGTGTTTATGCAGGATATTGGTACGTAGTTGTTTCTTTTTCTCCTCCTTCTTTCTCAGAATGTCTTTGTGTGTATTTATATAGGGTAATGCAGGGCTAAAAGAATGAGTTGAGGAGGATTTCTTCCCATTTCATTTTCTAGAAGAGTTTGAGAGGACATATGATTTTTCTTCTTTAAATTAGTCTTCTTAGTAGAATTAATCAGTGAAACTTTCTGGATTTAGAATTTTCTTTAAAGAAACATTAAAACCTATGATTAAATTTCTATAGCTAATACAGAGCTTTTCAAGTTACTAATTTTTACTGAGTTGGCTTTTTTGAGGGATTTGTCTAATACATTTGGAAAGAAGTCATTGAAAGGATTTTAGTGGAATGGAATGTGATATGATTTCCAATTTCATAAGATTATTCTCATCTCTAGATAGGAAATACTGTATTAGAAAGTCAGAGTGAAAAGAGAAGGCCTTTTGATAGACATATTGTATAATCTTGGGAAGATATCAAAGGAGGTTTAGGTAAGGGAGAAAGCAAAGGAGTTTTATCTTTATAAGAGCACAATATGTCAAATATACTTTTTAAATGCTATAATATGTGCTGGTTTCAGAAATGATAATCACATAATTTTCTGATGACTATCAATTATATAGATAAATCTGAGATTGACAAAAAAATGGATGCTTTATACCTCTACTTTAAAAGTAATTATGAAGAAATATTTAATAACGTCATTATTTTGTATATACTTAAAGTCTCTTAAAATGCTCTAGATATTAACTTAATTTTTGTATAGTTATTTCATTGTACAGCTCCTATAAACATGCATGTTCCCACAAAGCATACAAGGAATTATGATATTCAAATATTTGAGTTACCTATGTTAATAGGTGGTATTTATGTACTAGTACTGTGATGACTCTGGAGCTCCTACTGGGTAATGACATGATGGAAAAATATGTGTTGTTATAAAATTGCCTTTCAAGCCCTGGCTGGTGTAGCTCAGTGGATTGAGCGTGGGCCTGCGAACCACAAGATTGTGGTTCGATTCCCAGTCAGGGCACATGCCTGGGTTGCAGGCCAGTTCCCAGCAGGGAACTCACGAGAAGCAACCATACATTGATATTTCTCTCCTCTCCTTCCCTTCCCCTCTAAAGATAAATAAATAAAATAAAATAAATTGCCTTTCAAATATGTTGCCTCTCCTCATCCATCCCTTTCTCACTATATTAAACAAATGACATAATTTAATGCATATTAATTTTACCCTCTGTTTTTGATTCTAGTCACCTCAGAGACATATTGGACAGCAGTTTTGAGATTATAATAGTGTCACCAAGCCAAAACTTCTGAGGCAGTTCCTAGTGAAAAAGAAAAGAGTTTTTATTCAGGTTCTGCACAGTCTGGGAGAATGGCAGACTCCCTGTCTCAACACCTTTCTCCTCCACAAGACCAAGACAAAGTCCAACCATCCTCATCAAGCCCAAAATACAAACCAATGCCCAGAGTTCTTGCTTCCTTTTCATATACCACTTTTTGGAGCCCACAGGCAGCTGCTAAGTGGTCATTCAAGTAGCTTAGCTTGTTTCTGGTGGCTGTTCATTTAATGGACTCCCTCACGTGGCCATGTGCTTTGCAGCTGCTAAGGCTGCAAGGTCAGTACTCCCAAGACCAGTGCAGGAACACACTGGCTTATGTATTACCAGATGGACAAGAGAGCAAGAGAGGCTCCCTTCTGGAGGCCATTGACCATGTGGCTGCTAGGGCTGCAAGGTCATGAGCTCCCAGGTGAGGGCATGCAAGCACACTGGCTAATGCATCACCAGGTCAGCAAGAGAGAGAGAGAGACAGACATCCTCCTGTGGGCCATGGACCACGTGACTGCTAAGACCATGTGGAAACTTTCCATGTGGCACATGGAAAGAATAGGTGAATGCACTGTGCAAGTGCAGGTCACAGGCAAGCCAGTCATGAGCAACAGAAAGCCGTTTTTTGTTACCTGGTATCATATTAGCTTGGGTGTGAGATAATGGACTAAGCACTATCCTAAATGACCAATTTATTTCCCAAACTTTCATGCTTGGGTGGATCTACCTCCTAACCAATCCTCTTTTTCCCCAGGCTAGACTGACTGGCCTCTTTGGTCCAGCACCTCCCCGTGCCGCCATTTTGACTTCTATGGCACACGTGCCTGCCTTCCCCTGGTCCTACCCCCAACCTGGAATGGAAGGGTGGAGGGAGGGTGTTTAGTGTACCTCTCCCTGCCTCTGTCTTGGATTGGGGGAGTGGGAGACCCAGGCTCTGACCAATGTCCAGTGATAACAATAAGACTAATGTTTCTCAAATGATGTATTATTCAAAAGCAAAGAAGGAAGATTTTAAGCTAGGATATTTTAAGTATGTTTTGAAGGACATATGAGACAGGTTTGTGTAAAATTAATGAGCTGTCCAAGGCCAGGATCATTTTAATGCCTTTCCCAAGTTCTTAATTCCTTAAATTTGAAGTGCCGTATCTTTCAAAAGTTATGATATTCATTTATATTCCAAATATTACAAGATATTCACATTTCACTATCATTTCTATGAAACAAGTTTGAGAAGTCTTTGTGATAAAAAAGTAAAAACAAAAAAGGTGTTTTAAGACATCCCTGAGTTCTTTGAAAATTATCTTCTATTTATTCTTTCTTTAGAACTGGCACATCGACTCCTTAAGTAGGCATTCAAAGAGCAGCAGAGTCGGGTAAATTGTGACATTGCCAGTTTGGCGGTGGAAGTACGTGGATTGTGCATGAAATTCAGTCAGCATTTTCATGTTCATGAAATTCAGTCAATCGGTAAGATCAATGGGACCCTCAAAGCACTTGATTTTATCATTAAATTATTTTGGTTAATAAAATGCTCATGTGAATGAAATAATTGATGCATTTTGCGGTAGATAATGTTCATTGTCAGGAAATAATAGATAGGACTCAAATATAATGACTTGTGACATTTTTTTTTTCTGCACAGAGCAAAATAGAATGAAGGAATATCTTGAACATGAAAAGACTAACTTTTGTAGCAAAACTGAAAGATAACTTCAGATCACATTGAATTGTAAATTAACCATTTCAATTTTCAGTAGTAAAAAAAGTGAAATCACAGGATTAAAAGTTGAAAAGTAGGGGGTTATTTCACTGTTTCAGGAGAATCTAAGCACAATATTCTTAGAATAAAACTTTATCTTTGAAATATGTCTATATATGGTTTATTTGTGTGTATGTGTGTTGAACTCACCAATTACTGTCTGTAATAATTGCTGTTTTTCTCCCTGAAAAACATTGTATAATTTGCACTTCTTTTTCTAAATTACTACCAATAATTCTTCCTTTATTTCAGTGCACCTTTACCTGTTTGGTATAACTAGACCTGTGTAACCTACATATAGACGTTTTATCTTTATGTAATTTAGTATCTTTTCCACTAGCCCTTTTTATTCAATCAAGATCATTATATACGATTTACCTAACTATTTTCTGACAAATTTATGTCAGTGAATCATTTATACCTTGCTTTGAGCTCTTTCTCTGCATTTGAGTGAAGAGTTCTTCTAAATGGAATTCTAGAGTTATAATTCTAAAAATAAACTAAAAGAACTGCCTCTAAAACATTCTGAGTAGAGGAGTATTATCTCCTATTTTAAAAGACCTTCTGAGGTTTCCCTCCCCAAATTTCTTGCTAACTTATGCAAGCATTTATATTATTTTCATTCCATTCATATTCATCTAATTTTCAAAAATCACAAGGATATTTGCACAGTGCATCCATGTTAACATCATAGGTGAATTTAACTTTTGAATAAATGTATTTTTATGTAGCTTTCCTCAAAGATGAACTGGCAAAATAACAAAAGGTAGGACTCTGGCTTACATGACATTAATTCAAATTAAAAAATGTAACACATGAAAGCATACTCACAAAATTGGATTTAAACAAATTACAAAATATACTTAAGGAAAAAAGTTTGTACTGGATCTTTCTTTGTAATTTAAATAACTGGATCATTTTAGACAATGAGATGTTAACAGGCTTTCAATGATCTTGAACAACTTAGATCTCTGAGAAACCTAACAGGAATGAGGAAACTAATAGAAAACATTTTCTAATGATATCCGATATGCTTGTTATGGTCAAAAAGAGCATTGCCATTGTGGTAATGGGAAAAAAAACCATAACAGACCTTTTGGCCAACCCAATATCTTGTGTGGTGTAAACTACAGCAGACAAACTATTTTATTTTGGCATTAGTGGTTTTAGACACTTTATTATACAGTTGAAGAACTATCTATTATAACTATTTTTTTCAAAAATGTATTGGGCATATTTAGCTTTTTTTGTACTTACACGGTAAAGACATTTTTTAACTACATAACATTCGTTTAGTGATTACCCGCACTGAACACATTTGCTGGACCATTCTGAAGCTGGAATATGATGCAGACCCTCAAACAGTAATGGAACGGCTGCCATTACTGAAGCATTGGCTCCAACCCAGAAATCATTATGGCCTTTACATGCATATATCCAATTTTATAAATGCCATAAGAGTAAGTAAGAACTTTTCAAAATGATAATGTTGACAAATGACCTACAATCACAAAATTAATCCAAAATTGACCCAAATTTAACAAAATTGATGCCATAGCAGCCGGGCATGATTTTCCATCCGCCATCTTGCTGTTTCAGTGATGCCATTGACGCTTTATAATTGAACTGCTTCATACTCGTTCCATATTCAAATTGGCTAGCTCAGGAAACATTGCTGCCTGCATGTCACTCCTTTTAAAGTAGGAAAAAAGATGAGCCAAGTAAGGTCTTTTATGATATTGTTTACCATGAAATATATATTCCATGCATAGGTCCAAGGAAAAATAACAACAGCTTCCACCTCTAAGTCCAAAGAAAAAATATCTCCTTCAGTGTTTAGTATGTTGAACGGATTTCAGTTTTTTCTAGTGGATGTAGAGACAGGGGTTCTTGTTTGAACAAAGGATGTCTCCACTACACGTTACGAGATCACTAGGAATATTTACTGCCCATTTTAAACTTAACCCCCCAGCAGTTTTTGGTTGTCCCTTGACTGCTTCTTTTTTTAATTTTTTCATTTTAGAAAATGTTGTTGTTGTTGTTCAATTACATTTGTCCACATTCCCTACCCCTGTTACTCTTCCCTGCCCTACCCATTCTTCTCCCCCACATTCAATCTGCCCCCCATTATCCTTGTCTATGGGTCTTTCATGCATGTTCCTTGACTTGTCCATTCCCCTTTTCCCTGTTATTCCCTCCCCCCGCCCCTCTGGTCACTGTCAGTTTGTTCCTTATTTCTATGTTCTATTTTGCTCACTTGTTTGTTTTGTTGATTAGGTTACACTTATAGGTGAGATCATATGGTATTTGTCTTTCACTGACTGGCTTACTTCACTTAGCGTAATGCTCTCCAGTTCCATCCTTGTCATTGTGAAGGTTAAGAGCTCCTTCTTTCTTTCTGCTGCATAGTATTCCATTGTGTAAATGTACCACAGTTTCTTGATCCACTCATTTGCTGATGGGCAGTTAGGCTGTTTCCAGCATTTGGCTTCTGCTCAGCTAAAGAAACATCAACAAAATAAAAAGGGAACCAACAGTGTGGGGAAAATATAGTTGCCAATGATACCTTGAACAAGCGTTTGTTCTTTAAAATATGTAAAGAACTCACACAACTCCACACCAGAAAAAAAATCCAATTAAAAAAAATGGACAAAGGACTGCTTCTAAGTTATTGTGTTTTTATTTGAAAATCACAATTCTGATACTTATTACTACACAATATCCTCTACTATCATACTTCTTGGAAAAACATTTCAGTTCCCCAGTTAAGTTATCTGTGGAACCTGATTATTTTTTACTCCCTGTTTTACAACAAATATTTAAAAATGCACTATGATGCCACTATTTTCTTTGATATTTATGGGGAAAGAAACTAAAGATGGCCAAACAATGATGTCCTTAGAAATAAAAATGGAGATACTGTATAGGTAAATGCAATATTTGATAACAAAATAGTTCTTCCTGGTGGAAAAAGGGAAAGACATCATTTTCTCTGAACATTTACTTTGGAAAACTTGTAATTGTAGTCTTTACCAGTTCTCTGAAATGTATGTCAACCTCTTTAAAAGTCATACAAGCNGGGGAAAGAAACTAAAGATGGCCAAACAATGATGTCCATAGAAATATTTTAAGTTGCATTTTTTATAAAAGCAGGTGCTAGTATTTACTTCAATATAAATATCCCTTATCAATTTTAATATTTTTCAGCAGAATCAAACTTTGTTCAATTTTCTTTTTATTCTTAGAAAAATATACAATACATGCTTATTATAAACATACATGAAATTTCACATCTTATGTTCATAAAAGTTAGATATTCATTATTATGTACATAAAATAAAAATGGAGATACTGTATAGGTAAATGCAATATTTGATAACAAAATAGTTCTTCCTGGTGGAAAAAGGGAAAGACATCATTTTCTCTGAACATTTACTTTGGAAAACTTGTAATTGTAGTCTTTACCAGTTCTCTGAAATGTATGTCAACCTCTTTAAAAGTCATACAAGCCTCTTATAAATGTTAATAACCCAGGAATGTTACTGAAAGGGTCTGGCAGCCATATTTTTGAAGCACCCTTGCCAAAAATGATGTCTCCCCCTTCTCCCTGCAGCTTTAAGAGAGAAGTTTCTTTTTCCTTTGGAAAAAGCCAATTACATAACACAAATGGTCATTTTAATTAGCAGATGAATTTGAGATGTACTACTTGTGACCAATGGCACTGCCAAGTTCTCTTCCTGGAGGACTAGTTATCATTTATCTTGACAATTTGTAAATTTGTATATAATGGTTTGCCTCAGCTTTACTACATAAAAGGTTAATATTTTATATCATATCCTGTTTTTTATGTTTATTCAGTGTATTCAATAATAACCAATTTATTCAATAATAAATTGCTTTTCTTCTATCTTTGCAGATAGTCTTTCTGACTTGGCAGGTTTTGTTTTTAATTGTATTTACCCAACAATCTCTACATTATTTTATATTGCAAAGTTTCTACCTCATTGAGATATCCAAACATATGAAAAATACACATTTCAATTATTTTTAGCTGAAGCTGAAATTTGTAGCTCTTAGAAAATTTTAAATATTCTATGATTTAATATAGAATTTAATAAAGTGCATGTTTTAATTATACAACAGAAAAATTCCACGCAACTAATGTTAAATAAATTGTATCTATTGTTTGAAGACATGTAGCACCATGGTATCTACTCTAACCACATATAAATTCATATATGTTAAACCTCAAACGTGTCCTCAGCAGACATCTGGGTCTATCTAGAACAAGTTAAGGCAGGGTTTTTTTTTCTTCTGTACTCCTTATTTCAAAGATCCAGAAACAAATTTCCAAGTATAGTTCAAGGAGTGGAGCTCTGAAGATAATAATTTTTGTTTTGGTTGTATTCTAGGGTGTAATATAAACCAATGTTAGGAGGGATTTAGATTTTAGAGTACTCCAGAATCATTTGAAATAGGTTTCAACTTGGGATGCATAGGATACCACACACTGGAGTCATTCAGCTTCTTTTTTGCATGTCTTTCCAATACACTGACCTTTTTAAGTTAATAAGGTCGCAACTTTAAAAAAATAAATTATTTTTTGCTTGGTGCTCATTAATTTATTATATAGACTTTATGCTTTAAGGTAAAACTTGGTGGTTATTTTAAATACTTTATCTATAATTTTTCTACCTGTATGGCTTATTTTATTTGAAAGCAAAATCTCATTAAATTTAGAGACAGTAAAAACATGTTAAAATTCAGCAGAGTGTATACCTTGCTCTCATCTCAGCTCACCTCCTACACCTGTGAGCTCTCTTACATTACATTTGTTTCATAGCCTGATGATTTCTAAGCTGATAAATAATTTACATATTTAGTATATTTATTTTTATGGTTTCTCTTCTCCAACTAGATGCTACAGTTTATGAGGGCATGTATTTTCTGTCCATTTTTCTGACTAGTGCATCTCAAGAGTCTGGTATACAAAGGTACTCAACAAATGTTTATGAAAATAAATTTTTTTAAATAGCATGGGATCAATAAATGTTACTTGAATTTTATTACCAGTGAAAATTATAACTAATCTTGAAATCATTTCCCATTACTAATGAATGTTCCTAGATTTATCTACTTACATTTTTTCAGTTGAAAAGGAACTCAACCCCCCCCCCCCGACTCCAGTCAACTTTATACCAAGGTTGCTGAAAGTCACAGAGCTTCTATTTGAATAACTTCACAGAGCCATCTACTTGACAACGTTGCACACTCCATTTTTATAAAGCTATATTGGAAATGTCAATCTTATAGTGTGCCACACTCCCAATCATGACTTTCTCTCAAATTGTTAAATGCTTATGCCAGCTTTCAGGGACAAATGAAGGAGGGAGCATTGGGCTTAGCTAGGGCATGTGCTAGAGGTGAGACTGGTGTGGTTTTGATCTCAGAGGCGCTAGATTTAGTATGGTGTTGAACATCTCAGCAATCAGTCCCCTAGAAAATGTAAGGAAAGTCTGAGTACCAGCTTTTGGAGATCGTGTATTAGAAGGATTGTTTTCAGACTAGAGGAAAGCCTGAGAACAGACTGTAGCCTAGAGAGTTTTAAATGATGTTCCTCCTCAGGTCCATAATTCACTATAAAAAGACAATTTTAGCACTGAATACACCAGGTGAACTCTGATTAACAGTAAACTGTAGCCTCCCTAAAATTCAATACTACAGTTGTATTAATTATGAGTTTGTTCCTGATTGTTTAACAACCATGTACTTCTGTCGATAACAAGCAGTTACTATCGAACAAGCAGACAGTTAATTCCAATAGATATTTTCATCAGGATTTGCTATTAAATCAGAATCCCCATAACCTGGCTTTATGCAATCTAGTCTTTGAATATAAAACCACGGCTTACATTTTTTTCCCATTTCAAATCTTATTATTGGAGACCATCCTCTTGCTTTGCCAACAATTATATTTTGATTCTGACAGCCCCTATTTAGCTAATCTTTCTAGATGTGTATTCACAAAATGTATTAGATATACCTTCCATATTTATTCAGTGATGAAATGCTTAAAGGCTGAAATGAATGGATCAAAGAGAGAATTTAGTATGCTCTTGCTAACCTACTATAAGACGACTATGCCAAATACTTAGCTATGTGCTGTGCTTTGCTTGTTTTCTTTAATTTTCACATCACTGTGAGTAGATAAAAAATGAATGAATACATACATACATTCCCAATAAGTTTAAGCAGCTCGTTCAAAAATCATTTATTTAGTAAGCTGTTGAGAAAGAATTAAATCAGGTTCCAAACCAAAAACTCACATTTTGTTCTATTTTATCTTTCTTTTCTATTCTATTTTTGGTTATGCTGACTTGTTTAATTTTCCCCATCACGTTAAGGAAAAAATCAAACTTTATATTTGCAGACAATGATATCAAAGCTACGAGTGGCGTTTTGATCAAGTTTAGATAACCTGTTAATTATGGAAGAGTTATCAGTACAATTTAAATTGTCCTTTCAACTGTGATGTTATGCTACCTCTCACTGTACTACAATTTTGCTTCAGAACAAAACAAGCTCGTGTAACTAAGGTATTGATTCTACAACGTATTGTCCAAGGATTTGCGCTGACTTCTCCCAGATTACTGACAAACGATTTTAAATAATGATTGCATTTTTTTATTGCTCGTTTAAGTTTTGGCTCATAAATCACTGATGCTGGAAGCAAATTTATTAAAGCCACAATATGCCCTATCACCATTTTCTCCTCTTATCCGTAAGTCTAAATGTTCTTGATCAACTCCATAAATTTAAGTGAAGTTGACCTACTCTTGAAAACTAATGGGAATGGAACCTCCGGGTTCAGTCTGTTTTACATGTCATGTATTAACACTGCCCCGCTGCCTCGAGCAGGGTATGTATTTCTTACTTTATGGTTTGAATAGGCATCAGAAATTAACTGACAACTGGCCCTGGCTGGTGTAGCTCAGTGGATTGAGTGTGGGCCTGCGAACCAGAGGTTCGCGGTTCGATTCCCAGTCAGGGCACATGCCTGGGTTGTAGTCCAGTTCCCTGCTGGCCAACTCCCAGCAGGGGATGCACAAAAGGCAACCATACATTGATGTTTCTCTCCCTCTCTCCTTCCCCTCTAAAGATAAATAAATAAATAAAATCTTAAAAAAAAAAGAAATTAACTGACAACTAAGAAATTTACATTAAAAACATCATCAAACACCACAGTAAAAGAGTAATTCAGTTAAGCCCTTACTCTGATATTCCCAGTGGAAAAAATTGTCTAAACTGATTAAGCTGTGGTACTGGACACATTATTCTACATAGCTCAAGGCCAACTAAAGGTTAAATTTTATACTGAGTTTTAGGTGAAAGTTTAAAATAGACATGAAATAAATGTTGACAAATAGATAGTTAAAGAAAATGTGGTGTATATATAATGTTATAAATAGATATACATATACATAATGTTATAAATAGATACACATATATAGAGATATACATACATGTATAGTAGGTATGTATATATATTATATGTATATCGATTTGTATTATACATGCATATAAATAGATATATACATATATTTATATATACATATAAATAAGTATACATATATAATGTTTTAAATAGATACACACACACACATATATATGTATATATATATACACATATATATGTGCGTATGTAACTATGCTGCCATGAAAAAGAAAGAAAGCCTGCTGCTTGCAGTAATATGAATGACTGTGAGGGCACTATGCTGAGAGAAATAAGCTAGAGAAGGACAAATACTTGCAAGTGAAATCTAAAAAAAAGTCTAACTTACAGAAAGAGAGAGTAGAGAGGTACTTACCAAGGGCTAAGGGGGAGTTGAAAATGGGGAGGTGTTGACCAAAGGACACCTTTCATTATAAGATGGACATGCCCTGCATGGTGACCATTGTTGACAATGCTGTGTTTTCTACTTGAAATCAAGTACATTTTAAGTGTTCTCACCTCACACAGATACACACACAGCAATTATGTTTGGTGATGGATGTGTATATTAGTTTGACTGTGATCATCATTTCACAGTGTACATGTACATCAAATTACTACATTGCACATATGAAATGCATGCAATTTTATTTGTAATCACACCTCAATATAAAGCAGGAAAAAGAAATTTATTGAAGGAAAAAGTATTATTAATGTTTTGATGATTTTAATAAATCATTATTTTTGCGCTTAATAAATTTTCACCTTTGTATGTCAATAAATAAAAAAAAAATTTAAAATCATTTTTATTACTGAATTTTATTGCATGGCTGAATATACTCCCATGTTATTAATGGCTTGTTACATATTTGGATTATTTTCCTTTTGGAAGTATTAACATCAAATTTCAGTAAAAATTTTTGTTTACAAATCAGTATTAATTTGATTGATGAATTACCTAAGGATTAATTTGTGAAATTGGAATGTCTGTCATACCATTACTATTTCACTGTTGAAAATGTCACTAAATAAGTACTCGGAAATGTAACAAATTATGCTGCAGATGGCAACATAGGACCAGCCACTCCACCCACTCAGTCAAAGCCTGATGTTCCTGTTGAAAACAACATTTAGCAACTTACCAAATATAAAATATTATCTCATTACTCTTTTATTAGGTATACTTGTATACTAATAAGATTAATTGTTTTTGAATATTTTCCTCACTATGCCTTCTTACTGTGCTGAATCAAAATGTTTTAAGTGCCCTAGTTTGCCTAGTTCTCCAAACTCCTCTCTGGCATTCAGACACATACCGTAGGAGAATTACTGAGTCACAATCTCTTGAAATAGGAAGAAAATGTAAAAAGCAAATATTCATATAAAATATTTGTATATTTTATTCAGTTAATAAACTGATATTAGACATTATTTTTCTCTTTGAAAACTTCCCAAATAAATTTAGCATTGCCAAAAATAAATACCAGAAGGGAGTTTTTCAACCATTGTAGTACCGTTGCTATAGCACTTAAATAACACCACTTATCAGTTGTAATAATAATCTAGTAATCTGGGAAATTTCAAAAACAATTTATTTTCTCAGCAAAAGACACTGACAAAGGTTTAAGTTTATTAAACTGATACACATAGATAAAATTCAACTTTTTGGAACAAACACACAATAACTGAAAAAAATACTGCTCATTCTGCCTCCTTCTTATGTAATCTAAAACTTCCCAAGTTATTTGGGTATCTCATGCTCTCTCAAAATGAGGAAAAGACACCAAATCTCTTGACTTCTAAGCTTCCCTGACCTTTGCAATGAACACCTGTTTTGCATCCCCAACTTGCCCAAACTTCCCCATAAGAATAATCTCAGAGACGGGGCAGAATTTTGTGAACACAAGATAGATGAGAAGCTTTGTTCATTTTGATACCAAAACAATTAAAAATCTCATTTCACTAACACACTTAAGAAAACATGTGTATTTATTTTATTCCGACAACTGCTTTTGGACTTCGGAGAAATTAATGATAAACATTTGAAGAAATGTTTGTAAAAACAATAGCAAATGACCTCCACTGTGGCTCAGTGACAAAGGAGCCCTATTCAAAGTCTTCCCTCCATGCAGGGCCAGCCTCTGCTCCAACAGCCCAAAATGAGAAGGCAGAGGTGGCTGCCTCTGCTGGCCAGCTGTCATTTCGTCCCTGACCCAGGCAGTAAGTGCAGTGATTTTGGTCAGCTTTCTGCAGTACAGAAAGCCATTATTCAAAACAGTCGCTGGCCACTAACCTGCCCAGCAGAGTGAGGATCAGCTCTCCAATCTCTGTAAAGTTCATATTATTTTTATTGTTCTGCCTGGGAACCTGTAACATTTTCTCTTTGTCCTTGGCATTTGGTAGTTGTAGCAGGATACGACTAGGTTTGTACTTCCTTACCAACCTTCCTGGAACTCTGGGAGCCTTTTCAATTGGCTGATTCTTCTTTAACATGGGGCAATTTTCTACTATTCTTTGTTTTCTTACCTCCTAGTTGTTCTGTTCACTTTATTTTCTGAACTCCTATTATTCACAGGAGCATTTCCCTGGATCTGGGTGCACCGCATGAAACAAGTCTGAAGACTGTGTGCTGCGTGAATGGCTCCCGTGGATTGCATGCGTGGTGGCCCTACCCAATGGGACTCTGGATTCCTTTTTTTTCCATTTTGATTAACAAGTCTGTGCATTTTTGCTCCAAATTTTGAGATTTTTTAAAGTACATTTTATTGATCATGCTGTTACAGTTGTCCCAGTTTTCTTCCCTTTGCCCCCCCTCCACCCAGTACTCTCCTTCCCTCTAGCAGTCCTCCCACTCTTTAGTTCATGTCCATGGGTCATGTGTGTGTGTATGTTCTTTGGCTTCTCCCTATATTCTTAACATCCTCCTGTCTGTTCTGTTGCTTTAGTTACATGGAATCTGTGCTGAAGTAGACTTTTTAGGAAGTGCTCTTGTTATTGTTGTTACTATTGTTTGCTTTGAAGCTATCTGTTTTTTGTTCATTTGTGTTTCTCCGAGAGCAGTGTGTTTCTGCACTCCTGCTTGTTCTCCTCCACACCAGATGTGAAATACAGGTGAGAGCTCCCTCATTGCCTAAGCAACTCGGGGGTGATCAGATTAGGTTGTTGGTGCCCTCTAAACAGTGGGATTTCACCCAGACACTCGGCTGTGTTTCTGTCCCGACGGGCCTGCAGTGCTCAGGTCAGGAAGTTACTAGTACAGGCCCCAGAAGGAAATACCTTTTCACATCCATTGATTCAGATGCAGAAGTTGAAGCTCTTTCAGTTGGCAGGAGTAGAAACTTCCTGTTTCTCCTCCTTTCCTTGGCATCCGTAGAACTCTCTCACTGGAGGAACTACACTTTCATGTGATTGCACCTATTGAAAGTTTCCCAGAATCAGTGTGTTTTAATCATCTTCTAGTCACTGCCTTGGTGAGAGAGGGATTGTTGCTCTAGGATTATGGGAACACAGATGCCGGCATTGGACACAGGATATCAACAGTTTATTAGACACACGATATTCACAACCTAGAGGAGGAAGCCATTGCTTCATGTGGGGCCACATGGGGATGCACTCAGGGAAGAGTCAGGGAAATCTAGTTTTGTAGTAACAAGAGACTCTGGCGCTCCCAGATTCCATAGGCGTTGGGATTAGTGTGTCTGAATAATCATGTGTGCTGGCAGAAAACTGAAGCCCACTGCTCAGGATGAGTAGGCATCATGCTTGTTTGCCTAGACGAAATTTTCTAAGGGAGTTGAGTCAGGAGGGGAACTTGCTTGCACTGAGGCCATTCAAGGCCTTCTCATTTTACCAGATGTCAAGGCAACTCAGTATTGGGCCTTAATTGCAGGTCTTACATCACACTGTTGGGTGTTGATTGGCTGCTTGCCCCCTATGATCATGTCAAGAGAGAAGCGGAGTCCTGGACCATTTTTTCATCAGTCTAGACAAAGCTTTACGGCTGACTTTTACCTCCTAGTCTCTTGTTTCCCTATGAGCACAAGCAGCTACTCAGCCTGGAGAAGCTGCTGGCAGTTAGCAGAGTTTGGAGGGCACAGGAGGAGACCGCATTCAAATACCATTTCTGAGCCTCCCAAGGCTAACCCAGGGATTCGGTTTAAGCACCACATAAAATTACACCTAACAATCTCTTTGTTGATAGTCATGTTATCATTCAGCACTAGATAAAAATTGAACAATCAGTAGCCCATTGTTTAAGATACATTTTTCAAGTTAATGAATAATTTTATCTAAGTACTAGTATAGAGTGTCTCTTAGTATGGGAAACAGGTTTCTGGTCAGGTTTTTTTTGGATAATTACATATTAGAATTTTTTCATTTGACATTAATTCTGCTAATTTGAAATATTTATGCACTTGAAATTCTATCTCCTAACTATTTTCTTAGAAAATGAATTAATTCCACATTCATTTTTGCTCATATATTCTCTTCTCCTCCCCTTCTTTACCTTAGGGCTTTGATCTTTTAATGAGTTAGTCCAGTAAATAAACTAATTTCACAATAAATGTTGTGTTTATTAATGTCATTCTTCAGCCAGGAAGAAAAGTACTAATAAATTATTCTAAAATATAATATGCTCCTGGTATACTGCATAAGGTGGATTATGAAAAACTTCATTAAAGAAATTTTAATATGAAATTAAATTATAAACTGTAGCTATGCAAGTAGCATTAATTTCATTACTTTTTAGTACTTTTTTATGATCCTGTGTCTGCCTAGTTAATAAAATTAAACTATTCTTACTTTATGTATAAGATTATTTTAAGTTACTTTTCTGTGTACATATTAATAACTTTTTCTTTCCAAACCTAATGATAAATGGCAAACATTCAATACCTAACATTTATTTTATTAAGTATATTTTATTGATTGTATTATTATATTATTATCAATAAAATTTATGAGAAAAATTCAAAGGAAAAATTCTAACAGTCTTCTTTTATTTACCTGTCATTTTTGTATTTCTTCTAATTTTTTTCCTCACATAGTGCTAGGATTATTGAAAATAAACTGCAAGACAGCAGATGTCTCTTTTTCCATCTTTTACAGCATAGGTTAACTTTGAGTAGATACACTGCAGCAAATTCTTACTCAGAAATTAAGAATCTATACCTGGAATAAGTGGCTACCACACAGTAGAAACAATGGCAAATGGAATTGGGGGGGTTGTAATGTGCATATTTTTTTTATTTTTTTAAGTATATTTTATTGATTTTGCTATTACAGTTGTCCTAATTTTCCTCCTTTGCCCCCATCCACTACCCACTACCCCCTTTCCCTCTAGCAATACCCACCTTAGTTCATGTCCATGGGTCATGCATATGAGTTCTTTGGATTCTCCATTTCCTATACTGTTCTTAACATGCCCCTGTCTATTTTGTACCTACTAATTATACTTAATCCCCATACTTTTCCCTCAATTCTCTCCCTTCCTTCTTTCAGCTGATAACTCTCTGAATGATTTCCATGTCTATCATTCTGTTCCTGTTCTAGTTTGCTTAGTTCATTTCTGCTTTCACCTTTGTAGATTCATTTGTTGATAGTTGTAAGTTTGTTGTCATTTCAATTTTCGTAGTTTTGCTCTTCTTTTTCTTAAATAAGTCCCTTTAACATTTCATGTAGTAAGGGCTTGGTGATGATGAACACCTTTAGCTTTATCTTGCCTGCGAAGCACTTTATATGCCCTTCCATTTTAAATGATAGCTTTGCAGGATAGAGTCATCTCAGTTGTAGGACCTTACATTTCATCACTTTGAATACTTCTTGCCAGTCCCTTCTTGCTTACAAAGTTGTTGTTGTTGTTTGTTTGTTTTTTTTTGAGAAATCAGCTGACAGTCTTATGGGAAGTCCTTTGTAGGTAACTCTATTTTTCTCTTGCTGCTTTTAAGATTTTTATCTTTTACCTTTGGTATTTTAATTACGATGTTTCTTGGTGTGGTCCTCTTTGTGTCCACACCAATTCTTTGGGATTCTCTGTGCTTCTTGGACTTATATGTCTATTTCTTTTGCCAAAGTTGGAAAGCTTTCATTATTTTTTAAAATAAGTTTTCAATTTCTTTCTCTTCTTCCTCTTCTTCTGGCATGCCAATGATTTGGATGTTGACACATTTGGAGATGTCTCAGACTCTTCTTTAACTATCCCTTGATTTTTTTTTAAATTCTTATTTCTTTTCTCTGTCCTGGTTGAATATTTATTTCTTCTTTATGTTCCAAATCATTGATTTGAATCCTGGTTTCCTTCCTTTCACTGTTGGTTCTTTGTAGAATTTTCTTTATTTCCCTTAGTGTAAACTTCATTTCTTCCATTATGTTGTTGCTGTGCTCAATGAGTTCTCTGAGCATTTTGATCACCAGTATTTTGAACTTTGCATCTGATAGGTTGGCTATCTTCATTTTGTTTAGTTCTTTTTCTGGGCTTTCATTCTTTTTTTAAATTTGGACCGTATTTCTTTGTCTCCTCAATTTGGCAGACTTCCTGTGTTTCTTTCTGTGTTAGGTAGAGCTGCTTTGACTCCCTGTAAAAGGCACCTGTAAATTGTGTGAGGCAGAGACTTAGATAATCTCCAGAGTGAGGCAACCAGCTGCACCATTTGTGGCTTTGGGTGGGAGGAGGGTTTGGAGGGGGGACTGTACCACTGTCTGCCTTCTTGGGGGTTACTCAGCACTCACCTGACTTCCAGTCATTGCATCTACTTCCCATATGTGACTGGCACCCTTCCAGTTGTGGTCATGTTGAATCTCAAAGAGCATGAGTTTGCTTACATCTCTGCAGGACCTTTAAGTGAAGTTTTCTAAAAATCCCCACTAGTTTTTATAACCATAAGTTGTGGGTTTTTATCTTCCTGGTGCTGGAATCCTGGGCTGTGGGGCCTGGCCTGAGGCTGGGATCATTCATTCCCAAGGGATCCCTTTTGATTCTTATCCACCGCATATGAATGCGGGACCACCCCTGCCCATCCCCCTCCCTCTGTCTCTCCACACCACATTGCATATCCTCCACTCTCTGCCCCATTTCTGCTCCTCTGTCCCTCTTACCAGTCTTGATGAGTGTGCTTCTTTAAATCCTAGGTTGTCAGAATTCCATGTAGTTCAACTTTCTGACAGTTCTGGGTGTTATCTGTTTTGAGATGTAATGTTTTGCAGTTGCAAGAGGAGGTGAAGCATGTCTACCTCTGCTTTCATATTAACCAGAAATTAGAATAGATACTAATGTGCTAACCAAGTCTGTTAAAGAACCTATTTTCTATTTAATGAGCATGGTGTTTCCTAATATTTTGTCTATATGTATGTTTAACAAAACAATGATGTATGTAACATCTAAAATCATGTTTGGATTAATTCAGTCATTTCACTTTGATGAAAGGTATTAAAATAAAGCTAAAGGAACCTTCAGTAAGATGAAAAGGGGAACTCATTGTATAGGAGAATATTTTTGCCAATGGCACTCTTGTTCAAGTTTTAATCTCCAAAAATATACAAAGAACTAATACAGCTCAATGCCAGGAAGACAAACAACCCAATTAAGAAATGGACAAAAGACGTGAATCTACACTTCTCCAGGAAGCCACACAGAGGGCTCAGAAACATATGAAAAATGCTCAACATCAATCATCATCAGAGAAATGAAGAAACCTCAGTGATGTATCACCTTACACCTGCCAGAATAGCTACAATCAATAAATTAACAAACAACAAGTGGTGGAAAGATGTGGAGGAAAGGGAACCCTCCTGTACTGTTGGTGGGCATGCAGTGTGGAAAATAATGTAGGTAAAAAATTAAAAATGGAATTCGCTTTTGACCCACAGATTCCACTTCTGGATCTGGTCCCCAAGGATCCTGAAACACCAATACAAAAAACACATGTACCTCTATGTTTATAGCAGCGCTATTTATGATAGCCAAGATTTGGAAGCAGCCTAAATGTCCATCAGCACATGACTGGATAAAAAAAAAACTGCAGCACATGTACACAATAAAATATTATGAGGCAGTAAAAAAGAAGCAACTCTTATATTTTGCAACAGCATGGATTGACCTGGAGAAAATTATGTTTAGGGAATTAAGCCCATCAGTGAAAGAAAAATATCACATGATCCCACTTATATATGGAATCTAATGAACACAATAAACTAACAAACAAAATGGTCACAGCTTAGACCTGTAAAAAAGATTGACAGCTGCCAGAAAAGAGGATGAGTTGAGGAACAGGATAATGCATGGTGGAAGAATTAAACAAAGAGCATTTATGCATAACCTATGAATATGACAATAGCATGAGGAATAGTATGCTCTCTTTGGGGAGAGCAGAGAGTGAGGCTGGGTACACATGAGGAAAGAGAGAAAAAAGTAGAAACAAATATGCCAGCATTAGCAATAAAAATAAAATGAAGGAAATGAAATAAGATCTAATGTGAGACTCTCAGTATAGAGCCTTTTTCTCCACATCAGTTTTCAGCAATGATACCTCCTTAACTGTCATATAATACATGGCAATTATTGACTATTTCTTTGGATCCCTCTTCTGCATTTATTTAAAAAACTATTATGTAGATGTTTTAGTATATTTTCTACTATCTGGACCCAAAGTTTATGCTATTTTTCACACAAAAAATTAATAATTATATATAGTGTATATTTCAAGAATTTCCAAGTATTTTTCAAATCTTATTTAAAATAATACAAGAAACAGCATTTCAATGACATTTTCAACCTCTGATTTTTTTCACATCTTATTTCACACTTAAATGTAAAATATTGCTGTAATCTCTCTGAGTATATTAGCTTTGGGGGGGTGTTGTTGGTACTTTTGTTATACATTTAAAATATATAGGATCAGTTTCTTTCCTGTGCACTAATATTGTCCTTTCTTGATTCTGTTTTACCTATTATGTCTGACAAATTCCTATTTTCTGTTTTTATTTGAAAGCAAAGAACATGTTGCTTTCCTAAACTCATTCAATGAAAACTTACTTTCAGGTACTCAGATTAAGAAGTCTAATAGATCTTTCTTCAAAATAAACTACTGAGGGGCCAGCCAAGTTTCTAAATTTCGACTTATGATATTTATTCTTGGTTACCAAATTTTCCATGAGGCTGTTTCAATTTATTCAGAGATTAGCCTTCCCCATTTCCTAGACATCAGGGCTGTACTCTGAGAGACTAAAGATGCAAATGGACAATGCCAAACCAGGTATAAAATTCTGATCCACAACCTCTTTAGCAAGCAGCTGGTAACTCAAACCACAACCTTTGTAGCAGTTGGTCCAACAACCAGGATACTGCCCTTTGTTCTTAGATGGCTGATATTTCACATGATAAAATAGAAATGATAACACTTGCTTTACACAACCTCAGAAAGTTATTGTGCATGAAGTTCTAGCGTCTTGATAGTCATTGGCACATTCCATTATTTACATTCTAGACAAAAATTATAATTTACCTGAAATTCATAAAGATGTGAGTTGTATTTAGAAAATGAATAGTTTCATGTAAACAGTGAATTGTTACAACTGCCTTATTTTATATGTAGCCATTTCACATTTTATTCTTACACATTTATTTCAGCAGTCTGCTTTACCTCTGTTTTTCTGTAGATAACACCCAATTCATAGTTTGTATTACATTTCAAAGGTGAGGGGGGGAAGGAGAGAGAGAGAGTGAGAGATCTGGTATAAATGTCATAGCTGTGCCTTGTACGGGCTGAGAAACAATTCTCTGTAAAGAGTCACAAGATTATACAATCAACAATTCACCAGGAAGTATGATGATTGAGGAACAACCTGCTAGAATTGAAAAAAAACCTAGAACTGAGTATATTATGTTGGATTTTTATTACAATATATAAAATATTTTGAATAAATTTATATACAAATAACAACTCTGTAAGAAAAATATCAGTCTCCATGGCTGTTCTGAACTTTCATTTTTGTTCTGTTAATTCGGGAAGACTGGCTATTTCTGAGACAAAATGTGTCTATGTTGTAAAGGCAATTTGTAGTTACTATAATTTAGTGTAGATACAATTAAAACCACACAGGTCCATTAAGACTTCATGATTTGTCCTAAGGAATTGAAGGAGAATGCTAGTAAGTCAAAACAGGAAAGACAATTCAGAGGATCTTAGTAGGAAGAATATTTCTTTACATTGTTTAAGAAATATTTCTATATGAGATTATCCTTGTCCAAACATCATAATCTCTATTAATGTATGAGACATTTTTTGAAATATATTTGGTTGTTGCACATGGTTGTGAGCTTTTTATTAATAAAATGCTACTTCTGTAGAGTATGTAGCTTTAAAGTTTTCTCATATTTTGTCACAAAAATTTCAAAATGAATGAGTGAAATTATTTTCTCCATAAATATGTATTTTATTTGAATTCTTTCTCTGTTGGGAACCACCCTGCCTGGTTTCAGGAGCTGTAACCACCCCCCTCCCACCCTCATGGCTAAGGCTGAGTGATGGACCTTCGGACCATAAGCCACTAAGGAGACAAAGTTTATCTCCCTGGCAGGGGCACCACTTCTGCTCCTTTAACTTCATCCATAACTGGTCCCCAATGTCTGGTTGGTTATCCAATGATGGATAAGATTCCTCAAGGGAAGATCAACCTAAGACAAGCACAATCACATGGAGGCCCCAGGAAAGGACTTGGGGGGCTAGGGCAAAAGGGGATGATGGACCCTCACCCTTCAGCTTTGACATAGCCTGAGTCCTCATTCTGTCTGAAAAAAGTCTCCTAATCTCTGGCTGCCTTACTTTCACTGCCTGACTTAAGCCTGAAACAATGACAGAGGGTGATACAGCCTTGTGCTGGAAAGGGCAGGTTCCCCAGGCGATCAGGCCTAAGAAAGAATACATAAACTCCTGTGAAACCTGCTTTGCTAAGAATGTTCTCACTTAAATGATAAAGGTCCAACCAGAAAAAGAGTTTGTTTCCCAAAGTTTTTTAGCCCTTTAGCTAACAGACCCTGACTCAGAATAGGCCTTCAGGGTTCTTTGTATGCTACCTATTATTTGATCCTTACTGCCTGACAATGATTAATGAATTTTACCTGTATCCCTGTGTTGATTGAACCCAATAAAAGCCTGTACTGGTGAGGGCTGGGACACTCTCCTCTTGAGAGAGTGGCCAGGCCACTCTGGGACATTCTGCCCTTGTTAGGGTAGCCATGCGGTCCCTTTTCCTCAACAGGACTGGGTAGTTCGTGTGAATTTATCTCATATCTCATCCATAATGCTGAGGACACTTCAGGCTGATGTCTGCATCATTTCTCCATGGCCAAATATGTTTTTTAATAAAATATGAGCTATGTGTATTCATACAAGTGTTATATTTTAAATAGATTAAAGAATAATGTATAATAGGCATTGACATTTGTCACTTTTAAACAATATATGCTGAAATTGTCAAAGGTGATTTTTACAAGTTGGTAGTAAGGAAAGAGCGGAGCAGCCAGGAATGCAGTGAATGCCTTTGTGGTAGGCACCTGTAAATTGAAAAGGAAGTATGGACACTAAAATAAATTAACCTTTTGGGAATCATGAAGCCATACTCTCTTTTATAAGCAAAAATGAGAATAAAGAGATGCATCCTTAAAGTTATTCTAGAAGGCTGACCCGCGGTAGAGTGGAAGGGAGCAACTGTTACAAGAGGTATAAGTTCAGCATTTTCACGAGGCTCACAATTCAGTGTAAGGCCACAATTAACAATGATGCTCATGGAACTATGCTTTGAATATTACAGAGCAAGAGGGTACATTTCACCAGATCTGACCTCACGCAACACTGGGCTGATCATAAACCACTTTCTCTCTGCTCCAGATCTGTCCCTTATACCCTGCTTTGTGATGCCAGGACCATGACTCTGTGAATTATAGCTCTCTTTACCAGCAGACTCTTGGCTAGTCTGCAGCATAGAGTGACGATGGAAGGCAGGAGAAGTGAGGATGACTTCTGACTGAGGATGTGTTTTCCTGATTTACTGTCAGACTTACCTCACCACAACAGTGCTCCCCAAACCAGCTTCACTGCGTCCCACTGGAGGTACTAGCAGCAAGGCAATTTTCCTGCTCCCTGAGATGTCTTAACTTCCATGGGGAACCTCTGCTGAACCTCTAGATTTTGATAATACTCAAACCTTCCACTGTTTACTCAGTCCTGGGGAAAGAGACTGCTCTGTATAGTTATTTCTAGTTTACCTCAGTGTTTTCTTTGTGCGCTTTCCATCTCTCCAGTTCTGGGGCTGTGAAACCCTATATAAAATTCCTTCTGTTAAAATATACAGTGTGTTTATATTATCTTCACTATACCATCTAGGGTGACTAATAATCTCTTGCAAATTTAATTAAATATCTTAATGTTCCAAGCCCTTGCTACCACTATCATTTGCATAGCTTAGAAAACAAACTGGCTACCCAAGTGTATTCTCCATGGTTTCATCTATTCTCTTCCTGGTTATTACATAGAAATTGTCACTGAAAGACTCTGCATCTCCCAATTAATTGTGATCAATTGTTTTCATTTCAAAAATATTGTGTTTGTTTGGTTTATTTTACTCTTGGTAATTGATAGGCTTAGTGAATTAATAATTCAAATTTTTCATTGTTCAGAAATGAGATCCATTTCTAGTGCATCAGCTATAAACCACAATTAGGTATCTTAAACATATATAAATTTTAAAAATAAGATTACTCCAGAGAGATAACTGTGGTAGAAATCAAAGCATAAGGTACAGTGATAGGATAATTAGATGTAACTCAGTTTAGCTGGAGAATAATGCTTATTGTAAGAGTAATACTGAGTGGTAAGAATGTAGAATGAGGTGAGACTGCATAGGTCCTTCAGTAGAGGATTCAACTGTCTCAAACCACCTTAACAAACATAAAATATTGTGAATAGCATAGGCTTATCACTCCCAGAAACCAAATAATACAGTAAATTGACAATAAAAATTGAGTTTGTATCTGTTTTGGCAATAACAGAAGAGCACTATTTATACCTCTAGTGGGTGGTATGGGCAAATCCCAGATGTCTCCTTCCGAGATCGAAATACTCATAGCATAGCTGTTAGAGTTGTTGACTGTTGATACAACAGGCTCAGTTGTTGCTGTCATCTCCACCCCAAGGAAGCTCCCTCACCCAAGATAACCCACACCAGTGACTGACTGACACTTGTATATGAAGACCACCATAGTGACTTAATCTGGAGGTATCTGAGATGTAGCTTTGGGGTTCCTGAGACAGAGCTCAGCGGTCTACATGTCAGCAGCTAAACATTGTATTTTAACTGCATCAGTCAAAATTCTCTCTTGGCCTTATCTTACACCTAATACTTACACCTCTTTCTTAGTTCAGAGAGCACTGAACTAACTGGGCCTGCATGCAAATCTCTTCCTCAGAATCTGTTTCCTGGAGAATCATACACCTAAGAGAAAGAACCCAGTATGGTCCCAGGAAAAAGACCCTAAAGTGTAACTGTGAAACTGGGACACCTGCAAGTGAAGATCTCCTCAGTAGTTGAAGGTAGAAGACTATGATAGCTCCTGTCATGTGGTAGTGAGGCAACTATTAAAACCTTCACTACAGGTACATTGCATTGATTAAAATGGAAACAGAATACCTGATGAGTGTGATATCTCAGGTATTTGAGCAATTGTGAAGAGTGTTATTTGCAAAGACTAAAGAATCAGATGGCTCTAGCAGGAGCTGTCAAGTCATAGAAAAACAGTGGAAGGTTATGGACAGCTGGGGGAAATTAATCAAAATCTGAAAGCAAAATGTGAGAATCAGAGGGCTTTCTCTGCAGTTAAAAAAAATCTCTTAACCCTTACAAGGCAGAAAAAGGCAAGGACCAGGTCCAGGGCAAAATGTATGGTTAACAGAGCTGAGAAGAAGGTTCGCTTATCAAAACAAGTCAACTCTGAAAAGGTTCGGGTCCTAATGCAAAGCGAGATTCTAAAATTTGGGTTGGAAACAAATAGGTTATTCCATTGAAATTATTGAATCCCCAGATCTCCTGTATGTACTCTGGGACTCCAGGGACCTCTCCTTATAAATAAATGAGGTTCGCATCTTACAAAAGCTAAAAGCTCCTCTTTTGTTGGAAGATAAAGCAGAAACTTCTTCATTACAAGATAGTAGGTCCCCGCAACTGTTACCTCTCCTCCTAGCCACCAGGCCATTAACTATGGTTAAATTACAACACAACCCAGGTTTGGAAATGCTGGATCAGCTAAGGAGAAAATACCTCTGCCGTAAAGGGACAAGGGCCCCCTGCCAACATCAATAAGCAGTATCTAACTTCGTAGATGTGGAATGGATTCTGAGGTGGCCAGAACAGGCAAGACAACAAAATGTAAAGTTAAATTAAAAGGGAGAGAGTTTAACAGCACAAGAGTACTTGCCATGATGCAGAGCTTAATATTATGACAAAGGTCGCTGGAGCCAATACAAATCTGCTGCAAGATGGCTTTGGAACACTTGAAATTAGTGATGACTCACACTTAGTGAAAGAGAAATATCATCACCCCCATGGTAAAGAATGAGAAAGGTGTTCAAAAGGAAAGGAGAATGCTGTGTAAGACCAGGAAATCTATCAGATGGCTGTGTTCTGTTGGTAGGGCCTGGAGGAAAACACAGTTACCGTAATAATTAGTAAAACAACCGAGA
The DNA here is from genome assembly GCF_014824575.4 of Sturnira hondurensis. NCBI lineage: Eukaryota > Metazoa > Chordata > Mammalia > Chiroptera > Phyllostomidae > Sturnira > Sturnira hondurensis. The sequence continues at coordinate 20,715,838 of NW_028087015.1, read as the reverse complement.
AGGGCACCAGTGTCACTGATGAGCAAGCTCGTTAGTGGCTCTCTAGGCGAAGGCTGAATGGATGAGATGCTGTTGCGGACTTGGATTGCCTGATAGCAAGAAGGCCACAGATCTCTGAAATCACAGCGGTCAGGAGGGGGTGATTACTCATCAGAAATAAGATGAGCAAAATTAGTTTAATGAGTAGCAGCATCTGATTGGCATCCAGGGGTGCCTGACCTGCAGAGTTTTGAGGATGGTTATAAAAAATATAGCAACTTTAGGGCAAGGATGATGTGTATTCAGCAAAGTATTGCTCCATCTAAAGAAAGAAAACAGGATGGAGGATCAGGAGGCTGAATGCAGCTGAGCCAATTAAAAGTAATCACAATCACTCATCCAGTTTTTTTTCCCCTTTGAGTCAGCTTGTAGACTCAGATCCCAGGGACTAAAGGAGAGTGCGGATCCTCAGGACCAACAGCCCTGCAATACCATAGCAGACAAACATGGCAATGACCCACCCAGCTTATTCTTTTCTGAAGATAGATGCTGCCTTTATAAGAGTAAACTGGGAAAGGTAAATGCTCAGATGTTTTAATGACTGCATATAGAGAGTTAATGTTTACATAACTACAGAGAAAGTGAAACGTCAAGGTCTCCCATGAAGGCGTAAATTAGTTTCCTACGGCTGCTATAACACATTAGTAAAATCTTGGTGGCTTAACGCAAAATAAATGTATTATCTTATATTCTAGAAGTCAGGAGTCTGAAACAATCCTCACTAAACAAACACTGAGGTTATTTCCAAGGCTGGGCTCCTTTCCAAAGGCTTTGGGAAAGAATCCATCCCTTTGTTCATCTTCTAGAGGCCTCGTACATTCACCTGCCTCAGATCAGGACCTCCTGTCTCTATGTTCAAAGCCAGCAACTCACAGCTGAATTTCTATGTTACATTTATCTGGCCTTGCTTTCATAACATTGGTGCATTCCTTTTTCTGACCCCGCCTCTCTCTTCTACTTTTAAGGATTCTTACAATTCTACTGGGCTCACCCAGGTAGTCCAGGATAATTGCCCCCATCTCCAAGCCAGCTGATTACCAGCCTTAATGGTATCTGCCACATTAATTCCCCATTACCACATTACATAAGACATGTACAGGCTTCAGTGATTAGGATGTGGTCATCGTTAGGATATCTTTATTCTGCCCAACCCAAAGAGATATCATATTGATCTAGTAACAAATTGAGAACCGTATCTGGCCTCAGGAGGAGTCCAGTACAACCACAAAACCATTCGCTGGTCATTTTCCTAGTCTTCTAATATATACTTGGAATGGACACCCTAGATAGTTGGCAGAAACTCCATGTAATTTCCTTGGCTTGTGAATAAAGAGCTAATGCAGTGAGGAAGGCTCCAGAGAAAAATGGCTCTGTATATCAATAACCTGAAAGACACGCACGATCCAGCTTTGGTATATCCCATTGCATCTCGGCTTGGTTCACTGTGTTAGCCCCTACAAACCGAAAGGACCCAGAAGGTGACAGTATGCTGCACAAAAGCAAGCCTCAGAACTACACTCACGGCGTTGGAGAAATTTAGTTCCAGAGGAACCGAACCATATGTTCAGTCCACAAAATAGCATAGGGGTCCCCTCTGATTAAATTGTATTATTTGAACCAAATGACCAACTGTCATGTATAATAAAGGTACTGGTGAGATACATGTGCTCCAGAGATTGAAAGATAAACCCTAAGACAATTGAGAAGATCAGTGAAGTTTTAGAGGGTCACCGGCTTCGGAATGCTGAAAAACTTTCTTCAAATAAAATCCAAAATGTTGTGTTGAGACTTTTATCTTAGTGGATTTTCCTCCACTAAGAAGAAAAGAAAATTCTTGATAGGTCTCTTCAGGTAGTGGCAACAACTTGTCACTTACCTAGAAATAAGGCTCCAACCCAATTACCGAGTGACAAAGAAGGCTGTCAGCTTTCGGGGAGACATGAGGAAAGCACTCAGTGGCGGGTCCAGACTGAAATGCAGGCACACTGCCTTTTGAGCCTTATAACCTGGCAGACTCTATTATGATTGCGATATCCACGAATGAATGTGATGCTATCAGCATTTATGACAAACACCAGTTAGGAGGATCTCAAAGATCCCTCGTGCTTCTGCCATTTACATGCCTGAAATATAAATCATCTGAAAAACAGAAATGCTTTGGGAGACTTTATTGTAGGAAAATTTTGAGTAAAAAAAAGACCAGATTTACCCTTCAGTTTGATAAAACAATAACAACAAAATATATGAAGCTTTTTCAAAATCTAGATATTAAGAAATATTAAGAAAAGTACAAAAATATTAAGAAACGTACAAAAATCCCTGAGAAGAGGGAAGAAAAGAAGGTAGGCTCTATAATTGCCCTAGTTTATTGCCTTGGGAGATTTTGTATATATCCATCCAGAGAGTTTTACATGAATATTCATAGTAGCTTCATTTGTAATAGCCAAAAAAGTGGAAACAATGCAAATGCCGATCAACAGAACAACGCATGAACAAATTGCGCCTTACTCATACAACGGAATACTACATGGCAATAAAAATAAATGATCTATTGATGCACACCACAAGACAGATGGATGTTTTTATAATCATGTTCAGTGAAAAAAAAAAAAAAAAGAGAACATACTTTATGACTCCATTTACATAACATTTTAGAAATGCAAATGAATCTATGGTGACAGAAAACAGATTAGTGCTCCTTAAGGAGGAGAGAAGCAAGGAGAAACAGGAAGGAGAGATCATTAAGGAGCACGATAAAAATTGGGGGGGGGTAAAGAAATGTTCACTATCTTGATTGAGGCAGTGGTTTATGTATAATCTTAAAAGTAATTTTAAGAAAAAGTAATTAAGGAAAAAAAGTGGAAACAATGCAAATGTCAGTCAACAGAACAATGCATGAACAAGTTGTGCCTTACCCGTACAATGGAATACTACATGGCAATAAAAATAAATAATCTATTGATGCACACCGCAAGATAGATGCATGTTTTTATAATTATGTTCAGTGGAAGAAACCCAACGAGGAAAATAGAACATACTTTATGAGTTCATAAAGTCCACACTTTATGAATCATACTTTATGATTACTTAAAAAGTACTCTTAATTACTTTTTCAGAGAAGCTACATGTGATGACTAGATTTACCAAGTTAAACACTTTCCGTAAGTGGTTACAAATATTAGAAAGGCAGTTATTGACTTAGCGTTGTACAATGAAGCAGGTGTTGCCGTAGGGTGGGGCTCCAACTGACCACCTCTGTTTCCAGAGGACCACTTTTAATACAGTGGACACATTCTCTATGAAGGATTTGACTTACAGCACACATGTGGGTAATGAATTCTTTCAGACGGTAAGTTTTTTCCAGTGGTTCTTCCAGATATTTATTCTATGGCAGCTTTAGCAGCTTTATTTCAAAGATTGCCATTATAACAAGTGTTACACCTCCAGCACCCAGCATTGATGTATGAATCTAATGGGGTTTTTATGATGTGCCTTGGTATGTTCCTTCTTGGGTCCAACTTCTTTGGGACTCTCTGAGCTTCCTGGATTTCCTGGAAGTCTATTTCCTTTGCCAGATTGGGGAAGTTCTCCTTTATTATTTGTTCAAATAAGTTTTCCATTTGTGGCTGTTTCTTTTCCCCTTCTGGTACCCCTATAATTCAGATGTTCGAACGTTTAAAGATGACCTGGAGGTTCCTAGGCCTCTCCGCATTTTTTTTTGAATTCTTGTTTCTTCATTCTTTTCTGGTTGGATATTTCCTTCTTCCTTCTGGTCCACTCCATTGATCTGAGTCCCAGTTTCCTTTTCATCACTATTGGTTTCCTGTGCATTTCCCTTCATTTCAATTAGTTTAGCCTTCATATGTTCCTCTAATTTGTGACTATAATCAACCATTAGCCAAGATTAAAATGAAGGAGGGAATCCTAGAAGCAGCAAGAGATAAGGGGACAGTCACCTACAAAGGAGTTCCCATCAGACTGTCAGCAGATTTCTCAAAACAGACTTTACAGGCAAGAAGGGGCTGGAAAGAAGTATTCCAAGTCATGAAATCCAAAGACCTATATCCAAGATTGCTCTATCCAGCAAACCTTTCATTTAGAATGGAAGGACAGATAAAGTGCTTCTCAGATAAGATCAAATTCAAGGAGTTCATCATCACCAAGCCCTTATTATATGAAATGTTAAAGGGACTTATCTAAGAAAAAGAAGATGAAAAATATAAACAGTGAAAGGATAGCAAACTCACAGTTATTAACAACCACACCTAAAAGAAAAGCAAACCAAGAGGACAGCTAGATCAGGAGTGGAACCATAGAAATGAAGAACACATGGAGGGTTAGAAACAGGGGGGTGGGAGGAGAAGAAGGGGGGAGAAGGTACAGAAAATAGCATAGACAGTAGGTAGAAAATAGATAGGGCGAGGGCAAGAATAGTAGGGGAAATATAGAATCTAAAGAACTTGAGACACGTCCTCATAAACTAAAGGGGGGAGTGGTGGGGGAGGGGGTGTTCAGGGTGGAGGGTAATGAAGGGGGGAAATAGAACAACTGTAATGGTATAATCAATAAAATATATTTTAAAAAGAATCTAATGGGGTTCTTTTGAGGTTTAATTTATTTATATTTTTACTTTGTTTTTATTGTTGACACTATTACAGATGCCCTCGTTTACCCCCCCTCATTTGCCCACCCCCACCCAGGTCCTGCCCCTGATCACCCAGATCCTCTTTATTGGATCAGAAACTAGCTCAGGAAACTAGCCCCTCTTCTCCAGACCATTACAAATAAATGGAAGGAGAGGGTGTTGACTTGTGGCAAAAAAAAAGTATTTGAGTAGGACAATCTCTTTTTCACTTATAATCACCCTTCTCACTCAATGCCTAATGGCTTAGTAACTTATCTACTCTGTTATATTTGGAATGACTATTTAAGTAAACCTCTTCTATTCTGACCTCCTTGATTGGTGCCAAGCTACATCCAATACACAAACAATGTCTGATCTTAACCTAGGGTAAACGATTTTTTTCTTAAAAGTAAAACATAAAAATAAAATAGTCCCCCCAAATAATTTTCATGCATAGTCTTCCACCTGCTTTATATTTTCCAATTCTATCATGATCTCAGAGAACTTTAGCCCTACATTATGCTAATGGTATACAAGTACCAGGTGACTCCACTTCAGTATTTACACAATAGCTAAAAATGACTACTCTTCTAGTTATGGAGATGGTGATGTCTCTTCAACAGGATCAAGGAACAATCAGAACACTATATAATTCTACATGAAATATTACAAAATGTGCACACATTCAGATGGTACTGTCATATAAATAAATTTAAAGGAGCCCCTCCTCCAAGTGCCATGAAACTCTTTCTCACCAAAATTTCTGTATTTGGATAAAGTTGGTAATGTTTTTCTCTCCCTTTTGGTTCTAAAGCAAGATTATTAGCACCAAACTCTAAAGATCTATATCCTTAGAAAACTAGAAAATCACCTTGGTTGTATTTGAAAGAATATCCTACTGCCTAGGAAGTATAAAGAGTATCTTGGAAACCTATTAGCATGATAAACCTTAAAATAATTAATGTCACTGAATCTGAATTACTTTAATTGCAAAATAGATACTACAGCAAATCATTCACAGTGGTATTGTGAGATTTTTTGTAAGAAAACATTTTAGCTCATAAGAATTAAAAAGACAAATGACCTTAGATTGTGACCCCAAAATATCCAGCTCTGTGTTATTTGCCTAATTGGGAGTGCTCATCACCTGGGAGAAATCAATTATTTAAGAGCTACATAAAGGACAAATGATGGAATAAATAAATAATATATTTGTTGGGGCCGTGGTCTCTCCTGTGGTGATTAAATCAAGGAGTGTTTTGAGTAAAATCTGTCTCAATTAATGGTTGCTTATGTCCTCTCTCCAACCCCCTTTCTGACCTCCCAGGTTCTCATTTTCACTCATCTGACAGTAGCCACTTTTATTTTTCATTAAAAAAGAATAATTAAAAGATTTTTAAATGTCTATTTGAAGAGAGGAGCTTTTAAATGGCAGTGTCTTTTGTTTATTTAAGGTGTTGCTATTTTAAAATATCTAGACCAGTAATGATAAACATTATAAACAGAAATTGGTAAATGTTGCTAACAAGTATGGGAACCTTATAGTTCTCTCCTTTCAGGCCCTTCTTGGCTATCCCACAGCAGGAAAGTTTGAGCACACTGATATATGTCTATGTGGACATTACATTTTCCCTCTTATCACATTTTTCCTCTTATGTCTACACGGACATTATATTTTCCCTTTCAATTTCAAACAGGCCTTATTGAACATATATGTCTGATACATTCCTGCTTAAAATTGTAAAAAACGTCCTATGTTTGTTGGGAGATTGAATAGAATAGGCATATACATGTATACACATATGAGCATGGAATACTACAGCCAAAACATCATGTGGAAAACTGCAAATTTCCAAGTGAGGTGCTAGATCACCTACAAAACAAAGAGGATCAGATTAACATTGTCCTTTTGAAAATGTTTTTTCACTGTTGATATTATTAGTAGATCAGAGAGGAAAAGGGATTTGTTTTATTTTTCTGGGGTAGTATATCAATTTCCTTATACAATGAACATAGAAAAAGGAAACAGTGGTCAGAAATACCTTCTGCAATATGAATGGTTTAATTAATTTGATCTTGATGTTCAGCAACTATCCCCAAATATTTGGAATTTACCTGATCAAGCTTTTACTTCTCAAGTATATTTACAGGTGAATTTTCTAAACAACAAGGGTGGAGAACCAATAAATGGAATAGAAACAATTAGACTTCTATTTTTAACCTTGTACTTTATAAACTGTATTAAATAATGAGCATTACTTTCATTAACTTATATACAATATTTAAACTATGTTTTCTTAGATGCATTTTATTTGCCTAAAGAGTAGAGTAGGTGAAAAGTGAGCTAATAAACAAATTGAACTCTCAGTACACCAATCCTAATAAAAACATGACATACTTTGAAGTACATATACCCCTTTGGGGGGGTAATTTTTTTTATTTTACTGAATTGTCCCATTACCATTACTCTCCTTATAACCTCATCCACCTTCACCCGCCCCCCTCATCCTCCTCAGTCACCATACTGATGTTCATGTCCATGAGTTCTTTCTCTTTGTTTCCTTTTGCTTGATCTTTCATCCCTCAATCTGCACTCCCACCCTGAGCTGTCAGCCTGCACCCTGTGAGTCTGTCTCTATTTTGCTTATTAATTCAGTTTATTCATTAGATTCCACATATGAGTGAGATCATATGATACTTGTCTTTCTCTGACTGCCTCATTTCACTTGGTACAGTGTTCTCCAGGCCTATCCACGATGTCGCAAAGGGTGAGATTTTCTTCTTTTTTACGGCCAAGAAGTTTTCCATTGTAAATATACAATGGCTGTTTTACCCACTCATCAACTGATGGACACTTGGGCTACTTCCAAATCTTGGCGATTGTAAATAACAGTGCAATGAACATAGGGGTGCGTACATCCTTTCCAATTAGCATTTTGAGTTTGTTCAGATAAATTCCCAGAAGTGATAACAGTGGGTCATAAGGCAGTTCTATTTTTAATTTTTTGAGGTAACTTAGTACTGCTTTCCACAGTGGCTGCACCAGTCTGCATTCCCACCGACAACCCACAAGTCTTCCCCTTTCTCCACATCCTTGTCAGCACTTGTTGTTTGTTGACTTATTCATCGTAGCCATTCTGATTCATTTTTTAAACATTGTGGTTTAGTGAGCAAACTTTTTGAATGTTGATGAAATTAATTTTTATTTTTTAATTTAAGGCTATTAGTTTTGATTTTTTAATCTAAATTTTTTTTGCTCACTCCCAAATCTCAGAGATATTCTCTTATGTTTGATTCTAACATCTTTATGGCTTCAGCTTTAATATTCATGCCTAGCACCACTAGAAATTAAATGTTTTGTGAATGGTGTGAGGAAAAGACCAAGATTCCTTTTCTTTAAATACAGATAGCCGTATGGCACTCATATTGTTTGAGTACCGCTTGTTGAAAATGGATTTCTTTCTCCATAGCATTGGTGCCTTTCTAAAAATTATTTGACCATGTACTTGTGGACCTATCTCTGGTCAGAATTTAACTTGGTAGTCAGTCACACTGACAATACCTGGTAATAGTTCTAGTGCTTATCGTGTAGAGTTTGTTTTTTTTAAAATTTTCTGCCTGAATAACAATGCCATCTGCAAATAGAGAGTGTTTCGCTTCTTCAATTCTGGTCTTTAAACACAATACTTTTTTTCTTTAATATAATAGCAAGGATTCTGAGTAAGATTTTCACTGGAAATAAGATTAATTACTTATCCTTACTTTTAGTCCTCTTATTGCTCTTTTGAGATATTTTGTTATGTTCACTATTGTTGATATATATGATGTTACCTGCAAGGTGGTTTTGTTGTTACTGTTTGGAAACAGAGGTATTTTTTAAAAATTTAAGAGGAAACTTACATCCTATTATAAGTCTGCATAACTTTAGTAATTATAATTCAGAGGTTATTGGGAGCTCATCTGACTAGAACTGCAGGAAGAAAAATGAAGGCTATTGTTGAAACAGTAGAGCCATAGACTATTTGGAAGGACTGAAATTCATACTATGTGACCTTATAAATTGCCCCTTTAATCTTCATTTCAATGATCTAGTAGAGTACTTCTCTGTTAATAAGATGAGTTTACTTTTCTTCTTTTAGGTCTTGTGGGCAATATTTTGGCTATAGCGTATATTTTACATTTTATTTTTGTTGGGGGAAAAACACTATTGTGTCATTAGTAGTTGGCCAAGCATCATAAGGTGATTTATATTAACATTTATGTAACATAAAATGTAAAAGATTAAATCATTGCCCCTTCTAGCTGGTTTATACCCAAATACCTTGTTTCTTCACAAGTATTTTCTGTTTTTCTTTTTTATGCCTCGTCAGCACATTAGTTAGGCTTGCATTAGTCTCTTCAGTTACTTTTCACTGTGGAAATTAAAGCTATACATGACTTTTAAAACATCCTTATTGGTGTACACATCAGTAGACCCAACTGCAAGTGTCTGGAACCAAGCTAATCAAGATTAATGCATTCATTTAACAGATGGTTACAATGTTATTAAAATGCAAATGATTGGTTTCTGCTAATTGTTCAACATCAGAAACAATTAATCAGGAGAGTTTTTTCATTTTCTAATAGCCTTTGTAGAGTTTACCTCCAGAGATTAACATAAAAGACAAATATGTAAATTTCTCTCACTAACCCCAGGAGAGTCAATCAACTTGAAAGAAAAAGTAGAATGATGATTATATATTTATAGTAATGGGAAGAACCCTTTGAGTACTATAATGTGCTTCTGAGTTGTTTAACTGGTATCCATATAATTATGTTCACTGGAATAGCTATTCGAATGGAATGGAATGCCTTACTTTGGTGGCTTACTTTGAGTCAAAAAGACAATTTCACTGTTTGAGTAAATAAACAGTTCTGGTGGTAGTTCTCACCAGAAAAGTAGCATCGTAACAATGAGGTGGGAAATGTTTTCAAAAACACTGAGTAATGTGAAGTTAACGTCCAAAGCATTTTATTCATTTCTTCTTTCACTCAATAATAGTATATTTAATGTCTTTTCATCAGTTTACCTCTTTACTTTCAAACTATACAATAATAGCTTTGAGAGGAAACTTAACTAAATAACTACATAACTAGATACATTTTCTCTTTTTGCCTTGATTTATTTGGTTGTATCTTTGCTTATCTTGGGTTTTCTTTTTGGTTTGTTTAATATAAGCTAAATTTAGTTTATATTAAATTTAAACATAAATATTTTAACAATAATTAAATTAAAGTTAGATACCTGTGACTATAGAGTATTTTTTTCTCATTTTGAGTTTTCAAAAGGGGTTAATATTTTACTTCAGTGTGAGAAACATTACATCAGACACAGTAGATGTATTCAAACCTTGGCTTTCTCAATATATTAAATCATATTACAGCAAGATTTTGCTGACCTAGAAGACATTAATCTCTTTAAGGTGACTTAACATCACTTCCCAGGTCTATCATGCATACATTTTACAGTTGAACTCTCAAAAATCAATAATACTTTCCTCATTTAAACTGTCTTTTAACTCATATTACTGGAACCATTTATTATATATAACACCATGTTTAATCTTAATGATCATTCTGTGTAATAGTTTTTGCTATCCATTTTTCACAGAAGTTCAAAAAGGTTAAATAACTTCCCTGTAGTTGAACAGAGATTGATGCACATTTCTTTCACTTTCATTCTCTTAGTTTTTCATTATATATATTTATAAATAAACTTGTATGAGAAATATCTTAAAGTTTGTGATCATCCTAGCTATAGAAACTTGAAAAGAAAAAGTAAATAAATGCATTTTTGCAAATACCTATTACTATGATTTTTTTGTAAAAGCAAGGACATTTATTCATAACAGATGCCAACTATAATATTTTGTTTCCTAGTATTAATAATCTTTCCTCTAAAGCAAGATAACGTGAAGTTAAACAGCTTAGAAAGAAAGCTTTTTCTCAATGATATGATACTGCTTTTTATCTTCAGAGGCAAAAGAAGCCAATGGAAATTTTTGATTAACAGCAGTTTAGTGGAAATTTTCTGGCCTACATCAATTTCACCAAGTCTTCAACTCACCAATGCTCTCTGCAGCCCCTACAGCACACCCATCCTGGCCCCACTGGTAGTACTGCCCACCCCCCACTCACACCTGTGCTTTTGCTCCTATGAGTTTCACGCTCACTGAGACTCAGCTGGGTCTGCTCCACAATCTGTGTACACAATTACACATTTTATTGTCATTACATGTTTTAATAAAATTTAGTCCTTTGAAATATTAATTCAATACAATGTAAATATTTATAAATGTAGTCAGTCAAATTGCTGCTAAATTAGGTATCTATAAGATAACATTAAAATATGAAAAAAGATAATATAAATCTACAGGATTATGATCCTAATCAGCTTTACAGATGCCTTTAAGATCTTTTTGTAATACTTCAAACTCACTGAAATGGGAAATTGTACTTTGCACTGAATCATTGATCCATATCTTAAAAATATTTTCAAAATAAGAAACAATATCAATGTATTGCTCATCCTTATTTCAGACATCTTATTTAACTGTTCTCTTTCATTAATTAACTTTTAAAAGATGGCTTTTACAATCTTTTCTTTCTATTCATTTTCACTTGCATTTATTACATACAACTTGCAGTAAGTTTTACTTTCTTACTATTTAATGTATAATGCAAAAATGTATATGGCAATAAATTTGATTTGCATTAATTATACAATACTTAATGATCACCGGACAATATTAACTATTCTTTATACATAAAGTGATTCCACAAATTTTCTGTTTTGTACATTTCCAGTAGAAGACTTAAATTAAGAATACGCTCCATAAAGACAGAGTTGCTGCATCAAAGTATAGATGCATTTCTTGAGTATTAATATGTATTGCCAATCCTCACCTTCAGGAAATATATACTAGTTTACACTAATAGTAATTTTAAAAAGTGAATATTTGGAATTGGTATCTAATAACTTAGTCACCATGTTGGTTTCCTTCATTATTTTCTGATTCTCATCAAACCCAAGGGTAATATTCTACCACAAACAGTCAATCACAACATTGCCTGAAATCCTCGGAAACTGACGTAAACCACGACCTTGCTTTTTTTTCCGGTTCTTCTTTTTATAGTCCGTATGGTTACAAACATTTCTCTGTATTCAGCCAAACTACCCATTTCCTAAACTAAGTCAAAACCACATGCTTTTCATATTTACGCTTGTTGGAATGTCTCCATGTCATAAACAAAATAATACATCGAATGGTAGCTCAGATTCCACACTGTTAACTCCCTCACATTGAAGGTACAAGCATCTTTGCTTATCACCTAGTTCCTCATCATCCAAACCACATATATACGATTCTACAATTTCCTACAAACACTGTAGTTTTAACAAATCCCCGGCTTCCCCATCAACTCTGTCAAAAAGTTCGTTTTCCTTCTCCAAAACTCCTTCTACATCTTAATACACAAGTGTCACCGGTGTCTGTTCATGATATATCCTTTCCTGTAAGTCAGCGGGGCAACTGCTTGGCTAGCTGCCTGCTGAGCAGCCTGGCACCAAAGAACAGACAAGAGTCACACAAGGTAACTATGCTATTTACTCAGCTTTTATTGAATGTGGGTTCATTCAAAGTAGAACATCAACATACATTAATATCCTGCTCACACCAACCATCTAAGAGCAATATAACGTACACACACAGAGCAATCAATAGGGGATAATGAACCCCAGTCCCAGACTCAGTCTGCAGGTCCAGGAGACAGCACAGTGGGTAAGGGAGTCATCAGTGTTTTACAAGGAATGATCTCGGGAGCCAGGTGGGCATCAGGGCACACAAAGTCCCTAGTCCAGCAGGACAGAGCCTCTGGCGGCCAATGCCAAGGGAGATCAGCGTGGCGTGGAGCAGCACCCTGGTGTGTGGAGTTCAGCTGTCTCAGCAGTGGGCTGGAGCCTGCTTCAGTTGCACCTTGGAAGTGGTGTGCTCCACCCTTCTGGGTCTTCTTGATAAATGTCTTTGCACCTCTGATGGCAAATGTGGAATATCCCCAGGGGCCTTTCTACGGGTGGCCTCACTCTGCAGACATGGCTGTTCTGGTCACATGTGCAGATATCGTAGGAGTGTCTCCTTGCCAGATGTGTCTAATGTGACTTAGGTAGCTCCCCTCTTGAACTAACGTGTTATGGCTGACTGGTATTCATTCTGGTTGTCATGAGTGACTTCATTTTGTTTTATATACTTTATGCTATTTTGGTCAGACTAATGTCATTTTATTGGTCCTGCTCTCCACAACAAGTCATTCCAGATGTTTCTCTATCTCTTTTCTTTCTGTTATCTCTCAGTTAGAGAGGTGTCTGCCTTTCTCCCACCAAAACTTAACTGCAAATGAAAAGGTCAACCTTAGATCACATATAAAAGTTCATAAACACTTCGACACAAGGGTTTGATCTCCAAAATATATAAATAACTCACATGACTCCACACCAGGAAGACAAACAATCCTATTAAAAAATGGACAAAGGACCTGAACAGACACTTCTCCAAAGAGGACATATGGAATGCCTAGAGATATATGAAAGGAGTCTCAACATCACTAACCCTCAGAGAGATGCAAATTAAAACCACAATAAGAAACCACTTCACACTGGGCAGAATGGCCATCATAAACAAATCAACAAACAACAAGCATTGGAGAGGATGTGGAGAAAAGGGAACCCTAGTGCACCATTGGAGGGAATGAAGACTGGTGCAGCTACTGTAGAAAATAGTACGGAATTTCTTCAAAAAACTAAAAATGGAACTACCTTCTGACCCAGCAATTCCACTGTTGGCATTATACCCTCAGAACCCTGAAACACCAATTCAGAAGAACCTATGCACCCCAATGTTCATAGCAACACAACTTACAATAGCCAAGTGCTGGAAGCAGCCTAACTGCCCATCAGTAAATGAGTGGTTTAAAAGACTGGTACATTTACACAATGGAATACTACACAGCAGACAGAAAGAAGGAGCTGCTACCCTTCAAGACAGTATGGATGGAACTGGAGAGCAATATGCTAAGTGAAATAAACCAAGTGGTAGAGGGTAAATATCATATGATCTCACCTATAAGTGGAACTTAAACAATAAAACAAACAAGTAAGCAAAATGTAACCAGGGACACAGAAATAAAGAATAAACTGATAGTCAGCAGAGGAGAGGAGGATAACAGGGCAAAGAAGGGGAAGGGTCATCAAGGAACACGTGTAAAGGACCCCTGGACAAAGACAATGGGGCAGGGAGAGGACTGAATGTGGGGGGTGGGAGGAGTAGAGTAGGGGAGAGTAGTGGGGGGGGGGTAGGGACAACTGTAATTGAACAACAATAAAAAACCTTTTAAAAAGTTCGAGAACACTTCAAATTTAACAAATTACTCATATGCCTATAAATCTCTCTAAAGTAAAACAAATATTGGAATAAAAAATACTCACCCTGGCTGACGTAGCTCAGTGGATTGAGCGAGGGCCTGCGAACCACACAATCGCGGTTGGATTCCCAGTCAGGGCACATGCCTGGGTTGCAGGCCAGTTCCCAGCAGGGGACTTATGAGAGGCAACCATGCATTGATATTTCTCTCCTTCCCTTCCCCTCTAAAGATAAATAAATAAAATCTTAAAAAAATACTGGCTTCTGATTTGAAACAGTTAGATTTGAAACATTTAGTAGTGTTGAAATTAATTTTAAAATCATAGTTTCAAATGAAAAATTTGTTTTTATTTGTCCTTTTAACATTTAGAATAAATGTTTTCTTAATTTTTTAGATTCTTTACCTTTTCAAGGAAATAAAGCAGCAATAAATATAAGAACTAATTATATAGTAATAAAGATATTCTAATAATATATTTCTCATACTTATGCATAAATTACTAATAATAATTTAAAACTCATTGCAGTACGGTAATTTACTGAAAATGTAGCAAACTAATAAAAAACTAGAAAACATGTCTGCAATTTGCATTTTAGTACATTTGTTCCTCTGAGAAAAACATTTACATAAAACAGTTTAAATTACCGTGCTAAACTAAGGTGAACATTTGTTCATGCCTTATTTATAATGCAGTCGACATAAAAACACTAAAATAAATGAAGACTCCTACTACTAATAATTCTCTTACTTAAAAGTTTGCTTAATTTTTAGCATTTGCAATGAAAAAACAAGAGTGTTCATTATTTAATAACAGTGTGTATTAATCATTTTATTTTCTACAAACTAAACGCCTATGAATCTGTGATAAATAAAAATCACTAGCTACTGTCCGGCAATTATAGACAGACTTTGCGAGCCCACGCTGGGGACAAATGCATTTACACAAAGAAGACCAAGACAAAATCCATCTCGTCTCACCTCCCAGTCTATTTCAGACACGGGGAGAGTTCAGAGACCATTTATCATTTCCCCAACCCCTCTGCCGATCCGTAGGGCTCACCTGGCCCCAAACCCAGAGGTACAGCCCCACTGCAATGAAAGTAATTAGCATTTACATGAGCTTTACATTTATTTACATTTTATGTGATTAATCATTTCATCTTCCCAACAGTTCTGTCAGATAAGTCCTATTATTATTATTTAGAAAATAAGATAATAAATTATCTTATTAAGAAACTAAGGCATAAAAACTTTAACTTGCCCCCGTTTAAAATTTGGAACTCACAGAAGTTGAATTAGAGCATTGGAAGTGTGCTCAAAGCCAGTGTTCTCAACTACAATGCACACTGGTCTATGGTTGGAGAAATTGTCACTACACTTTACCCAAAGCTCACATATTCCTGGATATAGTATGACACTTGGAATGAATAATTGTTAGGAAATCCTTTAAATTAAGATGTAGTTTAAATAAAAACAAGTATTTTGGTTATAGTCTATCCTCTATTTTATAGATATTTCACTTAATGGCAAATGTACAGAAAATATTTCTGTTTATTGAACACTGTGTGGCCAGAGTAACACAGGCACCTGTTCCTATGCCAATAAGACCCTGGGCACTTTTATCTAATTAGTAAAAACATGGGATTACCTTGGTCTCACCCCTGGTTCTTTGGTAATATTCTACCAGTGATTGTTATTTTTCAGTGTATTCTGTGATGTTGTTATTGTAATTTATGACTGCAATTTAAATTTATAAACTTACAATTTATTGAGTGTAATTTTCCTTCTTTACCTCCTTCTCCTTTTCCATTGCATTAGTTGTTTTATAGCTCTGTCAGAATTATTAAAATATTTAACACGTTAAAATATTAATTAGAAATCATTACATATTCACTTGGAGACTTTCCGACTGACATGAAGGAGAATGAAAAGTGAAGTATCTCCCATAAAGCCATGGGAAGAAACTAAAACTGCCTGTATTATATCTATCCATTCTGTGAGAAGAACTCCCACAGTCCTCTGGACTTGGATTTATCCAACTTCTTCCTGATAAATATTACTTTGTCTTTTTGTGTTACAATTTTGTAGTTTTCAATTACCAAGTTTTAATTCACTTTTAAGTTTAAGTTGCTAATTAACCAACTTCAAACACGAAATATCTAATGCATTGGGAACTTTACTCGCTTATTAAAAATGTGTATGGATAAGGTCAGTTATATTGACATGACTATTTGACTTTAATTCCCTGTTCAGAACACACCCACAAGGTGTCTCTGTCCAGCCCATAAAGTAACTGCCTCCTAACTTCTACAAGCATACATTAGGTTGACCTGGGTCTTAAAACATTTCTGTTTACATAGATTCATGAGTTACTACTGTTTTTTTCTGAGAAAACAAACAAACAAACAAAACCTTTTCCATTTACAGAACTTTTACGTCTCTATGATTTTTTTCTCTGTAGTGATATTCAGCCATCATGGATGTCAACATGTCCCAACATCAATCAAAAGTATTTTCATTGTATTTGGGAAAGCAATAATCTAATTATGGTTCTCCCTGTGTATACCATCTTTCTAGTTGTGATATTTACACAATAAACACTAGGAAGCAGACGACCACAGGTATATTGAATCCCAAGTTCCTGTTTCCACCCAACTGCCCCTTCAAAATGGATGTCTCTTCCCAAGACACCCCTTCATGGTCTTGCTCCGTCAGAAACCTGTCTCTCTCAGAACATCGATTCTCATTCAGACTTCTCAAGGGACAGTTGCTCTATGTATGTGTTTTTCTACCTTTTCTCTGGCTTACAATGGTATAATTGACCTACAATAAATTGTGTATATTAATGTGCAAAACATAGTGAATTTTGACATACATGCACACCTGCAGATCAATCAACATAATCAAGGTATTGAATCATATATCCATCCATTTTTCCCAAAAGTTTCCCAAGGCCCTATGAAGTAGTCCTTTTCTCCTATACCTGCATTATTTTCCCTGTCCCAGATGACCACCAATCAGCTTTCTGTCAGTATGTGATTTATCTTGTTTTATTTTTCCTCTGTAGTCTTCGTATCACCTCAGCTACAAGTGAGTAAGACATCTCTAATTCCAGACACTCTCTCTCCCTTTCTCTTTCCTCTGAATCTTTAAAAAGATGTTCTTTTCATTTGTTCAGTAGTATGTTCTCAAAAGTCTCATGTTTATTTTAACATCTCTATATTTTCAAAGAAAGTGAGATTTCCTGAGGCCCAGAGGAACCCATCCAGCTTGTTCTTGGAGCTGCTTTCTGAGCACTGGGGGCCGATGGCTGCCCTCTCTCGGACACACTGCCACATGGCTCACAGGGCTTTCCCGGACTGGTCTCTGTCCTTCTCCTGGTGATCGTGGGTTCACACAAGGAGAATATGTGGCCACCATGAAAAAGCCTAAATTTCACCACGCTTTGTCTCAGTATGGAAACTATGTTTCCCAATATTCAAAATGGGTTTCTTAGTCTTCACCTATTGTCTGGTGACTAATTTGAACCATACCTCTCATGTGATCACTGTACCTTTTTTACTTTTATAAGATATATGGTTTGAGAAAATCTTTCTGAAATTGTGAGATATTAACTGTCACTGTTGGTTTTCAGGTGGTGAATTTCTGTTTGATCCCCTTCCCTTTGGTATTTTAGCAGTAAACAGTGGAGAATATGACAAGTACCACTTGTCAAATGTCACTTGAAACAGTAAATCTTGAAAACAACATTGTATACTATTTCCTGAGTGAATAGGAGCAATTTAATCATGTTGTACATTTTTTAAGAGATTGGAGGAATGCATTGAAGCATGGTCTTCATAAGCCACCGGCATTCACCTCAAACACCCATTTTAGTTCTGGCATTTATACCACAGTTCGCATGTGCACACCTTCCATCATGGAGAGTTACCACACGGAGTTGCAGAATCTGAGGACATCCTATAAACATAAAGTTTGTGTCATATACAAGAATATCTAAGCAAGATTTTCATTTCAAGTGCACTCCATGAATCCTCTATAATTAATTAACCTTCACACACTTTCTTGAGGGTAAGGAATATTTTAATTACCTTAAATAATACACAGAATGGTTTACTTATCTATATTTTTAAAGTTTCATTTTTATGTTTACCAAAAGAATGCAGCAAAAGTACTCATTAATAGACTAAATATTGATATTATTTGCATTTCCAAAAGAGTAATTAATTTTATTATATGCCCTAGGAAAAAGGCAAACTGAAACAAGATTTTAGATAGCTCCTTTGGCATGACACTAATTCAAAATAATAGAAGAATAATTATCCCTGTCCGTTGTTCCATGTATCACCTAATTAAAGAATGAATAAAATGTCACAGCAAAGAGAGTGACATTTATTTAACAGGAAATCATTAACACTATGTCTGTTCCTACTGAACTCGGGAGAAGCTACCCCGCTGAATACACCCGGCGATCTAGCAACAATGTCAGTTCATTCTCACCCACATACCGCGTGAAAAAAGACACACTTCATTTTATATCTATGTTCTGGAAGCGTAAGTGTTTGTTTCCCCTGCAAAATAAGTAATTAAAAGAAAGAGTTTAGGCATTTAAAAAAAGCAATTACACTTAATTATTTCTCATTTCTGTAGAGATTGTTAGCCAAGGTTGCTCACATATAAAAAGAAGCTTTGCTTATAGGTTTTGCTATTCAAAACCTGAGTGCGGTGTATCATTACTTTATGGTTCAGTCGATTGTTATGTATTAAAATTCTTAACCATAACCTTCATTAAGATGAGCTATTACTTATCAAATTATCATTACTTGACTATGGAGTTGTTTTTCATTACAAAACTTTAAAATACTTTTTAATTTGTTTTTCAGAATTGATAGTGAATTTAAACTTATGATTTTATTTCTTTACTTAACATGTACTTCATTACCCAACTAAGACTTAAAACACAGACAAGTTGCATGTAGAACTGCCATAAATAGATAATATTCTTTAGAGATCCTACAATTTTCTTCCCATTTTGAGAAATGTAATAACTTTGCCTCTCATCTTCCTTTACCCTAGAAGCGTCAGCTCATGAGGCTACTTCTGTTTCCACGTGTCTTCCCCTTAGGTTTCCCATAGCTGTGTCCTTTGAATAAAATTTGGCACTTGTTATATTCCAGGATCATTCCAACCACCCAACAAATAGTCTCTGTGTCTATTTTTAATTTTCTCAGAATTCTCCGTTTTCTAGAGTTAATTATCATTACTAACAATAAGTGCTTTCTGTATTTTTCAGCTACTAATTTTTTTACGGTTCTTCTAAATCTAAACAGAATGAACAGGATGATTTGGGAGCCTCAGAGACAATAATGAAAAGCCATCAATATATATTTGGCAGCCAGAAATCTTCACTGGCACTGAAAATTTCAGTGAGAATAGCTGATCCTACTCCATATTTGCAAACATTAACATAGATGAGTATTCTGAACAGAATAATATCAATGTGCCCATAGCCTTTGTTATTAGCTTAGTAGTACTTTGTGTTTTCAAAAGCTTATTCACATGTGCTTCTTTTTTGTTAATTCCTTACAGTTGCCCTTTATATAAATGTTGTTGCAATTTAATGATGATTTTTAATGTTTTATCTGATAGCACACTGAATGAGAAGCTTTCTTTTGAATCTAAGTCCATGCAGAAGCCTTCCTGGATTCATCTAAGTTAAAATGGTGTTTCTTGCCTTGCTAGTTTTATTGATTTTTAATGTTCTAGAAATTTAGTTAGGCTCATTTAAGAGTTAGGTAATATTATTACTATAAAATTATTCGCTGGCACCACAACTAAGAGTCAGGAAACACAGGGGCACATCTACTTTTGCCAATAATTCCTGTATTAATTTAGTCAAATCAAATTTCTCTTCCTTACCGAGAAGTTTGGATGAGAATATCTCATTTCTTTGTGAGCATGTGTGGAGGGTTTAGCTAAGTTGCTCCCCCGTACCGCTGCTGTGTTATCTGCTTTGCTTGGCTACGCGGCCCCTCCACAAGCACATGCCCTAGAGGCCTTCAGAGTCCCAAGCAAATGTAAGTTTCTGATATGATTTCTCTAAAAGTTGTTGTGATCAGCAGTCTGTCTCCACTGACACAACGCCTTCCGCTGGGTAAGAGTCTCATGGGGTTTATCAAATCCCTTTCTTTCGGTTTGAATTGATCCGTCAGAATTAGCCTGTGAACCTCTGAACACCCCCCTACAGACCCTAATACAAACGTCTGCCTTGACTTGGCCTGCCAGGAAGAAAAAAAAGTATCTCTCTCAGACACATGCCCTCAAACACAAAAACAACATCAACATGAGGATTTCAAATATTTTTCCAGCGTTCTTTTTAATACAACGCAGATTAAATACTCCAGTTTTCTTTCTGAAGTATCGCACAATGGATGGCATATAACCCCACCAGAACGTCTTATTACAGTCCCCAGGCAATAAGAAGATCAAGCAAAGCTTCGCTGAGGAAGTGGCATTAAAATTCTAAATCGATCTTGTCACGACGAACTCAAAGATTCTTGCAGAGGCCAGGCAGTTCGTGTAAATGGATTTCGCACCAGTGATACGTTAAGGCAAAGAAGAGCGCTGGGAATAAATTCTGAAATGTAACAGCCCCCTCCTTAGCCTCAGGTACGTCTGTAATATGCATATTAGGGCCTTATTTTATCAGATTGTTGATTTTTCAGTATTGTGTATACAATGAGTCCTAAATATCATAAGTTGGCAACTAATAAAAACAATATAAAAATAAAGTACTAGACAATGCAAGATACCAGGTAAAGGCTGCAGGCTTCAGATCCCTCTTGTTAAAGAAGCATTAATACTGGGGCTAACAAAGGAAGTAGGAGGAAGGTGGTCTCAGGCCAAGTGAGCATGTGCAAATGCATATATATACATTATATATATATATATATATATATATATATATATATATATATAATGCAACATGTGAAATAATAACAATTTATAAAGGACATCGTAAGATTAGAAAGGGCAAATTTGATTAGAGGTATAAAAAAGCTGTGTCATTCAAGGGTGCTTTCAGTTACATTGAGAAAATTTTAAAATTCATTGATAGCATTGCATCTGTTTGAAAGTACTGACTCTATGATATAGTCATGAAAACAATATTTGTATCAATTAAAAATATATGGATGAAATGATATATATTATAATTTTCAAATTTGCCAACCCAAAATAAATCAATATTTGCATTTGCCCAATGAAACAAATTATTACAAAATGATATATAGTTACCAAGGTATAAATCCATAAGATAAAGACAAAGATGTAATATCTAAACATTTAAATTTAAATTATATTAATGCCCAGAAAGTATTTGGAATTTATTTCCCTTAAAAACATAATCTTTGTTTTCATTAAAACATAGTCATCACTAGAATACATGCATAACATTTATGCATAGCACAAATTGAGTTGAATTGAATTGAAAAAATTACAAATAATTTTGAACCATGATTTTTCAATTCATAATAGGATGTTAATTTTTACAAAACACTTTTATTGTTATGTAAACTTAAAACAACCTACATGAAAGTAGTAGGCTGAAAAATTATAAAAGTAAAGGTATATTTATTATTCTTCTATGTGAACTCAATGTCCAAAGTAATAAAAAGGCATTTGAACAGTTTCATTTCCAACTTCTACTATGCCTTAATGAGCAAAAACTATTTAATATCCCCTCAGAGTAATCACTGTTCAAATTATTCTAGCATTTAGAATAATTTGTATATTTCTTGTTTTCCTTAGTTCACATTAATCGTTGTCATTTCATCTTTATGAATAGTGGATCGTTCTTCCTTTCAAGGAGCCAGACTTTAATATTATTTAAAAATTCCAGTGGCTATTTCTTTGAAGCTTTTTTTCTAATGAACACATTTGAACATTCACCTTAACCGATCCCTGCCTTATTTCTAACACTGTTTTCTGTTATCTTGTTTCTTGTTTTAATTTTTCAGATTTTTAATGTCTAGTTTAATAATAAAAATGTTATTGTCCTCTGAATACAAATTTGAACATTTTAGGTCTTGTGGTATTTGTTGTTGTTAAAAACTAAATTTTCCTGGCTAATGTAGCTCAGTGGATTGAGCACAGGTCTGCGAACCAAAGAATCACGGTCCGATTCCCAGTCAGGGCACATGCCTGGGTTGCAGGCCAGTTCCCAGCAGGGGACACATGAGAGGCAACCATACATTGATATTTTACTTCCTCTCTCCTTCCCTTCCCCTCTAAAGATAAATGAATAAAGTCTTTAAAAAATGCTTTAAAAAATAAAATGTTTTTTTTGTTTTTTTTAAATTTTATTTATTTATTTATCTTTAGAGGGGAAGGAGAGGGAGAGAAACATCAATGTATGGTTGCCTTTCGTGCATCCCCTGCTGGGAGTTGGCCTGCAGGGAACCAGCCTGCAACCTAGGCATGTGCCCTGACTGGGAATCGAACCGCAATCCTCTGGTTCGCAGACCTGTGCTCAATCCACTGAGCTACACCAGCCAGGGCTTTAAAAAATAAAATGTTTTAAAAAACTAAATTATATATTTTAAATTACAGTTTATGTACTTTTTGATCCAAGAAGTTTGTAAAGAACTTGTAACAAACAGGTAGAATTGCTTTAGTTTTTATTCATTTTATTGTTCCTCTAGTTTTCACCAATCACAACTTTTACCTAACTGTGATGTCACACAATGTGTTCTGTGACATTATTTGAAGCATCGATTAAGTGTTACTCTGTGGATGCATGAGTGATTCAATTTTTCTTTATTTCATGATAAAAATTAAGAGTCTTTTTCTGAAATCTTAATTGCATTTACAAATGCACAAGAACGTATTTATGTTCTGAGTAGATACAAAAATTGATTAACCCCTTTCTTTTGTTTAGGCAAAGGTTGGATTGTTGGGTAAACTTAAAGCCAGCTCATAGTTGAGAACTTTAGCGTCGACATGTCTGCTCCTAGGGGGCCTTTTGCTACACCAGGTTCCAACAAGTCAGGGGAACATTTCAGACTCCTAAAGCTGGGCTCTGTAGTTAGTGAGAAGCAGACATTTCTCTTCTTCCATTTGGACACGGTGCTGAGTCCGGGCAATGGCATTTGCTCCCAATCTGATACTGATCAATTTCCAATCTGGTGCCGCTAAATTTGACCACATGCAGTTGTAACTTTAGTTTCCATCTCCAGACTCTCCTGTTAACCACTGTGACTGGTGCCTTTCTGTTCCTGCTGCTACTGTAGGAACAGAATTTTTAAAAAGATTTTATTTATTTATCTTTTAGAGGGGAAGGGAAGGAGAGAGGGAGAGAAATATCAATGTATGGTTGCCTCTCATGTGTCCCCTGCTGGGAACTGGCCTGCAACCCAGGCATGTGCCCTGACTGGGAATCGAACCACGATCAATCCAGAGCTACACCAGCCAGGGCTAGGAACAGAGTTTTAACTGGCCTGTAGGCCAATATTTAATAAGGCCTACAGGGCATGCCTGTGCCCTGATGAATCTGTTTCTCTGGTCTGACTCCATAAATCTCCTTCCAGCACCCTCCCCAGTGAGTGCAGACTCACTGTTTCTGAATATAGTCTTTCTGTTTTCGACTGTCCCACATGTTTGACTATGTCAGAGGCTGTGCATGTGTTATTTTCCTGTCTGGGAATTCTCCTGTAAGCTAGCAAAACTGTCTACCCTACCCCTACCCCTTAAACTCTTCAGGTTAGATCATCCATCTTCCAAGTCTGTGGTGATACATTCAAGAGGACACTCTTAGTCCCCAGCACTGGTTAAATGCTCACCACCTTCACATGAGAGAGCAGTGACTGACCCCTTGTCAGTTAACTGCTTAAGTCCCAACAAATTCTCTAATTCTATTGAAAAATCATTTTACATTTAGGGTGTAGGAAATCAGAACACTGTTTATAACCTGTATGCAGAGTCGTAGAGGCAGTTGGGTTTATTATGCTGGTATCCTTTGTATTCCTAGAATGCTGCTATTAAAAAAGAACATATTATTTTTTAAGAGATATTAGAGTTAAAAAGCCTACAGCGATATTTCACAAATATCCCTAAGGAAAAAGTTTTCATATGACCTATGAGGTTGTTGTTAGCTCTATAACCACTCAGTGAGTGAAGAAACTGAAGCTAAAATGGAAGGTGCAAAATCCATTATTTAGTGAAGAGCAAGTGCAAAAATCCACCAGGTCCTTATGGGACTGAACCAACCCCCTCTGTGACAATTAGCTTGTGCTTGCGTATGTCAAAGTACTCTTGTCGTGGTGCCTTGTGCCCCATCAAATGTCAATGTCTCTGGTCTTGATGGGGTTTTGTATTTGCTGCTCTGACCTTCCCACAAGTCTGCTTCTCTCATAGAAGCCTGTCTTTCAGGGCAGGCTGCGGAAGCCTCTGCTGCCCCCTTCCGGATGCAGCTTTTCCTTAGAATTTTTCTCGGGACTTTTTTCTTACAGATTCCAGTTCCATATCAGAACAAATCAAGAGAAAGCAAAAGAAAACAAGGAAATACCACTCGGCCAATTACATCATAAAAGAACTGTGCTCCATCCCCAGAGAGGGTATGATGTTTGTCGCATGATATATCGATTCGATGTTGCTTCTTTTCCTTTTGAACAGGTGTACCTTTTGTGTCCTGAATGAATTTCAAGGGGGACTACAATGTACAAGCCGACTGGATAGTTAATGGCCTTTCCCTTTTGCTTGTGCTGTCTCCACCAAATAAAGTTTGTTAATGACTTACAGAAAGGAAAGACATGCCCAGAAACTATTACTCTAAAGATTGACTCTTTGGGGGGAAACTCTTGACCTGGTGTATTCTGATAGAATGGCACACCATTCAGTGAACCTTCTTAATATAACAGATGAAACCCAGGAAATATATGAGTTGGCAGGGTTTCTCTTCTCCCGACTAAATGTAAACTGCTTTGCCACCGATGTGTTGTGTGCTGTCTCCCAAATCGACACGTGTCTCTGAAGCTGGCCACTGAGAATGACAATGGTCCCACCAGTAGGAGCAGTAACACTTCCATCATGCTGATCACCCATTTCATTTTACTATTATGTCACTCTTCTCTCCATATACACCTTAGAATTGGTAGGCATTTTATTTTCCAATTCTTTTTATTTGTTTGAATTTTCTCTTCTTAATCTTTTTTGTTTATGTTGTCTATCTTTTCTGTGGCAAATGCTATTTTGTAATCAAAGGAGGAAAATTTGTAAACCCATAAAATTTATTCCATAAATAAACAAGCAAAATTAGTTAACTAATTAATTAAGATAAACCCACGTGGAATTGGAAGGATGAATGGCACAAATGAGAGACAGCTTCAGTGTTCTCACTGCTAAAATGGACATGGTGTAATCACGTGATCACTTTGGGTTTGCGGTGAGTTAATGCCTCTCTTCCATAGAGAAAAATGTTCATTTTTGATAATCAGTCTAATGAGTTATGAAAAATATATATGGTTGCATAAATACCCCTAGAGTTAGGATACAAAAGTTTCATTGCCCCCTAAAATGTCCTTCTGCTGACCCCTCAGAGTCACCCCCCGAACACAGCCTTGACTCTGGCAGCATCTGGTTCGTTTCCGTTCTCTGCAGTGTCCCTTTTCCAGAAAGCTGTGTGAATGGAGGTACATGTTATGTAACCTTTTGTACCCAATGTCCTTTACACTTGCATTTGAGATTTGTTTGTGTGATTGTACATATTAACTTTTTTTCTTTTTTCTTATCAGGCAGGATCTCAGATCACGAATTATTTATCCATTCACATGGTTATGTCTAGTTTTTGATGATTAAGAATGAAGTGTTTATAATGGATTAAGGTTTTATGTGGACACAAGTTTTAATTCTTTTAGCTACCTGTGTAGGAGTAAAATAGAAGTGCTCATATGGCCCTGGCTGGTGTGGCTCTAGGGCTTGAGTGCTGGCCTGTAAACCAAAGGGTCACTGGTTTGATTCCCAGTCAGAGCATATGTCTGGATTGGGGGCCAGGTTCCCAGTTGGGGGTACATGAGAGGCAACCACACACTGATGTTTATCTCCCTCCTTTCCCCTCTCTCTAAAAATAAATAAATAACTAATTATTTTAAAAAGGTGTTCATAGAATAAGCATATATTTAACTCTTGTAATTAACTGCCAAAGGCTTTATCAAAGTCTGTGTAATATTTTACATTCCTACAAGAAATCTGAGAGCTTCAATTGTTCTGTATTCCTTGCCAGTACTTACTATTGTCATATTTAAAAATAATTGAGTCCTTTCGATCATTTCATAGTGGCATAAATTATGGTTTTGATTAATATTTCCCTAATTATTAATAGTGTTGATTATATATTTATATGCTTATTTGTTATCTGTATATTTTATTTGATGTAGTATATGTTCAAGTTTTTTTTTACCTAACATTTATGAGATTGTTTAGTTCTAATTATTGGTTTTTGAGTGTTCTTTATATATTTGAATACAAGGATTTGTCTTTTCATTTTCATGACATTGTCTCTCACAGGGGAAAAGTTATCATTTTCATGAAGTTCATTTTATCAGTATATTCATTATTGGGTCACTCTTTGGGTAGCACACCTAAAAAAAACTTTTGTCTAAAAAATGTTGCAAGATCTTTTAACAATGTTTCTTCTAAAAGTTTTATAGTTTTATGTTCTACATGTCATTCTATGATTCACTTTGAATTAATCATTATATAAAGTGTAAAGTATGCATCAATTTTCATCTTTTGGAAGGTATAGATGTCTGAATGTTCCAGACCATTTGCTGAAAGGGGTGTTTTTTCCTTCATTGAATTTTCTTTTCACCTTTGCCAAAAATCAACTGACTGTATTTGTTGGAGTGTATTTTGGGACCCTCTATTTTATTGTATTTGTCTATGACTTGATAATTATAGTGCAGTGTAGATTTAACTCAATAAATATGACTATAGAAAGTATTTTCTTCCTTTTCACAATTTTTTTCTATTTCCTTTGCATGTCCATATACATTTTAGAAAGAACTTGCCAGATTCTACAAACAAATCCTGCTAAGTTTTTTATTGGACTGTGTATAGATTGTATGTAAAATTATGTGATGTTTGTATCTCTTTTCATTTTTCATTGATAGCTTTAGCAATTAAGTAAATGCATAACTAATCTTTTTTAAAAAAACTTATTTATTTGTTTTTAGAGAGAGGGGAAGGGAAGGAGAAAGAATGGGAGAGAAACATCATTGTGTGGTTGCTTCTCACATGCCCCCAACTGGGAACCTGACCTGCAACCCAGGCATGTGCCCTGACTGGGAATTGAACAAGTGACCCTTCGCTTCACAGGCCCATGCTCAATCCGCTGAGCTACACCAGCCAGGGCCATAACTAATCTTTAAAATTCTAATTAAAGTTAGCATTTACCAGTTCAAGAAAATGTTTATTTTTAAAGCCACATATGTGCCTTTTTCCTCCTTGTTTTATTATTATGGTTGTCATAAATATATTACCTCTAAATACATTAAATCCTCTTCTAGAAAAGTTTATAAATTTAGTTTTTAACATTCACATTTTTAAATAACAAGATAACAAAATAGTCATATTTACCAAGTATTTATCTTTTTTAACCAGCATTCTTATAGTTCAAAGATGACCTCTACAATCATTTTCTTTAAAGCTGAAGAATTCCTTTAATGTTTTTATAAAGAGTGAGACTGTTCCCAAAACCTTTCCTTTGTTTTCTTCTGAGAATGTCTTAATTTGGCATTCATTCCTTAAAGATATTGTCACAGGAATTAGCATTTGGGGGTAAAAGTTTTCCGCCTCACCCCCTTGCAAGCAATTTAAACACATCTTTCCAAGGTCCTCTAGACTCCATGCTTTCTGAAATAAACTCACAGGGATTTGAATTCTTATTCCCCTGTATGCCAACCTTCCTTTTTTGTTGTCTGCATTCAGGATTATATATTTTTATCTTTGGTTTTGAGATCTCTCCAAAGTTTGCTGAACTTTAATCTGTATGTTCATGATTTTTAAACCAAATTTGGGGAATTTTCACCATTATTTCTTCTTTTTTATTCTAAACCAATCTCATTTCTTCTTTCCTTCAGGGACTCCAAAGTAATAAATGTTAGGCTTTTTGATATTGTCTCCCAAACCTCTCAGACTCGATTTTTTCTTTTATTTTCTTTTATCTGTTCTTCAAATTGGACAAGTTCTATTGCCAGACCATCAAGGTCTTTGACATTTTCATTTATCTTCTGCATTCTGCTGCTATTAAGCATTCAACAGTCAATTCTTATTTTTGGCATTATATCTCTCAGTCCCACATTCCTACTTAGTTATTTTATAGTTCCTATTTATTTCCCTGATAGGAATTCTATATTTCTTTTTAAGCACTTTCACCTTTACAACCTGGAGCATGATTATAAAACCTACTTTAAAATCTCAACTTTGAATTTGCAGCTGTTAAATGTTGACATTTTGCAGTTTTTATTTTGCTGAGTAATTGGAAAATGCAGGATCAAGGGAAGAAGCTCACCTCTCAGCAGGATCTCCACACCCTCTTAATCTCAGGGATCAATGGAAGTGGATCATGAAAAAAATACGAAAGCAAAAAGTACTATTTCTTGGTTTCAATAGCATTTAGCATTGTCAGCCTTTCTAAGAAATGGGTCCATGACACATCCTTCTGAAACATTAGGATTTTTATAATGTCAGACTGAATTGGACATGAATAAATATGAGTTTCCAGATATTCAGAAGTCTACAAAATGTTAATTCATAAAACTGTTATTATGAGAAGCATTTTATGAAAATGCTCAAAATTATACAGCACAGAATTTCTGTAATATTAACTAGATTACAAAGGATTTCTATAATGTTTGCATTTTCAAATGTTAACATCTGCAAAATTGTGTTTACATGTTTAAAGTGGTAATTTTACATTTATCTTTGCTTTGTAAAAATTAATAATTACATAGTTAACTTAAAAAGACAAGAGGAATAGATCAATAATAACATAAAAGTAAAAACATACATCTAATGATATAAGATTCCCGTGCACCTAAAGGGAAAAACCTATGTATTCATGATTGTTAGGTAACCAAGGGGGCTAAGGAAGGACCAGGTACCAAAAAGATCCAGTGAAAAGCTTCAGTTCGAGGCAGGACACTGCGTTCAGGCAGGCTGAGTCCAAGTAGACTGCAGGGGCAGGGGAAAGGGGAGAAGGGTTTTTGAGGGTGTGTAGCAGACCCCCAAGAGGTAGGTCACCATGCTGACCTGCCCCAGGTGTCCTCTGATTGGAGATGGTTGATTCAGGGACAGAAAGTCTGGGAGATTTAGGGGCCTTGTTTCTGGGAAAACCTCAGCGAAGAGGGGAGGGGAAGTGAGGATTCAACCAGTTTCCAGTGGCTTTGCCTCAGTTGCTACTGATAGGAGGAATCTCATGACCAGGTATTTAGCCAGGGACACATACCTTCTTTGTTCCAGCACAGGCTGTGGCTTAGGTCCTCCATGTCCCAGGACATTCTAACAATGGTAAATATGAATTAATATTAACTGTACAAAAATAATGAATACAGATGCACTCATTAAGGTAATTATAAAACTTTTAGTAGATAGGACAAATAATGTGAGGATGAATAAAGGTTTAAAAATTTATAGTCAGAATACTCTTCTTGAGAATTTATAAATGTTTCACAGCCCTAAAATGTGTGGGTCCTATTAGCAAACTGATGTCTTCTTGTATGCTTGGAATATTCTTCAGTCATAACACTTTATAGTTATGTATTTCGTAATTAGAGAAAAACACGGAATGAGAAGTGGGTGCAATAAAATTCAAACCATCTACATAAAATATGCTTTGAACAACAATGAAGTACAAACTCACTCTATTAGATTTCTTTATAAAACTAAATTATTTTGCTTTCAGTAGAATACTAAAAACTAACGACATTCTTTAAATCACAATGGAGGCAAGAAATCCATTTATTAATTAAATAAGCATATATTGAGCACCTTTTATTGCTTCCAATTAGAAGTCAGAAACCACATGGAATTTTTGAGAGATAAAGTTGGGTATAAAGTTATTGACCATAAAGGGATATTGGCATAACAAGAGA
This sequence comes from Sturnira hondurensis, assembly GCF_014824575.4. Lineage (NCBI taxonomy): Eukaryota > Metazoa > Chordata > Mammalia > Chiroptera > Phyllostomidae > Sturnira > Sturnira hondurensis. Next base: position 20,685,571 of record NW_028087015.1, on the reverse strand, counting down.
CTGGCAGTAGGAGGTAAAGGAGACTCTCACATCACAGGAGTAGCAGAGAGAAGCAGCACCGGTTCCAGAGCTGAGCTACAGGGCCAGAGGAAGACATGCCCCGGGCTTACCCCCCAGGCCGAGAAGTGTTTGTGTGCAGAAGGGCCAGACTCGCTGCCGCTGTACCCTTCGTGCTACCAGAGAAAGTTATTCACCGGGTGGTTTCAACTCTGCTTCAAAACCACCCGAGGCCCACGAGGAGCAGCTGCTGTCCAGGGTGCTGCCAACCGCACCGTATGACAGAAGCCAGGTGCTAGAGACGCTGTGTGTGTGGCGGAAATCTCGTGAGAGCAGCGCTAGAAACGAGAAAGAAAAGAAGAGCTCTGCTAATCAATGATTTTGAGCAGAAATCGGACATTTAAAAGGGCTTGAGGTGTGAGTCATTTGACAATATTAGAAAAGAGTAGGGGAGAGGGGCCTTGGAGGCGGGTGGGGGGGACATGCTTGGATTTGGGTAATGACAGTTACAAGAATGATCTTGTAGGGGCGTATTTGCCACGAGGTGCACCAGCAGGTTTGTCAGTTGTGGTTACAGCAGGGTGGGTGGCGACGAAATGGTGGGGGTTTGGTCAGAGGGAGAACTGGCGCTTCACCTTACTAAGTTTTGACAGGTTCTTTGACATTAATTCTGTGGGAGACAAAAAGCCACTTGAAAGATTTAAGCACATGAATGACATATGTTTGAGGGATGTCATGCTGGCCGTTCTGAGGACTGTGTGTCAGAAAAAAATGAGGTCGAAATTTTGCAAAGCACAAAATTAGAAAATCTTAGTCCAATAACTTGACACTGACTTTGTGGTGGATATTTCTAGGGTCCACCAATATTTTTGTTCTCTTTTCCCCTTATCTTACAGATATACTACATTTTCTGGGTTCCCTTTTAGTTAGCAGAGCATTGTGAGAGAAAAAAAAGAATGTGAGATTTGAGGGATTTTTGTTTTAGCAATTAGTGGATGTTATTCTAACTAATATAGACATTGTTGCCTTAGAATGCTTTTTAAAAAATATAAAAATGTGATAATGTTTTTAATGGCTAGATTGAAATTTTAAATATCTGTTACAAAGGGAGATTGCTTAGAAGACACATCTAATACAATGAAGCTTGTATCTCTGAGTGAAGCAACTAGAGTTAGAATATTGTGTTGTTTGTCTTTAGCAAGATAATACAAGTAAGAAATGAGTGCAGGGAAAAACTGGCTGGTTTTAAACAATGATCAAATGAAATAGAGACTCCATGTTCAAAGGCCTGACACCTGGAAGGGATGAGAGTTACAGACCCCAATAAAAAGCAGTCAGACTTAAATGATTTTTAGCAAAAAAGGTCAGAGAAATTTAGTTGAACAAAGTATTTCAAGTATGAGTCAAAATGACATGAAGAATCTCAATTGACATGAAGAGCCTCCATTAATGTATGAGATAGGCAAGGGAAGTAGTAGCAACTTTGTGAATTGGGTCTATGAGAACTTGCATATGAAACTGTATGAAGCAGACTCTGAAAGCCAATACAACTGCTAGGAAACAGTATTGCCAATGGAATCTCCAAGTGTGGATGAAAAGAACCTTAGGCCGGCGATTTTCAACATCTTTTATCTCATGGCACAGATAAACTAATTATTAAAATCCTGTGGCACACCAAAAATACATTTTTTGCTAATCTGACAAAAAGAGATTAAGTTTTGATTCATCACACTGCTATTGTTTTCTTGGCTGTTTTTTTTTTTAATTTGACAATCGAAGGGAAAAGAGGTCCATGCCTGACTAAATAGTCAGATATCACATGTTTTAAAGATTCTTGCAGCATACCAGCTGAAAATTGCTGCTGTGGGCAATTCAAGCTTGAAAATAGCACCTAGGTCCCCAAACTTGTCTGTGAAGGGAGCAGGATGAAAAACCCCAGAACTATAGAAAAATCTTCACACACACCAAGGAGGGACTGCTCCCCCCACTCCACTTTCCATGTAGCAAAGGAGGTAAAGGGTGCAGAAGAGCTGCCTGGGATTAAACCAGGGTCTAATCAGGGACTCTTTCTCTTAGACAAAGGAACCTCTCACAGAGGTGCCCAGCAAGATTCATTTCTTAAGGGCAGTTTTAGTTGCACCTACCCTGGTTCTGATTCACATTTCATAATAATTGTGCATGAGAGTCCTTTTGTCTTTTTGTTTTGTAGGCTACCCGGTTTCAAAAGAGTCGAGCTCATTGGAAGAATTTGGAGTCCAAACTATGCTGAGGAATTCTGTTTCAGGTTTTCTCAGCTCCTCTGTTTCACCTCTACCAGGGGGTCTCTGGAAATGCCTGTGACAACAGATCAAGCACGTGGTGTTAAGAAGGAGGAGACTTGGTACAACTGTCATCAGCATAGGTCCTCTGACTGTTGACGTCCTTGGGTGACAAGTGCTGGAGGCACAGAGAGTTTCTGCCAGACGGCGTATCTGAGTAAATCCCGGAGCAGAACCACTTGGACCACCAACTCCATGGCCATTTGGGTTTCATGTTAATACCTGTATTAAGCTATAGAAATTTCAAGTTTTATCAATTATAGCAACTAAGATGATCTCCTATTAGTGAACTTGTTCTAATATTTTTATACTCCAACCCGTGTCTTTTCTCTATCCAATTAATTACTAAACATGTGGCAAAGGGTTTTCTACTGAAGACCCTTAGACATTTGGGGGTTCTGTTACTACTCAGAATCACTATTATGAAAAGACTCAGGAGAACTGACTTCACAACAGTAATAGAGAAAAAATACATAAATATTCTATCGTCCCCTAAAATTAACAATCTTCTCTATTATAGCCTGAACTTGATTCAAATATTACTTCTGTTATGAAAGTCACAACTTAAAATTTAAACTCATTTTTTCATTTTGTTATTTGTTATAAGTTTATGTAATGATAATATAATTCTTTAAAGTCATCTGAAAATTGGGACATTTTCTACACTAGCGGAGTAACAATTGAGATAGATCAGCTTCCTCACTTGTTGCAATAGCACCAATAATCAAGTTATTATTTTATAAAATTATATGATTTTCTAATTATTGGTGAAGAGTTAATTTTGTGTGCATATATATATATGTGTGTGTGTGTGTGTATGTTTAGATACATATATACACATATACATATGTGTGTGTGTTTAAAACCTTTTATATTAGTTTCCTAGACCTGCCAACACCAAGTACCACAAACTAGGTAACTTAAAAACCACAAAAACTTATTGTCTCATAGCTCTGGAGGCTAGAAGCCAAAAACCAATGTGTCAACAGGCCCATGTCCCTTCTGAAACCTATAGGAAGGCTTTCTCTCTTGCTTTTCCCTGGCTTCTGGTGATTACTGGCAACCCCAGTCTCCCAAACACAGCTTCTGGGCACCTCATTCATTTCTTTTGTCATCACACCACGTCCTCTCCCTTTCTGTCTCTCTATCTTCTCATGACGGCACCAGACCTCATATTTTAAGCAAAGTCACGTTGTCATCACTGAAACTCTAAAAGTGGTTGAGCAGGGCAGATAAGAATCCAGTTTTATCGATCAACACATAGAACCACCTGACTTTATACTGCTAATAAATAAACAGAAAATAAGACCTTTATGTTCCCCCTTTTTTAATGTTATGTTGGTATGGACCACACAATTGCTCTTATTTTTCTTAAGAGTAAATGTGATTAAATGAAGGGGTGAATCCATCAAATACCAGTACCTGGTATAATCACAATAATTGGTTTGCATGCACAGATATAAATGTGTGTGCTGATTTTACTCTCCATTGCCCACTTTATTGACAAGACCCTTTTTCTGGGAAAACATAGAATGAATTTATCTATTTACCTATCATCATCATCTATTTATTTTTCAAAGAAAAAGATAAATGCCTTAAAGTAAATATACATGTTAATATCAGGATTAATTGCAAGACAGAATTGCATCATTTTAATTTTTTTTAACTTTAGTTCAATATAAAAAGATTTTTTTCCATTCTAAAAAATATCCCAGGCCAAGTATGTTTCTATTTTATTATAAATAAAGGAGAGTTCATCTGTCCTTAGATAATAGCTCAGAAGCCATGGAAACTGCCAGTTTCAAATACCCCTTCTCTCCTTCCTCTTCATAAACCTTTCCAACAGAGTGTAGGTACATTTTAGTTTTATTAGGCCATAAAACTTGGTGCAATACATTTCACCCTTTTACAAATTGTCTTGAGAACATTTTAATTGCATTTCATTGCGCCTTAGTGTCAGATATGTTCTTTTATGACCTACTCTTCAAACCTCACTCATTATTCTTCTCAGTTCCTCTACTAACAAGCAATATTGTATTTCTTAACATGTCTTGTCAGCTCCAAAGTTGTCAATTTCTCTGAGCAAGTATTTTTGCTTATGCTTTCTTGTGTTTACCAGCCTTCGAGCTCACTTCTGATTCTTCTCCTAATTCTTATATTCATCTCCATTTGTTGCTCTGACAAATTTCCTCTCTCTTGCTTAAAAAACTCAACTACAGTCATTTTGAAAAGTTATTCACAGTAATACAGTGCATATTAATTTATTAAAATTAAAAATTCCCACAAGTGACAGAAAATGTGCAATTAAATGTGACTGATCATGGAGAGAACTATGAGAGGGACACACAGGCAAGAGTTAAGCTACTTGACTCAACAGCATTTCACTATAAGTATCCTTAACATTTGGTTGTGGTAAATCTTTCTTTCTGATCTATTGGGGATATAAAATTGTTTAATCTAATTATTGTTCTTTTATATTTATTAATGAGGATTCAATTAAATGCAGAAAGACTCTATCAAAGAGATTTGGAGATTCATATTAAAATTGATCTCAGTTTCCTTAAAAATTATACCAAAGTAACTTCTTTTTTTAGAGAAAAAAAACATAAAAATTGAGGACTCGCCTTTATTTTTTTAGCATTTCCTTAGTAATATAACTGCCAGTGTGCTGTTACTTACACTCAAGGCTACAATATCACACCTCTACTCCTTCAAAGAAATTCTTTGCTCACTGAGGATATTTGTATTTTTTCCGTTTTAAACATCTTAACTCTTTGTAGTTCAAGTAGAAAGCTATAAGTTAAATAAAATTTATTTCATATTGTTCTTCCATCTTTAAAAATATTCCTAAGAAACTGTGATATAAAGGCATTTTGTTGTACACCATGGTTATAGAAAGACAAATAAAATATGACAGTGACCTCACAAAGATTGTGAGCCTTCGGGGTTAAAATCACTCCATAATTACCAGGAAATATCCTTAAAATTGAAGCAAAAATAGGATGAATACAATTTAATTTTTTTTATGTAGACTTATTTCAAGATATCATAGTGATTTAGTATATCACTTGGAATAAGTATACAGTACTCGCTCTTAGAACAGAATAAAAATATGTGATATTTTATATAATATTTATGTTTAGTTACCTATATTAATGTTTTTATAATGACTAATAACATATATATTTATCTTTAAATTAATTTGGTTGAATAATTCAGACATGTAGAGAACCTCTTCCTTCAACAATTATGTTATGTACCTACCATGGACCAGACACTGACTTTAGTGCTGTGGGTACGACCAGAAGAAACCTAATTCCTCCTCTCTGGAGCTTCCATCCTAAGGGAAAGTAAAGAGATGACACTTATACAACACATCTCTTGTACACATGACATATATACATATATATGTATGTGCATATATATGTGTGTATACATGTTTTGTTTTGTTTTACTTAGTATGTTCAAAAGCAGTATTTCTGGATATACTGAATAGAGAGGCGAATCGTATTTGAACAGAGAGCTGAATAACATGAGCATGCTTGCCAGAACCACTTGGAGTTAAGAGTTCTCTAGGTAGATGGGACACCAAATGCAAAGGCCCTGAGACAGGAAAGTACGGAGTGTGCCCATGCAATATCAAGGGGCCATCTGGCACAAGCGAGAAGTGTGTAGATAATGCAAGGAGATACATTCAGAAGATGAAGTTGGGTAAAATGACCCAGGTTAAGAATCTTGACTTTGATTTTGAGTACTATGGGACATTTTTAAGGAGAGTATTTCTCTGGCTAACTTAACTGTGAGAGTGGAGGGTGAAGGGGTAGGAGAGAGCAATGGAATGGGGGAAAAGATGGGACAACTGTAACCGAAAAACAATTTTAAAAAATAGACTGAGAAGCTCCAAAGAAGGAAACTGGGAATCAGAGGTCACTGTCATAGTCTAGTCAAGAGTTCATGGTGATTTAGAGCTGCAATGGTAGCGAAGGTAAGAAGATAGACTTTTAACTAAATAGAAGGCAGGTCCAACTAAATTTGGTTGCACCAAATTTGTTCATCTCTTGAGTGTAAAGTAAAAGAGAAACAAAATTATAAAAAATAAAAATTGCAACATTTACTTAAGGAACTTGAAGAATTGTTGCCCATATCATAGATAAAGAATAATGGTTTAATTTCTCTATAAAATAATGAAAAATATGTGTATATATACAAATTCAATATTCAAAATGATGAAATCTGATTATATTACCTTGGAGAACTTTTTAACCTGTAGTAAAATTAATAGTTGTACTTTTCCTAAAGTTTAAATAACTTATTAAGATAACCAGACTATCAGTATCTTTTCACTGAATATACTGGGTGGGTGGGGGGTGCGGGGGAAGCATTGGGAATCTAAGCACATATACAACAACATTGTTTAAACTGCTCTAAAATTATTTTGCCAATCAAACAAAATTACCCAAAAACTTATAGTCACTAATGGGTAGTTAAATCAAATCAGAACAGATGCATCATTCTGGAAACATAATCATACACTGCCTCCTATCCAAGTATGTACATTATAATTGATAGTTCTCATTTGCATAATGAGATCTTTAAGATGTACAGGCAGAAATAATTATTTTTGATAATTTTGGCATCTTCAATTAAATTATAAACCACTTAATATAGTAATAGGTGTCTGTACATTTCTGAGAACATAAATGTTTAAGATCAAATGCACCACCAAATGAATTTGAATTCACTATAAAACATTTAAAGGTAATTCAATTTAGCATAAACAAAAAGGATTCATTAGGTGATTTAGAACTACTATTTTTTCTGATACTCTGTTTTTTAATCAATTCATTATATCATAACTTCAATGCATGGAAGTAATATTATTGCAACACTCAACTTTTCTCATAAAAAGAAATACAAGTTACAAAGAGAGTCAAGAAGAATAATGAAATGCATGGTTTACTTATATGTAGTAGAATTGTTCAACAAAATCAAATTGTACTATAGATAAATATATACAATATTATGGGTTTCTCCATATGGTTTTTCAAAGTCCAGTGTCATAAAAGATGAAATGTCACAATCATTTGGTTTGTAACAGTGATGGATTATGTTTTCTTTGATTTTATGAAGGCAATAAATATATCAGGAAGTATCCATTTCTTCATGGTTCCTGATAGTGTATAAAACTTTTACTTAATATACATTATTAGCATTAACTGTGCTTTCTTAAAAGCTTAGACTAAGCAAACATGAACTGACAAATATGAAGACCACATCCAAGAAATATACACAGTTGACCTAGAATGTGGGACAATTGGCATTACCAATAATATATCAACTCTATCAGTATATCTATCTATCCAATATTGTTAATTTTTATTTTTCTTGTGAAAATACATGACATTATCTTTACATTCTAATATTTTATTTCAGTTTCTATAACACCCTTTTGCCTTAAATGAATGTTTTCATTTAATAGTTCATAGCAAACCAAAGCAGCAGAAAACTTGCTTAATGGAAGTTGAAGGTCTATCTAAAATGTAAGCTCAGGGTTTAAGAGCAAGATAGTCATTTTTGTAATATTGGGTATCAGTATTTCTAAATGCCATTATTTGTTATTATTTTAAAGAGCTCATTAATCTAAAATATTTTGAAAAATTACACTTTCTTTTGCTAAAATATTTACCATATATATATGAAGTAGCCACACAATCATACATGTAATATAAAGGAATACGGATGAAATAATATGTGTATATGGATGCAGGAATTACATTTAGTGAGTAGACTCATAAAACTTCAAATATTTTGGCAAATTATATTGGTCTGATATTGGGAAGATTATCCCATGGAGTGGCAGGGGAGGAAATCAATTATCAGGGCTCCACCTCATTCAGTATCTATGCTGAATGAAAATAAAAATGCACACATAAAGGAAAGGGAAAGAAAAACAAAATCTGGTGACTGTGATGTGTAAGATTAAACAGGTTGACAGTAATTTTCAATATACTGTCTCACTGGACTTTTGTTACTGAGTCTGTCAATTATTGAAATAAAGTTGAAATTCTAACTCTCTTGCTGACATATATTTGCCTCAGATCTTTCATCTTTTACCTATGTTAACATGTGCATACATGCACACTTATAATAATGCCTATTTATAACATAATAACTTCAGAATTATAAAATATTTCTTTGATCTCTGGTTCTGTCCTGTCTTGAATTCTACTTCTTATTTTATTAAAATATCTAAACCAGCTTTCTTAAGATTACTGTTTATGTGCTATTTATTTTTTCATTATTTTATTTTGAAGATGTTCTTTATATTTAAGGTGTGCTTCTTTTTGACAGTGTAAAGTTAGATCCAAATTTTTCATCTGGTTTGACAAACTATTGCTTAGAATATTTAGTTAAATGTATTTTTCAAAATTATAGAGTCCAAATCTATCATCTTGGTATTTGCTTTCTGTTTGCCACTTCTGTTTTCATTATTTTTTCTTAGCTTCTTTTGGATTAATTGATTATTCATTAGTATTTTACTTATTTCCTATGTTGGATTATTAGCTACACTTCTTTAAATTCTTAGTGGTTGCTCTTCATATTTAATGGACATTTTAAAAAATCAAAATCTTCTTTCAAATAATAAACATAATAATATATAACACAAAAAGTATTCTACAGTATTCTTGCCTTGATTGTTGTGACTCAGTTGGTTGGGCATCATTTCACAAACCAAAGGTCACACATGCCTGGGTTGAAGGTACTGTCCTCAGTCAGAGCACGAAGGAGAGGCAAGTGATCAATGTTTCTCTCCCTCTTTTTTCCCTCCCATCCCCTCTCTCTAAAAATAAATTCTTTAAAAATATTCCACAGTATTTTTAAAACCCATAATGCATTATTATTATTTTATTACCACATTAAGCAATCACTTAAATTAAAACATGAAGAAAATAAACATCTTTCTTTACTACTACCTTATGTATTTTCATTTTAGAGCTGTTCATTCCTGTAGGTAGATCTAATTTGCCTTATAATATCAATTATTGTTCTACTGCAGTAACTTTCTACAACATCACCTTACTATAGGTATAATGGTGAATAATTCATCTATTTACATCTAAAATGGCTATAATTCATCTTTATGTTTAAAAACACATTATCATGGGATATAAAATTCTAGGCTGATAGAGCATGTTTTTATGCTTTAAAGATGCCATTCCACTGTCCATTGATTCTCATTGTTTTAGATGAGAAATCAGTGAAATTTTGTACTGTTTTAGAGCTATAATTTGTCCTTCCCTGGCTGCTTTTAGGTGTTTTCCCTTTATTACTGGTTTTACATTTTAATGGTGGAGTACTTTGTGCATTTTCTTACTTTCATTTTTCCTTACACATCTCTCAAGCATGTCAGATTTTGGTTTTTGTTTTGGGGGGATTTTTTGTTTGTTTTATTCATGTCCTGATATTTTAACCAACTTTGGCAATTTACAGATTTGTTAATTGCAGCTGGGCTGTGAGGAGAAAAAGTGTTAATTTTATACAGTAAAAAATACCAATCTTATTACTTTTGCTTATAAGATCTATACCTTGATTAGAAAAATCCCTCTATTACAGAAAAATATAATCTGTGTTTTCTATGTAACATCTGAAGTTCAAATTTTGCAATTAAATCTGTGATGCCATTGAAAATTACCTTATAGAAAAAAATAACAGAAGTAGGTCTGGTTATTCTACAATTAAATAGCCAGTTTCCCCAACCTCACTTTTTAAAAATTGACTTTTCTCCTCTCATTTAATGTAATACATCTGGTATAATAAATTTCTATATGCATTTCCTTTACACTAATTCCAAAGGTCTTAAAATATGCCCCGGATGCACTCGAATTCACAAAATAAACATGCACTAAAGAACACGCACCTCTTTCAAAGTATGTGTATTTCCATATACATTGCCAAACTGACTTCTGGAAAATAGTAAGAATTTATACCTCTACCAGCATTATGTAACTTTCTATCTATACAAAATTTAACAAAATAGGCTGGTCATTGATTAATAGGTAATGATTAATTGCCTAGTGTTTTAGCTGGTACTGGTTTTATTAACTGCTCTCATACCACATTAAGGATGAAGCCACATACTTTGTCAGCTGTACCTAGATCTTTGTTAATTTGTCTTTGTCCATACTTTGACCATTTTCTGTTTGTCTCTTTTCTTCCTCATTAACTTATAAGACCTTTGCATGAATTAAGAATGTTAATCTTTTGGTTTTCACTTATATGGTGATCGTGTGGCCTCCTGTTATTTGCTCTTCAGGTGAGGTCCATGTATCTTTGTTCTGCATAACTTAATCTGGCACAGTGAAACAATGGTGCTGTGTATGGTCCTGCAGTCTTCTCTTTTCTGAATCTGGTCCTTGTTACCATCTTTTTGCTAGGATAGAACCAGATGTTCTCAGAACAAATTCGATGTTTTGTAGAACCCCAAATGTCTACACTGTTCATCTAAAGCCATGGCAAAGGTAAATTTACAACAGAATAAAACACAAGAGTAAACAACAGACCATGATCTTCAATGCCAGGATTCTTGTCCTTTTCGATGAAGACAAAGAAAGGAATATTCTAGAGATCCCCTAGCTTTAAGAAAGAAAGAGTGATTTCCAGACATTTAAGGTTCCCAAAGGTCTGTTTCTTATTCCTGCATCTCATTTCAGTGAAGTTTTCCTTCATAATTTTATTAATTATTGTTATAAATCAGAAAATTCTGCAAGTGCCTATATTTTGTAGTTAAGGACGCAGTCACCACATGCATTTATAATGTCCATTCTCTGTCCACGGGCCTAAGGGAGTTGGGAACTAAGCCTGTGCTCTGTATGACAGAGCTCTGCATTGCCACTGGGAGAGGATCACACATATTTTAAGGTTACAAAAAGGTGCTGTATAAACTAGCTAGTGATGGGCTTCCTTAAGTGAGCCCTGGCTGAAATGGAAATAAAAATTAGTAATGAATCATAATGCAGTGAGAATAGTGCATTATGAAATGGTAAGCTTTTTACAAATCCCCAAACGATTTGTAAAGAACTTATTTTATGTTTTGTGCTGAGAAAAGAGCTTAATAATAAATTGTTTCCATCACTTTATACTTCATGCCCAATTAAGGTGATAGATTGGTGAGATTAGCAGCCAAGAATAAGAATCTATGACTGTGTGTGTCATTTATATCGGATTTTGAAAGAGGAGAAAATTGTTCCTGCATTCCTAGCTGGAAATCTATAAGTGAAAAAGGATAATTATCACACATTATAAAATCTCATTAGCCTAAAGCAGAATGCAAAACTATTTCAGTAAGACTACTAGATTTTAAATATGAAAGTTAATGGTCCTCTTTTACTTACAGTGGTCAAAAATTTTTGTTGCTCCAGGTTTTTGTTACTTAAATGGACTCATTTTTGAAAAAGACAAGTACTCTGGCAATTGGAATATGAATATTAGGGAACTACAAAAAATTCTGGCATTTCAAAGGGTATTCCCCTTTACACCCACTGTTCCACCTCTTAGCACACTAATCCAGTGATGTTCACTCTCATTTCATGAGCTGGGGAGGTTGGAGGATGGGGGGCAAAATGAGAATGTTTCCTGTGGCTTTCTCTGTCACTAGTCTCTAAATAGGACATGTGGGCCATTAAGTGCATAACAATGCAGGAGATGGAACCCTAGCCATCTTGTTCCTAAGCAACAGAAGCCCACCAGCCATTTTCCTTCTATGCCACATACAGTTGTTCAGAACAAGCAGTCCTACTGTGCTGAGTGAGGATCAAGCGAGCAAAGGAAAAATCACATTGGTTGATTTTAACATTGTTTCCCAAGTATGAATATAACAGAAATTTCACTGATGCTTTTGGAAGGTCACTTTGCCAGGAGACCTCACAGTCTATTGAACAGGGGTATCTCTGCTTATTCAAGCATCCCCAAAGTGCAATCTTCTTCCTTCAGAAAAATGCCTACAGAGTGGGGGAGTCAGCAGGGCTTCACCTAAAATGTCATTTTGTAACACCCATCGGGTCCCTGGGAGGGAATCCTGATTTGTCCAGATCGTTGAGAAGGGATATCCTCTTAGCAGTCATTAATTGTCATGGCTGGAATTTCTGATTATGGAAATCAGTTCACTGATTTGTAAGCATGTGAAGTGTGAAGTTCTAGTATAATAGTTCACAATTTACCAGACAAACCACCAGCAGCTGTCCTCAAAGGATATTGATATATTGCATCTGTAAGTTGCTAGCTCAGAAGTGGTACAGTTTTGTTCTAGAAATAAAAGTATTATTGCACTCTGGAGAATTCTGTAAATTCCACTTTGATTCAATTTGCTTTCTTTCATCTTCTTGCTGTAGTTCTATTTTGCATTACTGTTACACATAGAGCACGCTGACACCATTTTATCTATAGATAACAAAATGAGAATTGTGTACAGCTGATCCTGATTATAGGTATGTTTCCCTTGAGTACTGTGAAATTTGAAAGAAATGGCCCCATGGCATCAAATCCATATGCAGTACAGAGATAAGGCAATACTTTCTCTCCAATTCACAACGTCCAACTGCTCTAGTGACTACTTCTATCAGAATTGATCAATACGGAAGGGACTTTTGGGACTCGATGTATGAACATAAAGTTATATATTTCAGGAAGGAAGGATGCGAAATGTAGTGGATATGACTCAAGGTATATTATATTAGTTAAGTTTGCATTTGGCTACTCCTACTAAACACAAGGACAACTGCAGTTTGCTTAAACACATAGGGTTTAGCCCTGGCTGGTGTGACTCAGTGGATCGAGCACTGGTCTGTGAACTGAATGGTCACAGGTTGGATTCCTTGTCAGGGCACATCCCTCGGTTGTGGCCAGATCCCCAGTTGTGGGTGTGCAAGAGGCAACCACACACTGATGTTTCCCTCCCTCTTTTTCTTCCTCCCTTCCCTTTTCTCTAAATAAATAAATAAAATATTTTTTAAAGTTGACAAATAGGGTTTATTTGAATCCACAGTCCATCGGTAGGCCATTCCAGGATGACATAGCTGCTCAAGAAACCATCAAAGATCTAGGTTTCTAGCTTTATTCTCTGTCATAGTTTTCATCAGGAAAAAACAAAAAACATGACTTCCTAGAAAGACTGGCTAGTATATTTCTGTCTGCTTTTCACTTAGTAATATGCAGTTAACGTGTCATGTGCCTGATACTATCTGCAAAAGACTTGGGAAAGGCATCTTCATTGTCATCGCTACCTCAAACAATATTGGACTTCATGCACGATGGTAAAGGAGAAGATAAGGGGTTTAGGAGATTAGCAGTGTTCGCCATATTATCTGAACAAGACTTCTCTGTGAGAATTCTCTACCAACAGATAGTGTAGAAGCCTTTAGTTTAGGGGATGTCAGATGTCTAACATAGGATACTGCATAAAACAAGGAAGAACTATTATGTCGACTTTTTACAAAATGGTTTAAACAAATTGAGAAGAAGCTACATTCTGTGAGCCAGACTGCAAACTAAAACAGTGCTAGGCTTGGAAACTGTTTGCAGCTGGTACAATTATTACTAGTCAAACAAACATTTTAAAAGAGTAAAATTATGAAGGAGTAGAGGTCTAATGCAGAAAGGGGTATGGAGTAGAATTGTTTGAGGACCAGAGATGTAAAACTGTATAATCCCAATAAAAAGGGGGTCAGTACCACTGCAACATATATTTTCAGTTGTATATGTTGTGATTAATTTTTACAATATCACCTTATTGACTATTTATAATACTACTTTTAAATTAGCAGTAATTTTGGAAAGGGAAATGGAAATCTTAAACTTGAATCCTCCCCCACAAAAAATTAACCCAAGATTGATTAAATATCTAAATATAAAATACAAAATGATAAAATTCCTATAAAACTATGAAATTCCTACAGTTTAGAAAAGGAATAATTGTTACACTGGGCTTCGTTAAGACTTTAAAAACTGAAAACACCAAACACTGGTGAGGATGTGGGGCAACAGGGATTCTCATTCACTGCTAGTGAGAATGCAAAACGGTCCAGCCACTCTGAAAGACAGTTGGGCAGTTTCTTACAAAAACATACTCTTACCTTATGATCCAGCGACCATGCTCCTTGTTATTGTCCATAGGAATTGAAAACTTACGTCCACAGAAAAACATGCACAGAGATCTTTGTAAGAGCTTTATACATAATTTCAAAAACCTGGAGACAATAAAAAATGTCCTTCAGTAAGTAAACTGTGGTACAAGCAGATAGAGCAATAGTATTCAACACTGAGAAAAAACAAAGTATCAAGCCATAAAAAGACACGGGGAAACCTCAAATGCATATTACTCAGTAAAAGAAGCCAATCTGAAAAGGCTACACACTGTATCGTTCCAGTTATAAGACATTCTGGAAAAGGCAAAACTGTAAACACATTGAAAAGATCAACGGTTGGAGGAGGAAATGCATACGTGAATAGGCAGAGCACAGAGGGTTTTTAGGGCAGTGGAAATACTCTGTACAACGCGGTGGTGGATGCACATCATTCTATGTTCCTCTAAACCCATAGACTGCAAAACACCAAATGTGAACTCTATTGCACACTGTGGGCTTTGGGTAGCATTGATGTGTCAGTATCGGCACACAAACTGTAAGAACTGTACCACTCTGGTGGGAGATGTCAATAATAAAGGAAGCTGTGCACGTGTGGGGTCAATGGGTAGATGTATCTTCATAATTTTGCCATGAGCCTCAATCTGCTCTAAAAACTTCAAATCTTAAAAATGAAATTCTCCTTTTAAAGGAAAAGTCATTTATTTCTACTTATTTGCATCATTATTTTATTCACTAAGTAAAGTTTTACAGTTTTTAAAAATAAGTTTGGCTTTGCACATTCTTCAAAAGCTTTTTAGGTTTGGGGGATATTTTTTGGTATTTATTTCCCATACAATATTTTAAATTGCGGTTACCGTTGGAGTAGATATTTTATACTGCTTATCAAAACTTATTCTATTGTTCCTGGAGCAGACACACTATCCTCCCAGACTCATTTCTGCCCTATACAACACATGTAACCCAAACACGGACACTACTGCTGAGCCTTCACTTAATTCTTGGATGTTCCCCTACAGATAAGCAGGCTCAAAATTATTATCTGTTCCTCTTCAATCCAGTGGAGTTTTTCCTGTTCTTTAGTATTAGATTCTGATTGCATTGTATTCAAAATTTAGAGAAATCTTAAATGAAAGAGATAATAATGGAAATTCTTATGAATTTCTGGTTTTAGTGGGAATGTATGTGTATGCGTCAAGCTAGTCAGATATTGGTTACAGATTAAAGTTCTACATGATATTAAGAAAACATCCTGTTACTTATCATTTTTAAGATGTGTGTATGAATATATTCTGATATTCATGAAATGTATCTTAAATGTATTCATAAATATGAGAGAGAATAGAACAATCTATATCTTATCTATCTACTTACTTATCTTTATATCCTAATACTTTTAAGAGGAATCATTAAATACACCATACATATATATATATATATATACATATATATACACACACACATATATATACATGTATGTTGTTTTTACTTTGTCGTTAGGCACATACTTACACTTTTGTGAACTGCCGTTCCTTCTNTACTTATCAGTTTTAAGATGTGTGTATGAATATATTCTGATATTCATGAAATGTATCTTAAATGTATTCATATATATGAGAGAGAATAGAACAATCTATATCTTATCTATCTACTTACTTATCTTTATATCCTAATACTTTTAAGAGGAATCATTAAATACACCATACATATATATATATATATATACATATATATACACACACACATATATATACATGTATGTTGTTTTTACTTTGTCGTTAGGCACATACTTACACTTTTGTGAACTGCCGTTCCTTCTTAGAGAATTGATCCTTTAATCGTTATGCAAGGCTCTCTTGTCTATGCTAATTTACCTTGCTCTGAAGTCTGCTTTGTGGAAAATTAACATAGTTACTTCTAGCTTTCTTCTGATTAGTGTTAACATGGTATATCTTTCTCCATCCGTTTACTTTCAATCTATATAGGCCTTTATATTTAAAGTGGGTTTACTGTAGACATATATGTGGGTCTTGTTTTTTCTGACAATCTGTCTTTGATCCGAAATCATTAGTATTTGAAAATTCTCAGTCAGTATGGAAAGGAACTCAGTCATTCCTTTCTCTCCCCCTTCTCCCCCTGGTCTTCCCACCATGCTACGGCACCCCAACTGTAGTTTTCCCACCATTCTGGGATATGAGGTCCTATTTTTACTTTCAGGGTTTTTTTCTCTTTGTTTTTAAGATTTGGAAGTTTCTATGGACATATCTTCAGACTCAGATTTGTTCTTCAGAAATGTTTAGTCTTATAATGAGCCCATCAAAGCACTCTTCATTTCTTTTATGAGAAATGAAGAGTTAAGTTCTATTACTTTGATTCTATTTTAGAGTTTCTATCTCTCTGCTCAAGTTACCCATGAGTTATTGCATGTTGTCGATTTTTTTCCTATGAGAGACCTTCTCGTATTAAGCATGATTGTTTTAAATGTCTTGTCTGATAATTTCAACATCCTTGCCATGTTGAAATATGGTTCTGATGTTCACTCTGTCTCTTCAAGCTGTTGTTTGTGTATACCTGTTTGTCATTTTTTCTTTTTTTTTTTAAGATTTTACTTATTCATTTGTCATTTTTTCTTTTTTTTTTTTTAAGATTTTACTTATTCATTTTTAGAGACAGGTGAAGAGAAGGGAAATGAGAGAGAGAGGATCATCAATGTGTGGTTGCCTCTCCTGCTCCCTGTACCAGGGACCTGGCCTGCAACCCAGGCATGTGCCCTGACTGGGAATTGAACTAGCGACCCCTTGTTTCACAGCCCGCACTCAGTCCACTGAGCTACACCAGCCAGGGCTGTCATTTTTTCTTGACGGCTGCACACAAAGAGCTGGGTGTAAGGAGTTCCGGTAGACAAGCTTTTAGCGATGTGGTTGTACGGCGCCTCAGGAAGGGAAGGATTCCGTAGCTCTTTAAGTGACTCCTGGGCTCCTGGGTTATGACTTCAAAATTGCCTCTTCCCACCCCTCTCAAACCCTTTAGATGAGACAGGGCGGCCACATGGGGCTGAAGTTGGGTATTTTTCACAGGCTAGTTAGATTCTGATAAAACCCTTTGATCAGTCTCTGGTAAAAGAATTTCTCTTGGCAGCTGGCCTTGTGGAGAACAGAATGCTGTAGGCAAATGAGAAAATGGCTGCTTTTCCCCTCCCCACTGGATAGACAGAGGGTTCTCCACTGATCTCTGGGAGAATCTGTTAGGGCTCCTGCTGATACCTGTGGAAATGTGGGGAGCTCCGACTAAGAATGGACCCCTTGGGGCTTTTAACTCTTAGACTGGTCCACTGAGTGTGCAGCAGTTCTGGTCCCTACAAAGATTTCTGCTCATGGCTTTCTGATTCAGTCAGTTGCAATTCTCTGTATCTAACTGTCTGTATCTCCAGTTCTGTGGGCAACCATTTGCCTCGTGACCTCAATTATCTGACAGGTCTGAAGATAGTGTTGATTTTCAGTTTGTGCAGATTTTTATTCTTTTTAGAATGCAATGATGATTTTTAAGCTCTTTACATGCTGGATAAGAAACTGGAAGTCCATTTTTTCCTTAATGAATCCCTACAATATGCATGGTTTTTTTTAATTTTTAAAAAGATTTTATTTATTTATTTTTATTTTATTTTATTTTTATTTTTTATTTTTTTTATTTAATTATTTTTCAAGTACAGTTTTCTGTCTATTACTCCCATCCCATCCCACCCCCCATCCTCCCCCCTCCCTCCCATTTCAAGGGAGGGATTTAGAGGAACCTATATAAAGGATACATGGACAACAACTGAGAAGGGTGGAAATGCATGTATTTTTTAAGATCATATTATAGAAGTANCAATATGCATGGGTTTTTTTAATTTTTAAAAAGATTTTATTTATTTAGTTTTATTTTATTTTATTTTTATTTTTTATTTTTTTATTTAATTATTTTTCAAGTACAGTTTTCTGTCTATTACTCCCATCCCATCCCACCCCCCATCCTCCCCCCTCCCTCCCATTTCAAGGGAGGGATTTAGAGGAACCTATATAAAGGATACATGGACAACAACTGAGAAGGGTGGAAATGCATGTATTTTTTAAGATCATATTATAGAAGTAAATGAGCATGGCTTTCAAATTTGTTATTCATATATTCTTAGGTAAACCTATATATTAAAAAGCCTCAGTAAGATGATTCAAAAAGGTATTGCTATCCCTTAATAAACCAATGACTTTTTTGAGCTACCATCTTACTCTACTACAAGTATAAACACAGGGAAATATTTTATTCAATAGAAAGTATTCATGAAATATGATCCTTGACCGGCTGGTATAGCTCAGTGGATTGAGCGCGGGCCTGCGAACCAGAGGATCGCAGTTCGATTCCCAGTCACGGCACATGCTTGGGTTGCAGGCCAGTTCCTGGCAGGGGACACACAATATATTGTGTGTCCCCGGCAGAGGCAACCATACATTGATATTTCTCTCCCTCTCTCTGTCCCTTCCCCTCTAAAGATAAATAAATAATAAAAAATATCTTTAAAAATTTTTTAAAAAAGGAAATATGATCCTTGAGATTTAAAACTATGATCTTGGCAAAATTTTAATTCTAGTATTCTCAACTTCCATAGACCTAAGTAAACTTAGTACAACAATTGTTCTGGCCATAACGTGAACATCAGTGTATACACAAGCACACAAACAGATGATTTGCACTGAAGATTGAGCTTTAAACTTTGGTTATGTTGGTTTGACGTTAGTTAAAAGCTACCATGAGAGTCTAAAATGATAAGTCAAAACTTATTCATATGTATATTATTTAATTTTAAGTGAAATGATATAATTATATGCTAGTGATTTGAAATATCCAGCAAATTAATGCTACCTATAATGTCTCTAATTAAATGATTAGGTAATTGCATTTCTAAATAAGTAGTGATGGGGAAAGGGTATAGCAAGTTGGATTAGAATGTGGGAAGAGACATGGTAGAAAGTATTGATCTGTTTAGCATAGTTCTCGAACATTATGCCAGAGTTACTTTGCAAAAATAGTTAATATTTATTATCTTTTGCTTGTAAGCAAAATATATAACTGATCAAACACAAAAAGAAAAGATTTTTGAAGCTCTCATTTACTTTTGCATTTCTCTTCTACTGTTGATTAGCTTGTCCTTTTTTCTCTTTACTATGTCTTTCCTACCATCCAGTAGCTGCTTATTCATAATATGTTTCCTTACAAATATATCTTACCATGGCCTTCCCAAATTGACTGTATAACTTGCCTTTTTACTCTGTTCATTGTTTCATACCCATTTCCTATTTTTAAATGTATTATTTGATTCATGTTTTCCAATTTAAACTAATGAGCACAACAATATAATTTATTGAACTTAACTTTTGGCTCAGTTATGTCATATATTTTGTTAGTCTACATAATTTGCTCTTTAATCACAATTCAACTCTGGTTAAATTAGTTATATCCATAATTATCATTCCATTGATTTCTCAGGTAAGAGAAATCAATTATGGGCTGAACTCAAATTTTATCAGGGGAGATGGAGCCTGTGGCAATGACATAATACTGGCAGAGCTTGCAACTTGCTATTAAACTGAAATAAAAGAATGCAATAAAAATATTTAGGAGATGACCTCAGAGAGGAAGACAGTGGTTAGGACCTGTAGGATCTGTTAGGAAATAGAGGGGAACTTAAAAGTTATTCTGATTAAAGTGAGAAACTATTAGCAGATTTTAAGTATGGGGATATTGTGTTGTCACTTATCTTTTAAGAGATAACTCGGTCGTTGATGACATCTAGAACTAGGTAACAATGAAAAAGTGTAATCTTTACAGTATTCACCATGTATTAAAATAATACTGTGATTGTATGTGGGATGTTAGAAAATGCCTATAATTATACATGATTCCAAGGTTTTAGTGTTGGGCAGCAAGTCAGTTGATAATTCATTTCATTACTAGATAAGGGAATGCTTGGAGAAAAAGGAATTTGGAAAAGAGGTTAGAAACAGTCTGGTAGAGAAAGAAATTGATGATATCGGTGGAAAGGAGGACTATGGAAGAAATCAAAGTCTTTGTAAGATTGGGGAAAGTATTTTCTAGAGAGTAAATTGAATGATGCTTCTACACAAGTGATTGGGAGGAGTAGAAAGTTCGGGGAGAGAGGAGAAAATTGTGTTTTCCCAGAAAATCAAACATAACCTACTAGGCCATCCACTTACAAACTGCTGGGATGGGCACCGTCGTTTGAACTCCGTGCCATTCAACTTAAAGCATATCCAGCATGGAACACTCTACTCTTTCAGGTCACATCCTAAAACAGGCAGATATTTATGATCAGCGGGCACTGAAGTGTTCTTAATTATGTATGATGACAAAGGACAGGGATTGTATATATTGTGAAGGGAGCAATTTAATGATAGACCCTAGGGACCAAGCTAGAAAAGTGAGCAAACTACAGATGAGTGAGTTTGGAATGACTGTGCAGACAGTGGGGTGAGGGGAGTGAATTGAGTAGAAAACTGACTGTTGTTCAGTAATTATACCAGTGAGTGCACTGGCCGACTATGGGATGGAGAAACAGGAAACAGGACTTGTGGACATGCGATGATTGTTGCGGTTGATGGGTGGCTGAAAGAGTGGTTGATGAATAAAGTATTTGAAATAAATGTCGTCAGCAGTCATTGTCCTCCACCAAAATGCATAAACTGATGACAAAGAGGATGATGCCGACCCAAAGAGTTGCTCCGGTTTGTTTTGGTTAAGCAAAGCAAAACCATTCTTCATTTTCATTTTTCCAGACTATCAGCTCTCATTTGTCACAGTTCCCACAACCTCTGTTGGCCTTTCATGCATCTCCATCTGTATCTTACCTGGCATGTCCCTGGAGTCATCTGAGATGACGGTAGCCTGCAGCATGGCCTTAGCAACACATGAACAAAGACTGAACAAGTCAAAACCCTGAAGTTCCAAGGTGGTCAGTGCATCACAAAATGGATACTGAGTCTTTGAGGGTGTTGACAGAAATAGGAGTAGACAGGGAGACAAATCAATATTCAAATTATCTTTCAGAAAATGAAAGAAGATTCTGTAGGTCGCAATTTTGAGGTAAGGAGAGGATTATATAGGCGAATCATGAAAGCTGCGAAATGGCAGGAGATTTGACCCTCATTTTGCAACTTCCGTTTTAAGGTATGTGGGCTATAAGAGACAAGCCCCACTTGAGTGGGCAGCAACATGTCTGGGCCCTTTTAGGGAGGATCAAGGTATAATTTAGAGAAGGTAGGTGGAGACGTATTTTTAAAAAGGATTGGGATGAAGTTTTGTTAAACAGAATTTGAGGTGGACAACACATCGTCAGGGAAGGGCAGGGAAAGGGGTAGTGAGAGATAAGAAACTTGCACCACCTATGAGGAAAAGCGTTTAAATGATCAAGGATATGTAAGGAGTCTCGATTTTAAGACAGTGACTAAAGTACATAAGCATAATAGAGTGAACTATGGTCATCACCCAGAAGAAGCTGGGCCAAGTAGTGTCTCCTTGTCAGGACAAATATCATACTGAGTGGCAGCACCACATGAGCAGCTGACTGCTTCCTGACCTACACAGCGGAGCGGAGACAAAGGGGAAGCTTAATCAGTCACGACGTAAGAGAAATAGGATAAAACGCAACATGAAATTTGGATTGTTTGCCTGGCAAATGACAAACTCTTCAATCAGATTTTTAAAGTCAGCTAGATATTTTATCATAGAAATACATCCACTCAAAGGTAAAAGCAAAGTGAAAGAGGAATGGATGAGGTGTCCAAAGATGTGTCCAGTAAATGCAAATAAATATGTGAGGTTGGCAAAACTAACATCTAATGAAGTGGAAGAGACAGCTGCCTTCAAAGGAAACCCCGGGAGTGTTTTTATCAACCAAATTTCTACACACTTCAAAAGCTAGATCAGCTGTAAATCTTAATGAACCAAATATAATAGCAGTAAAATACATAAAGAAAACTCTTAAGTTGCAAATATAAGGTTATAAAATTTTCATATAATGGGTAATTTTGATATACAGCTTTGATAGGTGTTTGACAATGTAAAGCTAATTGAAAACTCATTTAGGATCTTTAAACAGCATGACCAATAATTTCTACTGTCTAGAAGAGTGGACTTTATACAGAAGCTCTGTGCTTCCAGTGTTCAGAAGACTTTACAGAAGAGGAATGTTATTATTCTCTTGGAGAATATCAATTACCACATTGTGTTTAGACCATAACCTGACAAAGAACACATCCGACTTTAGGATACTTTACATTTTGAAAACTCTGTTTTATAGAAATTAAAACAAAACCCATGTGTATATTAATTAAAGCACTGTTGTAAATACAATAAGAAATGGTAACTGCTGTAATGGAGGGATAAATTTATTTTGTTATTGTCGTTCAAGTACAGTTGTATCCATTTTCCCACCACCACTCTCCCCTCTACCCTACCCATTCCCACCTTTCATTCTCTGGCCTACCTGCCTTTGGCTTTGTCCATGTGTCCTTTATACATGTTCCTTGACAACCCTCCCCCTTTCCCCTGTTATCCCCTCCCCACGTTATTGAATACTATGTATCCATTTGAGAAATTGAAGGGATGTAATGGGTTTTCAACGTAGGAAGACTGACTTGGAAGAATTTCAAAATGTTTTTAGGGAAAATGAAATATATTTTAGACTGATGTGACNTTTTGTTATTGTTGTTCAAGTACAGTTGTATCCATTTTCCCACCACCACTCTCCCCTCTACCCTACCCATTCCCACCTTTCATCCTCTGGCCTACCTGCCTTTGGCTTTGTCCATGTGTCCTTTATACATGTTCCTTGACAACCCTCCCCCTTTCCCCTGTTATCCCCTCCCCACGTTATTGAATACTATGTATCCATTTGAGAAATTGAAGGGATGTAATGGGTTTTCAACGTAGGAAGACTGACTTGGAAGAATTTCAAAATGTTTTTAGGGAAAATGAAATATATTTTAGACTGATGTGACTACGATGTCCTAATTTTTAAATTTAAAAGTGCTCTATGCATGTGTGCTAGAAAGACATACTTAGAGAAGCATGATGTCTTGTTAAATGCATACCAGAAATTTAAATGTTGACCTCATGGCACAAGCATTGGAGGAGGTGAGTAAAACACTTTGTAATGTCAGAGGTTGTAGACGGAATGAAGATAGATAGCAAAGCCACAGTTGTCACCTGCCTAAGGCAGGATCTAGTAAGTACCCATCAACTATTGAGTCAAGTGTCATCCAACTGAGGTGGGTCTGTCGGACCAGTCTAGAAATAGGTTCCCGCAAAGATGCAAAAAAAGAATGTTGAGGACTCACACATAGGAGGATTTGAGGTAGAGTGGCAAGATCTAACAGAAGGGCATGGATGCCCTGAAGAAGCTGCCGCACTGCCTACTCCATGGCCAGGAGGCTCTGCTCCATCTTGCTGTAGAAGAAGGGCAGCTTCTGGGGCTGCGGGCCCACAGTAGAACCCACCAAGCCTAGAAGGGAGGCCAGAACCCGGCGCTCTGTGCCATTAGCCTGAAATCCTAGGATTCATTGTCCTGTGCAGTCTCTGTTCCTGTCTGGCCTGCTCTCAGTGACATACTTTGGCCTGTGCATCTGCTATAGAGAGAGAATGTATCTGGGGTCTTTGTTAAGCTTTGATGATATCTTCTTTGGCTTGGGAAGGGGTAAACTTCCCTTTGAGCTAACCAATCTTCTTCCCAATTCTTCGCAGCTTGTCCTGGACCACTCCCTGCCCAATCTCTTTCCTGAATCTTACCAGGGATTCATGCCCACCTATTCATTTTCCCCCCTAAGTTTTACCAACCTAGACTCCTCCCCTTTATGCAGCCATTTCGACTCTCAGTGTGCAGGCTTCAGCATCTGGCTTCTACTGGTCGTGCACCCAGCAAAGAAATTCCCCCCATCTGGTTCTTCCCTGCCCAGGTAAACTGGCTGAAGGTGCCAATTTTCCCATGGAAAAATTGCAAACTAGTCTTTCCTGCCTGCTCAGGATTAAAATCTCTTTGACAGATGCTGCTGCTTTTCCTCCATTTGTATGTGTGAGGCTGCCTCTTCCTAGTTAGCCAGACATAATGTCTGTTCCATTTGCTCCCTTCCCCTTTTAATAACTATCTACCTACTGTAACACAACTATGGACTCAGGGCTAACAGAGCAGGGAATCAGGCTTTCTTCTATGCTCCCTTCAAGTTCAAAATCTTAAGGCATTACAGAATAGATTTATCTTACTATTGGTAATAATGCTGGAAAACAAGAAATAGAGTACTGAGTATGAGAAATTTTCTACACTTCATAAGACTAGTGCTTTAGGACTTTGTACAAATTATTTGAACTATACTCACAATGCCTTTTTATGCTTAACTCATTAAGTGATTTTCAGCCCTAAACTTTTATATGCAAGAAAAAAATGAAAGTATAATAGATTTTCTTCTTTTTCAAATAAAGACAGAGTGAGTGGCACTTTGATAGTTAAAGTAAAGCAAATACAAGTTACAATTTTTGTATTATCAATTTGGTAACAAGTGCAAGAGAAATAGAAAATTTCAATGTAAATAAAACTGCTTTTAAAACTTGAATGATAGAGCATTGATCAACTAAAATATGATCACAAATAATTTTTAGGTATCAAAAATACAATTCAGGATTTTGAATGATTTTAGCCAAATGATATAATTACAATGTAATGGATACTAAATGATCTAGTTCTCCTAATTCCCTGAGACAAAGCAGAGAAACATAAAGCCTCATCATTGAGCCCAGGTTTGCATGTGCACCGGATGGAGAAGATGGTTCCAGATGTCACACAGCAAGACAGACATTTTAGTAATCACCAAAAAGTGTTAGTAGTTTAAATAAAACACCCATGGGATTTCTTATATCAAATGACAAGAAAGTTTGTAACTGGCAAAAAACCACTGTGTTAATAAAAATATCAAATACAGTATGACTTAATACACCTGATATAAAAAGAGAAAAAGAGTGGTATCTCTTGTAATAAAGTTAACAGTCCATCAATTAGATACAATAGCTGGGAATTTTTATTAACATAACAGAAGCTCAAGGTAAAAGAGACCAAATTTGAGTCAACATAAGATAATAATTATAATAATCCATATATTAAATGAATTATTTTAAAATTATAAAATAAATTTAGTAGATTTTACATAAAGAACCAAAAGAACAACAATTTAAAACAAAATAAAATGCAAGGTAGGAAAACTAATAAAGTCAGAAATTGATATAACTGAAAGAAATGTAAAATGCTCTTTTAAAATAGCTACAAAATAGATAAACCACAATTTTCAAAACTAAACATATACCCTCAGTCCTGTGTTCTTCCTACCCTGACTTATTTTAATAGCATTTTCCACATTCCAACAATTATGTACACTTAAAATTTTTATATGTGATATATCTTCATATTCCACTACTGAAATGTTACCTCTATAAGAACAACTTTGTGAGTGAGCATTTACTGATATGTTTCCTTACCTAGAACACTGCCTGGCATGCAATAAGCATTCAATGAATATTTTATGAGTAAATATTATAGTTGAAGTATGTTAGAATGTAAGAAATTAATGTTAAAAAAGAGATATTTGCGCACCATATATTTTTTAATTTATGTGTAAGATTAAAAAATGCTTGGAGTAGCAGTCGCCTAACACAAATTACATCTTCTGAAGAATATTGAATTCTGAGTGAATTAAAATACCTCTGTACTGTTTCCTTATATTCTTTTGAAGACATTGAATAGTAATGTTCTCCAAAAGTGTCAAGGTCAAGACAAAGAAAGACTGAGGAACTATCCAGACTGCAGTATGCTAAGGAAGTGTTATATATAAACAAATATGGCATCCTGGGTTGCACACTGGAAACAAAAAAGGACGTTAGTAGGAAAGCACATACAATTTGAATAAACTCCGTAGCAGAGTTAATAACAATGCACCAAAGTTTTGAGAATCGCCCGTAGTCATGGAAGAGGTTCACTTCAGGAAAGGTTGAGGAGGGTCAACAGTGGCTCCTTGTACTATCTCTGCAACTCTTCAATTAGCACAAACTTATTTCAAGATACAAAGTTAAAAGAGAATTCCAAAAACTTTCGGTCAAACAGCTTCATTGGTGAATTTCACCAAATGGTTAATGAATACACAATACTAAGTTTACACAAACGGATTAAGCAACCAGATGAAAAAGTAACACTTTAACTCACTTTGTAAGGTAAATTTTCCCTTGGAACCTAGATCAAACAAGACACTTTCAACAGACGGACTACTCAGCAGTATCCTTAGTCAGTATAGACAGAGAAGAATATGACATCTTTAATGAACTACTAGTAAACGTACTTTACTAATAGGGAGCACTGTATATGAACAAATTAGTTTAATCTCAGGAATACATCCATCAATTTTCAAAAAAAATCAGCTAATGTAAATTCACCCAAGCAACAGTCTAAAAATAAAGAAAAACAGATGAACCTCAACATAGATGCAAAACAATAGATATTAGAATACATTTAACATCCATCCATGATAAAAGGAATAATAAAATAGGGCTATAATAGAACAGCCCTCACCTGAGAAAAGGAATCTACAAATAATCTAGAGCTAATCTGTGTTTAGATTTTGAGCTAACTGCAATGTGTTTCCTTTTTTGCCTCTTATGACAATATTATCCTTGTTTTCTATCTCCACTGACCTCCCTTTTTTATTATTAATACTCTTCATCAAGTGATATGGGTTTAATGCCATAAAATCATATTTTTCTATCCAGTTCTAATTGCATTACTTGATTGTGCCTTGTACAATAAATATATAGTAATAGTACAAAGACTAGTTATTGCCTTTCGATTATAGCATTAGCCACTAATCAAAGCATTTTAGAAGAGAGTTTAAGTTCAATAATATATAATAATTAAAAATTAAAAAGTAGAGAGAAAATATAGTGCACACAGGCTACAAAAACAGTTAAGGATTTGTTTCTTCATCTTCCATAAAAAGAACAAATAAGGCATTGCTTAAAAAATAACTTTTGCAGTGTATCTTGTTAGTAAAAATAATTTTATATATGATATTTAATGTTATTGAGATAACTAATACAATAGCTGGAAATAATGTCAATTACTGTTGTTGGCAATGAAGCAGAATATTCTTCTCAAGAATTACATTTTGAGATAAATGTTGCATCTTTCAGGAAAGGTCACCAAAAGGTAATGCTTACAGTTGACAACTCAAGAAGCAGAGATATTCACTCACTGAATCACAGGTGATAAAAATGGTCTGAAATACCAGTGAGCAGACTTCGCCTTTTCATTTTCTACTTTCACATCATTTGAAATAGCTATGCACACAAGTATGCGTGAACACACACAGTGAGTAAATAAAAAGAAGACAAAACTTCTAATAAAATAAATATAATTTAACATTCCTTTCTGTATAGTTTAGGTTGTTTTTATTCTTTTGAAAATAACTTTTCCCCCAAAACCGTGTGCATGATACATGTGTGTGAGTGCACCCCATGAATTCAATTCCCTTCAATTTCATAAAACCTTTGACAAGGCAAAGGTGGTCAGTTCATGAATATAAACAGGAATAAAACATTTAAACTCTGTCGTCTTTGCTGGCTTAAAAAGCAGCCATTGCTAGATACATATAAAGTATCTAAAGTGACATTGACCATCTCTGCAACAAAGTACAAGGCTCCATCTTTAAATAAGATAAGATGCTACACATTTCAAGTTAAAGTTTTTAATTAAACCATGTATAAATGTTCTCTATATGGCTTTTGCCATGAGGCCTTATATTTTCCAATAGTTATTCTCCTTTTATAGTCTAGATATCATCTGCTAAGAATAAAATAATGTTTATGTGAAACTGTGTGGCTAAAGATGCTCACTATTTCCTTAGATAAGTTAGAAAAGGATTTCCAACAGTTATACTTCAAACTTAATAGTTCCATTTTTTCTCTAGTCTTTACTATAATACAAAATTTCCAACATATATGTATGCATTCTTTGGCCATTATATTTTAATATAAATATTCACTTGTTTTGATCTGTTAGCTCAGGTTTTTAATTAAATTAATTGGGGTAACATTGGTTAATAAAATTATACATGCTTCAAGTGTATATTTTATCTGTTTCAAGATATTCAAGATAATATATATTATCTGTGAATTCCATTATGTGTTTACCAAAATCAAGTTTATAGCACTGTTTAAAGAAATGTTTTTATTAAAGAACAAATTAATTTCTACTTTTTAAGGGAGTGTCTTAACAGATCCAGGCATTTGGTTTTGTTTCAGAAAAAGTGATTACAAAATCCCCTATCAAATAAAAAGTTATTGCATTTTCTGCTCTTCATGTTAAAAGAATCTCAAATAGCACCTTGTTTCTTTCCCAAACACAACAAAGTCTGGTTAAATTTATTTTGTGGAATTGTGGTTCTTAAAGATTAAAAAGCACTGTAGAAATAGATAACATCCGGGGGCCAGGGAGGCAGACACATAAACAAAGCCACTCTCAGCTATAATAAAAGTTATAATAATACTTCAGTTCTGCAATAAAATATTCTCCAGAATCTAATAAACTGGGCAAACACCACTTATATGAAACAATCATATTTCAACATTAACATATCTCAGGATGCCTGGGAACAAATGTGCTCCTGCAAGGACATTTACAACCCAGCTTCCTAAAGTGGCTGCTGGAAGGAGCAGAGTAGCAGCTGCCTAGTGAGTAACGGGTTATGGCACAGACAGGGAAAAATCACCAAGTCAGAACTTCATAATCATATTGTGTACCCAACTCACACTTCCAAACTGATCTTGCAAACTCAGAAAAAAGCGAAAGAATAAAGTGTAGAAGCACCCCTGCCTCCAAGATGGTGGGGGTGACGGTAGGGATAGAAAGAAAAGAATTCAGGAAGCAGTGGGCATGAAAACTGAGAAGAAGGAAATTTACTGTATTAAAATTATCTGACATCTTGGAAAGACTTTATTTCTGGATATGTGCTTTCTGCCTTTGACAGACTGTTTCAATCAGTCTTGGTTCTCAGAGACAGATACCTTTTTTGAGATTCTACTTTGGGTGCCTGATTTTCATCAATTCTTTGTGATCGTAAATGAACCTAGACCACCTTCTTACACACATAAGAATAAATTCAAAATGGATCAAAAACTTAAATGTTAGACCTGAAGCCATAAAAATCCTAGGTGAAGAAAACATAGGTGACAAAATCTTGGAAATTTTCTTAACAATTTTTATCAGATATATCTCCCCAATCAAGGGAAACAAAAGAAATAAACAAATGGAACCACACCATACTAAAAAGTTTTTGCACAGCAAAGGAAATCATCAACAAAAATAAAGAGATAACCCACAGAATAGGAGAGCGTATTTGCTGAGGATGCTCAGTCTCTGATCATCAGAGAAACACAAATTAAAACCACAGTAGACATCATCTCACACCTGTCAGAATGTCTATCATCAATAAATAACAAACAACAAGTGCTGGTGAAGGCGTGGAGAAAGGGGAACCCTAGTGCAGTGCTGATGGGAATGCAGACTGTGCAGCCACTATGGACAACAGGATGAAGGTACCTCAAAAAATTAAAAATACACCTGCCTTTTGACCCAGCAAACCCACTTCTGGGAAAATAGCTGAAGGAACTCAAATGCTAATCTGAAAGAACATAAGCAAACTTATGTTCACTGCAGCATGATTTATAACCAAGGGATGGAGGCAGCCCAAGTGTCCATCAGTGGATGAGTGGACAAAACAACTATGGGACATTTACACAATGGAATACTACTTGGCCATAAAAAAGAAGAAAATTTTACCCATAAAAAAGAAGTATGGATGGACCTGAGAACAGTATGCTAAGTGAAATAAGCCAGTCAGAGAAAGACAAATATTGTATGATTTCACTCATACGTGGAAGCTAATGAACAAACTGAATGAGGAACATAGGGACAGATTCATACATGGAGAGCAAGATGACAGTGAGTGGTGGGGGTGAGAGTGTGGAGGGAGCGAGCAAAAAGGAAAAAGGACTCATGGACATGGTCAATAGAGTGCTGATTTCTTGGGGGAGGGGACAATAAGAGGACTAAATGGTAATGGAAAAATACAATAAAGGTAAAATTTAAAAATATATATATATATATATTGCTTAAACTTCTATTTCATTCTGCTTTTTCAAGTGTATATTATTTCCTCTCTTTTAGAATTTTTTGTTTTCTAATTCAAAATAATATATTTTATTACCTGTTGACATTATTTATGGAGCTCTCATTTTGTCCTGTTCTCATTATACCCAGTTTATGAGGAATTTATAATTTCCTTTCCCTTTAAAACATTCCATTTACCTTTGATTATAAACACTGTAAACTCAAGGCAAAAACTGATGAGATATAGCTTCCAAATGAAATTGGGAACACTTTACCGAAGTGAAGAGCCACTCTGATAGCCAGCTGTCACCTCCACAGATGTCGGCTGAGCTGTGGAATGCTCCCCCCCCCCATTCTCCAGTTCTCTGGAAACCAGCGGGGTGTCACGGAAAAGCGTCTTTCCTACCAGATTTGGGTAGAGGTATAGGTGGAGGGAAAGCAACGTGTGTCAGTAAGCTGAGTCAGTTAAAATAGAATAGAAGTAGTAGTAGCAATAGTAGTAGTAAAAAACAACAATCTGGCTTATAGAACTTCTGAGATGGACCGGGACACTTCGGGATGGTGAGTTTTCTAAGGTAGTGCTGCTAATGTGTGGCTTCTTTTAAACATTGGAATTAATGTTATTTTTTTAAAGAAGACAATTTTTTAAAGATTTTATTTATTTATCTTTAGAGGGGAAGGGAAGGAGAGAGGGAGAGAAATACCAATGTATGGTTGCCTCTCATGCATCCCCTGCTGGGAACTGGCCTGCAACCCAGGCATGTGCCCGGACTGGGAATGGAACTGCGATCCACTGAGCTACACCAGCCAGGGCTTAACATTGGAATTAATGTTATTAATACGTTTGTGCCCATGAGGATTTTCCTAAGTTAAACGTGGATACATGAATAAGGTCAAAGGAAGAAATAAGGCTCCACCACACCACCACCAACAATAAAAAAAGCAAGAGACCCTCTAGAAAAAGTTAGTAGCTCTTTTTTGCCATGCAGACACAATTAAGTAGAGGCTACATTTTCATGATGTCCATTTTGGGTGTCCCTCCCTCCACCGTTTATTTGGATTACACTTATTAATTGGGAAGCTTCTAATTTTCTAAATCTTTGAGGTATATGAAGAAAACGATTTGAACTTTCATCAAGAATTGATGTATGGGTGGAACCAAGCAACCAACAACACGCGAATTAAAAAATAATTTGCACAACTCAAACACTGCCTTCACTTTCCTTTGTTTCATTTTGAAAGGTGTATCATTCTACTGACAGTCATTTTATTGCTTTTTCGTGTTAATGTGAAGTAAAAGTTTTTAAAACTCTTCCTTTAACATTCTTGAATCCACTCAAATTCAACTCAAATGAAACATGTATCACAAATTAAACAATAACTACAACATTTTTTCATCCTCTCTCCTGCTATATTAAAAATTGTATGTTTCACAAAGTCGTTATTGTTCTCCTCAGAGTCTCTGAGCATCTCATTGCTAAGAAATTCACAAAACTAGTGCCAGTATTTCATTTTTGCATCAGGAGCGCCTGCGCCCACAGGGGTGGCAAAGGGGTTTATTAACTACGGTTCTTCAATGGAAACATTGGCAAAATGAACGTATAGCATATGTGAAACCTTGTATTCTAATGAAGAACAACCAACTTAGTGAGGATAAATGTACTATCAATTTTTATAAATGTTTTGAGTAATAACACAACAGAGATGAAAAACCAAAATCTGCTAGTGAAATTGTTTCTAAACTAAGAGAGCAGGCTTGTAATATCAGTTTTCACTTCTCGAAGAAATAATTTCACATACGTAAACTATCCAAAAATGTATTTTCTGTCTTCTAAAACTCATAACCTATTTTTTCAAGATTTTAAAGAATATTGAAGATTAATCAACCATAGAGACATAGGAAATATTCTCAACAGCAATTTTGCTACTTTCTGTGTCAGAATCTATTGATTTAATAGTATTCAAAGATTCATTAGCATCTATGTTTCCTATATCAATATTTCATAATATCCTGAATCTCTTTTCTCATTCCTGAAAAACCTTCACCCTTTCCCCTTCCTCATTATCTCCTCCCATCTACCCTCTGGTTACTGTCCATTCATTCTTAATTTCAATATCTCTGATTATATTTTGCTTGCTTGCTTGTTTTGTTGATTATGTTCTAGTTAAAGGTGAGATCATATGGTATTTGTCTTTCACAGCCTGGTTTATTTCATGTAGCATAATGCTCTCCAGTTCCATCTATGCTGTCACAAAGAGTAGGAGCTCCTTCTTTCTTTCTGCTACATAGAATTCCAGTGTGTAAATGTAGCATAGTTTTTGATCCACTCATTTACTGATGGGCACTTAGGTTGCTTCCAGCACTTGGCTATTGTAAATTGTGCTGCTATGAACAACATATCAGCGTTCTAAATTTGCTTCACCATCTGATATATATTTTTTCCTTCTGACTTCACATTGGCCAGGTTACTATGCCATTTCAGCAACTCTTTAAAACCAGTGTCTTGCAACTATTCTAAACAACTAATGTGTATGTTTCCTCATTTCCTATGTTTTCTAAAATGCACTTCAATCAGGTTTTGCCCACCATGGCACCAAAAGTGCCTTACTCAATTTCACCCACATTATTAATGTTTTATTCTAAACCTGTAATTTGAACAAGAAGCTACCTGCTTTGATCACCCTGCGATCTCTGCACAGTGAAAGGTTTACGCTTGCTTGTTTGCTTCTCACTCACGCATCACTCGAATGGGCTGCTCTCTGGGCTGCTCCTCTGTGTGATTCTACCATTTCAGAAAACCTTCCTTCCAGGGAACTGTTTATATATGTCTTAAATGTTATATATATATATCACTTATATATATATATAAATTAAGTTCATTCTAACAATAAGAACAAATTCATGATCAGCCTAATTGCAATGAGGATTGAGAATACAGGGGAATGTAAGGATATTGATGGGCAATTTCCTACATAAATGCAAACTTAAACATGCTTATATATGTAGAAAAAAGAAGATGAAGGATGCGATGTAATATACTCCCTTTGGAAGAGGAAAGAGCAAAGTCAGAAAAAATTTAAATTGGCCATTGAACCTAGAGAATGAGGGGCTATCTCTGAGATACTTAGCATAATAATTGAAGTCTTTAATACATGTAGGCTTCTTACAAAATGTTGAAAACATGAGGACTTTGATAAAAATGTTAGCAAAATGCATGAATAAATAATGTACAACAGTATTACACTTAACATGAAGAAATTGCAAATTAATTAGCAGTTACTATTACCAAATACTATCAGTGCAATTACCAACTACTGTTAATGCCCAGCAATATCAACTACTCATGAATCAGCTTTAGAAATACCAGCAAGCCTTATGTAGCAAAACAGATGTAAGAGGCTGGATGAAGGGGGAAGAGGAAAGAGCAAAGTCAGAAAAAAGTCATTTCATCTATCTAATAATTAGGGGGTGATCAGAAGAAAGAGAAAGAGAAGAGGTTATAAGGCTGAATATGAAGTAGCATTCTGAGAGAATATAGTGTGCGAGAAGTTTGGGATAGCTGTAGGATGCACTTTCATGCAGGTATCTCTCCAGGCAAAGTGGTTCCCTTTAGCCAAAAGCAATTCTGTAGAGCAGAGAACAACTGTGTGTTGTCATCAGCTCACAGGAGCTGGAATATGCAAGTGTGGGCTCAGAAGCAGTGTCTACCCCTGAGTAACATAAAGGTTAGGACTGTGGCAATCACACTCACAGAAATCAAAGACCTTACCCTAAAATACGTTTTACGAATAATTTTTAGAATACAAGGAATCAGAGGGGCCAGGAGAAGTAGAGCGAAATCTAGGATAATATACACAGCTCCCCAGATACATTCCTTCTCAGACACACATTGGTTGAGGAGAATGAGATGAGGTTTCTAAATAAAGATAACAGGCGCTTCACAAGAGGAGGCACTTTAGATTATGAACCATTATATTTTATATTCAAATACTGACACAGCTCATCTAAAATTTTTCCAGGAACCGTTCCAGTTAATCTGCAGATAACAGGTTCATTTTCCATAGCAATTCTAAACAAGACACATCTGGCCAAAAACATCCCCTGCATTGATTCATCTTGGGGGGTGGGGAGAACCATTAGTTTATGTGTCAGAACTTCCATTATCAGTACATTTACATGATAATAAGACTACGGCATCTGACTTCTTTCTTTCCTGGAGAGAAAGAGATGACAAGACATTAGCTTCTAGCCATCTACCATTAAAAACAGACATTTATTGAGGAAGGTACAAGATACAATAAACATTGTACATAGAACAGTGACATTTGAGTCCCCTTCAAAGTAGGCACCTTGGGACTTCACACTGTTCTCCCAGCACCTCTTTTACTGTCCAAAACACGCTGCAAAATCTTTTGTGGGAATCACCATCCGCTGCCCCTTCATATTTTGCAACAACACATTTCATGCCAAGATCCTGCATCAAAATCTGGGATACTGTAGTATTTTGATTCTCCAGGTCAGCTTCTGTATCTCTCACACTGTCAGTTGCTGATCTTTGCCGACTGCAGCCCATACGTGTTCAACATTCTCAAGTGTTCTGTTTCTTGCAGGCTTTTCAGAATGTGGATCACTTTCAGCCAGTTCTGGACCATCTTTGAAGCATCTGCCCCATATTTTTACTTGCACTGTACTCATGGCATTGCCCCCCAAAGCCTTCTGAATCATCCAAATAGTTTCCATGGAGGAATGTTCTAGTTTAGTGCAAAATTTGATTCAGATTTATTGGTCTACTTGCTCAGTCATTTTGAATGCAATGGCCACACAGTACACATGGTCACTCAATGGCGTCTACTGCCGCCACTGACTAGTATAGTGAAGTTGTCATTGTTTACACATGTGCATTCCAGTACACTCTCCTTGGCTGACAGGTTACATCCACGTTGCACAAATTGTTCTCATTTTTTAAACAATGACTGGAATTTTTTCAGACCATATACATATATATATATATATATATATATATATATATACACATGTACATATGCACACATATATACATATATTTACATATATTTACACACATATGCACATATGCACACATCACCATAAACAGCAGAATATATAGCTAAACTGTGCATTTCCTAACATTACAAAAGTATTTACAGTATTGGAAATGAAGAAATTTTGTATGCAATCACATAGCTAAGTGTTTCAAAAACTTCTGAATGTAAAGTTACAAAATGGGAAATGAAACAAGAAGTAATAGTAAGAAAATGGATATTACAAAAGTTTGGTTATGGTTACTTCTGGAAAAGAAAGTGTATAACATGACTGGAGATAGGAACGTAGAGCCTTCTGGGGGAGTGGCCCCCTTTTATCTTTTAACAGGTGCTTCTGCTGGACAGTGTGGTTTAGAGCTGTTTTTATCCTGAAGAAATATGCGCTTGCACTTTCTGTAGGCATAGTCTCACAGTAAGTTAAAACATAACTAGACACAAAGCTGATTTAAAAGACAATAAAAAGAAAAGTATGTGGGTAACAAATTTTCTGGGATGTTTATTCTCACTTACTCCAACAGTCTTAGAATTTTTCATCATTAATATGGTTGCTGTACTCTCTTCAACACTTTAATTTTCTTAAAAAGATTTTATTTATTTTGTTTTTAAAGAGGCAGGAAGGAAAGGAGAGAAGACAAGACACGTCAATGTGTGGTTGCCTCTTGCATGCCCCCTACAGGGGACCTGGCCCACAATCCAGGCATGTGCCCTGACTAGGAATCGAACCGGTGACCCTTTGCTTCATAGGTCCTTGCTCAATTTATTGAGGTACACCAACCAGAGCAACACATTTATAAACTTAATGTTCCTCTTCAGTGAACTTTTTTAAAAAACAAAAAGAATCGTATAAATACATCTATACATTTCCAGTTTTTAAAAAATTATTTTATATCTTAAAATGGTTAAGTGGTACTAGTATTTGGCAAAAGTGAGAAAATTACCTAGGTTGCAAGAGTTGCATATGACATTATCTTTGACAACTAGCCAGGAGTTTGTTGTCTTCTTTTATTCCTCCTGACCATTGCCTTTAGTCTTTTTTAAGTCCTTTTAATAAATGGAAATTATAAATACAATGTAGAATCTGCCAACTCAGGCATAATATTAATTTTATAATATAATATATTCAACCATGGATTAAGAAATGTACCTTCCCTGATCAGTAGGCTTATGACTGTTTAACAATTTGAAGTTAATCACATTCACTTTACCAACAAGTTTTAATAAGACAAATTGTAATTACTTTGAAAAAACAGTTTGCCCAGCTGTGTGCGCTTTTGCTTTTAAAAAATTCATAGGAAGCTATAGCCTTTTCTGCTTGATTGTAAACAAGTTTTGATGAGGACAAATTGTCTTCAGTTTTGTCACATAACTAATGGAGGATTAAATGAAGGCAGTACCACTTCAAAAATAATGTATTTTTAACACCATCTTGGTCACTTTATGCTGCTATAAAACATGCCATAGACCACATGGCTAAACAACATTTACAGAAGCTGGTAAGTCCAAGCTCAAGGTGTCATTGATTCCATTCCCGGTGAGAGCCCACTCTCAGGGTTTACAGAGGGATGCCTTCCTGCTGTATCCTCACAAAACTGAGAAAGTATCTCACTCATGTTTCTTGTCAAAAGGGCACTAATCCTACTCGTGAGGCCTACACCCTCATGATCAAATAATTTCCCATAGACCCCACCCACCTCCAAACACTGTCACATTGGGGGTTAGGACTTAACATAGGGATTTGGGGGGAAACAAACATTGAGTTCACAGCACATAGCAATGTCTGTTGCAGATTCAGAATACTCGAAACCTTTTGAAATTCAAAATGCACTTTTTAAAATCAAGTAATAATTTTTTTCACAATTAAATATGTTTATATAGTATTCTATTGATATTTTAGCTAATAGTTTTAAAAAGAAAAGAGGATCTTTATATAATACAATATTTCTTGCACTGGTGCCTTTGAAAGATAGAAGCACTCTAACTTTTTGAAAGAATTCAAAATAAATTTAGTATCACTTCTCACGATGCCCTTTAAATTTTCACTTTTCTTTTTGTAGTTCAATTACATTTGTCCCCATTTTTCTATCTTTCAGATTCTGAAAGGCTTTTTCTTATAATTTCAAAGTCATATTTAGAGATAAAATGTTAGCCAGCATTTCTGAAAACAATCAATATGGTTAAAATGCTTTACTTTGAGCAAAAAAAAATTGGCAGCTTCCTTTTAGAAATCAGGAATATTATTATAACAAATTAGTTTAACACTTTTGAAATTCAAATAAATTTTGTAAACAGAAAATATTATTGAAAGTAGAAATTTGAATAAAGAATGGACTTTAGTTAATGTGAATATATCAATATTTATTTGTTAATTGCAACATAGGTGCCAAATCATGAAACATTTTAATAATAGGTGAAACTGGGTATGGAGTATATTAGAACTCTGTGCTGCCTTCTTAATTTTTCTATAAATCTAAAATAAAGTATGTTTTAAGAATACCATTAGAAATTGGTGCTCACTGAAGTCAACCAAGTGAAGACCTTTTTATTTTTATTTTTTAAATTATTTTATTATTGTTCTATTAGTTATCTGCATTTCCCCCCCACAATTCCCCCCACCCAACCTCAGCCAAACCCCCCTCCCTCCCTTGCTTCCACCTTCCTGCTTGGTTTTGTCCATATGTCCTTTATAGTGGTTCTTGAGAACCCTTTTCCCCACTTTCCCCCACCCCCAGCTCCTCCCCTCTGGATATTGTTAGATTATTTTTAATTTCAATGTCTCTGGTTATATTTTGCTTGCTTGTTTATTTTGTTCATTATGTTCCACTTATAGGTGAGATCATATGGTATTTGTCTTTCACCACCTGGATTATTTCACTTAGCATAATGCTCTCCAGTTCCATCCATGCTGTTGCAAAGGGTAGGAGCTCCTTCTTTTTCTCTGCCGCACAGAATTTCATTGTGTAAATGTACCACA
The DNA here is from genome assembly GCF_014824575.4 of Sturnira hondurensis. Lineage (NCBI taxonomy): Eukaryota > Metazoa > Chordata > Mammalia > Chiroptera > Phyllostomidae > Sturnira > Sturnira hondurensis. The sequence continues at coordinate 20,646,838 of NW_028087015.1, read as the reverse complement.
GATTTTTGATCCACTCATTTACTGATGGGCACTTAGGTTGCTTCCAGCACTTGGCTATTGTAAATTGTGCTGCTATGAATATTGAGGTGCATGTGTTCTTTTGGAGTGGTGTTTTAGAGTTCTTATGGTATAATCTCAGCAGTGGAATTGCTGGGTGAAAAGGCAGATTCAATTTTAGTTTTCTGAGGAATTTCCGAATAAACAGGACCTCATCAAATTAAAAATTTTCTGCATGAATATAGAAAAAAACATTAAAATGAAAAGAGAACCAACTATATAGAAAAACATATTTGCTAATGATACCTTGGACAAGAGTTTGATCTCCAAAATGTATAAAGAACTCACACAACTCCACTGTAGGAAGACAAAAACCCAATTAAAAAATGGACAAAGGACCTGAACAGACACTTCTCCAAGGAGGACATACAGAATGCCTAGAGATATATGAAAAGGTGCTCAGCATCACTAGCCCTCAGAGATATGCAAATTAAGACTACAATGAGATACCACTTCACACTGGTCAGGATGGCCATCATAAACAAATCAACAAACAAGTGTTGGAAAGGATGTGGAGAAAAGGGAACCCTAGTGCACTGTTGGTGGGATTGAAGACTGGTGCAGACACTGTAGAAAAGGGTAAAAAGACTTTTTTAAATATGTGATACACATGAGGAGTGCAGCCACTCAGGTCTGTCCCCTTATTACCTCCCTTGCACCGCAGGGTCACACTGTGCTTGCCTCCCACTGAAATGGGTGGTTCCTGAACTATACACAGACTCACGTAGATTTGGAGGTGTGAGCGTGTCTTCCAAGAATATTTAGCCTGGGGTAAAGGGGAAAACTTAAAATTCTCTCCCTAAAACATAGCTATACACTTCTAGGTGTCATTTTGTGAATTAACAACAACTTATCATTCTAAAGGTTTAACAAAATATTGGAAATTGATACTGCATTTAGGTCCACAAAAAATATAACACAAAAATTTTGCTAAACTGTTCAACCTGACAGTGTTGTTTACTCAAAACAATCCTGTGGCCAATTTTAACAATATGTACATTGAGGTAAGCTAGTATATAAAATATCTCATTTATCCTAGCCATGAACATCAGCTAAGAGGAGCTGCTATTAATGTTTTTATGAATACTATCATAAGGAGATTTCTGAACATTTAAGAGCAGACTTTCATTTGTCAACAATCACCTTATGCAGGTTGGTTCTAACATTTGACCTTTTAAATAAATTATGAATCCATTCAAAAGTATAGGGAAAATATATTTTAATTGATACCTGTGGTAATAAAATAATATTTAATAAGTGCTTTTTAATAAAAATATATACAGGCTTTTTCAAGCATTGTATAAGTGGGAACACTTTAAAAAAAGAAATTAGTAGAGATTTGCTGTTTCCCAAGGGTGGCATTCAGAAAACAGTTTCAGGGCACCAAACCAGAGAGGAGAGGCATTTAGAGAAAGAGGGTCTCTGTAGAGAGAGAGGAACTGAGCAAGGTCATTGTGGAAAACGACTGTCATTCCAGCCCCCGTGAGGGATTTCCTGGGTCAAGGAGCAGCAAATATGTATCTATGGTAGAAATTCCCTTCGTTGGGCTGTAAAGAACTGACACTGGGCATACACAACCTTCAGGAAACCTGTTGCGACAGCGGTGTTAGGGATGTGCCCTTTTAGGTGCTGGAGATGAAGCGGTAGTGGCTTTACCAGGACAGTGAGTAGGACAGCAGCTGGAGCAGCAGAGAACAATTAGGATCTTGAAGACAGTAGGCAAAACCGTGGAATGGATTTTGATGGAAACAGATGTTAGCAAGTTCTCTTCCAAGAGTTCCCAGATGGCTTGGAAAATTTACAAGCTGAAACATGAGTGCAAGAAATGATGAAGAGGGACAAGGTGTCTGTTTGACTTCCAAAGTTTGTGAGTTGCTAGAACTAGTAATGTGGTTATTAAAATAAAGGATGACGCATAATTTAGAGCTCATGGGCAAAATGTGAGAAATGTCATGCAGACAACTTGAATTATAGAGACCTTCATAGGACAAATAATTCTATATCACCCATCATGTAATTTAATTTATTAAGAAGTGTGTTTATACTCACCACTTTCTTGTTTTGAAATTTTAGTCTTAAAATGTTCATTTTCTTACACTTCTTTATACTATCTTGAAAGAGAAAAACAGTACTTACAATGATTTATTCTGAAGTTACTAAGAACTAGGCACTGTTAGTCATTCCACATTAATTTTCTTTTTCAATTTTAGACATATGTACTCATTTATTGACTCTGAAATTCCCATATTTTCCTGCTAACCCTTTTTCCACCTATGTTTTTAAATATAATCTTAGAAAACTTAAAGTAAATTGTGATGAAGATTATAATATATCCATAATGAAATATATAGACAGCTCATATGCAATAAGGCATCTATACCTATTAAAAGAAACAGGTTTGTGACCAGAAATGCTGTTTCATTATATTTGGGGATGTGACTTCAAAATGCATGCAGCTTAAGATATTATAAAATTCTTAATTTAATTCATTTTCTGTTCTCAGCTTTTCGTGCAGTTCATCTAAAGCACAGAAAATGATTCTTAGAGCAATTCAGAAAATGGCTAAACTAGAATTCTTGTTAGCATAAGCACCATGCATGTGTATTTCACGACATTCTCCTTTCAGCATTGGCTTAATACATTTTAGCAACCTTATAAATCACTTCTAGAAATGTATGTCAAATATAAATAACTCTACTTCCCACATAAGGATTTTTGTGTTTAAATATGTGTGCTTTATCCATATAGCAAGGTCAAAAATGAATATGGAAAACAATCCATCAAACTTATTATAAAAGTTTAAGGCTCCCAAATACGGAACTTCTATAACAATGTGTTATTGTACATTTGCTGGTGGCCAGGGATTTGAAAAACTCTTCTATTTTGGGCCCACATCTTATTAAATAAGTATACATATCCCATTTAACAACAAAAATTGTGACCTCCTTTGCAATAGGTAAAATCCAATTTCCTTTTCAGTCAACAAAGTATTATACCAAATGTCTTTTATCCCACTCTGTTGCTCTCCTTTATGACTTGGAGTTCATAAAGCTATTCCCTAGCCTGAGAAGAAAATAAACAAGCAAATGGCAGCACTTAAGGAGCCCAAGGCATAACACCTAGAATAATCTGCAATATAACATTTATCAAGCAATAGTCAGTTACAAAACATTTGAGAAATTTGTTTCTGGAGGGAGTTGAAAGAACTCATTTGAATCCACTCTGTCTCATAAAGGAAACATTGTGTTCATAAAACCACAGGAACATTAGGAAAACAACTGTTTCCTTTCAAAATGGGGCAGCCACATCAGGCATAAATTTCACCGAAGGTGTAGCTTCATCAAGTGTCCCCTATTATGCAAAATGCAATCCAGTCTGTAATGTCCATGTAGAAAATATCACAGCTTTACATTTTCTCATCCTAATAAAATCTGTTAACATGGTCACAAAGAAACATTTGCTATTTTTAAGTTACTGACTTTGAAAGTGAAACCTTGCTTTACCTTATTTAATAAAATCTAAAATAGAATATTTTATAGCACAAGAAATATTTTTTATAAAATTTACTTTTGTGAGCTCTTGCCAAAGATTTTTGTTGATGCTACTGTTGTTGATGGTAATATCAAAAGAGAGCAAATGTAAAAATGTTAATAAAAATAGCTGAATGTGAATATAATCTCCAAAGATTTTTATCTCAAGAAAAATTAAGTGGAAATTTCTACTATCTATTTATATAAAGTTTGGAATTAATTATAAGAAAAGATGCTCATTTTTGCTATAGATGTTCAATATAAAAAATTACAATACTAAGTCGATGCATATATTTTTAATTAGAAGCTTAGAAAACATCGTGTTGAAATTGATTTCATGTACCATTTGTTATTATCATTTAGCAAATAAATAAGAAACTAATTATTTGGGAGTGATTCTCATAAGGGACAGCACTTAATGATGAACAAGGTTATTGTTTGGAAAGTCCACAGGTCATTAAGATTTGTTCAATGGTCAATGTTTGAAAAGAAAGATGTTTGGTGACATGAGTTAATTAGACCTGATCTTTAAGACCAGTATAGTTGAATTAAATAGAAACCATTGTTTGCATACGATTGTCTGGGTTAAAGGAAAAATGAAAAGGCACAGTAAAAGATAGAGTACAATAAACATCTGTATTAGTATTATATTGTTATAGTTTTGGGTGGAAATCAAGATCTTTCACGGGATTGTAAGGAAAGCCTTCCAGGGACCTTATGGAATGGGCTTGCGGTCAGTTTCGTTAGGGTGGAAGAATGCCCCTGTGTCCCACCCCTGTCCGTTCCTCCATATTTTCAGCAAGGCCCAAACAAAGGCTATTGTCCAGAGTTTGTGCTTCATGTTAGAGCTCAGTACTGTGAGGCCCACAAGGTCTGCTGCAAGCCCACAGTGCTGCTAGGCCCTCTTTGTTGCATGTGTTCCCCTGGGTGAGACAGAACGCAAGGATGAACTGCACAGGTGCCCCTCATGGAGAGGGAGAGAGAGAGAAAGAGAGAGAGAGAGAGCTTCTTTGTTATCCTGGGATTATATATTTCCCGGGTTTGGGAAAGACCAAAAGCTTTTACACTGACAGGTCCCTCCCTCTGTGTGTCCCCAAGAATCAGGTACCAGAGGACTGCTCCTGGAGAGATTTCCTGTGCCCCAAGGATTAAGTTTCCTCAGTGGCAGTGCCCTAGAGTCTGTGCAAATGTTATAGCTTCCCAGCGAAACAGCCTTATGCTCCCCAGTTTATGAAACTCCATGTCCAACTACCTTTGCTCTCTTTCTTAGTATTAACTAGTTAACTATCTACTGTAATATTACTAGGCCATATCATTCTTAGATGATGTAGCAAATCATCTGGTGGACAAATATGTAAAAAATGTCATTTAAAATAGCGTTATCACTTAACTTACTTTCAAAGTTTGCTATAAATATCTTCAAAATTGTATTTTAATGGAATAGAGTGATACCAATATACATTTGGAACAGATTTGTTATGCACCATATAAATGGAGGATACACTTGAAAATTACACACTATGACCTTTATAATATATGATATTTATATTAAATAATTAGTATACTATAAAGAAATAATATATTTCAATTAGATAATTTAATTATATTTGGTTTATTAATCCTGTAGATCATAGGTGGCAAACACAAAACCCACAGGCTGAATCCAGCCTCCACCTTGTTTTATCCAGCTGGGCCCCATGTTTATGTTTGGTGGCAGCACCAAGCTCCTTGCCCCTGGTCAAGGAGTAGTTACACTTATATGGTCCTAAAATTGCATTTGGCCCTTTGAAGGCAACCAGGAGGCTGATACGGCCCCTGGTGAAAATGAGTTTGACACCCCTGCTGATATTACATTACCTGTGAAAATGTTTTGGAGAATATTATTAATGTTTTCCACGAATAAGATTTGTGGGGGCATTTTGCATTTATAGTTTTAAGATCGACTCTATCCTAGGCTTTTATTTTTTTAAGATTTTATTTATTTATTTTTAGAGGGGAAAGGAAGGAGAGAGAGAGAAATATCAATGTATGGTTGCCTCTCATGAGTCCCCTGCTGGGAACTGACCTGCAACCCAGGTATGTGCCCTAATTGGGAATTGAACCGCGATCGTGAGGTTCGCAGGCCCGAGCTCAATCCACTGAGCTATACCAGCCAGGGCGGTATCCTAGGCTTTTAGATGTATGATCCTGCTTTCATCTCCACTTTGTTGTGCTGTGTTCTAGGGTGTGAAATGAGAATGATTGCTCATCATTCACTTACTATATAATAGATTTAGCATTCAAAAATATTTATTTGGTACACAACACATTCTGGACATTATATTAGGTGCTGATGGATATGAAGAGCTATGCTGAGTCTAGGAGATCATAACGACGTAGAACTGTAAGACTTTTTGCACCTCCAACATCATAAATCCTTTCTGTTCTTAAAAGCAATCCTGTGCTCTCCAACTACTTACTAAAGTTGAATGCATGCTATTATCAGGCACTGTGTTATGCAAGAAAGGGAGGCATAAAATGATCGAAGCCAGGCACCTGATTTATCTGCTTGTATCAGTCAGAAAAGCGGAGCTAGTAAGATGCGTCCATCTTTCAAATAAACCTCCCTATCAGTGTTCTTATAAGGGGGAAAACGCTCCAATTCAAATGGGCTTTTGGCCCAGGGAAGAAAAATTTAAGAGGTATCATCATGGGGCCCAGGGGCATAATTCAAGAACCTTTTTTCTGTATTTCCATCACTAAAGCTGTAATAGAACTGTTCATCTGGTGCCCTTCCCATCCACTAAGCATAAGAAAGAATTGTCCCAATTCCGGGACAGCCACCTGTAGTCCTACAGAGAAGCAACCGCTGTCTCCTCCAGGCTGCTCCAGCAGAAATTGCTTAGAATCTTAAGGGGAGAAAGAGGAATCACAACTTTAAAGATGCAATTGCTGCTGAAATTCAGAGAAGCTATTTCACAGGAGAATATTGCCACCTGCCTGATGAAGCCCCCAAGTACAGCACTTAAAAAAATGAGGCAACAAATACCTGCTTTATTGAAACCAGGCCCCTGACTCACTGAGCCCATTTACAGGTGAGTTGACTCCGATTCAAAAACTAACAAGTTAAGAGTCTAATAGTCCTCAGTGGGAAGTTCAGGTTCTATATTCAAAAGCACAGCCAAGCTGGACCTCAATTTCACTTGAAAAAATGACAGTTTTGCTTGAGGGAAAGCTTGATCCCTCACTCGGCTTTCCAAAGGAAAACCACTAACTCTACAGTGGCTCTTGATTTAAAGATTGTCCTAAATGCCTGGGCCTGGTTGGCTGATGGCTTGGTTGAATAAAAGCCCCAGGTGTCCTTTAGGTGGTAGCAACAATCCAGCCTCCATGAGAACTCTGGGAGGCCAACCGCTAAGAGCCAGTCAGCACAATGGGATCAATGTGTCATTTCTATTATCCTAGACAATGCCCCTAAGGACCTGGCAAGTCCTATTACTAACACTCTGGCTGTGGTTCACAGCCACCTGGCCTGCCAGTTGGAAGTACACAGACCAGCAGTTTCAAACACCCTTCTTTGGGGTCATGACTTCCACTGTAGCCTGAGTGGTCTGAGTCCCTCAGACTGATGTCCACATGGGGATGCAGATGAGATCAACTGGATCCAACTTGCTGATCAAACCTGTGTGGGCCATGGCTGCACTTGCTCCCCAAATCCATCATTGCACCGAATTTGGCAACGTGCCCCCCTCACAGACTGGAAAAAAAGTAGAAGGCTATTTCTGACCCAGAGCCACCGCCAGGTACTAGACTTGTGACTGCGGCCGGAAGTTGGCCTGATTTCCGGCGGCAGGAGAGGCCACATCACATGGGGCAATGTCTTCACTGACTCACGTCGAATTGACTGCATCAGGTAAAATCAAGTTTAGCCAAAAATCCCAAGCTGGGGTGACCTGCGCCCCTTTGGGTTATATTTCTGTAGATGGAGTGAGCAGTTGAAGGACTGTTTTCACTGGGTGTGGGAGTTGCTTAATAGGACGTTTCTTCTGTCCCCTGTAATTTTTGGCACGTGCACCAGAGATCAGCAGCTCCCTCTCACTCTTCTCCTTCGGTCATAATGAACATAGGCTGGCCTCAGACCATCTCGATCGTCTGAAGTAAGAAGTACGGTACCCCTGGAACTTACTACAGTGACCGGGACCCTGAGGGCAGAGACAGGGGGGTTTGAAATCCCAGGCTTCTGGCTGTCCTGTTGACAGCACCTAATTCTCTTTGGAATGAGATGAATGGGTCCCAGCCTCTGTGTGGTCCTCAAAACTGAAAAAGTAAGGCATTACAATTACTCTTCATATACTGCTAATCTGTAAGGACAATTCCGTGTGTGTATGTTGTTTTTACTTAGATGCTTGTAGGGTTCTCTGTCTGTTCTTGGATTTCAAAAATTCACAATAGTGATACATAGCTTTAAGATATTCCTTCCCTTATCAATAAATCCTTTCATTTCCAAATTCAGGCATCTATGAGATTTTTTTTCTATGAAACATGTGATTATTTTTTCAGTGCCTGTCTGCCTGACCTCTTCTTGCTGAGTCTCTTATTCCATTTTGTACACTTATAATTACTTACTTCATTATTTTCACCTTTTCCTGTTCTTTTTATAGGAGAAGAGCCCTGAGATTGAACTCAGTGCCGCCACCTTACACAGCTGCAATACTAATTCGCCTCTTTAGTGCTTTTGGCACAGATTTAAATTCCAAATTACATTTTGACTTCTCTAACATATACTCCATGGGAATTCTGAGATGGTTAAATAATTAATGCATCTGGAAATGTTTTAATGTCGTTAGTATAATTGTATCATTAATAGCATCTTTTTATTTCTACTTCATATTACACGTTCTCCCCATTTGTGTATCTTTCATCTCAGTAAATGAATTCATACTTTTACTTGTTTCTTATAATAAGGTAAAAGCAAAGGCTTCAAAGCTCCCATTTATCATCTTTCATAATCTTTCCCTGAAATGGGAATCCTGACTTCATTTTCACTTACTCTGTTAATGCTGTATTTGCTTTCCAAGGCTTGAAATCAATGTGTTTTCATTCATTCTGGAAGGAGAAGTACCCCAAGTGTGGTATTTGTTCGTGAACAGTCTTGCGTGGTAACAGAAGAATACAGACATGTATTATCATTTAGGTCTCAGATTTGACCCACTCTTTCTGGGAAAACCTCCCTGACCCACTTAAATGGGCCCTGAAACGGTGCTCCTCCTGAACACTGTGTAGTTGCAATATCACAGCCTTCCTGAGAGTTTATTGTAATGGTTTGATTACTACCATCCTGCAATATGAATTATACTGAAGTGGCAGGAACTGTGCCTGTCTTGTTCGATGTTCTAGCCCCCGTGCCTGCCCCACTGACTGGGCTGTTGTGAGCCCTCCTCACACACTGTGAGAATGAGGGCAACGGACTTGAACGCAGTTTGTCTGATGAGGTAGCTGAGGAAGCCTTAGATTACATCAGAGAAATCTGAGAAGAGGGATTTTATTTCTGCTCATCATCTTCTGTGCATTTGACAAGAGTGATTAAATGAGGGGCAGATTTCTCTCAGAAATTCTGTCCCATCTGACCTTTACCAGGAAGAATGAAATAACTCCAAAATATATGTTCTTACATTCCGTTTTGATGTCCTCCCTTGGTCTCCTTTCACTCCTGCAAATGGTGGGTTAGGGGCTGTGGTATGACCTCTTCTATCTAGAACTTTAGGGACACTGTTACTGTTGTCTTACTTAACTTTTCTCCAGCTTCTTGCACCAATAGACAACAGAATGAAAAGCCTTTCATATTACGTATCTTTTTCTCATGACTCACATATATTCAATGCAACTAATTTCATGAATGCATAGATTTCTTGAAATTTTCTGTTTTATAAAAATTGCATAACGATAACTGATTATATTGTGCGTACATGCCCATATCTTGCTGTTTAAAATACACTGCAATGGTAAATCACAGAACATTCTTTCACCTCTGTAAACTAGTCAGTTCCTTTCTTTTCGAGGTTCGATTCCCAGTCAGGGCACATGCTTGGGTTGCAGGCCAGTTTCCGGCAGGGGTCAGTTCCCTGCAGCGGATGCACCAGAAGCAACCATACATTGATGTTTCCTTCCTCTCTCCTTCCCTTCCCCTCTAAAGATAAATAAATAAAATATTTAAAAAAAATAAAGTAAAAAAAAATAAAATAAAATACACTGCAATGGTAAATCACAGAACATTCTTTCACCTCTGTAAACTAGTCAGTTCCTTTCTTTGCTCATTTTTCTTGAAGATCTTGCAAACTAGAGCCAAAAGGAATTAATTCATACTGCTAATATCCCACTGTCCACCTCGTCCCTAAAGCTACAAGACAATAGGGAAATAAAATAATATTAATAAAATATAATATGATTGATCTTCACCACAAATATTTCTGTTCTGTCCTAAAGATACTTTGGTCAATGTTAACATCATAGTCCTTATTATTCTAAATATCATCTATCAAGACAAATCTTTTTTTATTATATTATCTTTTAAAGTATTTTTGGCAAGTTTTCAATATATGTTATTCAAATGAAACTGAAATTATTAATTAATTTGAAAATTCGAGAGGCAAAATAGAATAACATTCAACATATTTACTAATGCTAAAGGCATATTGAATTTGAATATTTTAAAAACATTAAATCTTTCCTTCCAAAATGATGGTATAGATTTTTACTTGTTTAGGTCTTCTGTTAGATGTTTCAATAAGATTCAATGTTTTTTAAAGTCCCATAACTTTATTGTTGAGTTTGAATCTAAATATTTTAGGGATTCTTTGTCATTTTATAATGAGATCATCTTTAAATTTCATACAAACTGGTAATTTTCAATACAAAAAATGTAATGGATGTATACTATATTTTTGAAAAATGTAAAGGATGTATACTATATTTTTTCATTCAATGAAATGTTAACAATTATTTTGGGTATTTTAGTATAATTTATCAGAAAATAGATTGCCCCAAAAGTAAATTAGCCTAACAAAATTTAGTGATTTTTATCTGTTGTCTTTGAAACAATAAGTCACTTATTTGATTTTACCATCTTATTTTGTCCATCATAATTTCCAAAATAACCATAAATAATTATAATATAAGGAATTCTTTTTTTCTCTCACACAAAAATTGTTATTTGAATTCTGGCGTTGTCATGTGTACCCCTTAGAAAATTTGCCTCCCTTCCTGACATGTATTTTACTATCCCTCTGACCTTGTTTTGGCCAAGAGATGTGCTCTGTACAATGAGATGGGATTAGACACAATTCCAGTAGAGGCTTTAAATGAGATTGTGTGTGTCTCTGTGTGTATAATCTTCCAGATTATATGTATTTTATATAGGATATTCTATATATATGCATGTATATACACATATGTATATAAATTTATATACATATTCTATATAATGTGACATGTATCAGAAACATACAGGAGACAGAGAAAAAATATAGAGCTTTATTGTAGAGAATTGCCTCATGAGATTATGAGTGCTGGCTAGTCTGAGGTTTATAGAGCAGGCCAGCAGGCTCTACACTGAGTCAGGGTTTCTATGGTAGTCTGAAGGCAGAATTCCTTTTTTAGGAAACCTCATTCTTTATTTTTAAAGCTTTCAAATGATTGGAGGGGCCACCCAAAGTATGGAGGATAATCTGTTTTACTTAAAGTCGGCTGATTACAAATGTTGATCACATCTACAAATGCCTTCACGGTAAATCTGATATTGACCAAATACTATAGCCTAACCAAGTTAACTCATAAAATTAACCCTCGCAGTAAGAAAATCAATGTGGCTGTTGGAAGCCACTGAGATTTGAAATGGATTTTAGTGAAGCATTATCGCTACTAGAGGAGCCTAATTCTAATGTCTAGAATTATTTTGTGTGATGTGTTTCTTTCAACCCAATGCCACCTACAATTGTTATTATAAATAGTGTTTGGACTTGGACAAGCTCCCTTTATACACTTCTTAATAGATCCATTAATTTGATGATATAATATCTTAGTTTGATAATTTTTATAATATTGACTCTATACTTGCACTTTAAAAATGAGATTGTAATTACTCCAACACTTTAATTGACTTTATATAATAACAGTTTATTTCCCGCTTTAAAATATACTTACAATTACAATAATGTATGACTTACAGTATTTTTTAATATTTTTGATTGTTCAACTACAGTTGTTGCCAATTTTTCCTCAATTACTCTCACCTGCACCATCCACCCCCACCTCCCAAACTCAATCTTATGGAAGCCCCAGAGACATATGAAAGGATGGTCAGCATCACTAGCCATAAGAGTGATGCAAATTAAAACTACAATGAGATACCACTTCACACCAGTCGTAATGGCCATCATAAACAAATCAACAAACAAGTGCTGGCGAAGTTGTTGGGGAGGGGGCGCGGGAAGGGAACCCTAGTGCACTGTTGGTGGGAACACAGACTGGTGCAACCACTGTGGAAAACAGTATGGAATTTCCTCAAAAAACTAAAAGCGGACCTGCCTTTTCATCCAGCAATTCCACTGCTGGGATTACACCCTAAGAACACTGAAACACCAATCCAAAAGAATGTATGCACCCCAACGTTCATAGCAGTGCAATTTACAACAGCCAAGTGCTGGAGGCAACCTAAATGCCCATCAGTAAATGAGTGGATCAAAAACTGTGGTACATTTACACAATGGAATTCTACACAGCAGAAAGAAAGAAGGAGCTGCTATCCTTTGTGACAGCATGGATGGGACTGGAGAGCATTATGCTGAGGGAAATAAGCCAGGCAGTGAAAAACACATACCATATGATCTCACCTATAAATGGAACATAATGAACAAAATAAACAAGCAAGCAAAATATAACCAGAGACATTGAAAGAAAGAACAAACTGACAGCAACCAAAGCGCAGAGAGGAGAGGGATAACAGAGGGAAGAAGAGGAAGTTCATCGGGGAACATGTATAAAGGGTAGGAATGACTTACCAGTATTAGTGATATGTGTTAGGTTTGGGTATAAAAGTTCTTCAGTCTATAGAAAATAAATGTTTCTAAGAGTAGTTAAGTAATACTGCTTTTTCAAAAATTAGACCTTAGTTGTAAAATCATGTAAGTTAGTGTTAATTTATTTAGTCATTAGTAAAGCCTTTATTTCTGTAATACTGGTCATTTTTGTTTGACTGTGGTATTACCCATTTCACTCTTCTTAACTTTGTTTCCATAAAGTCATGTGCAATAAATTATATTAATATGATTTGATCAATTATGTATCTACCTATGGCTATACGTTCTTTCTTATTCCCAATATAATATACTTGTATATTATTTTTAGCTTTTATTTTAATGCACTCTTATGCCAGTTGATTTTGGTTTACATCAAGTTTTTAATGTAAGACACTTGTTTTAGTTTTCAGATTATTTCCCCCCCTTCCTCTTGTCCCTACCAGAGAATGATGTTTTCCTGCCCTTGCCCTGTGAATTTCAGTGCTTCCATATCAGTAATGTGTATGTCATGGGCCACGTAATGAGGCCTGGCCATGCTGTTTGTTTGGTCAATACAAGCAGAGTGGGAAAGTGCAAACAAATTATTTAAATGTAGCTGTGTGGTGATTGGTTCTCCCTGGACCGTGCAAATGTCATTGTCCATGTTGGTACAGATATCTCAGCCTGGGTTTCCAAATGCAGTCTGCTTACTGTAGAGGAGAGCTCTGGCCAATGCAACCGTCAGGGAACATAAGCAAGAGATCTTTGATGTCGTATGTTGCTGAGATTTTAGGCTTATTTGTTAGTGCAACCAAACTGGTTAATACAAAACGAGGACTTACCCCAATCACGCGCAGTCAACTTTGAATGCAAAGACATTTAAAACATTTTAAAGTGGTCGATAAGTTTTGTTATTAAGTATATTTCTTTTGTCCTGGCTAGTGTGGCTCAATGGATTGAGTGCCAGCCTGAGAACCAAAGCGTTTCTGGTTTGATTCCCGGTCAGAGCACAAGCTTGGGTTGCAGACCAGGTCCCCAGCAGGGGGCACATGAGAGGCAACCACACATTGATGTTTCTCTCCCTCTCTTTTTTAACTTCCTTTTCCTTAATCTAAAAATAAATAAATAAAATCTCTTAAAAATATACTCCTTTTCATTAACTTCCCTGATGATTATAATTTCAGGCATATTTCTTTCTTGGATTCAGCAGTTAAGCACTATTTATGAGAGAGTTCCTTATATTGAACAAAGCACTTTGAATTTTTATATCATATTTTTAATTATGTCTGAATTTATGGCAATGGTTGTAGCCTTTGAAAAATGTACTTTTTAAAAAACCTTTAAGACTTCCCTTAGAGCCTAAGTATATGATTGATTTTGTAAGTCTTCTTCAGATACTAATAAAAGACATATAAAATATATATATTTGATATTCATAGAATACAAAATCAGATACTTATGTCTGAGTGAGGTTTATTACAGTATTCAATTCCTATATGTTCTCATTTAGTCATTTCTACTAGACCTTCTTAATTCTGAAAAACATATATTACATTCCCAGCATAGAATTCTATTTTTATCAAGTTATCCCTACCCTTCTAACAGATTGTTGGGCTTTACGTTTGGCATGCTACATGCTTTGGTGCTTACCGTTTTATGAAGAATGTGCCCTCCAAGCAGATTTTCTTTTATCATAACATAAAATAATTTTTCACTTTAAGAGCTTTTTAATTTTAGAACATTTTCCTTTCCCTTTGCTCCAACTCACCACATTTAATTTAAAAAAAAGGAAGCAAACAAGCATGAAAAATATAACCAGAGACATTGAAATAAAGAACAAATTGCCAGTAAACAGAGGGGAGGTGGGGAGGGGGATTACAGGGGGGAAAAGGAGAAGGGTCATCAAGGGACACGTATGAAGGACCCTGGACAAAGCGAAAGCGGGTAGGATGGAAGGTGGGAGGTGGGGGTGGGCAGGGTGTACCTGAACAACAATAAAAATAGCAAGACAAAAAATAAATTAAAAATGACGTTATACTACTTATAGGAGTTTTGATTTGCTGTTTGCTCCACAGATATTCCATTTCAACAAATTTTGCTTAGCCTTTATAGTAAAAAAATTTAAGCAGGCTGTCCCTGCATTAACAATATATAAAGTATCACTACTCATACCCTTCATTTTTTCTACTTTCATTTGATCTCCTCTTAAAGTATCTCTTTTAAAATGATGTACAGTTAGTTAGACCATTTTCTGAAGTATTTTCCACAGACGAGGTAACTAAAATTGGGAGTCCCTACTCTTTGTTTCAGGTCCATGGGTAAACCATCATTGATCTGTCCATAAAATTCTGTGGCCTTTTTTGCCCAATGGTCTATTAACATTTTTAAACTACCAATTTTAATACATTTCTTTGAAATAGAGATAAATTGTTCCATCTATTTGAAAGATTCTAGTTTTTTTTTTAATGCTCAAAATACCAAAATCCTGGGAGACTGTCAGTCTAGCCTTCCTTTCCACCAAGACCCAAATAAATACACACTCAAGATTTACTCTGTCTTTTTTTCCTGGGCATATACTTCTTTAGCTTTTCTGCTTTTCTAGGTTTTCTGGTAACTGGGCTGAATCAAGTGTCTGCCAACAGAACATGGTTGGAGAGTTGTCTACATCCCTCATTTTACACGCCTTCAAAGAAAACAGCTGTTCGTGATTTTTTTCTCTTCCCATGCGCCGGAGAACAAGTAGGGTGGCAGCTAAGCTGATGAGGACCAAGCCCTCGGGGATGGTGTTAACCGTGATACAGCAGAAACCAACTTCCTGATTTATCTCATGAGACAGACTCTCCCTTCCAGATTACACTAGTCAGGTGTGTAGGTGGGAGAAGAAGAAACTTCTCTGTAATTTAACATCTCTACTTTGTTGTGGAGGGTGGGGGGAGTGGGAAGTCTTTTTCCTGGTGGTCCTAAAAGGTGTTCTGTAGTTTGGTGAGGGTTCCGAAGATACTTTCAGGGTGTTTGTTCAATCAAACCATCTTCAAAATAATACTAAAATGTCACTTGTCTTAAACATTGGTTTTTAAGAGTATTGTCACCAAACTGTCCAACTGGGGTTTTATTGTTCACTACCACGGACTCGCCAGAAAAAAAAAGTCCAGTTTCACTTAAGAATGTCCTTGAGGAAACAATAATAATTATTACTGTTATTAGAATTTGACCTTTGTGTATATGTCTTTTTAATGTTCTTTGTGAAGACACAAGAAATATGTATGAAACATTTCTACTACATACTGACTTGAAAGTTACCCCCAGGAAATTACTCAAGCAATTAATTGTAGAGCTATCGAGATGAAGCTTCTGCTTTCCTCATGGAAAACCATTTTTACTGGCAATAGTAACTCAAATATAAAATGTGTTTATTCAAACATGAATATTTGGCAAAAAAATACAGTTGACAGTTTTTATTGATGATCAAGAAAGTTAAGCTTTCGTGGGCAAATTAGAATTTTGGACAACTTGTGCCCCTTATGAGACCTGGCAGCGTCTCAATACGAAGATATTTCAAAAATAAATGGATGTGTGTGTTCTGTTTGTGTTTGTGTTTTTAAAGTGTACCATGAAATATCTAAACCATCTGAAACATCTGCAGTTAGGCAGTATTTTCCAAATGATCAATGTATTATGTTACAAATCTGCACATGCAAAAAAGATCTATTCAACATGCGAGATAAACCCACAAATTTTAATGTAAAAAGGTGCAGAAAATGCATTGGTGTAGATTTAGATTCTACATAGCAACTAACATCCAAAAATTATTATGTCAAATTCTGGCGTAATGACAAAATAATCTGAAAAGTTTTCAAACACCTTCACTTTCCAAATACACATGTACGTGCAGATTTTTTTCAAGGGCTACAACCAAAACAATGCATCGTAACAGATTCAATATAGGAGCAGAAGTGAGCTTAGTTGTTTTCTGGTAGTCAGACATTAAGGAGATTTATAAAAATTTGGAAAAACCATCTCTCTTCTCACTAACCTACCTTTTTGCAAAAATGTACATTTTTATGAAAACATGTTTTTATGTCAACATTTACTAATAAACTAAAAATATATTATTTTTAAAATATCCATTTTATTTTCCAGTACAGTAAAAATAAATAGACATAAAGCACATAAACAAAGTTTTTTTTATCATTAATGGGCATTAAGAATGTAAAAGTTTTCTGAAACCTAAACTACTAGTTTGCCAAAACCACCATGTTTGAGAATTGCTTACCCATTCTTTACCAAAAACAACACAAATCTTTTTCTGGATATCACTAAATGTGTTCCATTTTTCATCAATAGTTAGAGGAATTAGTGAATCCACCCAAATAAAGACTTGAATTGTTCAGGGATTTTTTTTTTCCCTCTCCCACTTAATTTAATTATTCTCACTGTATCATCATCTTTTCCATTTTCTTTTTGTAGAACTCATCTTAACCCTAATTAATTCCATCTTGTTTGTGTTTTATCTTTGATTTGAGGTATTTGTGTTAACTATACCACACTTTAACATTTTTACTTAATTCCATGCTGGTAAGTTGGTACTTTGCCTACTCTGGGAATTTAGTGTAATCTTGGTATTCCCTCGCAAGGCAGCTTTGTGTGTTAGGTCAGCTCCTGAGACAGTAAGTGCTTTGGAGTGCAAGCCACTTGTCAGTGTTTGTATTTGTTCAGGGCTACAAAAGAAATCTTCTCCTCTCCCAATGCCCTCGTTTTTCACCGAATTCAATTCTGCCTTCGGGTATGTGAAAAATTCAGCCCAGAGTATTTCCAGAGCTCAAAGACACAACATGGCTTCCTAAGACCATAATTTACATCAAGAGAAAGTGCTACACCTTTTTCTCACAGAGGAGCCCAGCTCTCCCTGGGGACCATGAAATCAGGACTCTCACCTCAGGCCTCTCCCTCTGGGTGGTCCCAGGATAAGGCAAGTGTTGTGAGGGAAGAGATTAGGTTCTTGATTTATACTTGCACCTTCCTGGAATTTCTAAGGAATCTAGGGCTTTTCATTACAGGCTCTTTCTGCTTCCAAGTCTTAGCCTCCACTTTGCTCAGGAGAGTCAATGCACACATCTCTTATCCGTGATGCTAAACATCCCAGAATTTGAAAACAAAAAGTCATTAGCAGCAAAATGTGACCTAGGGAGAATATGCCTAGGTCTCAGTGCAGAGCTGTGTATGTTTGTGGGCAGGGTGATGGCCTGATCTCCCCCACAGTGTTTTGTTTTGCTTTGTTTTGTTTTTTTTGCAATGGAAATTATATGCACTGTATTGCCTTTGTAAACCTCAGATATTTAAAATTTTTAAATGTATTTGACCCATTCAATATTGTGCTCCTGCACTTGAATGTTTCCAAATTGTGATGTTCGACTCTGAGCTATGGCTTCTTCTTTCAAATTACCCTTCTCAGCCACATTTGATTAGAGATTATATGCCCTCCGTGCTGCTAGACTGAGTATGAAATAGCCTTTGTTACTCGGAGCATTATTTTATAATTTTATGCTTACTGAGTAGAGTGGAGAAAGAGTTTTCTCTTTAAAATACAGAGTCCCTCAGTGCATGACCTTCTCTCTATTACTTTTTTTCCTGCTCATTCAGCTCCCAAGCCAAAGGCACATGTTTTACCTTCTTATTCATGGCTGCCCTCTTCTCTCTGTACTCATTCTTGCATCAGCACAGAGACACCTGGCTATTTCTCATTCTCCTTCATGCAATGTCTCCCTCAGAGGTTAACAGAGGATCTTGGTTCACTTTCGACACTCAGGATCTTGGGCTGAAGAAACATCCACCATCTTGAAAATTACTAGTGTCTATGCCAGGAGAACAAGAGGACGCTGTAAGGGCTCCTACCAGTTGATGATTAAATTCACTAGTCAATTCGTAATGCATTCACCTGAATTTAGAATATGGCTTCACCAAAGCCCAGTAGGGCAAAGAATGCACTGGAACACTTGCCCACTTGCCCAGAAAAGGGGCAACCACAATATAGATGAAAGGCATTCCTGAGTAATTTAGAATGCAAGTAAAATATGCCCTACCAATTCTAAAAGGCAGAGAATTGATGAGAAAGTACATTTACCTATTAAGCTCATAGACGCATTTGTGAATTTAAAGACATCCACAATGAGCGTAATTATGTGATTATGCACCATCTAAAACTCACAGTGTATAATAGATATTATTAGATAATTGATGTAAAGTGTGATGATATAGATAACCTAGTGCATATAAACCTCATTTTGAATTATTAGATAAAGGTTCTGACAACAAAGCCTATGCAAACACTAAGGTGATATTCATGCAATTTCTGCTCGTTATGTAATTGGATGCTGCACAACCTCTGTCATTTACAAGTTCCAGCTACCCATTGAGTCACTTGCGCATTCTCCCACAGGTTATAAACCACATTAGTAAGATTTAAGAGATTACATCATGTAGCTGAATAAGTTATATTATTTTAATCAAATTATTCTTCTGATCAAAATAAATCAGACAAAAAAGTTAAGATCAGTATAATTTCGCTCGTAAGTTAGATATAAAACTTAGAACAACAAATGAACAAACAAGAAAAACAGACAAAAAGTCATAGACACAGACAACTGTATGGTGGCTAGCCGAAGGAAGGAGTTTAGGGTAATAGTAAAAGGTAAAGGGGGTCAAATACATGGTGACAGGAGGAAATTTGACTTTGGGTGGTGGGCACACAATATAATATACAGGTGATGTATCATAGAATTGCATTCTTGATGCCTATATAATCTTATTAACCAATGTTATCCCAACAAATTTAAATATCATATGATCTCATCTTTAACAGGAACTTAAACAGCAAAACAAACAAGCAAAATATAACCAAAGACACTGAAATAGAAAACAGGCTGACAGTGTCCAGAGGGGAGAGGGGAGGGAATATAAGGGGAATTTCAAGGGAAAAGAGAAAGGGTTTAGAAGAACAGGTATAAAGGACACATGGACAAAAACTAGGGGGAGTGGAGATGGGAGGGAGGTGGGGAGGGCTGGGTGGGTAGGCTGGGATGGGAGTAAAAGACAGAAAACTGTACTTGAACAACAATTAAAATAAAATATAAAAAAATAAATTTAAAAAGTTTTAAAAGTGTGAAGACGAATAGCTAGTAAAAGTAGTATGAAATTTCCTTGTTAAGAAAAATATGAATTTATATTCATGACTAGATTTTGAGTCCAGATAATTACCACTTACAAAATGAAAAGTATCATAGATATTGAAATATATTTATAATTCTTTTATATGTAATCTTCTGAAAATTACAATTCTATTTATTCTATTATTTCAAATTCCCATAGTACCTGTGTGTTTACTTCATAACGAATGGTGTGGAAATAAAATATCTGTTTTTAAAAATTATATTCTAGTGACCAGAGGGGAGAAGGGAGGGAATTTCAGGGGAAATAGGGGAGACATTTAGAGGAACAAATATAAAGGATACATGGACAACAACTGAGAAGGGTAGAAATGGGAGGGAGGCGGAAGCATGAGGGTGGGATGGGATGGGAGTAATAGACAGAAAACTGTACTTGAAAAATAATTAAATACATTTTAAAAATAAATAAATAAATTATATGCTAAGTGAAATATGCCAGGCAGTAAAAAACAAATACCCTATGATCTCATCTTTAAGTGGAACCTAATCAACAAAACAAACAAGCAAGGGAAATATAACCAGAGACATTGAAATTAAGAACTGACAGTAACCAGAGGGTAGGTGGGAGGGGATAATGGTGGGAAAAGGAAGAAGGGTTTTCAGGAACAACTATAAAGGACATGTGGACAAAACCAAGGCGGAGTGGGACCAGGGGTGGGGAGGTGGGGATGGCTGGGGTGGGGGGGGGATTAGTGAGGGGAAAATGGAGACCACTGTTCTTAAACAACAATTAAAAATATTTTTAAAAATTATATTATTAATTATCTATATTAAATCTCAAATAATTAATCTTCTCAGGAAAACTTGCATTAAAGCACCTATTTTAGCTATTGAATTGCCTCTCTAGTTGAATAATTAAACAAAAGCTATTTCAAGTTTCAACTTGCAACACATTAAATAAAAGAACTGAAGCATTTTTATTGTTCTTACAACATGAATTTCCTTATGGAAAGAAAAATCAAATATCTTTATTATTTTCTGAAAAATATTTTCCTTTGGTTCTTATCATCTTTCCAGGTCTTCTAAGATCAGTTATCATTAGCTTCCTCCTTAATAATTATGCAGAATATAATCCAACAATATCAACACCAGTTTCTAGAAATGGCATATATGAGTACAAATTCTTCCAATAGAACCAATAATATGGCAAAGCATATCATTTTTCTTAATCTAAGGATACATTTGTAAGATACTTTTCTGAAAAATTTAAATGAGAAGGAATACAGTCAACATCATAAATATATAATCACATTACATTATTCTAGTTATACAAGAACACTGAACTGATAACTGTATTTAAAATTGATTTCATAGTAATTTAGATCTACTAATTGATATGCCACTTTTCTATCAGTTGTTTTATAAAGATGAAACATATTTATTTCTAAGAGTTAGCATTTACTTTTTAATATAGTGACATCATTGATTTATGGAATACACCAATGAACAAAATACCTGGTATAATGAACACACCATATAAGATTCTGAAAATCCTTCAATTTCTTCCTAAATCTCCTTCATATGAGTTGCAAATCTTTACAGAATTTGAATCCTACTTTATCATCCATGTTACTTTGTATCTGTTATGTGCTCTCTTCCAAAGTCCATTTTAATGGCTTTACTCATTCCTTACAAGTTCGCGTATTTACCCAAGTTATCAGAGTGTTAGCATTTGCTCTTTTCTCTGCTTAAACTCTCTCTGACCCTGTTTGCCTAATTACATTTTAGCAGACAATTTGCTGTTTCGCACTTATTCATTCCCAGTTCTTTGTATGACATTACCCCAGAAGCCTGCTGGGAATAATCTGTGCACTGACCCTCAGTCTATGTGGTTTGGATGAGGTTGCCCCCCACTCAGTAGGAGAAGCATGTGTCCCTAAAGTGACTGGTCATCATAATTGCATCCCGCTAGTCTCAGAAAGATTGTTGCAGGGATGGGAGCATGCCCCTAGTTGGTCCATTTGGAATAAATTCCATAAATTTTATGAGAGTGCCTAGGCCTCAGAACTATAGTAATTGCGCTCAGGATGCCAAGGGGTTGGTAGCAGCAGAGAGTTGCCTGGGCAGGAAGCCAACATGGAAAAGAGCAGATGGAGGTAACGGAAATATGGCCTTGTTTGGGACCCAGAGCCAGGGATCTAGACCCTGGGTCATATTGTTCTCACCCACTTATCTCCAGTGTCTCTAGCTCATGCTGGGAAATTAGCATATTTGTATTGATTTTTCAAATAAAGACCAAAATTGTTAAAATGTTAATATATAGTAATACTGTGCTCTGTATCGATGCTCTCCACAGTTTGAATGATTAATCAATTCACTTATTCATCAAAAAATGTTACTGTGGGATTACTGTGTGCTCAGCAATGAGCATGCCCTTGTGGTGCAATGATGAGCCACACTATGAGAATGTATTCTGCTCACAATGGGCTTAACACATACGTAGGTAAGAAAGACACGGGGGCAAGGGGAAGGGCTGATAAGACACGAAGAATGACGTGGAAGAAAATGTTCATCTGCTCCGTGGGGTGCAAAGACGGTAGAGGTGAGAAAACCTTCCCTGAAGAGGAGGCATTTAAACTAAAATCTGAAGAGGGAAGGATGAGAAGGGGCAGGATGGGTCCTCATGGACGTGGTGTGACGTCCCAGGGAGAGCATGGCTGCAGAGGAGAAAAGCAAGAGACGGTATAAAGGGAACAGATGGGAGATTTGCAGAATATTTTCCAAATGTAGCCTAAGTGCAAAAGATGCTATAAAGTAGTTCAAGCATGGGATTTTTCATGCTGACTTTTAGGCGGAATGAACTGAGGGGACAATAGTGAGACTTGTTCCAAGGGTTCTGTCAGAAAGTCGTATCCGAATTATTTGGGCTACACTGGTGATCCACTGCAATGGTTTAGTACACAGATACCATTTCAAGGTATTAATATGCATAAATGTTTCCAAAAAATTTAGCAAAGAACATGTTTAGTAGTGAAATGTAAGGCGTGTTTGGTGTTTGATAAGCTGTCAGGAATGGAAAAAACAGAGAAATAAGTATTCCCAGATTTTAACTCTGAACATCTATTTTCCATTTACTACAAAAAGAAAAATAAAGTATAATTTGAGCATAGGGAGTTATGGAAAGATAATAATTTTATAATTATTCTTTAAAAATATATTGACATTTTGGAAGTCATTTTAACTCTTAGAGTACCACAAAAAATAAATGGTTCATGAGATCCAAAATGTTTAACAGCTTATCTTCACAAGTTTGTGAATTACTACATAATTTACATAATCTATCACTATATTAAATTTTGTTGACAATGTGCTAAATTTAAATTGTAAAATTTTATTCAATGTATGTTATTAAAACTTGTTTAACTGATACAATGAAAAGTCACTTTGTCTTCAAATATTCAGTGTTCATTTCAAAGGGGAGGAGTGAGCCTAACAAAGTATTGAGTGCGGGAATAAATAATTATGGGATACCATAAAAGTACAGATTATAAATGGCAACAAAAATCTAACATGAAAGTAAACATCTGGCTCCAGACTGTGAGGAGGACATACTGAGTGACTCACTCCAGGGACAATGAGGGACTCAGAACCCACCCGTGTGGAAGAGCACAGCGAAAAGTGCAGGCAAAACTCCTCGTCATGGCTTGAAAGGCAAATTGCAGATCTGTGGTTTGTGCTTCTTCTTCACAGAAATCACATAAATTAAGTACACACACACACATGCATGCATGCCCTCCCGACAGCCATCAAGGTTACTCCTGGACAATCTAGGGCTGTAACCAGCCGTGGGTCTCCAGAAGTGGTTGTTATCTCATACGCTGCTCTTTATTGCAAGTCCTCAGTGCAGAACCTACCTCCCACCCCACAGCCCACTCGGGTTGTACATAAAACTACATTTTAGACAGCTCACGACTTGATCGTCTTTGGCCTTTCTGCGCTCTCTACTGTTCACCATATTCTACTTCAAATCCTATGGACAGACTTTTTATTTTTACCCTTGAAGGGTCCTTGTCTACATCTAAACACAGTTCAAAATCTCCTTTTTTCCCAATTTCTGTGCTAATGTCACCTGACCAACAAGTACCCCGTCTCTGACGTGAGACTCAGGACAAAGGCATGATTTACTTTCTGAGTGGAATGGAGCAGGAATACACAAAATTTTGTTATGCTACTCAGAACAGAATGCAAATTAAAACTTATGAATTATTTTTTCTGGGATTTTTTCTGTAATATTTCAGACCCTGTTGAGGATAACTGAAAACACAGATACAGGGGAACTACTGCATGTGATATTCCAAAAAAATGGAGATTATTTTCACTCTTGGTTACCTTATTTTTTTTTAAGTAATGTCCTTGTGTAAATTCTGGTTGCTCAGCAAATGTACATGGAAGTAATTTTTATTAATTACTATGTCTAAAAATGATTTGTTGAAATCAAGCTTATATGCAAAACTAGCCTTAGTTACATATTATTATAAAAAGGGTAATATGGATTGGAAGTCAACCATTTATTAGAGGAAAAATTACTCTTATTAAAAACCTGAGGGGGAATAAAAGAACCTGAGAAAATTTCATTATTTTTAATAATACAGTATTTTATATTAAATCAAATCATCTAGTATTGTCATTTATTTTAAAAGTATTTATCTATGACAAGCATGCATTTTATTGTATGTGTCAATTTAAGCAAATATAATTCTATTTACGGTTATACCATATTACAACCCCATTGAGATATGTGCCTAGTACAGTTCCATCAGGATATTCTCCACTTATTAAAATTGGAGATGCTCATGAGTAGAGTGTTTCCACCTTAAAAATACACAACACAATTTCCCAGAGATTCCAGGACACTCACATCCAACCACCTTTAAAACAATTGTGCTTATGAAACTTCACTGCTAGAAATAATTTAAAAAATAAGAATGCCAAGGAAGTGAATATGAGAATATTTATTGCAGTATTCTCAAGAATTTAAAACAAAGCCTGACAACAACCAGACTGTCAGAAACAGAGGTCTGATAAATGGCCCTTCGGGTCTATAATGGAGCATTTCACTTCCAGAAGAAATGAAGTGTGTCCATAGCACTGACATAACATTACAAAATATATTAGGTTGAAAAGTACAGAGCCTTCTCTATTGTATAATTTTTGCATAAATGGAAAATACATCTATGTATCTTTTAGTGCATGTATCAAAAAGAATACTGAAAGTTTACCCCAAAAATGCAAATAGTGATTATCCTTGAGTTGATGGGCTGAGGCTCTAATGATAGGGTCAAGGGATACTTACTTCGCATACCTGTCTGGTACATGCATTGCTTTTATGAAAAGACTATCCAGGGTGTTTATCATTAGAAAAGGAAGAATATTTGAGGAAAGTGAAGTGTTGGAAACGTGCACATGGGCCTATGTATTGCTAAAGGCACTGAAAAAAGCTCTGCTGTTCAGCCCGAATGGCAATTGTGTAGCTGTTATTCTTAAAAAATGTAAATGTAGGTCTATACATTCTTCTATATATAATACACTTCACAAAACAAAATTTTATAAAATGTAAACTTTTACAAAGCATGATAGTATAGCTCATCTGTATTACTGCATGCTATTTTAAAACTGAGTCTACCTATGACTAAATTTGCTGCTCTCAAAATGTTAGTAGTGGTATTTCTCTTGATGTAATTTTAATTCATTAAAAATTCTGCATCTGTACTCCAAAGCTATCATTTTTATCGTTGAATTACTGTTACATTTTATCCATAACTTACAGCTCACTATGAATGTAATTATTATAGGCTGACAAAACTCTCAGATAAGCTTGAAATCTATACATATATTTTGCCTCTTCTTCTATGTCATTTTCTGTTTGCTTTGATCCCAGTTTACAAATGTATACAACACATATTCATTGATATTTAAATTCCATCACTGGGTCAATGCTAAATATTTAGTCTACCTCTGGTTCTCACCACATTCAGAATTTTCAGACCTTATTCTGAACATTAGTTACTGCCTTCTCATTCACGTTATCTGGGAATCCAGTTACAAATTCCACACTTTCATTTCCTTCATCATTTGTTCTTGGCCTCAAGTTAAGTTTCTCTGCATATCCTATACTCTATTATAGCCTTCAACCGTTTTCAAAAAAATGCCATTTAGGAAACTTTTGAACTAACTTGAGGATAATTTATGATTAAACTTTCAAAGTATAAGTAGGAGAGAATATTTCATGTGTTTAGAACGATCTAAAATATGGGTTCACGACATTATGACAAAAGGTACTTATTAGCTATCTAGACATGTTATGTGGTCACCATGCTCCTGCATCTTCCTGAACATAAGGAAAACTACTTAGCTGAGCTTTTTACCATTTGACTTAGAGCCTTATTACTGAGGTCAGTGAAATGTGACCCTGATGAACCCAGGCAATCCTCTCTTTGCCCCGCTATGTCACCAAAGGAGCTACGTACTTGTTATAGCCTGGGAGCTCAGATCTTGGACCACTACCCTGAAAGACACTCTAGAACTAATGATGCTTCATTATAAGGCCTCGTGATATTCATTTGTATGTAATTGACCTGAAACTACTTTCCCTCTAAAAGATCTTTAGGGTGTGATAAAAGAATCAGAGCAAAATAACCTTAATTCTTATGACAAAAAATGTTTCTAAAAAATATGTCTAATCTGATTAATATTCTAATGTTGTCAATTCTGCCTGAGGCTATACCAGGGGCTGATGTCCCCAACCCTGTGTAAGTGGCTTCCTCCTGTTATTCACACACCATCAACAGTCAATATGCTCATATTTTTCCTTTAAAAATAAAAAGTGAAAAACAGAAGTCTACACTAGTAGTTTCTGAAAACATAAATAGCTAATCTATTTATTAGAAAGAAATAATATCAGCCCTGGATGGTGTGGTTAAGTGGATTGAGCACCAGCCTGCAAACCAAAGGGTCACTTGGTTCAATTCCCAGTCAGGCCACATGCCTGGGTTGTGGGCCAGGTCCTCAGTGGGGGCCATGTGAGAGGCAACCACACATTGATGTTTCTCTCTCTCTTTCTCCCTCTCTTCCCCTCTCTCTAAAACTAAATAAATAAAATATTTTTTAAAAAATAAAGAAAGAACCCTGGCTGGCGTAGCTCAGTGGATTGAGCTCATGCCTGCGAACCACACGATCGCGGTTCAATTCCCAGTCAGGGCACATGCCTGGGTTGCAGGCCGGTTCCTTGCAGGCCAGCTACCAGCAGGGGACGCACAAAAGGCAACCATACATTGATGTTTCTCTCCTTCTCTCCTTCCCCTCTAAAGATAAATAAATAAATAAAATTAAAAAAAAATAAAAATAAAAATAAAGAAAGAAATAAAGTCAGGGAAAATCTATAAACAAGATGGAATATTACATTTTTTTCCTGAAAAAAGTCAGAAATAGGATGATGGGTAGTCAATAAGACAAAATATTTCAAAATGTAAATAACCACCAAGTGTTATTTTGTAAAGGTCAGAGAGGAATTAGTCTTTATCAAACTGATTTCTGTGAGTACTATTATAATGAGGAAGATCCTGAAACCAGGAAACATGAGACAACTGATATGGGGAGGTGTACTTTTCAATGGTAACTTTTTATTGTAAAGAGAGAATATGTTCATTTCTATTCAATAAAAAAGAACATAGAAAAAGCCTTTATATATGTCCATAGGGAAAGTGATACAAATGGATTCTATTTTAAGAAAATACAACAACAAATAAAATAATATATGTGAAAATTATTTATCATCTTAAGAAGACAATACAATGTACATTCAAGGTAGATATTTGAAGTAGAATAAGGATACCAGTTCTCCTTTAATATGATACTTGTGCAAGTAAATACAAATTTTACGTGAAGCTCCTAAAGCCCCACTACTAAACAAAATACTTTAAAATGCTCTCCAACTTCGTACCAATATAAACCTTAGATTTCTTGCTAAGTAAAAATTAGGGAAACTAAATAAGAATATATTGATTTGTTGGAGTGGTTCAGGACTGAATTTAATGTATCTTATAGTTTTAAAATACAAGTTTAGTTGCTTTTCTGTTCACCTTTAAACAATAGAAAGCAAAGCGTAATAACTCTCCTAATAAATAAAAATTTATAATAAAGATAACTATCAACCAGTCCCGAATGTCACTCTGTCATTCTTTGTGTCAGCCTTGCTCTTATTCTTATATCGATGGAAGAAAATTTTATAAGGCTATACACCTTATCCACCAGAAGGGGTGCATCATTTATCAGAAAGCATAAAGGTTTCAAAATCATAAAAGACCAACTTACTGGATGAAAGAACATTACAAAAATACAGCGCATAAACATTTGTGGCAGTTCATTCTATGTAAATGAAGACTATCTGAATGACAAAAAGTTAAGAGCAAAAATGGGCCCGGTTGCTTTGTAGGTTCATCACAGAACTGCTCAGAAAATTTAAAAACCATTCGTCTGTCTAAATGCCTCTGGTGAAACTTCCGTATCGAAGGCTGCCTTGAGCTGCTTAGACTGGTCCGTTCTGCCATCTCTGTGACGATTAGGGGTGTCTCTCAGTGTCCCTCCATCCACGCTTAGGAACTTCCTTGAAACAAGAAAGCCAGACAGGTGCAAATATTAAAATTGGCTATCTTCATTGACAAGTGTGTCAATGAAGCCACTTTTTTACTTATTAAATGTTCAAGGAAAAACAGAAAGGGGAGCTCTATTTCAAGAGACTCTCCATGTAAGAAATAAGGAAAGCAATGATGATGAAATGGTAAGTGATTTTATAGAATTTGAGAAGAGAAAATAAAATGAGAAAAAATGCGTATATGTATTATGCTGACACTGCTGAAGGTGAGATTACTTAACGACTCCATATCCCACACAAACAAATGAGCAAACAGGCTCTTGGCTTTGCCTTCATACGGGGACTGCCATAAAAATATGGAGTCGTTCACCGATTCGCCACTGTACCGTGATATACCAACTCGATTTAAAGGCTAAAGGTTACTATGAAAGATACACAACAGGCATGGCATCATTTGCTCGCGTGCAAACGTCTTCATCATTCTAGTTCAGAAAGCATTGAATTGTTGTCGTAATTAATATGACCATTATTTCATTCCATAGCATGACAGGTTAATTATAAAACTTTTGGGGAAAAATACAACATAAAAGAGTATGTTTCGAAATGCTAAATACGGAATAAAGCGGGTTGAGAGAGGCAACATGCCTTATTCCTTAGCAAGAGTGTATATTTTATCTGCCATCAGTAACCTTTGTTTCCACAAAAACTTGTCTGAGAGCTGACTGTGACCAAAATCCCTAGCATATATCTTCCCTTGTTGTATGTTTTGTCCAGAAATCGCTCACACTGACAGTTAACTGCACTAACAGAACCAGGGCTCTGAAAGCTTGGGATTCAGGGACAGAATCAGGAAAGTGTGATTGGATATGAATGACCATGCAAAGGCAGGGTGGTGACGGCTCCCTTAAAGCTGTTAGGAATGGAGGAACTTTGATCGCGAAGGAACATCAAAGCCCAGGGATCCAGGAAGAGTGACTACACAGCATTTGATAGGAAAGCAGTGTCCCATACAAGGCAATTCAATTTGTGAGTTAATGGAAATTCTGGTTTGAGAACACGACATACCAGAGACATGATTTTTTAAAGTCAAAATTTCAGAGGCGCAATTGTGAAGTCAAATCATGTATTGATTTGTCCTTTACTCACACATATAAAAAAATCAAGCAACTTCCTAAGCAAGGGGGATACCAAGAAGAAATGCTGCTGACCTTTTCTCATCCTTAATAACATGCTTTGAAATTTCAGTGGTTCTAAGGGAAATTAGCCTCTGTGGAAACGAAGTTTCATTCTGTCCCCAGTTGGGAGTGTCTAGGGCAGACAGCCTTATTTATTTCTCCTCTCGGAGCTGCCTCATTGGCCCTTGGTATCCAGTGCCTGCCAGTCATATGCTACGTGTATTGGTCCCATGAAAGTATTAGTCTCGTTTCACAGGTGACTAGTTTCCAGCCTTTAGCTCCACCATGGGCCATTATGAAAGGCCATTCATGCTCACAGTGCCTGTGAGTTCAGCTGGGCTTTTCTTGTCACTACAGGGCAGCCCAACCTCTTCCAGGATCCTCTCCTGTTCCCTTACTTTCCCAGATAATTCTCTGCCCACTAATATCTCTCTCAGGCTCTGCTTCCCAGAGAACCCTACTCATAACACACTCAGTTCACCTGTGTCAGTAGATGCTCCCCTTGACAATTCCCCTCCCCATATATGTTGCCCTCACTACCTATTTCGCTTCCTTTGACTTACCTTTGCTAGACAAATAGAACGGTCATAGTCCTGGTAGCTAACAATACGAGCACCATATCCTTTCCATTTATTCAGAACACAAACTCGAGGAGACTGCAAATGGTGTGCAACCTTGAGAAAGAATGCAGGTCCTAGATTCAAACCACGTGGACTGCAATTCGCAGGGAACCTGCCCTGGGGTCTGGGAGATTTAAATGTGGGGAGATGTATTAAATACGTAGGACACGGTAAGTACCATTTAGTGTGACCAATTGTCTCAGTTTAAGGTTTACCCAGTTTTGACACTGAAAAGATCCATGACCAGGAAACTTCTGACTCACAGACAAATTGGGACAGTTAGTCACCTTATCACCAGTACACATTAGCCATCATTATTAAATATATAAAATCCAGACCAGTGACTGAAAATTCTGTTGCCTCTGGTAACTTCCACTAAAGGTAGCTTATAGCATACTTTGAAAGCTCATGTGACAGTTCACACACGATGCTATTAAAAATATGTTTTCTTGCAGTTTCCTGTTTTCACTTATTATTCTTTAACTGCAAGCAAAACTTTTAAAATTCTAGTTTTCAAACTGCGAACGTTTTAAATGTTAATGACTCGGGACAACTCCAGGCTCCCTGACTTTTGAGGTTCATCTCGACCACAGTCACCAGCCTGTTGGAAAATTCTTCCACTATGGCTTCCTTCCACCCAGGCACGTTTCTCCTCAGAACGTCACTGAGGAGACAGATGTGAAGGCCCATATCCAGGGAACAGTCCCTCAGCGCATGAAGTTTTATATTTTCATAACACTGAATGCCAATGAAGAACCATCTCCCTCAGAGAAAATACATCATAGTCGTCTCCCTAAAATTTCAGTATTTGAAATGGTTCTATTTGACATAAAAATTCATTGTATAATTACTCTTAGGGATATTTCCCCCCACATAGATCTGTGCTGTTGACAAACCCCTCACTATACTCCTATCGCCAACAATTGACTCTGCTTCTCTGCATCATTTACAGCCACCGGTTCTCTTTGGAAATTTTAACGTAATTCTAAATTATTATTTGTGCCACCCTGTTGCATTGTGTTTGTTGCTCTCATTTTATTAGCTCTGCTATAACATTTGTCTGTGTGTGGACAAGGTAAAATTAGGTTTTAGGTGATTCAGAAGATCTCCATCATGACGAGATTTTCAGTTCTCTAAATAACATTAGGAGGTAGCAATTCCCACAGCAGGTACACAAACTGTCACAGACCTAGATCTCTGTTTTCTATTTTACAAAGTTGAACTGAGTATTAATAACTATACTCATGCACCAGAATTTGTAGTATAACTAATGTCAAATAAAACTTGTATTAATCAAGGAAGCTATCTAAAATGTAGTTAAACCAGCTTCTCAAGATTAACATCGCCAGTGACATGCTGAGAGTATGTACCACTCCTGTGCTATGATAAGAATGGCACTTACCCTCTATTGTCTTCTCCCCCAAAACTTATAACCTCATTTAAGCATGAAAAAACATCCTTGAAACTCAAGTAAAGTGAAGAAGTCCAAACTCATCCGCATAAAGAGACAGCATAGAGAAGACGTTGTGGACAAGAACCGTGGTAGCTAGTTGACAGCTGATATGAACCGCGATACGTGTGAGTAAATGAGCTTCCAAAGGCTTTTAGGCCCCTCGCCTTGAACCTGTTGGCCGAGGCTACAGAGGCTGCAAAGAAGAGGGAAGACATCTCCACTGTGCCCTTTTGAATTCCTGATATACAGGTTTTGTGAGCACAATAAACGTTAAGTGCTAATTAAGTTTTGGGTAATTTATTGTACACCTGTAGTATCAGGGGGGAAATCTTAAAAATGTTTTGAATGAAAGTAGCAAGACATAAGACAGTGCAGGCAAAATTAACCTATGGTGAACAAAATGAGAACACTGCCTGCTTGGATGCTGGCTTACTTACTCCAAGGGGCATGAGCAACTTCTTTGGGTAATGGAAATACGTTTTGCTCGTGGTGGTAGGCACCAGTGTGTTCAATTTTTGAACTCATCAAACTCTACCCTTCAATCTATTAACTTATTTTCATTATAAGTCAATGAAAAAAGTAATAGAAGTTACAGATTTGAAACTTTACATTTTTAATGATAGCATAGTAGACTAAAAAGTACACATTTATTTATGCATACCACCAGATGAAATCCTTAATATACTTGGCTTACATACGTTTAATATTTCCTAAAACTTCAATGCATATAAACCAGGTTGCTTAAATGATGCAGCTATAGGAGGCTTCTGTTCCTGCTCAAAGGGCACATATTCCAATTCCGCCGTGGTAGAGAGGGCTGAAACTGTGCCTGTGTGTGCTGTAGCCAGCACATAGACTTCCTTTTTTTCGTTTGTTTTTGTTTGGGGCCTAAAACAATGAACAAATTTTAAAAATGTATTTCCAACATTCAAAAAGTTAAGATGTTTCATGCACAAATTTCATTTCTTCTATTAAACAAATTTTGTGACCCTGGGACCTCAATCCTAGTAGCAATCATCAGTTGTGTGTGTATTACGTGCCATTAGGTCAGCTCTGGCTCCTGGGGACCCTGTGACTGAGTGATGTCCACAATGTCCTGTCCTCACCAGCCCTGATCAGCTCCTGTGGCTCATCCCTGTGGCTACTTCTATGGAGTCAATCCATCTCATATTTTCTCTCCCTCTTTTCTTGCTGCCTTATTTTTCCCAGCATTGCGGTCTTTTCCAAAGAACCCTGCCTTCCGTGGAGAAAGCAGCTGTCCTCTCCTTAGAAAAAGTGTATTCCCTTTAATTCAACAGTGACTTGGTTCCACTCATTTTCTTTTCCTTTCTGGGCTTGGGGGCATTTGAGTTTTCTTCCTCTGGCTTAGGCTCTCAGTGTGCACTGAGCAACGTGACGATGTGCGTTACCTGGATACCAACACACAATCCCCGACCAAGGACCAAATGCTGAGATGTTAAAACACCAAGCTTGGTATCTGGCCTCACACAAAAATTAGAAAGTGATTGCACTTCACCCTGCCAGACCTTAAAAAGAAAGGTCCCAGGACCATGAAGTTTTAAGCTGTAAGGTGGCAAGATTCCAAGTTTCCAAAATTTTTCCAAGGAGAGTTCTTAACCTCAGATTTTCCAAATTTTCATTTCTAATGCTTTCTGGAATGAGATGTGTTAAAATGTCATAAAATTAATATACCTGTTACATCTTTCTTATTAAAGCAATTTTCTCTGTGGTATAATAGACTTCATAAAATCCAGTGCTCTAAAAAGTATCTTGTGTGCTCATATGTGGAACCCAATGAACAAACTGAACTAACAAGCAAAACAGAGACAGACTCAGATGGAGAGCAGATGACAGCTGCAGTGGGGAGGAGGTGAGGGGTGGAGGGACTGAGCACAAAGGAAAAAGCCCTCGTGGTCCTGGACCACAGGGTGGTGATTGCTGGGGCAGGGGGTATAAGAGGGCTAAATGGTAATGAAAAAATACAGTGAAGATTAAATAAAAAATAAAAAGAATTTTGTCTATCTGACTGTGCCTTTTTCAAAATTATTCCCTGATTTAAAATAGCGAATAAAAAATAATGGCTGTTATAGCAAAGTGATACACGTGGCATCACCTACGATTAGACTGAGAATGTCTTCATGCTTGAGGGCTGATTGCCTGATTCTGGATGCCAATCCAGTGTATTTAAAGGTCCACAAGGTGATGGATTTTTAATGGACAACTGATCTGTTAAATGCAACATTCATTCAAGAAACACTTGATTGCATGTCTATGAAATAATAGAGATTTCCAGGAGCACAGGAGAGAGAAGAGTGAGTAGGACAAGCTCTCTTCTCTCCATAGCCTGTAGTGAGTAGTTAAAATTCTGTGTGAACAGTTTTATTTTAAGCTATCAAGTATTTTACATTCCAACTTCTCACCTTTCAAGCTTTGCTGTTGATACCAGTGAAGTGCTTTCACAGTGTACTACAGCTTCTTCAAAGACAAGTCAAAGGCCCCAGTCCTTTGATAAACCCCAAAGCTGATTCTTTGAACTGAAGAGTCAGTGACTTGGAAATGAAATATAGATATCTCCTAACTTTTTTCATATAGAATATTTTGAAATTTCATGTAACAAGAAAACAAGATGCCAGGGGGCAAAATAGGTAAACTAAATGTTATTCTTCATCCTAGCTAAAAAACAAAATGTAGGTGTTTCTTTCTGAAATTTCTAGTCAAGTTTTTAAACTCCAATCAAAATGATAACAAAAAAATTAAATAAAGTAGATGACTGTAGGCTGGAGAAAATTAGAGGTTTATGAAATTATAGTAAGCATAGTAAGTTAAACTTTAAAAAATCAAACTTGCATTCAACAACAGCTCTACTCAAATTATAGAATATTAAATCTTCTTTGCCAGTCCATCACAAATTCTTTTTCTGCTTGTAGTATAAAACTTGCTTAACAATGGATACCAAGTTTAACCAATTCAGAGGGACAAGAATGCGTATTTAGTGAAGGATTTCTTTCATATAAATCTTGAGCTTTAGTCCATAAAAAATAAAATCTTTCCTCATCAAGATAGATTTTTAAAGCATTTACATATAACATGTTTATATCTAAAACCTTACATGTGTGTAAATATTTAGAGAGAAATATTATCTTTCTATTGAACTTGATACCATGGTAATGGATCAAGAGTACTCAGTGAAATTCAAGTACCACTGTCAAGGCACACGAGTCAATATAAAATGTAAAGGAACTAGCCGCTCCTTAGAATAACAGATGTCTGTGCCTGTCATATTGTGTAATGGCAAAGTTAAAAGGAGCTCGACTATCACATTATGTCCTTTTATGGTCATTGAACCTAACTCAGACACAGGGATGGTTTTTGAATAATTATGTGAACTCAGTTGCTGACAGGTTAAGATTTAAAATCTTGTCATTCAGTAAGTTATTCAGTCACATAACAAAATTAATTTCAGAATTATTTTTGGAGAATTCGCATTTGTAGAAGAATAGCATTTTTCACTGCTCGGAAAGGTCACAAAAAGCAGGAGCAGCCTGACTATTCAGCTGTACCCAGTGCTTTTCCTTGGAAATAAAAAAAAATCTTTAGCAGCTGAAGAAGGCAGTGGAAGCCCCACGTGTAGGTAGTAATTCTTCAAACTTTCAATTTTCTTTATGATTTCACATGTTCACAGAGTAAAAGCAAAGGAAAAAATCTTTTTACTCTATTTCCATTTAAATGAGACCTTTGAGACTAACTTCATTTAAAAAATTCTCAAGCGAAACTGTGGAATGTGGGACTCTTGGCTATTTTTTCTTCTTTAAAGTTATAACTCATTTCAAACTGAACTGTGTAGTTTTCTCAAATTCTAGAAAAGTCGCTTAACTACATACTATACAAACTTGTCAAGAGGTTTGGAAAAAAGCAATTTTAGATGACAGAATGAGAAAACACTAAGGGGGGGAGCTATCTTTTATAAATTCAATCTTTGTGTTAAGATGCATTTTTATTTCCTGTAATGTTATGTACATGTAATGTTACATGTAATGTTACGTTTGATGTACATGTACTTTAAGGTAGCCAATTAAAAGAGAAAAAACCTTGTGGCCACTTTAGGAATTATGATTTGAGCAGTCCAGTGCTCAGGTAGATAAATGCTTACATTTGAAAAATAGTTTGAAGTTAATGGTGCTGGTAGAGTGAAGTCAAAATACCTGTTGCTTGCTGAAGCCAACACTGCATTTTAATTTCTCAAGCACTTTGTCTTCCGATGTCACCTCTTCAACCCATAGGTTACTGACTTTTAATTTTTTTCGGAAAAACTCTGCAGATAAGTGTGCCCATTCCGATACAAGCTGCACCACAGATAAGAATCCTAGTCTATAAAAACAACCCATCCAGAAGTGCTTAACACACATTCCTGTAGAAAAACTTCAAAGCATCTTCCCCTGCTGCTAAAATCAACCATAACCTTTCCAATCTGCCCCTTTTAAATCTGATTGCGTCCTTGGAATCCATTCCCAGTCAGTGGACACTCCTGTCGTTGAGGTTTACAAGCATCATTTTAGACATAAGAATTATACCAGCAGCAATGAACATCTCATCTTTCTGGTAGAGCCTAGTGTTTACCTCAGAACACTTAATTTGGAAGTAGAAGACACTTTCCCAGTTAAACATTCAGCTCTTTAAATTAAAAAATTTAGTAAAAATGAAGAGTATGCTCACTTAGAGACTCAGTTCACAACACGTGCTAATTCGCTATGAGATGTTAAACTGTACTTTTCCAAGTAAAAGATGCAGTTATAGACACAAATTGTTCAAAGAGCAACAAAAGAAAACTACTGTGGATAGAAGAAGCATCTTTAATCAAATTTTATTAGAAATGCATGGATATATTTTAGGCTTAACATGTTAGAATGCAAAATATAATGTCCAATTCTGTTCTATTCCTTTACTCCACAAATATTTATTAAAACCTATTGCATAAAGATTAAACCAGTCCTTGAAGAAGATACTCAGGTATTATTCAAATAATTCAAACTTGAAATACCCACCTCTGAAATCATAATTTAACCTTATATTGAATTAACTTTAGAGTAAGCAGTAGTTATTTCTGTCTTTCTGTAATGTGTATACAAACCTAAAATGATGATTGTTATGATATATTAATTCAAATAATATTTATTGACTATTGATAAAACCTACATGCATGTATTTATGTATCAGATATGCTCTATATATATAACATTTTTCCAATATCTCATATAACATTTTATAAATTTATTAGATAGACAGGATGATATAGAGGTTCTTTACTAAGCTTTAATGTTAAGAATTACATGGGACATGTTTTTTAAATTTAGATCTTTAATCTCCCTCCATAGAGTATTGGATTGAAGAAGACTGACTTGGAGCCTAGGAATCTGCATTTGACAACTATTCCACATAGTTTTCATAAGTAATTTCAGTTAATTCCACTTTTAAAAGCCACTGAATTAGGTGCCATTATTCTGATTTCACAGTCCTCAATAAAGACTCACTTAATAAATGAAAACTACATCTTTCTGCTCAAAAGCCTTTATGTTATTATATCACCCAAACACACAGCACTTATACTATGCTTTGTCAAAATTCACTGTACAAACAACATAAGGATTTTTAAAATAGGCATTGTTGACCAAATTTTTAGACTCCTTGGAAGAGGACACCAGCTATGTAAGTTCTGGTATTTATAGAGTGTACACGCTTTACAATGATGTATGATAGAGCCAGGGTATTACTTCAGTAGTTAATGTCTTTGGATACTATGAAAACAGAAATGAAAGACATTTACCCCTAAGGTTTCATTTCACTTGCATGCACCTGGTTGATACAGGGTGCAGCCAAGAGGGGGCCCCCCCAAAAAGATTTGGAATGGTGTCCAGAACTCAAGGTGTCCAGGAAATATTAGAAAGACATATAAGACGTCCTCACTGCTGGTGTCAGTTGGGGGAAGGGACAAATGGAGCAGGGCCATTGAGAGCTGTTTTGCATAGCAACAGTTTTGCAGCTAACCTCTGGAGTGGTCATTTAACATATCTATAACCTTTAACTGGTTTCATAGACATGTTAAATAGTCCTGGCCATGCTCTGAGCCAGGGGGATGGAAGTTACTTCCACCCAAGATGTAACTGGGGGCAGGTCCCCTGACTTACAGCACCTGCCTGAGAGCTTGGAGTTGATTGGCTCCACCCCATGGGGCCACACCTGCCCAGACTCACTATGGCAGCCCAGTAAAGCTGGGAGGGTACGGGGGAGTCTTGGCAGGTGTAACCGACTGTAGGAGGAGTCAGAAATGGGGCTGCAAAGGAGGACTGGCGTGGGGATTTAAATGCAGATGCAGCAGCCATTGAGGGGAGAACCACTCGCTTTTGGCCAGAATGGGGACTCCTGCAGCCATGTGAGAGAGAATCACCATGTAGTTTTAGCAGGGAGAAGCACACGAGAAGCAGGGAGAAGCAGACTGAGGCCCCCTCTTGCCCCAGTGGCAGGGGGAGCCACGCGGCTTTGCCAGAGTGGGGACCCCTGCAGCCAGGTGAAGAAGAAAGCCACACGCTTTTGGTGGAGTGAGGACCCCTGCAGCTTTGGTAGAAGAGGCCTGCACGGCTTTGGGGTGCTCCCTTTGGCTGTGTGGCCTGGGAAGCAGGAGAGACTTTGCCTGGAAAAATGGGTACAAAGAACTCTTGCCAGTGGACCATGAAAAGGTGCCACACGACTTTGGATTAACTGGAGATCCTGCCTGGACAGCGACACAGCTGACGGTACCAGCGGCCTGGAAAAACAGACATGTGCTCTTTTCCTGATTTGAGGTACCAGAGTTAGGACAGGGGGAGAAGGGAATGCTGTGTGTGTAGGTAGATATCCTAAAGGACTTTGATACTTTAATGAAGACGTTAGGTCTGAATAGCATTAAATAAACATTTTGTTTCCTTTTCACAAATCTCTGGCATTGAGAGATGTCTTTCCTTTGGTGGCGGACAGATGAGCCCAGTAGGTATTAGTATACTGTATCCCCTCCAAGGGAGGGGCCCCTGTTGTTCTGTAGCAGTTTTTGGCACCCCTGAGTTTGGTAACATGATGACAGCAGAATCTCTTCACTCCAAGCTTCCACAGCAGAGCTTTTCTCCTCGGGTCCCAACTTCCCTGCAAAGGTTTGCTGTGCTTCATAAGATTATATGATCTAGTCTCACTGACTCCCTGGATTTTTTAAAAGACTTTTTTTTTTGAGAGAGGGAGAAAAACATTGATTCATTGCCTCTCACACATGCCTAACTGGGGATCTGGACTGAACCCAGACTTGCTCCCTGACTGGGAATAGAACCAGCAACCTTTCAGCTCACAGACTGGTGCTCAATCCACTGGGCCACACTAGCCAGGGCACTCTCTGGATTTCTGGCATGCATGGTGTCCTGAATGCTCTTTTAGAGATATATACTAAAATCAGATAGCTTGACCGGACATGCTTTTAAAATAACTAACACGATAAATTCCCCGGAGCTACAATTTAACTCATATGATGTGAGAACAAGAAGCAAGAAAATACTATTTAAAGTAACCCCTTCCTTTTTCTGCCCACTGGGACTAATGCAGAGTGAGTAAGACTAGGGGTAGGGATAGTCCACCACCAAAAGTTTCACTTAGAGTCTGTAGCTTCTGCTAAGGATCTGAGAACTCAGAAGTAACACATACTGCCCCCAACCAACCTATTACATATTAATTTCTACTGAAGATTTAGCCTTCTGATCTCTAAAGTACTAATTAAATGGCTGAAAATAGTTATTCATTCAATTTAATAATTATAATATATGCTTGTGTGTGTGTATATATATATATATATATATATATATATATAGGTTGAGTAGGAAATATAATCTCTTAATTACATCTGTTACACTTATTTATATTTAATTACAACCCAGATTTAAGATGTGGTCATTTCAAAAATAAAAGAGATTTAGGTTTGCAAACTCAAATGGTGTTACTAGCTCCAAGGATCTAAAATAATTCCTGCTGGGC
Organism: Sturnira hondurensis; assembly: GCF_014824575.4. Taxonomy (NCBI): domain Eukaryota; kingdom Metazoa; phylum Chordata; class Mammalia; order Chiroptera; family Phyllostomidae; genus Sturnira; species Sturnira hondurensis. Next base: position 20,607,115 of record NW_028087015.1, on the reverse strand, counting down.
AACACTATATAATTCTGTTCTTTTTTTTTAAATATCTTATTTATTTATTTTTTAGAGAGAGGGGAAGGGAAGGAGAAAGAGAGGGAGAGAAACATCAATGTGTGGTTGCCTCTCATGCATCCCCTACTGGGGACCTGGCCTGCAACCCAGGCATGTGCCCTGACTGGGAATCAAACTGGTGACCCTTTGCTTCACAGGCCCATGCTCTATCCACTGAGCTACACCAGCCAGGGCAATTTCTGTTCTTTACAGGTGTAGTGCCTCTGCAAGAGGTAGTTTCAGAAGTGACAATGGAGTGCCACCACTTTCAAAGTTTCTTCTTGTACTTTGTTTTAAGGAATAGTATGTAAAAATCAGTGCTATCGTCAAGCACCACTTTTGTCCCCACCCCCTAAGTGATTCTTTGTGAATGGGAATGTAGTATTTTTCCTAAGTAGTGTAGCTCCTCCCCATGGCTTTCTAATTGGTTCATAGTTTAGAAAATAGCACCACTGAATCCCATGCAGCTGAAAAGAATGATAGTGTCTATGGTGCAGAAACAGTTGAGCTGGTTTCAAATCCCACATATGAGTTCTGTAACCTTGGCTTTCTGGCATTTGGTTTTCCCATCAGTTAACAGGCATAATAATGTGGCCCAACTCAGCAGGCTGCCGTGAAACATAAATATTAAAATGTACATTGATGCACATCAGCTTTTAAACAATTCCTTTACCATCGAATAGGATTCTGCACTGTGTGAGGCCTGTCCAGAAAGTATCCAGCCATGTACTGTGAAAAATAGAGACAGTTATTGAAGAAGATGCAGGAAACATTGTACACAGGACAGCAAGGCCTTAGTCCTGTTCACAGTAGGCACCTTGGGACCTCACACAGATCACATCAGCTGCTCCCTTGTATTTTTCCTGAATCTCACTGACAGTCTGAAATCTCTTTCCTTTCAAGTTAATTTTGGTTTTGGGAAAAACCAGAAGTTGCAAGATGCCAAATCTGGGCTGTAGGAGGTCTGAGTCACCTTGGTGATTTGATGTTTTACCAAAATACTCTGCACAAAACATGATCCATGAGTGGGGCATTGCCATGATGAAGCTGCCAATCACCAGTTGCCTGTAGCTGCAGTCTTCTGAATCATCTGAAGTTTCCACAGAGGAATGTTCAAGTTAACACAAACCTTGATTCAAATGCTTGGCTCTACTTGCTTACTCATTTTGAATGCAACAGCCACACAGTACACATGCTCACTCAACAGTGTCTACCGCCCGCACTGACTAGTGCAGTGAAGTCACCATTGTCCACACTCGTGCATTCCAATCCACTCTCCTTGGCTGCCAGGTTATATCAATGTCATGCAAACTGTTCTCATTATATTAACAATGGTTGGATTTTTTCCTGACAGACTTGATATGTCTATATTTGTATCTCTGCAAATAGGGACACTCCAAGAGTATTCTTCATATACATATTTAGAGTTTGTGAATGAGGTCAAAACCACTCCATTTCTTCACTCACTCTGCATCTACTTCAGAAGAACGGATATCTGTATCTCGAGGTCTCACTGTTGTCAAGAAGCAGCAGAAGTCAGCATGGTCTTCACAGCTACGTGGCAGCCCAGCTGCAGGATCCCAGGATGACCACAGCCCCATGCTAGGACCAGCCTAGTGTGGTCTTCTAGGGGCAGGGGAGGCCCGCACAGGAGAATAAACCCCATGCCTTCCTTTCCTTTGGCCTCCTAGAATAATCTTGTAAAATATTTGTATTCTTTTTCAGAGACTACCTGTTAGAGCAACTACAAAAAAGCATCTTCTGTCCAACATAAGCAATCAAATACGCACTTAAGCTAAAATCAGGTAAAAGCCACACAGAGCAAACACTTCATTTCTCTTCTCTTCATAGAGATAATAGTTTATAAATTGTTTTGTGTTTCTGAACTAGAGGGAAAACACTTAAGAGCTTTTTGCCAATTTCCCTCATGGCACATAAAGTTCATTAAGCAATGCCCAGGCACGATGACTGCCTGTTTGTGACACACAGACCCAGGAGGTAAAGCAACAGTAATGGGCTTGGTTGCTTCGTTGCCTGGGAAGCACACGGAGTCAGTTGGGACATGGAAACTGACTAATGCATGATTGTTAGTCACAGACAGGTCCATAGGACTGCATATCGTAAAACATATCTGAAGTAAGGTAATTTTCATGAAGTTATAGACAGTATCATTCCCAGAATTTGGGGTTCTAGTGAGATAACACATAGGAATTCAATACTACTCAATTGACATAACTATCAAATTAATAACTTATTTTAGATTGTGTGAAGGATCATTTCATGTATATTGGGGGTTATTATAACAAACTATAAATTTAACCTAATTTTTAATGAAGTATAATACTGCAGACAAATTCTGGCACATACACTAATGATCTAATAAAAATACAGAGGTACATAAAATTCCAGGAGCAGTGACAATGACATAACTTTGGCCTCGGCATACTCAGTAGCTCAGTATGCTACAGTAGGGCAAAACAGCGTAATGCAAAGCATACTTTACAATAAAGTGTTTAACATACCATGTAATTGTTATCATAACATCAAAAAAACCTAAGTTGAACCACTTTCCATACATCTCTATGTCTATATAGACATATAGCAATATGTCTACTTATAGTAACATAGAAGATATAAGGAGTTAGATGTAGATTTGTAGATAGATACAGAGATATGTAGATATGCATGTGTATATGTAGAGATGTGTGTGTGTGTGTGTGTGTGTGTGTACACACACGCGTATCAGTGCCATACCCCTGAGACCGCGCTGGCGGCCCGCCTAGATGAACGCCTACTTCAAAGCCGTTTGGAGAACACCTGGGCGGTGAAAGGGGGCCAGCCTACAGTAAACATTCGATTAACACCAGCTATGTTTCTAAGAATGGATGAAATTTTTAAAATTCCATATGTATGAGCTCACACTTTAGGAGCTAGACAAAAGAGAGAGATTAAAATTATAACAATAATAGAAGAGCTCCGGAATTGAGAATATCTTGCCTGCGAGAGCAAAGACACACTGTAAGGAACCATCCAAAAGGACCACACATGTTTCATATTTCTGAAAATGAGGGGACTGGGTCCACACACAAGATGCCCTTGATGGAGAGCTGTACGGAAGGCCAAGGCAGCAATGATTAAAGGTGTATAAAGGGATGCTTAATAGCGATATAAAAGTTAAAGTCTAGAGATAGTTTTCTGAAAGAAAACGGCCATAAAGTGAGCTTCCTGTTCCTGTTTCTTAACCAAACTTCCTGTTTCTGAACCAAAAACTACAATGTATAAGGCATGCTTCTTTCTCATAAGAGAGCTCAAAAATAGTAAACATGTAAACAAGGCTTTTTACATAACAAACCTTTACACAGACAATGACAGAGAACAAGCCACTAAATCATTTGTGAAGCAATATTGACCAACTTGAGTTTATCTGATAGTTTATTCGGAACTTTCATTAGTTTATTAAGAATTTAATGCCATAAAAATAGGCCTCAATGAAAATGCATGAATTGTATGTTTCATTATCCTAAGTAATTATTTTTATTAAGGGAAATCCATTTATCTGTTCAATCAAAGTTGAGACATTAAGGTACATTGACATGGAAGAAATTGAACATGTCTGTACTTCAACTTTGCTAGTATGAACATAAGAACACAAACCAACAGAACAACAGAGTTAGAGTGACATCTACTGAACAACCGAATTCTTCCATTAGCATTAAACGTAAAAGGACAATGTATTTCTGCTTGAAAAATGGATGGAAAGGGAACTTTCCTGAGTTTCCAAACAAATTTAAAATATGAGATTTAAAATCAGAAATCAGGTGTTCTTATTCAAGGTAACAATGTAACCAGGTCAACAGGAATGGATATTGTTGACACATCATGAACTATAAATTTTGCTCAGGCATGTTGCCAGGCTTCCTTACTCATGATCTTCTTCAATTTTACAAAAATTCAATTTAAGGGAACATATCTTGAAGTGTAAATTTTTTTTTATGGCAAGGACTGCTGAAAATGAGCATGCATATATAAGAAAACTCTAAGTTCAAGAAAAGAATGAAACATAGGGGTTATATTTATGAGAGCAAGCAAGAATAGATTTCTGATGGAAATTTTCATTTCAGCTGAAGAACAGTAGAAGTGTTTAAAGTTTATAAACAAATTAAAACAGTATTTGAAAGATTATAAAGGAACTCAAAATGTACTCATAAAATATACATATTAACTGTTAATAAATTGACACCATATAAGTTTATGACATGGGCAAGTGACTAATAGAAAAATATTAAAATTTTAATGCTAGTGAAAATACATAGACGGATGAAAACTTTGAAATAATGTTGCATTAAATAATTTTCATAACCTATATTTTCATTTAATCTGCAAAGTAACCCTAAAATGTGGACGTCTGTTAGGTTAGCTGGCAAAGAACGTCGACTGGCAGAAGCATAAGGGGCCAGCCTAGCACCAAAGGCAAGATGAAGTTGTGAGACTTGGCCTTTGAAGGTCAAGCCCATACCCTTCGCTCTGCACGGCTCCCATTTAGAGACACTATTACAGCTTCCAAAAGCTAGATACACTTAGAGCGTTGTTATATATCAAAACTACAGCTGTTAGAAATCATGACTCAAAATAGTATGTCATGGCTCCAGGGCAATTTTCTACATTCTTAAATTGAAAAATAAATTTGCCACGTTTTTAAAAAATTTATTTTATGTTGAATTGATTTTTCTTTCTGCAATATTACATTTAATATTTAAAACTGTTTTAAAATATTCCATTACCACATATTATTTTTGGCATGAGTTTATGGTTATAAATTATGGATGGAATTGTGTAAGAATTCAGCCAAATTTTGTTTATGATACTCTTTCATCATCCATTAATGAAAAACAGATGGTTTTAAGAAAAACTTTGTGTCGATAACATTATAATCTCAGTGACATAGAATAGTCATTTTTAAATTTGGTTGAAGGTAAGTAGAAAAAGAACTGGTACTCGCCGAGTTTTCTTAACCAGCAGAGAACATCAGTGCAGATGTTGGCTCTAATGCTCAGGATGCCGCTGCAGCTGCGTGTGTGTTGACCGAGTTTGAGCACGCCTTTTAATATCCTGGCCCCACTTAGTATTAAGTTTAAGTCTTGTTACTGCCTAGAAGAGTAAATTATCTACCATTAAGATAGATTAATTAAAATCAAATGTATTACTTTGTTTCATCAGCAAGCAAGTTTCCAAAACAGGTCTCCAAATCAAATTATTTGTGAGGATTGCTCTTCCTCGGCTAGTTTCCCTTTTCAAGCACCGTTATATTTTTCCAGGAACAGATTAGATGCAAAATAAATGTCTATGAGGATGCTGGTTGTGATGATGATGATAGATAAAAATTGATGGCTGCTCTGAGAAACCACTGCATGTACACTGCAATCAAAAAGCTAGGAAAGCAGGAAGTGAAGTTTGCAAATTGCCTCTTCCAACTTGTCAAAAAATAATAGTAACACTCTTCCAAGATGTGCACTGGATGCTGCTTCATCTACTTTTGCTCTTTATTATTTAACCTGAGTTTAACAAAACAAACTCTTGTGATTTTTAAATACATTTTAAAAATCTTTAAGTAGCATGGATAATGTGAAGATATCAGATTATGCCACTTGTGCGTGATATATCTTAATTTAGCAATTCTAGCTGTGTCGTGAGACTCTTGTGTCTCCATTTACCCCAAGGAGATTTTTAAGTGCCTTCTTGAAATATATTTAATTTAACTAATTTTTATTTTTTATTTTTTATTTTAATTGTTCACGTATAGTTTTCTTTTACTCCCATCCCAGTGTAGCCGCCCCCCCCCCAGTGCTCTCCACCTCCCTCCCATTTCCACCTCTCGTTAGTTTTTTTCCATGTGTCCCAGCATTATTTTTACTGATATGTCCCCTACAGCAAGGGACATAAAGGAAAGAATAAACAAATGGGATCTTATCAAAATAAAAAGCTTCTTCATGGCTAAAGAAAACAGTATTAAAATAAAAAGAGAACCAACCATATGGTAAAATATATTTGCCAATGACATCTCAGACAAGGGTTTAATCTCTGAAATATATGAAGAATATATGAAGAACTTACATGACTCCACTCTAAGAAGACAAGAAGCCCAATTAAAAAGTGGGCAAAGGAGTTGAACAGATACTTGTTCTCCAAGGAGAACATACAGAGGATCCAGAGAAACATGAAAAGATGCTCAATATTGCTAACTATCAGAGAGATGCAAATTAAAACCACAATGAGATTCCACTTTACACCAGTCAGAATGGCCATCGTAAACAAATAAATGTTGGAGAGGTTGTGGAGAAAAGGGGACCCTAGTTCACTGTTGGTGGGATTGCAGACTGGTACAACCACTATGGAAAACAGTATGGAATTTTCTAAGAAAACTAAAAATGGATCTGCCTTTTGACCCAGCAATTCCACTGCTAGTATTATATTCTAAGAACCCTGAAACACCAATCCAAAAGAACCTATGCACCCCAATGTTCATAGCAGCACAATTTACAATAGCCAAGTACTGGAAGCAATCTAGATGCCCATTGGTAAATGAATGGATCAAAAAACTGTGGTACATTTACACAATGGAATTCTACGCAGCAGAAAGAAAGAAGGAGCTCCTACTCTTTGCAACAGCATGGATGGAATTTGAAAGCATTATGCTGAGTGAAATAAGCCAGGCAGTGAAAGACAAATGCCATATGATATCACCTTTAACAGGAAGCTAAACAACAAAACAAACAAGCAACCAAAATATAACCAAAGACACTGAAATAGAGACCAGGCTGACGGGGACCAGAGGGGAGGGGGGAGGGAATCTCAGGGGAAAAGTGGAAGAAGGGTTTACAGGAACAAGTATCATTTTAATTTTAATTTCTAAAATCCATGAATGAGTGAAGCAAAAGCTGACTAAATTAATAAATTAATTAGTGCATATATATTTCTCAACACATTTTGGAATTGAAAGAAAAAGAATGCAACCTGCTCAAACAGAAAAGATGGAATACTGGGATTCTAAAGAGGCATAGGTGTGTTTTCTACCTGAAGTTGACTTTCTGTGAGCCTTGCCAGAAATTCAAGCTAGGAATACCAGACTACTCATTCATGCTGTATTTCCAAAACATTAGATTTTTATTACCCCAGAAAACACATAAAGAATAGGAATCAGGTCCACTTTTTGCTTTCAGGTAGTTGAGGTATCCTTGCATGATGCATAAAAAGACAAGAGGCCAGAAAATCTGCGTAACTAATAGAAAACTGAGCCGCTGATAAAAGGAAAGTTTGGGAAACAAATAAAATAATAATGGACCAAATGCAAATTTTCAAAACCACAAACTTTCTTAAGTGGTGTGACTTACTTTTCTATAAATCAACTTCGTCTCCACAAGGAGAGGCAACAGCAGTCCTAGTCAACAGCAGGCAGGCAGTAGTCTGGGCCCATCCCCAGGCCTCTCCCAGGTACCCTGGGCAGCAGCGCAGCGTCTGCCGGGAAACCGAGGGTGTGAGGGACCTCTGGAAGTAACAGCGCTCATCTGACAGGACAGTAGTCCTGTCCTGTTGAGTGATCAGAATAATTAGTTACAATTTCTCCAGCCCTACTCCATGGCATACACTGTTCTACACACTTCATTTATGTATTAGTTTACTTACTTCTCCCTATAATTTATATCTAAGGGAACAGAGGCACAAATGTTAAGTTATTTGCCTACCATTCCACAGCCAGAATTGGGTGTATGGCTCCAACACTGAGTTCAACCAGCACACGGCACTGCCTCTGTGGGTTTCCCAGGTACTAAGCTGCAGCAGGCCTTAGATATGGGTGTGGATGTACTTATGTTGGCATCACAGAGGTGTCTGCCACCCCTCCCCAGTCTGTCTCCAACTCTTTTGTTCTCCAACTGCTGTTGTTGTCTATTCGGAAGATCACGAGGGTTTTTCAGGTCTCCCTATGTTGTGTCTGTGAGTGTCTGCATGTGTGCGTATTCGTGGATGCACCTCAAGATCTGGTGAGGCTGCCCCTCTCGCTAGGCACCCACGTGCCTCTGTCCATGCTCCACTCCGGTACCATGTACACCAGAAACTTACTGTGGGGATTGTCTTCCAGCACAAGACAGGAAATAGGACACAACTCTCCTATAATCTCAGCTCTCCAAGCTGTGTGGAGATCTCATTACCCTTATGCTGCAGAGTGAACGCTGGGAGTGAACCCAGCGCAGAGAGTTTTTTCAAAGAAGCATTCATCTTTCCAGTCTTCTCAGAAATGTCTCCCCCCTCTGTGTGTGTGTGTGTGTGTGTGTGTGTGTGTGTGTGTGTGTGTGTTGGAAGAGAGGACCAGGGGTTGTGCTTCAACAGACATTCCTCCTGGATCTGATCTGTAAATGGGCTTAACTTTATCAAAGCCTAACATCCAGTGATTCTACAGCTGTGTTCTCTCGTTGACACAACAAATTCCAGTGGAGCAGTTGTGGGGGGGGGAGGTTTGTAATAGTTTCAGTTTCGCAGGGGTAGAGGGAACAACAGCAAATATTTCATATGCTTATCACCACAATGAGGGTAAAAGTGACAAAATACAATCTCGGTCATGTATTAAGACCTGCAATACGTAAGACTCTTCCTTAAGGAGAACTGGAGGAAGGTTCAAATTGAGCTGCATGTACACAAAGGTCTACTCAAAGCACCTGTTGTTCTGGGCCACATTTGTCCTCTCTGACCTCTTCTTTTCGGGGGCAAGTTTATTCACTGACGTCAGATGCCAGACAGATTTGTTTGCTGTAGTTAAAAAGATAAACTGAGTCATATTCAGAAATTTAAGAGTTTGAGCAAACATTGATTCAAATCAGGCAGCACTAAACTGGAAGCGGGTGAGTGCTCTGCTGGGAAGGGGCTCGGGCCGAGACACATGGAGAAGGTAGGAAACAACACAAGGAAAATCTTTGATTGGCTGTAACTTAAAACCTAATTGGCTATTTCTGATTGGTCGTCTTCATAATTTTAATTTTGAATCCCTGAGGTATTCACAGCCTTTGATTTGGGTTTGCTTATGCTTTAGAGCCACCTCGGTCTGACAGCCCCTTGTACGGCCAACTTAGCATGCCTTAGTATCCGAATTCTGCAGTGGCAAACAGCCATGATACACCCACACTTGTCGCACACCAAAAAGAGTAGCTCATACAGAAATTAAAACATTTAATAGAGTTTCAACTAATCTTTCAACCATGACATCAGGTACGGCTCAAGAGATAAAAGTGAACTGAGTGGCCTCAGCCTACACCTGTCTTCTCTTGCCAGGAACCCAGAAGATACATATCAGGCCAGGAATGCTCCTCTGAACACCAGGGTAGGTGACCAGGATGCTAGTGGGGGAGAGGGGCAGTGGGAAGAGGAACACCAGCTACTGAGCACAATCATGGCAGCTTTTCTACCTTAATGAGAAGTGATTGCATGGTTTTTATAAACCAATGGAAGTGACTTCTGTTTCATAGAATACATGTAGTTTTAGTAAAATTTTTAGATCAAGGAAATCAAAATCTCATATTCCTTCAGGAAGTTCTAGGGGTAGAGATATTCAGAATTCTCTTTCTCTGGACCTATCATTGTTTGGTTTCTGAGCAGGAGACATTCCTCTTTGCCAATAGCAAGTCTTTCAAGGACATTGGACAAATATCCATTGCTTAAGTTATGATGAGCAGGGATCTTTTGTTTATAATAGTATTTCCTAAGGATGTCAAAGCATCATTCAATAAGTTTTAAGTGGCTCTGAACATTCATTTGCAATAATGAGCGACTGAGAATTTTGTGTGTGTGATTTCTGCATTTTACAGACTGGAGGTGTGAACCTGACAGCACCAAAGAGCAGCAGACGGTAGAAAAGATGCGGCTCTTGGATTTCAAGTCCTGCTTTTCTCACCTGTAAGTATGTCTAGGGAGAGGACGAGATGTGTTTCTCATGGACTGAAGCTGGCGGAGAGCAGGTTTTCCTCCGGCAATCCAGGGTCAGGGCAGTTGCGGGTTCCCACAGGCTGAATGCAGATGAGGCCGTTGGTCTGCATTCCACTTTGTTTCTAAGCGCTGAGCGATTTCACGCACTTATCCTTCTCTTTTCTGCCTGTCTGGTTTCCATGGAAATGCAGGCTTCTTGGAAACAGCAAAGCCTTGCACCTCCTGCACAGGCAGCATGTGTTATTTTTGGAGTCAAGTGAACAGCGAACACATCCCCAAATGTCAGCACGAACAGATCCTGGTAGGGGCAGGCAGACAGGTGGGCGGAAGGTACAGCCTCCAATCGTCTTATTACAGACAGAACTTCCCGCCAGCAGGGTCACCACTTATCTGTCCTTCTATAAGAAATGCAAGATTATCTTGGTAAACATTAATCTAGACAGAGGGAGGAAAAAAATACCAGGAGCTAGGGCAGAAATTTAAACAGGTTTTTGAGGCTTCTCTACATGTTTATTTAACATGTGCTCAGTAATTACAGAGATATATATACTTTTACTCAAGTCAGGTTAATAAAGTAAATAAAATTATTATAAACTTCATATCTACCAACTTCTCCACCAGAATATATAATTCCATGAGCAATCTCCCTAATACAGGTTAAAATCTATTTCTCCTACCATACACACCCTCTTTCAAAAACGTGAACTTTGAATAATTTAAAGAAATAATATTTTTATAAAAAATAGATAATTAAAAAATGATTGAGTATATAATGGAAAACAATTTTGTATTCTCTGAATTATATGCTGATGAAGAACATAGTTTATTTTTATGTATTTATTTAATATTAAATATTTTATTGTTGTTCTATTCAAGTTGTCCCAGTTTTCCCCCGTTGGCCCTCCTCCACCCATCCTTACTTCTTCTCCCACAGGCAATCCCCTCCCAGTTGTCTCTGTCCATGGGACATTCATACACGCTCTCTGACTGGTGCCTTTCCCTTCTTTCCACCATTATCCCCCTCTCTCCTCCCATTTGGTCACTATCAGTCTTCTCCTTGTTTCCAAGCCTCTGGTTCTATTTTGCTTGTTTGTTTTGCCCATTAAGTTTCTTTTACAGGTGAGATCACATGTTGTTTGTCTTTTGTGGCCTGGTTTATTTCACTTAGCATATTGCTCTCCAGTTCCATCCATGCTATCACAAAAGGTAGGAGTTTCCTCTTTCTTTCTGCTGCATAGTATTCCACTGTGTAAATGTACCAGTTTTTTGATCCACTGTCACTAAGAGACTCTGAGGCTGTTTCCAGCACTTGACTATTGTAAATACCGCTGCTATGAACATTTGAGTACATAGGTTCTTTTGAATTGGGGATTCAGTATTCTTGGGGTATAATCCCAGGAGTGGAATTACTGGATCAAAAGGCAGTTCCATCTTTGGTTTTTTGAGGAAATTCCATACTGCTCTCCACAGTGGCTTCACCAATCTGCATTCTCACCAAGTGTGCACTAGGGTTCCCTTTTCTCTACAATCTCATTAACATTTTTTTATTGCATTATGATGGCCATTCTGACCAGTGTGAAGTAATATCTCATTGTGGTTTTACTTTGCATCTCTCTGATGGCTAGCAATTGTTGGGAACCACCCTGCCTGGTTTCAGGAGCTGTAACCCCTCTCCCCCCATGACTAAGGCTGAGTGAGTGACCTTCGGGCCATAAGCCACTAAGGAGATAAAACTTATCTCCCTGGAAGGAGCACCACTTCTTCTTTTACTTCACCCAATGCTTCACTGGTTAGTCAATGAACAGGTAAGATTCCTCAAGGGAGAGTTGACCTAAAACAGGCATGATCACATGGAGGCCCCAGGGAAGGACTTGGGGGGCTATAGAAAAAGGAGGTGATGGACCCTGGCCCCTCGGCTTTGACAAAGCTTGGGTCCTCATTCTGTCTGCAAGAAGTCTCCTAATCTCTTGGCTGCCTTACTGCCCCTACCTGACTTGAGCCTGAAACAACGACAGAGGGCAGTGCAGCCCTGTGCTGGAAAAGGCTAGCTCCCTGAGTCATCAGGCCTGAGAAAGGATATGTAAAATCCTGTGAAAACTGCTTTGCTAAGAATGTTCTCCATTAAATAATAAAGGTCTGAGCAGGAAATGAGTGTGTTTCCCAAAGTTTTGTAGCCCTTTAGCTAATAGACCCTGACTCAGAATAGGCCTTCAGAGTTCTTTGTATGCTATATATCATTTGATCCTTACTGCTTGATAATGATTAATGAACTTTACCTGTATTCCTGTGCAAATTGAAACCCAATAAAAACCTGTCAAGGCAAGGGTCATGCACTTTCCCCTTGAGGGGGTGGCCAGGCCACTCCAAGGCATGCTCTCCCCTTGAGGGATTAGCCTTTAGTCCCAAGATTAGCCCCTTTTCTTCCACAAGACTCGGTAGTCCATGTGAACTTGTCTCATGTCTCATCCATAACACCACGGACACTGTAGGCCGGTGTCCACATCAAGCAATGCTGAGCATCCTTTCATATGTCTCTGAGCCCTCTGTATGTCCTCCTTGGAGAAGTATCTGTTCAGAAGTATCTTGCCCATCTTTTAGTTGGATTGTTTTCCTTTGTGCTATTGAGTCATACGAGTTCTTTATATATTTTGGAGATATATATTGGGGTATCTGATATTTTACTGCCTATGTTTTTCTAGGATTTTATGGTGTCATGAGCCTCATCAATCTTGAGAAAGAAAAACACAATAGGAGGGATCACAATACCTGATATCAAACTGTACTACAAAGCCACTGTAATCAAAACAGTCTGGTACTTGGCCTAGGAACAGACATATAGATCAATGGAATAGAATAGAGAACCCAGAAGTCAACCCATATCTCCATGATCAATTAATATTTGACAAAGCAGGCAAGAGCATAAAATGAAGTAAAAGTAGCCTGTTCAACAAATGATGTTGGGAGATCAGGACAGACAAATGCAAAAAAAAAAAGAAACTAGACCACTAAGTTACACCATACACCAGAATAAACTCAAGATTGGTAAAAGACTTAAATATATTCATATATAAACTTATACCTTAAAAGTCCTAGAAGAACTTATTTTAGCACTCACTTTCAGTTTTAACTCTTGATATGTTTTAGCTCTATATTATAACTGATTTTATCATAATAGACCTTCTTAAAGCTCACATAAAATTATGGGCTTTTGAGAGTGACTTTGATATAAAGTGTTAAATTAACTGTGTTAATTTCACAGTTAAATCAATTCTCTCATTATGCAAGGTAAAAATTCATAGATTTGTACAAACCAAATTTTTAATTTCTTTCCCTTTTCAATGTACTCACCATCAAATTCATTTACTACATCATAAACATAAGGCATAATAAATAACATGGAAGTACTGTGATATAGCCAAATCAGTATATTGAGAGAAAAATTACCAAAGCCTTGCTTATGTTCTTGGAGGACAGTGGAGAACAGTAGATTTGGGGAAAAAAAACCACATAATTTGACCAAAACACAAAAGACAAAATGTATATTCCACACAAATCACTTGAAAAACCTTTGTTTTGTATTTCTAAGGAAAGGGAGGGCAAATGTGTAAATGAAACAAGAAATATACAAATGCCTTACACCCCAAGAGAAAGGAAAAAAGAACACCTTTCTTGTGAACTAGAAGTTAAAGTTTTGTTTTAACCATGATGATGGAGTGAGGAAATAAAATTGTGACAATAAAACAGTTTTAATACTTTATTGTTTTAATAAGAGAATAAAAGAATATGGAGCTAGTGAACAAATGGCAAACCAGAACCAGAATCATATACAACACAATGAGTCTGAGAAGGTTATGAACTAAAATAAACAGATTTTCCTTCTAACTTTATTGAGATGCAATTGACATATAGCATTGTGTAAGTTATAACAAACATATCTTAATGTCAGGTATACACAGTAATACATTTCAACTAAGAATAGTTTCTTGAGGTTAGTTTAAAATTGTTTTATCCTTAACAAGAAACACGGGTGCTTTTGATCTCATATGTCACTCAAAACTGTTTGTTTCTTTAAAATATAAAACTTTATCTCAAGCACCTAGGGAGAGAAACAAATGCTATTATCTGAAAATCAATGCTGCCTGTACCTAATCATGGCCCTTGCCAGTTAATATCACAGAGGTTATTTGAGACTGAAGAGGAACAACACATTAAAAATGCCACTGGGGATTCAAATTCTATCTCATAATAACTTACAGGCACATAAAGTTTACACAACCAAGAATTTAAACGATTTTTATGACTCAGTTCCACTGGCTTTTAAGTCCTCTGATCAAGCTTAATTATACATAAAAAATAAGACAACACTCCACTGAAGAAGTGCCACTGTATCCAACGCTCTGGTAACGAAGCCTACAGAAATACTACTGCAAGCTTCACGCTCACCTTGTGCAAACCATTCCTGTTTGTGCTCACATCGTACCTTTCTATCCGTCACTGATTCTGATTTGTTTACGCCTGGCCATGCGTACCCCTGAAGGAGGACTGACGACCGAGAGAGAGAAATGGGACTCTCAGAAGTCGCAGGCCACTCCTTTACTTGTAAATCTCTCTGATGGGTGCCGTCTCCTAGCTTAAACATTTTCTGCCTTTGTGCCTGAACAGGGAGAAACTTTGAAAATGCCCTGCCGCGAATACGTCGTTAGCTTTTTCACCTTATCTAACAGGGTGTAAATTGAGTTTGGAAAGTCCTATACTTAGTGAATTAGTAGTTTCCAGTAATCACTCCTTTTCTTGGTAAGTGTTTCAATACTTGAAAATCATCTGTTAACTCACTGGCTTGAAAATTTGGTCTGAGAATGACACAATCATTTTCACAGCTTGCTCACGTCTCTTCCAATCTGTACAAATCAAATATTCTTAATACCAGCTTAGTGATGATAGCCTGGATTCTTTGAAGGGGCACTGTTCTGTGTGGTGCTCTCTAAATTTAAAGCAAATTTGAAATTCAAATCTGTAAAATAAATGCAAAAATTATACGTATCAACTGACTGCCTAATAACCAACACTGTCCTGGAGTTAGGCCAGAAAACGTTTTACAGTCTGTTTCATGAATTCTTAAAGGGTCTGGCTTGCGTACAACAAGGGATATTCAGAGACTCTGCTATCTTGACATTGTCAGAGAGGCAAGCCAAGGACACTTCACATTCTCTACATTTATATAAATAACGTCACCAGTGTGCCTGCAAACTTGAAGTCTCCGCACACTACATGAGATCTTCTTTGTGCACTAACAGCACTCTTAAAATTATTTAAAAGGTGGAGCACGAAAGACTTACAGGATAGCACAAGTACCCTCTTTGATACTATACAGGTAGATTCACAGCAGACATTAGTCAAAATCCATGGGATATACAACAAGAATAACCCCTAATGTAAACTCTGGACGTGAGGTGATCGTGTGTCACCGCAGACTCATGGATTGCAGGAGCTGCACCACTCCGGCAGGAGACGAAGACAATGACGGAGTCTACGCATGTGTGGAATCAGGAAGCACATGCAAAACCTCTGTGCCTTCCTCTCGATTTCCCCTTGCACTTGAAACTGCTCTACAGAAATAAAGTCTATATTTTTTTTTAAATTTTGTATCACTTATAAAAAATCAAAGTATAAACAGGCACTAGGTCTTATTTATTTTATTTATTGTTAATATTTTATTAAACATACAATGTCTACATCAAGCATTGTTTATAGTAGTTTCTCAGTAATTTTTGTTTGAATGATAACTATTTCTTCCCAGTTTTGTGGCTTGCAGTCTAAGTATTTATAAAACTCATTATATAGTCATTATATAGTCACTCATTATATAGTCACAACACTATTATGCTTACTTGAGCTGTGAATACACAAGATATTTTACTAATCTGATTGATTCTTTCTCCTCCAACTTTCCATTACCATTTCGGCATCCTCCTTAAGTTAGTTTATCAGTACATATTTTGTCTATTTATGCACAAAAAAAAAAAACAGCCCAGAGATAGGCAGGTTAGGAAAGATAAATTAGACATACCACATTTATCAGAGATGTTAGAACCCGACTTTCTGATCACAGTCTATGTTTGACTTCCATTTTCAAGGTCACCTCATGGCTGCTGAAGCTCCTGCCATCAAGTCATCTTTCAGGCCAAGAGAAGACATTATATAAAGCTCCTCCCAAAGGAGTGAGCATTTCCAGAAGCCCCATAAAACTCATCTGCCTAGATTCCATTGTCCAGAATTTAGTGGCATGAGCACACTGAATTGCAAGCAAGATGAGAAGTATAATCTTTTATTCTGGCAAGATGACTCCAAAATCAGACTTCTGTTACTAGGGAGGAAAGTGAGATTTGGTGTTGGGTTAGCCAGAGCAGTTGTGTGCCTCACCCGTCCTCAAACACATCAGCGACTCTTTCAAATGTTTGCCTTACCTGCTTTAACAAACCAGTCCAAAAACATCCATGGCACTAGCCTTTCCTATTCCAGGCTCCTCCTTATTGGAGTCTGACGTCCTGAAAGCCCCTCCCTGGCGTCATCATGCCGTTCATCATTCCCTGTGAGCGAGAGCGAACCTCAATGTCAAACCCCGAGTGTTTTATACCCAGGTACCTCGAAAGCCACAGCAGCTCTTCATTCTAAGGTGTATTGCTGTGAGTGGTCTCTCCGCTAATTTCATGCAGCTGTTGGTAATTTGGACACAAAGCCAAACTTTTTATGTTCAAGGTCTTGGAAATTTCTTAGGAAACTCCCTGACAATGTCTGACTCCTTTCTCCTCAATGGCTCCACGAGAGAACAAGAAAGTACATATCTGTTTTGAAGCTGGGTTCCTTCTCCACTCTCCTCCTCAAGGTCCTTTGACCAAATAAGAGCATATCTCAAGAAAGTCAGATCTGAAAGATGGACTTGGGTCTGACTCCTCTTGGATTCTTATAGGATATCCTACTGAGAACACTTCTTGCTTATTTTTTTCTGGAATATAATGTAAGTGATTTCTTCCATACTGTGCCTTCTTTCTTCACGAGTTTTCTTGCAGGCCATAAAAGCAAACTCTATAAATAAATACAGTTTACTACATGTTAAAGTTAAAACATCAAATTGGAAGGAAGATTGCCATATGATTAGACTAGATTTTACAGGCAGCTATAGAGAAAGCATATACATTCTGTTGATAAACACGGGCAATTAGAGAAACAAAACCTTTTTTTTTTTTTTTTTTTGCTAAGTTCTGGGCGGAGAGAAGAACAGAATCATTTTATCTTAATGTAAGTTAGTCCAAACTTTTTAAAGAATTAATAAGAAAACAAAGACACCATATAGCCACGTATATGAATTTTTCAGCCCCTGGTTGTTAGTTTGAACGGGTTACATTATAACAAGTACACACTCTTCAAATCTTGGCTGAACCTAACATGGACTTATTTTTGGCTGATTTGAAGTCTCTTTAGTCCAGATAATTCATCATGACTGCAGATCTCCTTGTCTCAGCACAATGAGCCACGTGAACAGAGCCCCCGACGTGCCATAGCTACAACATTGCAACGTGCGGGGTCCGGGTCAACGCAGCAGGCAAAACAGTGACAGACAGCCCCTGTTCTGGGATGCGATTTTCAGACCAGAAATGTGACGCGCAACCTGTTCATAACCAATTGTCCATTGCTAGCCACATGGTCTTGTTTCATCACAAGATCATTTTAGAGTAATACCTGCTTGTTGCTGGCTCAGAGCAAGAGAATCATAAGATACATGTGAGCCTCAGCAGGGCCCACCCACACCGTCTTTATGACCAGAGACTGATTAAATATTACATACATAATGCACTCCTCAAGTTAAACTCCAGGAGCACAAACTGGACAAATGCTGCTCTCAGAATCATTTTTATCCTGGTCTAAAGAATAGTCATAGCTTTGTTAAAGAACAGCTAAAGCCTGTACATCATTCTGTAAACACACCTGGCTGTTTTGCTTGTTATCCATTCACCCACGGCCTATCTTTTTACCTATCAGTACATTGCACAGCAAAACTTTCTAATATGTTCATATTCCTCCTTGATTTTTAAGTATTTTCTTCCTTATTTTTCAGAAAAAATTGCTTTGTAATGAGTATTAACATGCATGTGTGCACATACATATACATGTAGCCAGATCTCTATCTGGTCATTTCTCTCTAATTTGTTTTATTGGCTCTCAGAAAACTATGGGCGACTATAGCAATTCCTACCTAGTAAAGCCGAATCACCTACAACCATTGTATTGGCTACAATGAACTATGTGGTGTGCGTGTTTTCAAACATATATTGTTGGATTTAAGATACATATTTGACTGTACTAAGTGCAGAAAGCCCTTTAAATGTTTTGGGCAATATGATAAAACTACTCCTAACAAATTCAATTACCTAGGGAGAGCCAGGAGTCCATGAAGGCTGACTTGACATTGAAGCGAATTCTTCCACCAAGCGCCCCTTCATTGGAGGGGACCGATGCGAAGCCCAAGCCAGGACTGAACGGGCGGGATGCGAGTGAACAGCCATCCGGATTGCACTGGGTCGGGGTGGCCAGAGTCCAAGGCTAGTCAGACAGACTCGACCTCTGTAGCCGCAGCGGGCCAGTTGGCAGAACTTCCTCTGTGCGCGGTTCCCATCCACTCTACTCCCGACCTCGGGGATAAAGTGATGGGCGAACGCTTTAGGCACACGAACACTGGGCTGTGCATAAGATCTTGCCTTAACTAGGAAGGAAAAATGAAAAAGGCAAAGCTATGGAAACGGTAAACAGATCGGTGGTTGCCAGGGGCTAGAGGAGAGGGGCGTGAGTAGGTGGAGCCCGGAGGATTTTTAAAGCAGTGAAAACGTTCCGTGTGATGCTGTAATGATAAATAAATATCATTTTACATTTGTCCAAATCCACAGACTGTAACACCAAGAGGGAATCACAACATTTCATGTAAATCTTGGGCCTTGAGTGATAATGATGTATCAGTGTAGGTTCACCAATTAGAACAAACGCCCCACTCCGGTGGTGGACGTGGATCCTGGGGAGGCCGTGCATGTGGGGGTGGGGTAGTGGGCAGATGCAAAGTCCCTGGGCCTTGCTCTCAGCTTTCTGTGAACCTAAAAGTTCTCTTAAAAACTAAAGTCTTTAAAAAATGGAAAAAGTTTAAGTAGTATAAAAAGGCCTCATCTAATAAAAAGTATAATTAAAGTCTTCTAACTATAAGCTCTGTACATGGTTGTAAAATTTAAGCAAATATTTCAATTACTCTGTAACCTAGAGCATGTAATACTGACAAATACTATATCTCTTGGGTTCCAGACATTATTTACCTTTGCCTTATATGTCTATCTAAATACATTAAATTGTTTAACTTAATATAAATAATTTCATTTTATATAGACACACAATTGGATATACATCATGAAGTATATTTGTATGAAGGTAGTATTTAAAAGTGTTTTCTTCTTTTTCTAAGCAGGTATTAAAGTCTCTGGTACATTTGAACTTCTAAATGCCACAAAGAACTATAGTGATTTTTTAATGATAAACAGTTGAGAGGGTAGTCGTTATGGGAGTAAATATATGAAAGAGGGAGGGAGTGGGGAGAGAGTGTGTATCCATCCATACCACCAAGCGGCCACAAGATGGCAGTGTTACCTAAAAGACAACGCAAATGAAAAAAAATTGCTTTAAATCCTGCTAATGCATACCCCTTAATTCCATCTGATCAAAATTTTAAAGTTGCAGAAAATCATTTCTCTATTAAAAATTTCGTGAGAATTGACCAGTATGTCATATACTATTGCATGTTGTGCATTTTGAAGTGAAAATAGCATATTATTTCACCATAATTTTAGGAACATAGCCCCCAAAAGGAAATTCTGCAGAGGTCTAAAGAGTTTCCCTTCCTAAAATAAGTAAGTCATATCAGAGTGAAAGCAAAGCCAATAAGCTACATACACTCAGACATATTCAAATACACCTACCCATACAAAGGTAATAGACAGGAGACTATAAAGTCTGAAAATGTTTGCACCACCATACTCAAAGGACATTACTACTATTTATTGAAGCATGCAAGCACTATAAAATTTAAATATGGATATGTTTGAATTCGTTTAAAAGATATGTAACAAAATATTAGAATAGTAGCAATTTGTTATGAGTTCTGAATAATTTTGTGGATATAAAGTATATTGCATTAAAATTTTAAATCCCAAAGTTTAGGAGAAAATAACATTTACTATGAGGATATTCTAATATATTTTATCCATAAAGTTGGAAACAGTTTACTGTGTGAGGAAATACTTGGAAATATCAGATGTCACTGAACCCGATTTAAGCGTGAAGTCGTGCGTGCTTTGTCCCTTCTAGAGCTCATTCGTTTTTATAGGTGAGAATTTGAGAAGTCCAAAGTCTCCCTGAATGCCGTAGTCTGTTTCCTTGACTTTGCCATCAAGATCTTAAACCAACTAATAATAATAATTCTGTTATATATTGTCTGTGCATTGAAATTATTCTACAATTACTAAATAAAACTATCCACAATGTCTAAATTTGATAAAATATGTATTGACCCTGAGTCACAAATAAAAAAGTTTAAATAATATATTGTATTATAATTGGTGCTTAATATGCTTATTTTTTACATTTTAAGAAACACTTGAAATGAAATGTGTACAATACTGTCTTATAATGAATTTCCAACTTTGATTTTTCATTGTCCAAAATGGTATGGGCTAGAGGCATTTTTATAATAGTCAACAGATTGATTTCACATTATGTTATGCTATTATACCATATCATAATATATTCTAATCTGTAAAAAGCACATCTTTCTGCTTTTTATCCCCCTACTGCTTTGGTGGCTATTTTCCTGTCTCCGCTGACAATTCTGGAAACTTTCTCTAACACCAGCTTGCCAGTTTTTTAGACCATTGCAACAGCCAAGGGGATATTATCCCTAATAGGATTTTCAGCACCGTAATTTATTCATTTGGTAAATGTTTAACTAGGATCTATGTGCCACTCTTGGATCTCAGTGCTGGGAGAAGAGCAGATATTAGTAAATAGAAGTTTGTCCCACCCTGTAGAGTGTTCAAAAGAAGTTCTCTCAGGTCTCACAAGGGAAGGCCTCTAAGTCAAGATCTTCTAAGTAGTTAAAGCGGGTAGGGATGGGGAGACTCAGAAGTTTCTCTTGAGCCTGCGGCTAACATTGCCACAGAGGCACATCTTGGGGTCACTCTTTCTGGGCCCCTACACCTGCGAACCGCTGTCTGTGGAGACATGTGTCTGCTGTCATGAGCGGACGCTCCTGGGATGAGCAGCTGCCATCGTGGGGACTGCAGGGACGACCTGCCAGCAGGATGAAGTGACAGGAACTGATGGGCTTTAAGGTGCGGCTCCAGAAACTGACCGCCGACTTACTCCGCTCCGTGGTACTTCGTGCTGAGTAACTCACACTTTCAGAAACAGTTCCGTAAGAGGGGGCGTTACAAAGCATCAGAAGCGTGTCTTTCATAGTCCTGTGGCATGTCTGAGCTCTGGAGATACTGACTGCCCTTTTGGAGCTTGGGATTGCAGCATACAGCGCTGGGAGGAACAGACTCACTGCCCTGGGGTGAGGTCTGCCCAAGGATGGTTCTCAGACAGCCTGGGGACAGGCAGCTCCTGGAGAAGGAAATGAAACTCGACAGGGAGGTTTAGAAGTTACGCTGAGTTGGGGATAAGGGGAGGGAAGGTTGTATGTTTTCTCTCAGCCTTTCTCTCTTGAACCCAGACGTTCAGACTCCCAGAACGTGAAGTGCCTCCCTGGTGGCAGATTGAAAGGGTCTTCCACTATAGACTGTAACCTCGTAAGTGGTCAAGGAGGCTGGGAAATAATAGAAAGGCAGAACCTGAGGGCACTGCTGGGTCTCAAGGTTCTCTTCTAAGTCAGGGACCAAGTTTTGTGAACAGTCTAGTTAGACTCTGTGTTGCAGGAACTCAAAAGAGGGACAGGACTTGACCTTGCTTAGACCACCTCGGCCAAGGGGGCGAACAGGCTTTTTCAGACCAAACTGGGAAAGGAAGAGACAACCTGAGGGTGTGTTTGGGACCCCAATCCTGCAGAGAAAAAATATCGGGGATGCTCCAGAGACATGCACTGGCCTGTAGCCCGGGCAGCACCTTGAGTTGACTTAAGAAAATTCATGGATTTAAAAACCTACTCAACTGTTCACATCTCCTTCATGACTGTTCTAAATTTGGCCCCAAGGTCTTTTATTTTAGTCCATAAGCAAGAATTAAACAGCACATGAAACATTTACCCACACAAGTGAAACATATGTAGCTTGCCAAGTGAGAACAAAAGAACCCCACCCAGTGCAGACAAAAGATTGCTTCCACCCTTGAAGTGTCTGGTGGCCCCAGCTGGGCTCCGTCTGCTTTCTCCCCCGACAGAATAGTTTCCGTGGTTCATATCTGATTCAGGGAGAACATATGGATTCTCCTAGTCTTCACTTTAAATATCAGTGATAATCAAAATATGTTTCATCGTATTTCCTCATTATTTTTGTTACATATCAATAAGAATTCCCCTCTAAAACCTTGACATAAATCCAATTCAAGGGTAGGAAAAAGAATGATATGTCCCATCCATGAAAGTAAACACTCTTGTCCACTGTAGCTCATACTCCCAGGCCTTCAAAACTGCAAAAGTGAAGTTTAATTTCAAACTTCAACATGCTGATTAGACTTTCCACGGTACTTCTACTGCTCGGTTAAGGAAAGCAGGATTCATTTTTCCTGTACTTTTTGGTCCTTCTACATTAGGCCCCTAAGCTCCCAATCCTTTCCTAAGAGCTCTCTATCAAATTTAGAAAAGGGACTGAAATTTTGGCCGAAGGGAATGACGGTAGAGGAAGATGTCAGTAAGAGCAAGGCATCTGGCAGCTGGATAGAAATGCTCTCGCCTCGTTCATTGATTTATTCACAGCAATTTGCTGAGCTTTTACCATGTGCCTGGAACTCTGTGCATTGGTGGAGATTAGAAAGTAGAGCACAGCCCGTCTGACTCACTTCCCCAGAGAGAAATGTGTAACGGAAACATTGTGCGGTCTCAAAAACACTAAGGATAACTTATACTGATCTGTGTTTATTCACCCCAAATCTAGACTGAATGTTGTTCCGGGA
Organism: Sturnira hondurensis; assembly: GCF_014824575.4. Taxonomy (NCBI): domain Eukaryota; kingdom Metazoa; phylum Chordata; class Mammalia; order Chiroptera; family Phyllostomidae; genus Sturnira; species Sturnira hondurensis. The sequence goes on along the minus strand of NW_028087015.1, from coordinate 20,583,910 downwards.
TGAGCTGTATCCCTCTAAAATTTGTAGCTTGATATTGTAACTCCATGCACCCTAGAACGTAACGCCTTTGGAGGTGGGGGTCTTCAAAGAGCTGATGAGGCTGAAAGGAGGGCCTTAGGGTGGCCTCTCTTCCAGCACGACCTGTGTCTGTACAAGAGGAGAAAGAGATACCAGGGATGTGTGCGCACGGAGAAGAGGTTATCCACAAGCGAGGGAGAGAGACCTCAGGAAAAGGAACGCCTGCTGCCATCTTGCTCTTCGCTTCCCAGCCCGCAGAACTGCAAGAACACAAATTTCTGCTCTTTCAGCCGTCCAGTCTGTTGGGTTCTGCCAGGGCAACCTTAGCACAGTAACACAAATAAATAAAGTGACAGCTATTTCAGAAAATGCTTCATATACTTTGGATTACTGTCAATGAACTTTAACACGTGGTGTTATTATTCATTTTAAATATTACTTTACTGTTCATAACTCTGTTACATTTTGATGCAGTTGTAATTTCACCATGTGCACAGCAGGGGGCAACCACGCTCCAGGCCTCTGTCTGGTATTTGTAAACGATGGACTCTTCTAAGGAGGAAGGACTCTTCTAAAACCAAGTGACCGTAATGTGCTTCGCCTGTGTGTTCCGTGGAACAAAGCAGAAGCGGAAGCTTAGATGGCTGAGACAGTGAAGGTCATGCACCTCAAGGGCGAGATTCTCATGAGTCTTCTCCCTTCACTGTCAGACAGAATCCTTAGTCCCTTCGCTCTATAAGAATCCATTTCTCTATGTAATTGTAAGTCAGCTTTTAAAATTGATTTTGCCACCACAACACCATCAGTCTTGATATTTTTACATTTCTTATTGAAACACATCCACATTGTATTTTTATATATTGGAATATAAAAGTTATTTTACTCATCAATATCGTATTTTAAGTGGTTTTTTTTTTTTAGTAATAGTAGCTGGAAATGGCAGCAGAAAAATTGTTTTTAAAAAACAAATTTTAAAAGTGTTTTCAAATGGTAATGGCCATGCAACAATATTGTAAAGATATGCCGCATTCACTGTGCTTTCCACTTTTATCAGCAAAGTGAGTTGCACTGACCGCTACAAAGTTGGCATTGTTTCTCCATCAAGTTTGCAACAAAACTTATTCCAGTAAAAACGAATTTGCCTGTTAGGACGGATTTCAAGATATTTGCATAATTTTCTAAACCACAAATTCTCAGTTTTAAACTGATGTACATAAAGCTATCCTGGAAAATAATTTAAAATANCCTCAAGGGCGAGATTCTCATGAGTCTTCTCCCTTCACTGTCAGACAGAATCCTTAGTCCCTTCGCTCTGTAAGAATCCATTTCTCTATGTAATTGTAAGTCAGCTTTTAAAATTGATTTTGCCACCACAACACCATCAGTCTTGATATTTTTACATTTCTTATTGAAACACATCCACATTGTATTTTTATGTATTGGAATATAAAAGTTATTTTACTCATCAATATCGTATTTTAAGTGTTTTTTTTTTTTTTTTAGTAATAGTAGCTGGAAATGGCAGCAGAAAAATTGTTTTTAAAAAACAAATTTTAAAAGTGTTTTCAAATGGTAACGGCCATGCAACAATATTGTAAAGATATGCCGCATTCACTGTGCTTTCCACTTTTATCAGCAAAGTGAGTTGCACTGACCGCTACAAAGTTGGCATTGTTTCTCCATCAAGTTTGCAACAAAACTTATTCCAGTAAAAACGAATTTGCCTGTTAGGACGGATTTCAAGATATTTGCATAATTTTCTAAACCACAAATTCTCAGTTTTAAACTGATGTACATAAAGCTATCCTGGAAAATAATTTAAAATATGAAGAAATTATTCCAATGAAATTAACTAATTTTAAAAAATAAAGCTATTCTGGGTAATCACCAAAGGTGTCTTCATTTGTGGAAGTGTTAGGTAAGTGCGTGATGGGTTCACGTACATGCAGTGAGCTGAAGAGTACTAAGACAGTGGGCAAGCCTGGGAGCGTGCGTGGGAATAATAGGAAATGTGAGAGAAGAAAACTAGGCAACACAGGACACACTGGCCCTGGCAGCCTCCACTGAGAAAGACTCAGCTTATTAAAACTCACTCCAGAGTGACAGGAGGTCCAGCTACACCTCCACATGAGTTTGTTTATCACTTTTAAGACACTCAAGTTAATCTCCCTCTACAGAGATCTTTGGGGTGTGTTTCTGTGGGGATTTACTGTGGTTCCCCACAGAAAAGGGGGCGCATAGAAATTTAAGGTAGTCTTGCTTACGAAGGGGTACAGGACTGGAGTTCCACTTATCAAGGGAGAGGATCAGCTCTATCCCAAGAGATGCCTTAAAGGGAGTTGAAATTTGATTCTATCGTACCCCTCCCTTCTCTTGGGACAGATATGGATGTTACAACTGCTAAAGGCTATGTTTTTATCGAAAATAAGGAGAAAATAACAACATAAAAGCCAGATAAAGCATAGGGTGGGTATAGTTTATATTCTGTAGGGAAAACTACCTTAATTGAGAAGCTATGAAATTACGAATTCCCTGGTTCTCAGCCATGATTACTCATTAAAATCACTTGGACTGATTTGTTTTTAAACATCCATATATGAGCCCTAGTACTAAAGCTTTGGCTTCGGTTAGTCCTAGGTGCTGCCTGAGATTCAGTAGGTAAATTTAAAGTGATCTTTTTAATGTGTCGTCAGAAATGGGAATCACTGTTTGAAATTCTTAAGAAACTATTGCAGCCATGATATCACTACAGTTTTCAGGGGAAATCTAAAATCTATGAGGTTGTATTTTATCTTTTTGATTGTCTGAATAACGTTAAAAAAAAAAAACATGGGCCAAAAATGGAGTCACTTGTGCTGAAGCCCAAGACACAGAGCCTAGGCCTGATTCCTGACCAAGCTGCAGTTCCACCCTCCTTCAGGAACGTCATTTTAACCGTTCGGTCTGGAATCTTCTGGTCAGCATGAGTCTGTCACTTACGACCTCTTCATTCCCCAGAGGGAGCTGAGGCAATCTGCCTGGTAAGGGGAGGTGACCTTGCCTAACAAAGCTTTTTTGTATTTTTGTATGTTTTGTATTTTTGCTAAGAAACCTCTTGTCCTGCCCAGTTCCCTTATGTAAAAGTCTTCACATTGTACAGCTTCTCAAGGCTCCTCTCTGCTTGCTAGACGGGATGCTTCTCCACTTGCGAATCACTCAGTAGGGCCCATTAGATCTTCAGATTAACTGATTAATTTTTTGTCCCTTAACAACACATTTTCCCTCTTCCAAATAAACTGTAAAGATGAAAAACAGAACTTATTTTGAATATGATTGAATGCATTTCCCCTTTTTCCTTATTGTTATTTTAATAGCATTCACCCCTGTTAAAGAGGCATGTTCTCCTTTGCACGGTGCTCCATCTTCACTGGTCAAAAATGACCATCCAACTCTCCGTAGTTCAGAACAGAACCTAGAACAAAATAGATATTCATTATTTGAAAGTATAAGTCAATTGCAACTGTGTCACAAATAGAATATACTTCTTGGGAGGTAGCCTGGAACAGGTGGCTTTTGCAAAAGTTTAGATCCTGTTGAAAGAGAAAACCAGATTCCAGAGGCTTAAGGGAGCTGCCAGGATGGCTGTGCAATCCAAAGGAGAAAAAAAAGGACTGTTATAATACCAGCACAATCTGAAATGCCAGTTTTGAAATTAGATATATATGTTTTCCACATTTTTGTCAAGCATTTCAAGTTGCCACAGGCTATCAAGAATCACTTCACACCAAGCTATTTGTAAACTTACCATCTATTCAGAAGTTTTAAACAGGCCACTAAAAGTATACATTGTTATATGATATCTATATGATAATCATGTTCTATATTTAAATATAGAATATAATTATACCAACTGAAAATTGACCCATAGACGGATAAATGTCGGCCATTTATTACTGGCAAAACAGTTATCTCAGAATGAATGTGCTTTGCTGACCTTCCCACCGGTTGCCCCAAACGCCACAAGAGCGCACTCATCCCAAAGGGACATCCGGCGGTGCCCCTGTGAGTTTTCCCGGCTTCCTCGGGGGTTCTCTCAAGCTCCTGTAATCTGAAGGCCTGACCTTCATGTGGAGCTTCCCAAGTCTTCCATAGCTCTAGCAGGAAGTGACGAGTCCCTCCATACCTTGTGACGAGGCTGCCTCTGCAATATGAGTTGCAGAAAATGAAGAAAGTCGCTTGAAGCACACACGTCGCTGCCTACAAAAATGACTCACAGGACATCCCTTTGGGCTGGATTTTTATAGCCTACGTCATGAACTCTTATGGAGAGAACTCTTTCTAGAGGCAAAACAAAGGAGGGCGAGACTGGAGAGTCACACGGAAGGGGAGGAGGGAATACTCTGCTTTAACTCAAGTGCACCTCCTTGAAGGAGCAAGTTTCGAGAACGCAGGAGCCAGCCTCAGGGCCCTGAGTATTTGTACAGGTTCCTTTCAAGGCCCAGGGAGAGACCCTGGGATGGCCCAGGCTACGGCCATCCACTTGTTTTCAGTTAATAGAAGTGCAATGGATTTTAACTACACTTGATAAAGTCCATTTCATTGTGCCATTTAACTTCCCCCACATGCTTTCCTGCTTTTCCTCCTATCCACTCCCCTTAGGTGACCATGGGTATTACTGGAACCCAATAAAGGATTGGCTAAAACCGGGGGTAAACTGAGTTTGGGGTCAGTGTATATATTTGTCATGAGGGGGATCTGGCCAGACCACTGGGCAATGGGGATGGCAGTCTGAGGCTGCGTGCTAGAGCCGGCCTTCTTGGAGAAGGAGGGGTCAGGAAGCGCCAAAGGCAGCTTGGGATTGAAGCGACAGCCGGCAACCGTGCAGGACAAAATTTCGTATTCCCTGGTAAGAGTAAACAAACTACTGTGGCTCGTGACAGAACCAGAGGAAGCTTGCACAGCACATGCATGGGCTGACACAGTCACAACACATGTGTACTGTGGAGTAGCCATCACAGCTGGAGGAGGGGCACAGATGCTGGGCAGGCCAACGAGCATGATGGACACTAGCCTGGTGGGATAAATGTTATTGGTGGGAATTTGGACACCACCGCACATGGGATTTGGGGCCCAGATTTTTAAGAGGAGGGCGCATGGAGACTCGACCCTTTTCCTTCCTCTTATTCATTCTGTTGGGAGGCAGAGCCCCAAGCTTCCTAAGCCAGTGGGCCCTGGAGACCGTGTGGTCTGGCAGTGTTCCTGCACCCTGCCCAGCATGAAAAGAGGCAGCCGCCAGGGAAACTGGTGCTGCACGGCACGGTCCTGCTTCACCAGGCACGTGGCTGTACCAGGGAGCTGAGGGCTGGAGGGACGGGATGCAGGCACTGAGCCAGCGGGCAGCGAAGAAAGAGCCAGGCAGAGCTAACAGGACACCTGCGTACACAGACTCCGAAAGACTCCTGAAGCCTGACTGCGACCAGGAACCAGCTAAGCCACCTGGAGAATTGTGCTGCAGCTGCCTGCATTACCCAAAGGATGGTATTTTTAAATGGGAGAAGAAACTCTGGGTATAGCCTAGAAGTGGTCTGGCCTGACCGAGGGTGGCCGGGTTATTTCCTTTGGGAATGGACTTTAAAGGGGATGAGCTTTAAAGAAGAGGCCTGCCACTCTTCCAAAATTATATAGCTTTTGAATAAACAACTCTTTTCCTTTTTCACCAAACCTCTGCCTCTAGAGTTTGCCTCTGTTGGGTGACAGGAAGCCAAATCCCACTACGCTGAGTAACATACTGTATTTACATGGCTCACAATTGCCTCAGGCAGAGCCAATGGATCGCTTGTCTCCAGGGGTATCAGGGCTTCCACGGACCCGCCTGTGCTCCGCAAGCTGACTCACTTCACTCAGGTGCTGGCCCAGGGGACCCAGGTGGAGTGGAATGTGCCCCATGGCCCCTGTCCACGGGGAACAGCAAGACCTGGAATGCATGGGGTCAGAGGGCAGCTTGGGGAAAACTCTTCCTGTCATCAGCAACATAAAATGTAACGTTGGGTTTGTTTCTCAACAAAAGCGAGCCAAAATGGGAGTTTGCTCCTCGTAGAGATCTATTTTAAAAGAACATTACACTAAGTGAAATAAGCCAGGCAGAGAAAGACAAATACCATGTGATATCATTTATATGTGAGCCTAGAAAACAAAATAAATGAACAAACAGAATAGAAACAGACACACAGATACAGAGAACAGACTGATGGAGGTCAGAGCGGAGGGATGGGGTAAAAAGGGTGATGGGGTGGGGTAAAAAGGGTGATGGGGTGGGGTAAAAAGGGTGATGGGGTGGAGCAACACTCGTTGATAGTCACAAGGTGAGCATGGGGATGTAAGGGGCAGCACAGGAAATGTAGTGGACGTCTTGTGATAACTATGTCTGGTGCCCAGTGGGCACTCCGGCTGCTGGAAGGAACCGTTTGTGAGCTACATGAGTGTCTATCTGCTGCCCTGTGCACTTGGAATTGACACAAAAAGTGTTGAATAGAAACTGTAATAAAAGTAAAATGAAACAATACAATGTACACAAGAGTGTGCTGGACATTAAAAAAACTTTTTGATGGGAATAATACAAAACAGAATTAATTAGAATTCTTGTAAGTAACTGAAAATTACAGCATGGGAAAAGAGCTCACAGGTAAGAAAATAAATAAATAAACAGATCAATAAAAATAAAACAATTTTAAAATCCTCATAGAGATTCTCTCAAGTTCGCAACTTTAAAATTATACATAACATCAATAGAAAGGTGGGGCGGTAAAAGAAAATTTTCAATAGCAAAAATAAAACTTAAATTGGGAATATGTATAATACATGATAATTATGATGCAAAAATAATTTAGAAAAAATTTTAAGCCAGAGAATTAGGGGGCGGAGAAGTGTGGAGAGGTCAGAAAGTGATTAGTAAAAATGTTGTAATACCATTTTAGCTTTAATGATATTTTGTCAACTCTTTCCTAATTGTAATTCCTACTTCTTTTCTCATTGAAATTAAATCTAATCATTTCTGATCAAACACTGTGACTGTCATTTTGTATTCATTTCCTGGAGGAGAGCATCTAAAATTACATCCTGAAGCTACCTGTGTTTTAGAAGTAACAGTATTGTTGATATTGTTCCTTAAAATAAAAAAAAAAAAATCCACTTCTGTCCACTGTAAGTTTGGAGTTTTAGATCACAAAACCATTTCTACTTGAAAAATAAATGACTTTTATGAGAAAGTTAAAGCTCCCAATGAAAATGCTATGTTAAATAAATAATTTCTCTTTTTCTAGAATAATTTTATTAGGCAGCTCAACTGGTGCCAACCAAGATAGAAGGAGAGAAAACAGCAGTAATCCCAAATGAGAGTTACCAGAAATACACTCTCCAAGGCTTCGAGTTGTTGAAAATAATACAACTGCATTACTTTGTTACTTAACAGTCCAGTCCTGAAGCCAAGGCGTCTGCATCTTCTGAGCTGAGGAAGGAAGAAGCACCTCTGGGACTGACCTTCCAGGCTTCGTGTTCCACATCTTTGCTGAGACCCAGAGAAACTGCACCAAGTTACCAGAAAGGAGAATTGAGTGCTCCGAGCCCCAGGGAACAATGCCCATGATGTGGCCCCAAGTCCCCTGTACCTGGGCAGGGAGTGTCAGGGATGTGCCGGGGAAGCCCCTTCAGAAGAGACATGGGCACCATTGGCTCAGAGCATTCCCCCCAAACTGAACTTCTCCAATGGAAAGCCAGAGGAGGCTGGACTCCAAGGCTGCAGTGGGGAGAAAGGACGAGCTCAGGAGACCCTGGTGCCTATGAGGCTACAGACTTTGCTGGAAGTGACAGAGGGAAGGTCTGGGGTTGGAACAGTGCAAAGTGTTGCAGCTGCAGACACCGGTAACCTTCCTGTCTTAATGCAGAATTCTTGCCTTCGTGGAACATTGCGTGAAAAATAGGATCTCCTAATACTTATGGCTCAAAGAAACCTAGTAAACTGAAGCTGACACATTTCTGAAGATGGCTTGGGGTCAACCACCTTTAACATACCACAGGCAGTTACTCCAACCAGATGAGAGCAGTAAACCCACAATTATTCAACCTGTTTTCATTCCAGGGAAACCACCCCCCCACTCCCCGCAATTGGGAGGTCTAACTGGGCCATATAGAGAGATACCTTGATATTTGTTCTCTTTCTTTGTTGTGGTTTTTCAGAACTGACTTTCCTAAAGGATGAAATAACCACTTCAGAAAATGAAACAGGTGTTAGTACACGGTGGCAGCACTTCAGGGAAGACCTGCAAACCATACATAGTATCAACACTTTAAGGAAGGCTGTGATGGATTAAGCATCATACAGGACCATGCGAAAACGCCAATGTTCAATTCTTTTTCACCTGCAAGAAATGGCAATTTCTTATAGCTTGACTCAAGAAAACAACCTTCAACATTTGCTTCACTATAATAAGCTGGATATAGTCTGCAACTTCCTCATTCCTAGAAAATTCATGGCAACAATAGTAGATTATAAAAGCACCTACATCCAAGCGCACATGTATATGTTAATGAGTACCTGACTAGAAAACAAGAAGTGGAATTAGTCATGTAAAATACAATACAGAAAAGAGGAATGGCAGTTAGAATTGGCAGCGTATAGCCTGTAAGAGTGAGCAAAGCAGCCAAACGATTCAATGGATAGAAGAAATAAAGGTAGGAAACCAGAGAAGGCCCAGGGTCGTGCAGTAAAGGAAATCAATAGTCTCCACCCTTGATTCAGAAAGAAGCAGCCGGGGTTCTGCTCGAAGCAGGAGGAAGAGGAAATGAAACCCATGTGAGAAGGACAGGACTTTGTCCCTGGTGTGGAGCGAACCAAGGAACTAACGAAAGTGCTCACATCCAGAAAAAAAATGCTACTAAGGCATTTCTTTTGTGGCCCACTCTCAGACTGTGGGTGGGCGTCTCAGGTGAGGCTGTTGAAGATAGCAATGGCTCCCAGACGGGCCCAGAGAGAGCACAGACAGTCTCACTGCAAACGCAAGGGCGTGGTCAGGAACCGACAGACATTTAGGCAAAGCCAACAATCTCAGATACAAAAGTAACTTCAATTAGCAGGAGAACCCATATTCAAAAAATTAGTAGATCAGAAAAAATAAAATATTAGGTTAAGAGTAATTGATAGGTTCCAAAAGATAATTGAATATATCACATGAAAGACAGAAGATAAATCTACAACTAAAAATAATGTAGGTCCTGTGTATCAATACTTACATATACATGTGCATATTGATAACTTTTTATGTTTAATGAATGGTCTGAACAATTGAATAAGAATACAAAGAACTATCAGCTGGAAGCTCAAGCTGAGTGATTTTCTCAGAACGCTCTACAGAAATGATAAAGAGACAGAAAATTAAAGGAAAAAATGAATTAGATGTATCATGCTTAGAAGTCCTAGTGTATTCCTTCTTACAGAATTAAAGAAGAGAAATAAAGAGGTTAGTGTTTAAAAAGAATCAAGGGTGGCCCTGGCTGGTGTAGCTCAGTGGATTGAGTGCGGGCCTGCGAACCAGACGATCGCGGTTCGATTCCCAGTCAGGGCACAAGCCTGGGTTGCAGGCCAGTTCCCAAGGGGGTGGGGGAACGGGACACAGGAGAGGCAACCATACTTCTCTCCCCCTCTCCTTCCCTACCCTCTAAAGATAAATGAATAAAATGTTTAAAAAAAGAATCAAGGGAAAGAATTCTGAAGAACCAACATAAGGGTCCAATGAGTCTTGGTCTACAGACTGCCTTTTAAGACTGTCTCTTAACCCTGTCTTTCACATAGAGATGATTTTAATGTCCATATTTTTTAATATGGTGGAAAGAAACATTTTTGTACAAAGGTTGGTGAAACGAAAGATATTAATTGGAAATCTATAAGATGGGAGGATATATTAACCTATGCTTATATAGTCATAAAGAGCACGTGTATACTGTGTTGGATTTAATCATAGTAAATGTGTTGGTTTCTTCATATTAAAAAGAGATACAAAGTTAAAAGATTGATTGGCCTCATGGGTAACTTTTTCATGGACAAGAAAAACAAGTAGTACCTGAAAAAATTTAGGTATATCTCTATTTCTGCAAATAATGTTGGGTCCAGCAGAAGTAATGCCTACGGCAGTGTGGTTGGTAGGGTAATAATATGGGTGTAATAATTTATAGTTTTAACTTGAACATTTCACCTAAAATGTCATATGGTGTGCTTGAGTGTGATAGTATGCTTACAGAATTGTATGCTTATGATTTTGTAATAAAAGATTTTGTAACAAAATGGGGCATCATTTGTGCTGCATGCTATATAAAGTGGCTGTCTGCCATCCCAGAATAGTTCCATTGCCACAAAGATAACACCGGGCTGTGGGCTGTGCACTGTGCACCCAACATTAAACGGAAAGGAGACATGTCTCAAAATGTCAGAGAATTTGAAGGATGTCTCAGGACTCTGAATAGAAATCTACATAGCCTACATTGCTGAACTTCTGAGAAAACACTACATCTGGTACTTCAAAATGCGTTTTTCTAATAAATCCAGTAGATGGCATAAATAGCCCTCTTTCTCAGGTGTCAACTAGAATTCGTAATCCTGAAAAGGTTGCTAGGGCTCTCCAGGCGGAAGGAGAGGGGGAAGGGAGTGTGCCCCAGCGCTGCTGAGAAAACTGCGACAGGTCTTCACTTGGAAATAGGCCTCAGCTTTGGCAAACAAAAACGACTCTCACGATCTGTCTGTTACCGGTCACTTCAGAGATTTTATAGAAATGGAATTGCAAGGTATGGTGCCCTTATACATTTATATGCCTTAAACAAAATTAATTATTTTAAACATACATTTATGAACACTGGAATTACAGATATTACCTGCTCTCACTAAACTCATGGGAATTAATTGCTGAAGGCCTGCAAATAACCGATAACGAAGTAATTGAGTGGATATGGGAAAGAATCTCCACTTGGCCCCGATCATACGATTTTAGCCAGCCTCATGTGCCTGGGTTTTCCTTGGTCGTGGAGCCCCAGGCACCTCTCACTGTCTAACTCTCCCAGGCCCTTTCCACTGTTTCTGCTGATCCAGCTCTCTCTCAAATCATGCCGGTTCCAGTCAGTTGATAATAACGTACTAATCTTCCTAAGCGACATCTTTTTCCATGTGTTTATAAAAATGCACACACACAGAAACACACACATCATTAGATCACTTCTGTATTAGTGTCAGACCACAAAGGATTAAGTAAGAAGAAATTTATTTCCTCTACAGCAAAAGTCCCAAGCCTCTTCTGAGATTGATGCATCATTGGACTATGTCATCAAGACTGATGCTCTTTCTGGCTGTGAGGCCTGGAGAAATTAAGCCAAACCTGGGGCTTGGGAAAAGGGGGTTGGGCTCGAGTCCCAGGAGCACTGCAGAGAGAGCCATGTGCAAAGCAGCCACCTTTACAAGGTGTGGGGGAAGGTCGAGTGCCCTGTGAAAAGTAAGAGAAGTCCCATGAGAGAGGGATCAGAATTCAGGAGAGGAGGTGAATCTATAGAACAAAACCATTTAAAGAGTTTATTTAATGTCCATATAGGAAAAGGGAAAATCAGCAGATTATACGGAGTAAAATGTGATTTGTAAGGAGTGTATGGCGTGTGACTTTGGGAAGACAGCACATTTACCAAATGCACATAGACTGCTGACTGAATTGTCTTGATTGGCATGAAGCCCAACGCCACTGCATCGTGTCTAATACGACCTTAGCAATGGACTCAACTTCTCTGCCTTCCAGTCTTCATTATACAAATGGGAGCCTTCACAATGTGTCTTATGGGGTCACTGTGAGAATTTTAAAAAGAGGCATTTCCTTTAAAAGTCTTCCTTGAATGTTTTGTCACATTCTTAAATTTTATCTTCTCCAGAAAATAACTACTTTCAGCATTTTCTGAAAAGTGGCCACTTTGGAATAATGGGCCTAGAAAGAGCAATGCTACCTCTCTTTACCACCTCCATGTCCCTTGGCTTTTGAGAAGGGGGTTTAATGACACATCCCAAAGATGATGGAGACAAGCAAGACTAAGTTAATGTGACATCAAAAATCAGAAATCTTTCTGCAGTGCACGATACTGATTTATGTGTGTGTGTGATTCCCCTGAATGAGCTGGGGATGGACAGAGGGACAGTATGTATTCTTTTGGGCTGTTACCATAAACCCTAAGACTGGAGACATGGATTTTACCTGTGGTTTTTTTTTCTGATTAAAAACTGGAAAGGAATGCAGACTGATGGTTTGCTGGTTTCACAGAACAAGATTTGAACGAGACCATGCTGTATGGCATCAGGGAGAACATCTCCTGGCCAGGTACAGAGTGCTTCCCATAAAAACCAGAGCAGAAGGCGAAAAGATTTGTGGATCTATCAAATGAGCTGACACAAGAGATGTGGGGGCTAAAGAGAAGTGTGTGAGCCTAGACTGGGAAAACCAAATACTGCGACTATGGAAGAGAAGCTGCCAGGCCTCCTGAAGGCTTAAGTCTGAACTGGCCCAGGGTCCCTTCTACCCATTTCTTGGGTTAAAACAAGTCACAGGTTCAGCTATGACTCAATTCCAGTTCGTAGAGCCAAAGGTAAGACTTTTGTTAAAGTTAATATTGTGCTAAAGGTTGTGTTGATAGTAAGTACTACAGCACAAATTTGATTTCCTGTCTCATTTCATGTCAGCAGGCTCTATCTACAAAGTTCATCAACATATTCCGTGAGAAATTTTATGATATGGTTAGAAATAAGATAAAAGTGTAAGTTGGATAATTATACAGTTAGATGTGGGCAATTGATAGGTAATGTAACTCAGAAATTTAAAAACATTTTAATCCTGCTTTATTCAATCAGTTTATCACTGACTTTAATATCTCATTGATTACATTAAAAGACTCAGTAAAATGAAGCTAAATTCTCAAATGAATTTTATGTTCCAGCACATAAGGTATCTTTGAAATTTTTTAAGTTATACTTTCAGACAAAGAGCAAAAATGCAGGATTTATACCCTGGCTGGTGTGGCTCTGTGGACTGAGTGTTGGCCTGAGAACCAAAGGGTTACTGGTTCGATTCCCAGCAGGGCACATGCTTAAGTTGTACACCAGGTCCCCAGTAGGGGGCATGCGAGAGGCAACCACACATTCATGTTTCTTTCACTCTGTCCTTTCTTCCCCTCTCTGTAAAAATAAACATTTTTTTAAAAAAATTAATTAAATAAAATGTAGGATTTAAATAAAATTTGTAAAGTTTTAATATATTTTTATGAATATGTTATACTCTGATAAGGTATACTATAAAAGTTCGTTTTTTATTTCTACATAATTTCTATTCTTTACATTTCTGTAAATCTGAATTTTTAGAAACATAGTCACCAGGGTTATATCATTTGTAGTTATTTATCTAAGGGATTTTTTCCAGATATAGTTGAAGGAGTTTCCTCCAACGTTTGCATTTTCCCAAAGTATTTGTCTTACAACTGCCAAGTTGTTGATAAATAGATCACCCTGGCCTCTATTTCATTGCCTTCAGTTTCTAATGGTAAACTTTGTTGCATCATGATTAAATATTATCATGTTTACAAGTAAGACGCCTCACAGTTTGGCGTTTTTCCCTCCTTCCAGAAAGGCGACAGAATAAATATGGTAGAGGAGTAGGAGGGCCTAAATACATGAGCACGTTCAGAATGACAGAGGCGGCCACAGGTGGTAAGAGTGGCTGAGGTAGGAATCAGAGACAAATTACCATTCAGATGAGCTCGATGCAGGAAAGAACTATGAAGGAAGAAGTTTTTTTTCAATTGTGAACAAGCTCCACAAAATCTCCAGACTGGGAGTGAGCAGGGCGTGGGGAGCTGAAAGGTTGTCAGTGCAACATCTCCCCCAGCTCAGGTCCAGGTCTCAATGTGGGCCACAGAAGGGCTGCCCAGGATGAGACTGGACAGGCCATCTATCTACAGTCTCCAGACATGGAAAATCTACCCGAGGAAGGCTATGACTCTTGGAAGATGTTATGTACATGCTTTCAATCTGAATTACGAGTCTCTTTTACATTACAGAACTGTTATATAGTTCTTCAATTATTGTTTTTTCTCATTTCCCTCACTCTCCCTTTCTGGAATTAGTTTTAGACAAAATAGTGCTTCTGGATATAACCTCTAGTCTTTCTCTCTCTCTCTCTCTCTTTCTCTCTCTCTCTCTCTCTCTCGTATTCTTTTGGGGTTGTTTTATTCACGTTTTCTTTACTGGATTCCAGACAACTTACTCAACTCTATCATCATGATGATTAACTCTTCTGCCATAACTATTCTGGTATTGAGCATTTCCAATTAGTTGTTATAAATATTAATATTGTTATTGTATAAAGAATCTTTGATTTCTTCAACTGTTCATTATTTTAAGCCACTTCTCATTTTTGAACTCTGATATGAACTAGAGTTTCTTTTAATGTAAGAAACAGATTTTTAGAAGTTTTTTCCTATTTACTGCAGTAACTCCTTTTATATCTCTACATGTTATTACTTACTCTTCTCAAATAGTCTTTGAGTCTTGCCCACTAATGACATATGTGAAACTATAAATCACTTTGGCAAATGAGATGGGTTTCCCCAGCTGCTGGGATTCTCTGGGGGTCCTACCCGCTGTTGGCTGCAGAGCCCTGGCTGTAGCGAGCGACCTGGCCTGTGGGGCTGGTCAGGGTCTCTCGCAGAGCTGGCAGGGGTTCGGCCTTCAGGGAGGCGGGCTCCTTGTGTACTGTGGCAGGAAGTCACCTGGAAATATTCTTTTGTTTCCCTTTCAGATCTCAGTTTCTCATGTTGGAAGTCACACATGACCTTTATTTATTCACAGACCTGCTCCTAAAGCTTTACTTAAGACAGCCACTAATGCTTGGCATCTGGAAATTCAGATTTGCATTCAGAAATCTTCTGTCATAATCTCTCTCTTTGGTACATAGCTAGCCTAAGTCACGTTGTCTCTGAGTTGAGGGCTTTTCTGCATGTGCACACCTGCCTCACATTGCTCTGGAGGTGAGAGGTTTAGCAGTTGAATTATTTTTTTCCATCTTTTGGACATTTTTCTGTTTCAGGTTCACTAATCATACCCATATTGGCTTTGTGGTGACAATGGATAATCTCTTATTCTTATTGCTCTTTCATTGTAATCGAGTAATGAAGAAGGATGTACTCATCGGCTTTTCTGAAACTTCGGTCCCAAGTGCATTTCCAAAATTTACACTCAACTGCCTCTAGTACAATGGATATTAAATCAAAGCAAACAATGATAGAAAATAAAACCCAAACCTATACATAAATATGAGCATTATGATGAACACGTTCTTGGTTTCTAACTAGAGCCCTGAGCCCCACGTGGAAGGGCCATTGCTGTGAGGGGGCAGAAGTAAGGAAGAGATGGGTTGACAGGAGTTTTAAAAATAGTCATTTCCTGGGATAAAAAAATATTAGGCTATTTGTGAAGCGCAAAACAATAGGGATTTAAAAGAATTAAAAATAATAATATTCCAACAGTTCATCCCCCTTCATCCAAAAAGCCGTATGATGAGCCTTTTCCAATTTTTCCACATATAAACAAATTTACATGAGATTTTTAAAAAACATCATTTTACAATTGATTATGGATTATAGAATTTTAAAAGACCACAATGGGTTAATGGTTTACTTTTACCTTTTTAAACTTACTTATTTATAAGATTCTTTCTTTAAAATCCACTGGCTGGTGTGACTCCGTGGATTGAGTGCCAGCCTGAGAACCAAAAGGTCGCCAGTTCAATTCCCAGTCAGGGCACATGCCTGGATGGACCAGATCCCCAGTGGGGCGTGGGGGGCGGCGTGAGAGGCAACCACACATTGATGTTTCTCACCCTCTCCTTCTTCCCTTCCCCTCTCAAACTGAATAAATAAAATCTTTTAAAAAAATTATGGTAACCTTAATGCTTTCCTTAAAATTCCTTTTTTTTCTGGGATATTAGACTCTAGTTCTTTGAATTTTATTGTTGAGAAAACTACTAGTATTTTATTTCAGAAAGCTGATATGAATTGAACATAAAATTTTAACTTATTTTTTCACAGAATCCAAATATCTTTCATTGATCACGATTTACAAAACACATTTTCAAGTATTTGTACCTTGTTTCATATTGTTTCTGCTAGATTACTTTCACCTTGCACTCTAGCTCATTTTAATTGGAATTCTTGGTTAATACATTTTCACCATAATATCTGTAGTAGCCACTTCTGTTTCCAGCATTTAATACTTCATCTCTCCGTTTTCCAGCATAGTGAGAATTATGGTATCATTTTCAAATTTGTAGTCAAGTCTGTACTTTTGTTTGTGTTCGATATTCTTAATGTTTCTATTCTGTCTCATTCCCATGAATGAAAGAACATCCCGAGGAAGCACAATCGTGGTATCCAGTCCAGAAGATGCCTTTCTAATCCACAGGATTCTCACCCCTGAAACACTAAGGATGCTGCTCACTGAGCCAGCTCTCTCAGGTTATAAGTTCTCAATGACCTAAGTAGTTAAAAGAATTTACACTTTCTTACCTAATTCATTGAGGAGTTTTATATTACCACCACTTTGCTCCAAATTTAAACCAAAGTACAACATCCTTCCTTCCCTGGCTCACAATAGATGGTGTTATGGTATTCCATACAGACTGCACTCACAGTAATTACCTTTGCCAACAATTTCATTTTCTGCATTTTCCCTTGTGTAATGTCCTAGAGACTGTGCGTGGTTGGTTACTCTTCCAAATGGCTTTCATGCTGAACACATGCCTCAAATTCACTTAAGCACGTGGGCAGCATGGGAATCATCTATTACTTAGGCTGCTCTCACAGACCTCATTTCCATTAGTGAGATAACAGTGCCCTTTCCAATAAGAGGGGAAAAATGGTGTAAGGTTGTAATGTGTGTGAGTTAAAAACAAATAACATTTGAACACTTCAAATATGTCATTATATCCTGAACACTTAAATCATTTAGCTTCTGCCAGTGTAGGAAGAGATGTGAAGATTTAATTAAAGTCTCTCTAATTCAGATACACTTACTTCACTTTGATCGTTATGTGTCTCCTCTTCCTTTTCCTCTTCCCTTTTTATTTTATACGTTTGCTTTGGGCAAGTAGTGCATAACAAGTTAAACATTATTTTTATATTTTTAAATTATTTTTAAGGTGCCCTATAATTGTTATAAGGTGCAAAATTGTCCATGTCAAGTGATCAAGTAGAAGCTCTTGCATATGTAAAAATTGTCCCCAAAATTGATATGAATTATTTATATATATTTAAATTTTTTAAATGTGCTTATCAATTTTAGAGAAAAAAGAAGGGGTGGAGAGAGAGAGAGAGAAATACTGATGTGATTGATTGATTGTCTCCCGTATGTGTCCCAACCGAAGATTGAACCTGCAACCTAGACATGTGCCCTGACTGGGAATTGAACACCCAACATTTTGGTGAATGTGACAATGCTCCAACCAACTAAGCCACCCGAGTCAGAATAAAATATTCTTATTTTATCACCTGTGATCCAAAGAATAAAAAAATAGAATGTTGAAGATACATTAAAAGAAGCTCACATTTCCAGCATTAAAAATTTTTTGTTGAACAAATATTTCAGGGAAAGACAGAAGTATACATTTTAAAGAAGAGCCTCCACACATTATTTTCAGTATAAAAAACACATTTTCCTTCTCACAAAAAGGGAATTAAACATTGTATTTATCTAGCATTCTCTCTTTCTTTCTTTCTGTCTCTCTTTCCAGAGCTCTAGTTGAAGTCTTATTTTGCAGAATGCTTTATATCTTTC
Organism: Sturnira hondurensis; assembly: GCF_014824575.4. NCBI lineage: Eukaryota > Metazoa > Chordata > Mammalia > Chiroptera > Phyllostomidae > Sturnira > Sturnira hondurensis. The sequence continues at coordinate 20,566,020 of NW_028087015.1, read as the reverse complement.
ATTTATCCTATTTAAAAGAAAGTATTAAAAAGTTTGGATGATATTATTTTATAAATAAAAATGGACTATTCATTTTACCAAATGAGTATTCATTTATTTTGTCTTTTCTACTGCTGGGTTTTTACATTTTGGGAAAATTTCTAGGTGTGCCTGAATATCCTTCTCCCCATTCTTTCGTTTGAAGGTCAGGCTACAGAGCCTTCCTGATTCCTGTGATATGGATGTGAAATTGATCCTGTGGGTGAGCACGACCTTCTAGTGGTGCTAGAATGACAATCTTGACGGAACCTTCAACACTGGCAGATTTGAGGAGCAGAGTAATTATATCAGAACTCCATTTCTCCGTGCAAATATTTTTAAAGGAGCCTCCACCTTTCAACTCACCGTCAACCCAATCCAAAGTGCTCAACAGTTAAGAAGGCCCAGCTTCCTGTCTCGCTCTCCTTTCCACAGGCTGCTGGCTCTGCACCAGGGGCTTCTACGGCTGTCAGTAATTCTCGTAGGAAAGCAATGACTCACCTTTGCTTTCTGATGGTCCCAGGCATTTGCCTTCTTCTATTATGAATGGGAAGCTCTTACATCATCTGCCTTTCACATTTTATACTCACCTCTTTCGAGCTCCAACTAAAAGAGACAGACCTTCCTCTTTAAGTGTCCAGCCCTTTCACAGAAGCTTGTCTCTCAGCCTCTAGGAAGGAGTAGTGAAAATTTAGCAGAGTGGCCTGAGCTGTTGGGTACATTCAAGTGTTTTCCAGTGGGCCTCCATGACTCTACTATAAATAGCAACTCTAGCTGGATACCTGCTTAAGTGACCACAGGCATTTCATGAAAGTTAAAGAAATGTATCTCACCTTCCCAAAAAAGGAACTTCGGAGATGCATTGGTCATATCCCTGGACCACACTAGGTATCCTGCTAAAGACCTACTGCATCTGCACTTGTATTACCAGGGTCTGCAAAGCGTTATTTAATTTGTTCCTAAACTAAACGCAATGTGTGGGTCAGAGTTCACAACTTGGGCTGAGTTAAACGACATAAATGAGGGCAGTCCTGGTATATCAGGTTCTTTTGGCCCAATCCCATGTATGGCAGATGTGGCTAACATTCTCATTATTTTCTATTGTCCTCTTATCCCCCAAAAATAGGGCTGGGGAGTTAAATTTTGATACACTATCTGTCCATCCAGAAATGACATCTCACAACCTCCTTGTAGCCGAGAGCGTGTAAATGTAGTTCGGCATTTGAGTAAGTTTTGGTAGAAGGAGCCGAAGAATCGCATGTGATTCCTGGGCTGCCTCTTTCAGATAAGGTCCAAGGTGGCATCCACCAGCCACACAAGCTGCATTGCCTTCGCTGCGAATTTCACTTGGCTCCTCCCCCAGGCCTCCGGTCAGAATACTGGTTTCTTCTTTCCTTTCTGCAGGCAGCTCATAGATCGTTCTCACCATCCCCTCTCTAGGAAAAATGCTGCTGTATTTCCCTCATGGCCTGTCATGAAATATTCAGTGGCTCTTCCTGCTTTCAAAATTTCACCAGAGAAAAGCGGGATCCTCTGTTGGGAGAGCCGTGCCTTTAGGAAGAATCCCCTCGCTGTTCTCCATCTCTTTGTTCTTTCTATTTGTCCTGGGAGGGTCTGAAGAACAAGGATGCAACCCTGCTTCCTCTTGTTCTGTTTCTAAAACATTCTCTTTCCTCCTGGTGGAGCTTGTTGATAGCACCTCGCATGCGCGGCTGGTGAGAGCAGAATGGGAGCATGCCTGGTGTCAGAACTTGAGACTTGCATATGTTCCCAATGTCTTCTGACTCCTATTTCATACAGTGTCTGTGATCTAGCATTTCAAAATCTCACCTTTTCCCCCAGAAGTCCATTTGTGGAGTAGTTTTGAGGGGGAAAATGTCTTTTAACTTATCAAGTTGTTAGACTGCCCCAAATTATCTCATCGTGCCACATAAAAATGACGTGACTTTGTAAATTGAAAAGGAAAGGAAGAAAACAGATGATTAACATGTAATCTTCCCACTCTATCCCCAGCCACCGGATGAAAAGGAAAGAGGTTTTGCACCCTCTGCATCCCTTCATTGTCTTCTGTATAGTTCCCCTCTTCGGCTCCTCTGCTCCCCTTCCTGCTCCCTACCTCCCACCACGAGTCCCACCTTTGAGTGCTCGCTCCCTTAGTGTCAGCAGAAATGCCTCACCAGCAGACAGAGGGCAGCGTGGGGGAGGGCTGGAGAGAGAGGGAACCTACTAGTGAGAGGAGCTGCGCGGATTTTCATGGTACAGTTGATGGAAGGAAGGGAGAAAAAAGGAAAAGGGGAATCTGCTTAATGTGGCAGTGGAAAAAAAGAGCATTTTGAGAGGAAAAGTAGTGGTTCTTGACTGTTGTAGATAAGACAATATTTGAAAGAGAAAAAAAGAGGGTATGAGAAGAGTTGCTGGGGCAGTTATTCATTCATCATTCCAATTTATTCTAAATGATGCAAGGTAATTATTATTATTATTATTATTATTATTATTGAGCGATTGAGAAGTATTTCTTCAAATGGACACCAAAGGGGCTGGAAATTGTGAGTGTTGCATTCATGTGGTCTACTTGGAGGACTTCTTCTTGGATTTTAAGTATGTAGGTATAATTCTTAGGTCTGCTTTCTCAGATCAAGATCACCGTGTTACACTTGAACAAGCTACCTTCAAAATATATCTAGATTACTACAACTTGTTACTGTCTCTGCTATTTCCACCTTCAAGCTTAATCAAGCTTTCACAACCTTCTCCTAGATCATTGCTATGGATTGGCAATGTGTCTCCCTGGTCCGCATCACCTCTGCCCTTGCTTCCTACGTGTATTCTCCAAAGAATTCATAACTCTTTTTTAACAAATAAACCAAATCATGTTATTACTTTGCACAAAGCTCTACAGTAGCTTCCCGTGTCACCCAGAGAAGAACCCAATGATTCTTGCGATGACCCGCAATCCCTGCATGATTTACACTCTGACATTATAGCTTTTTCTCCTACACTTTGACCCTTACACACAGCTCTTCATCTGTAGTGGGCTTTCTACTGTTTTCCTATTTCTCAAGAATGCATTAGCCTCAGGGACTTTTGGCTTGCTATTTCCTTTGTCTGCAATTTTTGCTCACCATGCACCTAGGGAGCTGCAGATCTTTCTCTCGCAGTTTTCAAGTCTCTGTTCAGATATCAAAGTATCAGGGATATTTTTCATGACTACTCTACTTAAAATAACAAGTTTAGTTTTCTCCCTATATTCTTAATTCTGCATACCTAGTATTATTTTCTATTCATAGTGATTTGTTCATTTGTTTCAAGACCTGGACAATTTTAGCTTAAGGTAAAAAGTTGTAAGTCTAGCAAGTAATGTGTATCATAAAGTTTTTGTTTCAGAAACTACAGCTAAGGCCCCATCCTGTTCCCGGGAAAACAGCTGACCTCCTGGGGCACTGATAGAAGATTACTGCCTGGGGATGAGTGGAGGCCTCCGGGCCTTTGTGTTCCTGAGAGAGCAGATGACCACCCTCCCCTGGAAACAGCTAACTGCCCCCGGGACAGGAATGATGCAGCTTCTGAATCTCAAAGCCCTCACCACACCTTGTTTATTCCCCGTTATAAAAAGTCTGGACTGGAAAGAGAAGACAAGATGGTCTGCTAGGGTACGAGCGCGCCATCTTCTCGGATCACCAGCCATCTGAGTAAAGCGCCCATAAAGATTCAGTCACTGTCATTGCTTATTGGGTTTGGTAGTGACAGGCAGCCCATATGCCGGTTTCTTTTCTGGTTTCAATAGCACTTGTCACATTCTAATGTTATATAGGTACTTATTTATTTTTGTTTCTCTCTCTCCCAAAATGAAAATGTAAGCTTTGTGAGTTTTGCTGTTTTCTAAAAATCCTTTGCCTAAAAAATACATGACACCCCCCAAATATTTGTTGAATGGGTGAATAAAATAATGCCATCTTCTGATAAAAGAATGCAAACCAGTGAGGGCATGATCCAGTCTGAGCCAAGCAGCATTCAGAAGATGTTAGAAGTCTGTGGATGAGTTCTGGAAAGGTAGTGGTAAGAGTGGCATAGTTTCTGAAAACACTTAACCCTCACTAAGAAATGAACAGAGCAAGTTAGATAACAAGATCTACAAATCCAAAGATGATACCTATAATAAAACTGGTGGCAATATATACCGGTCCACAAGGACAAAGCAGAGCAACTACAAGACTCACGTGCTGTGAGTACATGTGTGCAAGAAATGTGGGAAAAGTGAAGGTATCTGATGGACAAGAGAAGAGAAGCCCTCTTGTTATAAGAACAGAGCCATCTCTGAGAACAGCATTAGAAACTAGGAAGGTTTTAGGTGAATCCAGTTAGCTAAAGGAATACAAGGGGCTCATAGTAAGTTCTGAAATTCCTCTGGGTTCCTCTAGGCACCTTTGAAACTAAGAGCCTGAAGCATTCTTCCAAAATAAAGCCCAGCACTGAAGAAAAAATATCCTGATGTGTAAAATATTCAGGTCAAAGAAAACAGATAATACAGGTAAAAGTGAAGGAAGAATAAGAAAAGGCAGATCTCAGAAAGTAAGGGGTAGAAATGGAGAAGTTATCTTGCTCCATCCTTCCTATTAAAAGAAAGAGAAAACTTTCACTTAAAATCGTAATGCAAGTAACTGCAATCAAATTCTATACACAAATATCAGGTGTAATAGAGTCATTACAGATTATGAAAATACTAAAAAGACAAAGCCACAAAACAAAAAATTGTGACCTTAATTTTGCAAAAGAGTTAAAGGAATTAAAAACATAATGGAAGCTAAGAAAAATACTATAATTTCAATTTTTTCCCTTCTCTGTGCCTGTTGGTAAATAATGGCCAAGACACCATGAGTATTTTTTATAATTTTTATTCAATTCATGTAAACTAAAGAAGTTAAGATTTCTTTCAAAAACTCAAAATGAGAGGATTGATCTACACAATGAGTTGAAAAGAGTATACACAAAACTCAAGAGAAAATTTTTTAAAAAGAAAAAACATTTCAAAACTCAAGACAAAAATTAGAAAAAGCCCAGTACCATTTAAGTTATATAGGATGGAAAGGATATTTTTTTTAATTTAAAAGTAAATCAATAGTAATAAAAGTGGATGTGGATTCAACATAAATAGACACGCAAAAAATAGACCAAAAGATCAACATGTGTCTAATGAAAGTCCAAAAAGATAAAACCAAAACAGTGGAGCATACACATATTAAAAACTATTATTCAATAGAATATTTTTAACATAATAAAAAAGCTTTAAACTACATAAAACAACAGAGCAGACACATACTAAAAGCTCTTACTTGATAGAATATTTATAAAATAATAAGAATACTTTAAACTAAATACTTGAAGACTGACTGTATACATAAAATATTCTGAAACATATATATAAATAACTTGAAACATAGCTCATATACATGGACAGCAAACCTCAGTACTGCCACAATGTCAGTTTTTCCTACGATGATCAAAGCTTCAACATAATACCAAACAAAATATCAGCAACTTATTTTCTGAATATCAACAAACTGATTTCAAAGTTTACATTGAAAGAAAAGGACCCACAATTCTCCACTGAATACTGACAGACAACAAAGTGGATGGACTGGCATTAGTCAACTTCTCTATTTATTATAAAGCTACAGTAATCAAGTCAGTGTGGTATTGGTGAAAGAAGAAACACATAGATCAACTGAAAAGAATGATGTCCAAAAATATAGCCCCACAAAAATAGTCAACTAACCTTTGACAAATGAAAAAGACAATTCAAGGGAGAAAAGAAATGTTATTTTAACAAATGGTGCTGGGCAATGGATATCTACTTGAAAAATGAATACATAGATAGATAAATGAACTTGGACACAGATCTTATATGTTTTCCAAAAATGAACTCAGAATAGATTACAGACCTAAATATAAAATGTAAAGCTATAAACGTCCTAGAAGACATGTAGGAGAAAATATAGGTGAAGTTGAACTTTCCAATAAAATACAAAAAGCACAAACCGCAAAAGGAAGAAATGATGAGTTGGATTTCTTTAACATTAAACACTTCTGTTCTGTGAAAGACACAGTTAAGAGAATGAGAAGACTAGCCACAGACTCAGAGAAAATTTTTGCAAACCACCTTTTTATTAAAGGACAGGCACCTGAATATATTTTAAAAACTGCTTAAAAACTTAACAATAGGAAAACAAATAACTCAGTAAAAAATGGACAAAAGACAAGAACAGATACTTTGTCAACAAGATATACATACTCAACATCATTACCATTAGGAAATCTACCAACCCTCCCCCAAAACAGCAATGATACACCTATTAGAAAAGCTAAAATTCCAAACACTGACATCACCAAATGCTATGATGATGTGAAACAGGAGGAATTGTTGTTTATTTCTGGGGGGAATACAATTTGGGGGTATCTTACACGAACAAACATACTCCTACTCTGTGATCCAACAACCATGTTTTTGGTTTTTCTCAAAGGAATTGAAACTTATGTCAATATAATAACCTGTACATAAATGTTTATAGCTGTTTTATTAATAATTAGCTAATCTTGGGTGTACCCAGGATCCTTGGGTAGGTGAATTGATAAACTGTGGAGCATCTAAGCAATGCAATGCTATTTAGCACTAAAATAAAATGAGCTATGGAGTCATAAAAACACATGGAGAAATCCTAAGTGTGTATTACTAAGTTGAAGCCATTCTGAAGAGGTACGTGTATGACTCCTACTATCTGACATTCTGGAAAAGGCAAAACTCTGTACACAGTGAAAAGATCAGTGGTGATCAGAGACTGAGGGAGGGAACAACAGGCAGAGCACAGATTGTTAGCAGTGAAACCAGTCTGTATGACACCATAATGGTATTTACACGTTACTAAAAATTTTTCTAAACCCGTACAATGAACAACACCAAGCGTAAACATTGATGTACACTATGAACTTTGGATACTTACAACGTGTTAGTGTAGGTTCGTCGATTGTAACAAGTGCACATACTACTCTGGGGGAGGATGTTGTTAGTGAGGAAGGCCATGCACGTGCGGGGGAAGCGGGAGGTGGAAAATCCCTGCATGCTTTGCTCAATTTTGCTGTAAACCTGCAGCTATACTTGATATTGTACAACAATATGTTATACTTATACAATAGTATGATGAATAAATATTGATAAACTATTAGTAAACTAAAGTCTATAGCTTGCATTAGGTGTCACTTGTGGTGTTGTACATTATTTGAGAATTAACAAATATATAATAACACGTATCCACCATTACAGTATGATACAGAACAGGTTTACTGCCTTAAAGATCTTCTTTGCTCCATCTGTTCATTCCTCCCTTCCTCTCCCACCACCAATCATTTCCTTTGCAAGGACACTATATAATTGGAATCATACAGTAGGCAAACTTTTCAAATTGACTTCCTTTACTTATCAATGTGCATTTAAAGTTTATCTATGCCTTTTTATGTCAAAAATAACTTGCAAGTAGAAAACACATCTACCTCAATGTTTGCCACTAAGAAAACAGAGAAAAGCTGCTGCTGAGGAATCTAATGTAGATGAGTATGAAAGTGAAGGTTATGACCATTCATTTGTCTTGGTTACTAATCTTTGAGCCGGCGTGCCTATTAAGTTTAATCCTAACTGAAGATGTACAAACACAGTGAAGAGGTAGTAGGATAAATATGAGGAAAGTAAGTATTTGGATAAGCCAAGTCTCACCAGGGACTGCCGCATCTTAGTCCTTCCTGGCAAAACTACAGTTAACTAAAATCTGACTGCAGTTCCAGGGACTTAATGTAAGTTATATTTAATAGGCTGGCAACTGGGTTCCAAGTTAATCACCATGGAAACAAGATGCATCCAATCGCTGGGCACAATTTATGACAGTCATTGCTATATCTTTCAAATCCCATGCATAAAGACAAATTTAATTTGAAATATGTCTTCAATGGGACATAGGTTTTCAGAGGGGATGTATGAATATGCATATATGGAAAGAAGAAGACTAAGTACAAAGTTATTATAAGTTTTAAAGTATGCCAGTGCAGATATTTTTAACGGTCTTTAAGTTATGCTGATTTTGTTTATGGCAATTAAAATTCACACTGGCGATCAATTATCGCCACATAGGGGCTTTGAAGCAGGGACACAGAAATACATTTTTCTCAGCCAGACTGCTTTATAAAGTGATGTCTTCAGCTGCTCACCAAAATACTTTCAAATATTTCTGAAAGAAAGACAGGACATCTGAAATATTTGGCATTCATTGGCCATTATACTATGGTAACAAAAGTGGATATAAATGTCCAGTGGGGAATTGAAACACAAACAAAAGCACTCACATAACTTGACGATGGCACTTCATATTCCATCCTAAATATGCCTAAGAAAAAATAGTGCAGTAGAGGCAAGCAACGTGCAATGCTTGTAACTGAGGTTGAAGGACTTGGGACTTCATACTAACAGTTAACTCAGTTCTGTAAGCTGTTGGGATTTTATTGACACTTAATTCAATGACTGTAGACTTTTTTCCAAAAAGCATAATATGAAAGGTCAAAGAGTGAAAAAGTCAGTGAAAATACAATGGAAAATTACAGTGTTTTTGAGAGTATACATTTAATTTTTTTTACTTTGTGGTAAAATAAAATGAATAAATCATATGATGATAAAATATTTTTAAAGAGGTGATTCAATATGAACATGAATGTTTAAAGTCAGCATTTCCCACTTGTGGTCCTGGAAATTTAAGCAAAATAAAAAGAAAAAATTAAAATATATAAGTTTAAATGTTGATAAAACTACAAATAAATTCAAAAATTATTTGCAAGACTGCAGAAGTCTGTTGAGTCTCTGCAGGAGAAACACAGTAAGAAGTAGAGAGAAGCAGAGGAAGAAGTCAGTGCCAACCAATCTCTACAGAATCACTAACAAACATGTGTTACGGAAGGGGAAACAGCACAGTGCAGATCTGTATGCTGTGTGTTGACAAAGCGGGTATGGAAAGTGGTGTAAGGGTCAATATATATTTTTAAAAATTTATTTAGCTATTTTTCAGGTACAATTTTCTGTCTATAACTCCCATCCCATCCCAGCCCCATGCTCCCCCACCCCTCCCATTTCCACCCTTCTCAGTTGTTGTCCATGCATGTATCCTTTATATTTGTTCCTCTAAATTCCTCCCCTATTTCCCCTGAAATTCCCTTCCCTCTCCCCTCTGCTCACTGTCCACCTGTTCTCTATTTCAGTGTCTTTGGTTATTAAATATAACCTTTCTAATCCCTTACTTTACTTATATATCATCACAGACTTTATTTAATTATTTATATTATCTTTAAACAATAAAACTATGAGGAAATTATATAGGTCTCATAACATTTAATCATCATTGAAGTTTAGAGCTTTCTACCAAAATGAAAAAGATGTGATCTCAGTGGAATACAAGGATAAGCAAATAAAACTGAAATGACAAAATGTGAGAATTGTCTAATGGGATAAATCCTTTTTTTAATCTGAGAGATTTATCATTAAATCAATGTTTACAACTTTCCAGTCAAAAAGAACACTGAAGACAGACTGTATATCCCACAATATTACCAAAACGTAGTAACAAATTCCTCTTATTACAGACTCCATTTCAATGGCACTGTGAAAATCATTGATTTTTAGGACACAGAAATGGATGGGTAGCTTGTACCCATTTAATCATGACCAGAAATTGGCTGACTTATTGACTGCCTTCCTCCTATGGGTAGAAAAATTGTTTTGTCTCTCCTGTGTGCCCCTCAGTAAGTTAACTAGCACGAACCAGTATAATTAGAACAAAAATAGCAACTGAGAGAGGAAGTGCACAGGGAGAAGTCGAGACAGCTGAACCATCCGCCTTCCTTCCACAGCACAGTGTGCTAATTCAAAATAAATTGAGCATCTAGTAAGTGTTTTGATAGGTGCCATGATGTAAATGCTACATCAAATGAGCTTATAAGCAACGTGTTTTACTAATAAATAACCTCTCCATATGTTTAGATATCAGGAGTGTTCTAAGATGCCATGTGTTGGAAGTAAGATCACTTTTCAAGATAGGAACTTGAATGTGTTGTGTAGAGATTGTTGTTTATGTGGAGCTTGTAATTATTACTAAAGTGGGGTTTGGTTGCCCCTTGCCTAGAGGCAAAGGCTGCTGAGAAAAGAAAGAGGCCTTTATTTAGAACTGAATGATCTGGGAGAAAGGGGGATTTCCTGTCTCAAAGCTCATCTCTTCTGCAAAACCCAGACAGAACCCAGCCATAATCAGCAAGACCAAAACCAAAGACAGTAGCCAGAATTCCCACTCCATTTTAAAATACTGTTCTTGGAAGCCCAAGGTGGCTACTAAGCAGTCATCAGGTAGTTTAGTTTTCTCCAAGCTGGTGTCTAGCTTTAGGCTTCCTCCTAAAGTCTGCATGGACAGCAAGGTCCTATGCTTCTGGGCTGGAGGGTGTGCAAAGGCACTGGCAAACGCTCTACCAGGTCAGCAAGTGAAACTCACTGCCTCCTGGAGGCCAAAATTAGCAGTCACGTGGCCCATGGAGAGGATAGGCCAGTACACAGCCTGAACACAGGACCTGAGCAGTGAGCCACAAGCAAGAAAGGAATTTCTTTGTTCCTCCGGGTTTATATTAGCTTGGGGTATGGGACAAACCAGGTTCTTACTCAGAACAACCAATTAATTAACTTCCTAAACTTTCATGCACTTTGGGTGGGTCCATTTCCTAACCAATCCTTAGTTTCCCCTGGCTAGACTGGCAGCCTCTTTGGTCCAGCATCTCTCCTGCTGCCATTTTAACATCTAGTGCTCAAGTGTGCTTTCTCCTGGTCCTACCCCCAATCTGTTACCAGAACAGGGTAGGAGGGCTTTATCTCTCTTATCCAAGTATCTCACTACCCTGGCACGAGCTCTATCCAAGAACTTCCTCCTGCCACCATCTCACCCATGGGTCAGGAGTATGTGCCCAGTTACCTGTGCAATGCGGCCTTGCCCCCAGGAATTGGTGCAACCCAACATGGCCCGTGGTGGTTCAAGATCTCCCTGGTGGCCCCTCTTGTTCCCAACCCTCAACCCACTCCCTACCAGTCCAGTTAGGCTTTGCTATCAGCATCAACATGAAAGGCAGGTCCATCCAGCAAGGAGTCATGGAGATAGAAAGTGTCAAGTAACAAGCTGAGGAATTAATTATATATAGGCATGTGTGTATATTCAAGTATGTGGGTGCAAATACATCTACATTTAAGAAAGTGAACAACCCAGTAGAACAATAATCCATGACTTTAAATAGGCAATTGACAAAATAAGAAATACAAATAATTGACACATTTATAAAAATGCTCAACCTCACTAATAATGAATTGAAAAGAGAAAAGAATGTAAGCTATTAGTTTTGTTTTTTAATCGTTAAAACCTAAAATTCACTATTGGGAAGGTCATGGGAAACCATACAGTTCCACTGTGGAAAAGAGTTTAAAGTAGTATTCTCAGACCCATGACTAAAAATGTAGAATCTTGTATTTATCAACATCTTCTCTCAGGTATCTGATAAGCTACGTGATAATCTGTTAAAATGAACACTTTTTGAGACTGAGATTGGTGGCAAGCGTCCAGGAGGAAGAAAGATGTTTGATTCCTGCACCCTGTGTTTTTAAATTGAAAATATAATAATGTGGTGCCTGCAATAAGATGATTTATAAGAAAAAATACATTTTGTTCTTTAGAGGACCCAAATATGTTTCTCTTATATATTTCATCTTTGTTCAAGATTCCAAGTAACAGCTCCCAAAACTCTTGGAATTCCCTAAGTGCTGCGAGTGATAACGCTGCCCTTTGTTATGTCTACAAGGTGCCTTTCAGAAAGTACCTAATGATGGGGGCTGGTTGCCAGAAGAGTCAAGCTTGTGATTAGAGGGCTGGAACTTTCGGTCCCAACCATTGACCTCTGGAGGGGAGGAAAGGCCTGAACCTTGAGTCCAATTAGCAATGGTCAATGATTTACTCAGCCATGCCTATGTACAAGCTTCCTTAAAATGCCACAAGGAGTAGGTTCAGAACGTTTCTGTTGGTGAACACGAGGAGATGTGGAGAGAGTGGCACCCCTGGATAAAGCATGGAAACTCCAAGGCCCTTCCTCCATACGTTGACTTATGCTGCTCTTCCACCTGGCTGTTCCTGAGTTATATCCTTTTATAATACATTGGTGACTTAGTGAGTCGGACGTCTCTGAGTTCTGCGAGCCACTCTGGCAAATTAAACAAAACCAAGGAGTCACTGAAATCTCTAACAACCTGGACTTGTGACTACATTTTATATCATTTTAGATAACGTGATAGAAAATCATTCCAAAGTACATTGAACAGTGGACTCGCTCCAAAGTACATGAAGAGCAGGTTTACAGAATGTGAAGTCAAAGAGGCAATCAGCCAAATCCCCAGTAGATAGCTAGTTTGTCGAAAACACAGGGGGCAGCCTACGCTTCCGACTGCTGTCTGAAGTGGGGGTGACGGCAGTGTTGTACGACTGAACCCTTAACCTGTGGGATCTGATGCTATTTCTGGGTAGACAGTGTAGTACTGAGTTGAAGTGCAGGTCACCCAGCTGGTGTCATTGCTTCTTGGAAGTGTGGGGACCCCCACCCCTCTCTCTCTCTCTGTCTCTCTCTCACACGCGAACATACAATACACAAACAAATGACATTGAAATTGAGTTCAGAAACCAATTAGTGAGCAAAAATAAAGATAAATGCACTGTGAAGGTAAATATATTCTAAAAATTTTAATTTAAACAATTTTTCATGATGAAAGGTGTGTTTTTCCCTGGCTGGTGTAGCTTAGTGGATTGAGATCGGGTTGTGAACCAAAGGGTCGCTGTTTTGATTTTCAGTCAGGCATATGCCTGGGTTGTGAGCTAGGTCTCCAGTAGGGGGCACATAAGAGGCAAACACTCGTTGATACTTCTGTCCCTGTTTTTCTCCTTCCCTTCTCCACTCTAAAAATAAATAAATAAAATCTTTTTAAAAAAGATCATTAAAATAAGTATATGTTTCTATGTTGTAAAATTTAATAGATTACACAGGCATAAACACAAAATTATAATTGAAGTCATTTTAAAACATGGAATGTGAATTACAAGAAACATAGATTTATAATAAAAAGAAAACCATAGCTAATACATATTGTTATCCTATCTCATAGCATTGTACATTGTATTATAACATGCTTTTGTAATATACTGTGTCGTAGTTCATGTCTCTGAGAAGGTGCTAACTTTCCAGAGCGTGCTGCTCTGTAGCTGGTGAGAAGAACACAGGCTCCAGATTCCTTAAGAAGGAATTTGGTTTTGGCTTAGGACCTCGGCCCCATCGTTCTCCAGCTGAGTCTCTGTTGGCAATCTGCCTGAAGGGGCTCTGCCCTTGCTATTTCCTCTGAAATGCACTAACTTAGTCAAAATCACCATTCTCCACCTCACTCGACTCAGATCTTCACTGGGATGCCAGCATGTTAGAGCTGTCAGCCCCGATCCCCTGTTTAACATGCAACGCCAGCCTTCCTGTTATTGCCAAGCAAGCATTCCTTACTCTGCCTGAGTTCTCCTCTTAACCCTTCCCCAGACCTAGAACAGATGTGTGTTTGTATTGTCTGTCTACCCTGCTAGATTGCGACTCCATGACCTTAGGGAGTGTGCAGGTCTTTGCTCACTAACCAAGGTGGTCAATATAACAGGCATTCAATGACTATTTGTTAAATAAATGGGGAATAAACAGTTCTCAGTACCATATTTATCATTTATTAAATCAGGAAAATACTAACTACTTCCTGTGGTTGTTCTGAAGTTTACATATTGATACAATTAAATGTTTAGCACATCGACTGGCATATAGTCATCATTTGCCATGAATTAAAATTATTTCTTGCATTGCTTTTCTACCATTTCCCTAATTTTCCTATTTGAAGAAACTAATTAATAACAGTGGTTTTAATTCTTTCTTAAGACTTACTTTTCCATCTTCTCTATTGTTTGTATGTAATTTTATTTATTTTTTTACTTAAGCATTATTGCATTTATTAGTCGGCCAAATTTTAATGTAATTACACAATTTGCTTTTATGTATCATTGTTTTCCAGTTTCTAATTGCAGTAGGTCCTCCTTAGGAAATTACACTTAAAGGTATTTGGGCAGCAGGGTGGACATAGTGTAAAAGTCTGTAACAGAAACTCTTTACTCACCGCCATTATGGGAATTACTGGTTGCTGCGACTAACGGGTACAGACTGTTTATGTGAACAGCACACAGGTCTCTTTGGCAAAAGCTATTCTATATCAAGTGATAGCAAATCATTCCAAAGTGAATAGAACAGTGGACTCACTCGTTCCAAAGTACATAAAGTGAAGATTGCTATATCCGATCTTGATATTTTGCTGGATATCTTCCATGTTCTCTAAGAATGGCCATTACAGTTAAAATTATCAGAGTACAAATATTTGTTGTTGCATTCAAATGTTGAGAGGTGGCCAAGGACAGCTGCACCCTTCTGTAATTCATTTTAGTAAAAATCAGATAGTGGCAAAGGAAACTTAAGAAGTATAATCCCGTACCTAGAGGGTATTTAGCTTTACATCATTCTGGTGTTCTGGTAAATGAACCCTGAGAATCACGCCACCTTAGGGAGACTTTATAACCTCAGACTGAATCTGTCTTTGAAAAGTCGTTTTCCTTTTGTCTTAGTCTCATTTACCAAATCCTGGCTGGTGAATAAAGATCACTTCTTATCTAAATCCATTCATTTACAACTTGCTCTTAGAGCTCCATGATTGAAACACTCAGTTCTGCATAACTACCAGCAAATCCTCGTTAAAATTTTGGGAATGTCCTTGGGTGACTGATGGGTGTATACAATCAAGGGAAACAAATTATAAAGGCAGTGTGTCTATTATTGAAAAATTTAAGTGGCCGTATGAAGTAATAATACTTTTTCCCTAAGGAATACTTGAAAATGTACTTCTTATTTCATACTTTCATATTACAAAGTATATCAGTCATAGCATTATGACTAATTAGTCAGAATTTTAGTAAGAATTTTTCTCTCCTTCTGCTAATTTCTAAAGTATTTAAATGCATGCATGGGTCATATGGAACATTACAGACACTGCTTCTTTAGTCTGCTTGACCTAAATTATTATATTATATCAATAAGTCCTTCTTTTTTTAAAGACTTTATTTATTTATCTTTAGAGGGGAAGGGAAGGAGAGAAGGATCAATGTATGGTTGCCTCTCGTGTGTCCCCTGCTAGGAACTGGCCTGCAACCCAGGCATGTGCCCTGACTGGGAATCGAACCGCGATCGTGTGGTTTGCAGGCCCTCGCTCAGTCCACTGAGCCACACCAGCCAGGGCTCAATAAGTCCTTCTTTATAAGCAGATTTTATGAGATTGCTGCAGCCACTGTGGAAAGCAATATGGAGATACCTCAAAAAATTAAAAATGGATCTGTCTTTTGACCCAGAGATTCCACTTCTGGGAATATATCTGAAAGAATCCAAAACACTAATTTGAAAGAACCTAAGTACCACTGTGTTGATTGAAGTGTTATTTACATTCACCCAGACATGGAAGCAGCCCAAATGTCCATCAGTAGAAGAGTGGATAAAACAACTTCAGGACATTTACATAAAGGAATATTACTCAGCTGTAAAAAAAGAAGAAGAAGAAAGAAAGAAAGAAATCTTTGCCCTTTACCACAATATGGAATGACCCGGAGAACATTATGCTAAGTGAAATAAGCCAGTCAGAGAAACACTGATACCATATGATCCCACTCATATGTGGAATCTAATGAACAAACTGAACAAAGAAGGAAAATGGGGACAGACTCCTAGATGGAGAGCAGATGACAGCTGGGAGTGAGGGTCAGGTAGGGGTGGGGGGATTGAGTGAAAAGGAAAAAGGACTCATGGGCATGGAAGACAGTGTGGTGATTGTGGGCGGAGGGGGTATAAGGGGACTGAATGGTAATGAAAAAAATACAATAAAGATTAAATTAAAAATATATACATTCAAAGTCAAAAATTAAAAATATTTCTTTGAAGCTTATATTGATACATTTTATACATTTTATCATAATCTTAAAGATAATCAGATTTCTTAAAATTTGGGATTAAATGTTTGTCTCATTGTTGAGACTCTAATACTCATTTTCAAAAACTGTTATAAGAAACTTTTGCCTGACCATATTCATTATCGTACAAGCTCTTGGTAAAACTCTATGGCAAAGAGCAGTATAGGAATATATTATGAGTGAAATTCCTTCATTTGCAATGATCTAGAAAATATTTTTAGACATGAGATTTTGGCAACCCAGAGCGTATTTACCCATTACTATGAGGAAGGAATGATACCAAACTTTATTAGAAAGGACCACCGACTGCCAGACAAAGACTTTTCAAAAATACTCGAGATTTGATGAGCCGAGTTTGAATAAATGCAGAGAAAAAATGTCTTTCTCTTTGGAGGAGAAATGGGCTTTTCAAATTGGGCAAGAAAATTAACGAGGTACAGGTGAAGGGGTCCTCCGCTGGTAGCTTTAGATTCCAAAAGGCACAGAGTTCCCTCAAATGGCACTGTCGGCCAGGGGATGATGAGGGAGTTCTGCTTTTATCTCGCAGGCACTTTCCACTACCTTTTCTATGCGTTCTTTTCATTTTCCAACAGGAAAGATTTCATAGATGTGCTTTTGTAGCAAAGAATGTAGGCGGGTCTCTCTGGATTGCTGTAAAAACTAAACTGCAGGAGATTCTTACAGACTTCTTAGACTCTTGATATTTTGCTGTGTGCATTTCGTTTTCCTTCACATCTTCAAAGAAAAAATACTCTGGCTTTCCCTGTCATTAAAAAGGATTATCCCTACTTTTTTTTCAAATCTTGATCCTCTCTAAAGGTACATGCATGAGAAGAGAAATTAATTTAGGGGGGAAATGTGGTTGTCTTCTAAGGCAGTAGACAGGCGGGCATCTGTGTGAACAGCCTCGAGCCAATTGCAGCCTCTCTCCTACGTTCTGCGTGAATGGTGGTCTGACCGCACAGAGTGATTTTTTCATGGTAACCTGGAGTCAACCACACTTCTTCCCTTGCTAAAAGTCACAGGTGAAGATCATAAAATACTAGAACCCACCATTTTTATTGCTTTGTTTGTCTTGTATTCCTTTCTACTTCCCATAATCACCAAACAGGCAACTTTCTACCACATATCTCTTTCCCTTGTTTTATATTAATGTCACACTTCCATACGGTTTGTGTTTTCTGAGTATTTCATGGAATGAGGGTGAGGATCAATCATTACTACATAGCAAAAGGCTTTGTATGCGGGTTTTTCTTTTTCTTTCTTTCTTTTTTTGGTCTCCTATGTATTCAGTTACTTGTGTGATTGAAAGAAAAAAATCAGCCCTGGCTGGTGTAGCTCAGTGGATTGAGCGCAGGCCTGCGAACCACACGTTTGCGGTTCGATTCCCAGTCAGGGCACACGCCTGGGCTGCAGGCCAGTTCCCAGCAGGGGACGCACAAGACGCAACCATACATCAATATTTCTGTCCTTCTCTCCTTCCCTTCCCCTCTAAAAATAAATAAATAAAAATCTTTAAAAAATCAAAATATGTGACTTTTCAACAGTCATCGTAATCAAATCTTTCCAAAAGTGCAGGCAAGATCTGTAACTTAAAAGGTTCTAACAGATGTTCAGATGTTCTTACCTTTTCACAATACATTTTACAATTTTATTTTATATGTCCTAGCTGCATTTTCCAGGTGGGTGAGAGTGTAATCAACACCCTCAAAGGTGGGTTAATGGGATCGCTTATGAGTCTAATTTATTCTGTCTTCTTTGATAATATTTGTGTCTCTTCCCACACATCTTTTCCTTTTCACATTTATAAACAGCCCTATCTTTTACAGTCTCTAAGAGCTCTAGTTACTTACTGGTCGTTTATGTTTTAATTAAGTAGTGTGGATATCTCTTGATTAAAGTCACCTTAGGAGAAAATTTTCTGAGCATATAATTTGGAAAGAAAATCAGGATTTATTTTTCTGTACTGAAGTTACATAAGATTTTATTCTTCTGTATGACATTAACATAATGCAGTACTTGTCAGCTGGTGTTCATTCAATCATGTCCAACATCCACGGCCACAGTGACTGATTTGATCCAAATGGTTTTCTCACACCCAAATCAGAACTATCAGGTACTTCCTCAGCATTATTTCAATCTGCATTAAAAGAATTGTTATTCTTTTCTCCTTTCTGGAAAAAAATTCCGTGTGATTTTGGCATTACAGATAGCTATAACTTCTGTCATTAGAAATACATTTCAGAAGGCGAGATAGAAGAATCTTCTGAGTTGAATTTATGGACATCCTTGCCCCTTGCAATTCTTTGAAATAAGTTTCACTTTATGCCCAAGCAAATTGAATTGGTCTTTTGTCCCCTTTAACCAAAGAATTTGATGGAATATAATTTTAAAAACTAAATCAAGACAAAGATATTAGATGTTTTTCATCTTTAGAAAGATACACTCAGTATTTTTTATTCTTATTTTTTCCTAAAGAAATAAAATAGTAATTTATACACGCACATTCTACAAAACAGTTATCAGTACTCCCTAAAACTATCAAGGTCATTTAAAAAAGGACAGTTGAGAAACTCTCATAGTTAACTAGAGCCTAAGGAAGCATGATGCCTAATAGAATCCTGGAAAAGATTCTACAAGAGAAAAGAAATATTAGGTTAAGACTTGGGAATTGTGAATAATCTATGGATTTAGTGAATAAGAATGTACCAATACTGTCTTATTAATATTGACAACTATAACATATTAATGTATAATAGTAATAATAGGGGCAACAGAGCATGGGATATATTAGAACTCTGTATTATTTTCTTAACTTTTCTATAAACCTAAAACTATTCTAAATTCTTTTAAATTTTATTTTAATTCATTACTAACATGTGAACTGTATTATAGAAAGACATTGTCATGGAAGAGACTCGAGAGAATCCATGCAGAAGAGTCCAACTCAGAATAATATCCATGTAATATTGATTCTGGCATTGAGTGTTTCTCTCCAATTTCCTGGCTTCTCCTAGATTTGCCAATAGGCATTACTGGTCCTTACATTGTTCTGTCTGACTTGGCTTCATCTTTATTATTGTTGCTGGTTGCATCAGCGCCCATTCATGACTCTTAGTCCAAAATGGTTTATGAATGAGTAGTTTTCCCCATCTCTCTTACCCAATGTCACCATCAAATCTACCTGGTCTCCTAACACAAATAGTGATTTCAGGAATCAACATTCCTGAGTTTCCTGGATGTAAAAAATATCTGAGATTTCAAAATATAAAAACTATGTAGATACGAGTTACCTAAAATTGTTGTGTTACAGTCGTTAGGTTACTGCAAGACAAATAGTATTACATGAATATAATAAAATCACACTGTTTTCTTTCATTGGTCTGAATCTACTTTTTAAAGTGTATCTTTAGTGTGTTACACTTAATTTGTGATTTCATTAAAGAAATATTTTAGTGAGTGCCTATATGTGTTGTATAATTGCATATAAATGTATTATATATAAAATATAAATATGTCTGTTATAAATGAATTAAGTAGAATATCTTTGCCATCTTTTAAAGGATGTGCTTTATTTCTTTTCTTTAAATGCTCATCCAAAAACATGTTTATTGATTTTAGAGAGAGAAAAAAAGAGGGAGAAAGAGAGGAAAATTGATCAGTTGCCTCTTGTACATTCCCCTACTGGGGGCCAAACCTGCACGTTTCCTTATCAAGAATCGAACCCACAACCTTTAGGTTTACTGCAGGACACCCAGTGAATTGAACCACACCAGCCATGCCAGGCGTACTTTCTTTTTCATGATAAGTTCTACCATAATACTGAAGTAATTCTCCATGAAACATGTCCATGGGGAATTCAAGCTTGTGATGCAATGATTTGAAATCTTAGAGTGCTGGAAAAAACGCAATTCAAAAATTATTTTACAAATACCCCAGAATTTAAATTAGCTCAGAATTTAATTAGCTGTTATATATTAGATATTAACTCTCCCTAATGTAAATTATGGAGGCCCACTAAAAGTAATAAAAAGCATGAATATGTGATAGCTTCTTAAGTGAAGTTCTATAGATTTTTTTAAAAATTAGCTATTAAATGGTTTAACTTCATTCCCTAAAATAATTCATTATGGTATTTGCTGAAAATTACATTTATTTTAATTTTTGTACATTAATAGTTTGCATGTATAAAATGATCAAGAAACTAATAAGATGATTCTCAACCAAAATTTGAACATCTTTTGGGGGGGGGTTATACTAATAATTAGTTTTAATTAATATACTTTATTTGAGCTGCTTTAGGTTTGTAAAACACTGAGCAAAAAGTATGGAGAGCTCCTGTATATCCTCTATCTGCTTCTTATAAACACTTTCTCTATTACATCATTAACACCTTGCTTTAGTTGGGATATTTGTTATCATTGAATCAATATTATTAACTAAGTTCCACAGTTTGCATTTATGAATCACTGTTTGTGTTATACATTCTATAAGTTTTGACAAATGTATGATAATACGCATGCACCATTACAGTAACATATGAAAGAGTTTGACTACCTTAAAAATTTTCCAGGCTCCACTCACTCACCCCTCTCTTTCTCCCTCCCCCTGAACAACTGACAACCACCAATCTTGTTATCTCCATAGTTTTGCCTTTTTCAGAATGTCATCCAGTTGGAATCAGCCAGTGTAGCCTTTTCAGATTGATTTTTTTTTTCACTTAACACTATTTATTTAAGAGTCTTCTAGCCCTGGCCGCTGTAGCTCAGCGGATTGAGCGCGGGCCTGCGAATCACACGATCGCGGTTCGAGTCCCAGTTCGGGTACATGCCTGGGTTGCGGGCCAGTTCCCAGCGGGGGACTCACGAGAGGCAACCATCCATTAATGTTTCTCTCCTTCTCTCCTTCCTTTCCTCCCTAGAGATAAGTAAATAAAATATTTTTAAAAAAGAGTTTTCTGTATCTTTGGTTTGATAGCTCATTTCATTGTATCATTGAATAATATTCTATTGCTCAGAAGTATCACAGTTTGGTGCTTCAATTTACTGCATATCAGATGACCTGATTTAGTCCCATGGGTCACAGGATTGTTCAGTTTATATAGTTTATTTTCTTATGTGGTCTAGTTCACTGATGTGTTTAGGCAGTGTCAAATCTGATTTGAAGCCCATTTAGCAAACAGCTTACTTAAAATACTTTAATTTTCAACTCTTGAATTTAAATTTGACCTTTTTAAGAGTTTCCATTTCTTTTCTCAATATTTTTATGGTTTCATGTTGTTAATTCTTGAACATGTTTATAAAGTTGTGCATAAGTTTTATCTGATTCTGCATTCTCTGTCATTTTCACATCTATTTCTATTTATGTGCTTTTTCCTAATTATGGTCTCACTTTACTGCTTTTTTATTTTCATTTTAATCTTTTATTGGATTTATTGGGGTGACATTGGTTTGCAAATCCTGCAGGTTTCAAGTATACAACTCAATAAAACACATCTGCACAGTATATAGTGTACCCACTGCCTTTTTAAATGTCTGGTAAACATTGCAAATGTTATCATTTGAATGTTTAGATTTCCTGTTATCATGTAAATATTATTAAATATGCTTTGATAAACAGTAAAAATACTTTTCTAAGTTATTGTTACTGTAGAACTATTTTATTCTCACTACTAAAATGTAACTATTCTGGTGTCCTTCACCAGTATATGATGCGAACCCCGGCTGGCAGGGTGCATGTTGTTGTGGCTGCAACAAACAAATTCACAAGGACTACAAAAGTCCTGTGGAGAAAAAGGGACCACATGGCCACTCTCTAAGTGACAGAGAGGGCCCCAACCCCTGCTTGGACAGGTTTTTATTGCTTTTCTGGGTACATTACATCAAGGATGGTCCTCATTTACTATGCACAGGTTCACTGTAGGTGATTACCTTTTACAGATAACAAAGGAAAGAATGTTGCTAATTACTTCAAAGAGAAGGATGTTATAGATCAAGGGGAAAAGTGGTTGAACTGGTTACACTCCATACGTGGGAGGTTTAGCACAGACTTTAGGAAGTTAAAGATACGCAGTAAACATTTTCTGCCTGAATTCAGGGTGAGGGAGTTTTAGCAAAAGCAAGCCTCATAGCAGACTAGGTACAATGCAGGCCTGATTTCCCACGAGAGAATCTATCCATGAACATGGGTTCTGTGTGCCAACCTTGCTCTCCACTGGCCTTTCAGAGTGGGGCTGGGCTACATCTCCCATACCATGTGGATAGGTTCCCTATAAGTATCCTTAGTGTTCCTGAGGTCTCTCCAATCTGTCTGGTTAGAACTCAAACCTTTTCTAGTAGCTTCTGAGTTCTGGGAATTGCTCAGCTTACTAGTCCTTGGGAATTGTTCCTTGCTCAAGCAGCTTTATAAAGTTTTGTGTTCACCTTAAATGACGTTCCAGTAGTGTAACACAACTGGGACTATTTTTTGTTTGTTTTGTGAAAACCTCAGATTGTCATTCTTTTAGGTACATAGTTTCATCTGCCACACATCCATACCACCATATCACAGGCTTTCCTTTACTTTTTATTTTATTTTTTGGTGTAATTTTCTATGATTCATTTAGTCAGTTTGGGGGTGTTGTGGCGGGGGGCAGGGTGGTTGTGGATCATGCTTTCAGTGAGAGTTTATGAGCTCTTTTTGTAGCCCCAAATCCTGAAGATGTTCCCCGATGCTTGTTTTTGTTTTTGTTTTCTAAAAGTTTCAGAGTTTGACAGATTGGTGCAACCATTGTGGAAAACAGTTTGGTATTTCCTCAGGAAACTAAAAAGGAAACTGCCTTTTAACCTGACAATTCCACTGCTGGAACTATAACCTAACAATCCTGAAACACCAATTCAAAAGAACCTATGCACCTCAATGTTCATAGCAGCACAATTTACAATAGTGATGTGCTAAAAGCAACCTAAGTGTCCATCAGTAAATGAATGGATAAAAACCCATGGTACATTTACACAATGGAATACTATGCAGCAGAAAGAAAGAAGGAATTCCTACCCCTCATGAGAGTGTGGATGGCTCGGGAGAGCATTATGCTAAGTGAAATAAGCCAGGTAGTGAAAGACAAATACCATATGACCTCACCTATAAGTGGAACCTAATCAACAAAACAACCAAACGAGCAAAATAGAACCAGAGATATTGAAATAAGGAACAAACTGACAGTAACCAGAGGTGAATAGGGAGGGGATGGGGAAAAGGGGGAAGGGTCATGAAGGAACATGTATAACGGACATATGGTCAAAGCCAAAAGAGGGCAGGATCGAGGGTGTGAGGTGGGGATAGGTGAAGCAGAGAGGATGGGGGCAGGGAATGAAGACAACTATACCTGAACAACAATTAAAAAATAAAAATAATTAAAAATAAAGGTTTCAGAGTTTGACGTTTTGTATTTTATGTGTGATTGATTTGAGTTCATTTTGTATAATTCATGAGACTTAGATCAGCGTTTACATTTCTGCCATCAGGTGTCTAATTCCTCCAGTATCATTTGTTGAAAAAACTATCTTTCTTCCAGTTAATTGCTTTTGTGTCTTTGGGGAAAATATGTTGGACATATTTGTGTGGGTATATTTCCAGATTTTTATTCTATGCATTGTTCCATGTGTCTACCTCTCTGCCAAAAAAAAGTCTAGGCTTCCCATTTATTATTCTTTGTTACCATCCCAGTGAGAGCAGGGAGGACATTAAATGGGTGAAAGGTCTGCAGGTTTTGAATTCTGGGCCCCTCACTCCAACTTAGCTGGCTAGGATGAGAGTAGGGCACAGTTTATCCCTCTGCTGATTCGAGTCAATGTGACTAGATAGTGTCTACAAATTCTCTGTCTTTCTAGGTGGTCCATTTATGGTTTGTTGGCTACAGAGAGCAAGATTATGCTGAGGAGTTTGCCTTTGTCATTGGTGTTTATGAGTTTCTGATTTTGTCAAGATACATGAGCCAAAACAAATTCCAAAAATGTCATTATCATGCTGTTCTTCAGCCACAAAAATCCTTAGCCATTCTGCTTTGTTCTTTCCATTTTCCAAAGTCTTCTTATGTTTGTTATGTATATAACATCCACAGATTTTAAATGTACTTAGTGGGGGCAGTAATGTTCCCTCTGTCTTCTTTTTTTTTTTAATTTTTTTTATTTTATTTATTTCCTCTTTAGAAGGGAAGGGAAGGAGAGAGGGAGAGAAATATCAATGTATGGTTGCCTCTCGTGAGTCCCCTGCTGGGAACTGGCCTGCAACCCAGGCATGTGCCCTAACTGGGAATCGAACCGTGATTGTGTGGTTTGCAGGCCTGTGCTCAATCCACTGAGCTACACCAGCCAGGGCCCCTCTGTCTTCTTATAAACAGAAGTCTTTAGCTCTTGTTGTGCTCTCTTGAATGTTATCACACACATTCACAGAGTAGAACTGCTTACGTGTTTTGTTTTGTCCAGCTACCTATGTATTTTAGTGTATAGAGAATTTTGCAAATAATAATAGTCTAACATATTATTGAAAACACAATTAATTTTCAGCAAATGTCTAGAGACATGTATCTCAATTTATTTAATTTCATTTTATCAGTTATCAGTTTTATTCCACATCTATCCCACTGGCTTGCATAGTACTTGGTTAATAGTAGATATCTATTAAATATTTCTTAAATAAGTACTGAAGGAATAAATATTTATAACAAAATAATGACACCTTGCCACATGGTTACCTTGTAAAATAAACTATTCATCATATTAGGTAAATGATTAGTTCTTTTACCATCTTTTGAGATCATCTGGCATTCAGATAATTCATGATTAATATTTGAGATGAAGTGAAGATCTAATTGACATTTGACCTGTGATTTATAGCTCAAAACGCCATGTCAGCATCTTGGAAGTGACAATATTTGGCCCTCCTTTCTATTTGTTTTTTTCCATAACTCCCTAGTCTCAAAATACACATTTAATTAATTAATCTTAGAGCTTCTTCACTCCTCCATCTTAAAAACTTTGCATTTTTCCATGTTATCTCCATTATGATAGTCAATCTTGCTATTTGTCCCTTAAGACCCTTCAGATTCTGGCCACCATATACTCTAATGCCTTCTCTTCTACTGATCTCTGCACAGGCTAGTGCTATGTAAATTGTTCCCCAAATTTATCATGCCAATTCCAAGTCTTAGGTCTCTGATCCTCTTTCTGTCAAAATTATTATGAAGTCCTACCACTTCAATTTTTATAAATTAGCAATCTTCTTTTTTTAATTTCCCCCCAAAAGTTGTAAATATTTCTTAGGGAGCTGTTTTGCAAATATTTCAAGATAATTCTGTTTCTTCTGCTCCAACCTACTTACCTTGCCAGAATGTCCACATTCATGGCACTGCTACAGTTCTCAAGTCCCCCATTTTGCTGGATATGGCTTTTCTCATCGTTGACCTCCAGTGCCAACTTTTGCTCCACTAAGGTATATCCCTTTGTGGAAGAAATGTGGTTGTCTCTATTAATTACTTCAAGTAAGTCATCCTTCCTCTAAAAAAACTTCTACAATACAATGAAAACCAGGTCATGCTTCTAACAATATTTAATGAAAATATTATAGATTAAGATTAAGAGTAGGGGATACACCACAACAAGGCAGTTTCTATGTTACTTCTCCAGCCAACCCTGGACTAAGATTTCCATGCAATTAATTGTGTACCTTACTGTCACATGCAGGCTCATCTCCATTGCCACTTTCTCATTTTTACACTTCAGATTGTCTACTCTAACTCTTCTTGGACTCAGATAAAGGGAGAGTTGAGAAGGAGAGGATTTTTAATAATTAAAAAGACAAGATTTAAGAATTGCTTGTAAGAGAAATATAGCTTATATTTTTGTGTTTAATTACAGGATTAAGATGTATAAAGTCAGCGAATTCAGAGGAACATATTCCGCATGACATTTACTCAAACTTTGAAAGAAATAGACACAATAGGGAAATGGCTGTAGAACTTTTGATTTTTTTGGTTTTATTTTGTTTTGTTTTGTTTTTAATTTCCTTACAAAAGCAAGATCTAATTTAGTGCACAGTTGGAAGTAACCAAGAAAAACAGGTCTGGCAAAAACTAAAATGACAGTCACCAAATTGAATTGTCTCAGTTCAACAAATCCCCAGCAAAGTCTCCTTATAGGTAAATACATATGAAAATGAAGCAAAGGATTACTTTAAGTGGGGGAATTGCCATGGATCCATCTTGATGGAAGATCCTGGTAAATGTTTGAGAGTTGTCTGAATAGGACACAGAAGGAGACCTCATGCAAAAGCTTGTGGGTGGTCAATTAGAGGTGCTTACTGATCCTGTGTGCTAGGTGAACCTGCTCCTGTTCTCTGCTGATCCTATCTCTTGCTGGCATAATTGTGTCTTGTACATACAGGTAACCCAAAGGTTTCTGATTTTTTGCATCACATTCCCTTTCTTCCCAGTCAACAAGA
Source organism: Sturnira hondurensis (assembly GCF_014824575.4). Taxonomy (NCBI): domain Eukaryota; kingdom Metazoa; phylum Chordata; class Mammalia; order Chiroptera; family Phyllostomidae; genus Sturnira; species Sturnira hondurensis. The sequence goes on along the minus strand of NW_028087015.1, from coordinate 20,539,342 downwards.
CAGCAGGCTGTGAAGGAGGCAGGGTGGGACTAGAGTGGATAGGGTAGGGGCAGAAATAGATCATTGTTTTTCTCTTAAATGTAGATGTCCCTTACCTGTTCTTCAGTTTTTACTCCAGAATCAAGCTTTCTCCAGAAGACTGGGGAAAAAAGTTGATCAAGTCCTTAAGGATCTAACTCACTTCTATCCACTATGCTGACTTTTTTGTAATTTTGATACTAGAAACACTACCTAAATATATTCTTGGTAAATTTTTAAAGTAATCTTTCTGTTTTACCTACAGTCAACTTATTAGGCTTGCCAAGTTGGTATCTGCTTTTAATTCCTGGCCTGAAATCCCAGAAGGAACAATCAACTTGGAATCAAAGATTCAGAGACTGTGGTTAAAATCTGACATCATGTTCAACAACAATAAATCAATACAAACTTTGCTCAAACTTAGTTACCTATTTGTCTGCCAAAATAGAATTTTCAGTGAATTGATAATGAATATACACAAAATTGTGGATATGCTGAATGATAAAGATTCAGTTATTCATTTTATCTGCCTCCTAGTACATTCATTAGTCTCAAACCAAAATACCAGTCTTTCTTTCAAAGCTTCATAGATCATTTAAGTTTAAGTTTTTATCAAAAATATGCATTTCATCTTATACAGAGTTATTAAATAAGGCATTTCCTTACACATTAAAGATATAGCAATCTACCTAATTATGACTACTACAATTTTTCATCCTACTTCAGAATGCACTTAAGCCTCTTTCATATCAAGAAATGTCATCACAAATCTTGATATTGTAAAAATTGGTAAGTTGTACATTTTTTGCAACATCAGTTACCAGCCATAATTTTTTATCCTCACTCAAAAACCTTCTTTTCATTATTACCACTTTTGAGAGAGGGAGAGACTAGTACTGATGAGAGAGAGAAACACTTATTGGTTGTCTTCCTGCATGCACCCTGACTGGAAATCAAAACCGCAACCTGGGTGTATGCCCTGACCAAAAATTGAGCCAGTGACTTCTCCATCTATGAGAACACACTCCAACAACTGAGTCACATGGACATGAGTCATAATTTTTGTTGGGAGATCAATATATTTACATGTTATTTTAAAATGACCTTTTGAACTTTGATTGAACTTTTAGGTCAAACAGCTTATTTAAAAATTGGATTCTGTACCCATTCTTTGTACACATTTTCATTTACACAGAAATATGCTGTACTTTAAATCATTATCACTGTGATCTTAGAGGCAAAGAGCTCTTCCCATCCTCTTTTACATATTCCTATAATTCACCATGTGTTTAATGGTTGAAGTTGCAAATCAAATTTATCTGCAATGATATGCAGCCTTTGATCATCTTCAAATTCTTAGAATACTTTTACTCTTTCCTTCTAAACTAAACTTTTAAACTTATGAGTTGTCTGTGCACTAGACAGCTTTCCCATCATAAATATTCCTGAAGCGACTGTGGAGTTATGAATATAATCTGGTCGAAGGAGTAAAATGACTGAACTAGACCATAAATATGACTACTGGGTGAATAAATTGATCAACCCAATTGATGGTGAAAACAGTTGCTTACTAATGTGTGAAGGATGCAGAATTTGACAAAATTATGTTGATGAGCAGTACTGACTTAAAGTCACCCAATGACTTAATTCACTGCTGGAAGGAACACATTACTTCTTTTCACATGTCTATACATGATAAAGAACTGCCACTCTGGGCCACAGAAGAAACCAAACCAAAAGAAAGAAAGAAAAGAAATGTGTAGAAAGAACCCTCCTAGCCTCAGTTACCCCCATAGTCTCTCCTCCATATGGAATATAGGAGCAGTGGTATCTGATCAGATTTGGGAGACTCCTCTTAGATGTGGTAAAAAAAACTTGGTCTTCCTACAGAAACTTTGAGATTGTCCAGTTTGCTAGTCATCGGGTGGATACAGTTGTCTAAATCAGAGGTGAAATACTAGCAACTCCAATTGCATATGGGTTTAAAGACATATATTTTTCTCCAATCACCTTTATCAAAATAAAATAGAAATTTTATTTCCATGTTCCTCTTCTGTCTCATTTCTCAACTAGTCCCAGAGCAATGTAGATATGATCCAGTTTTTGAGACATTGCCTAAACAGAATTTTTTTTTAAGATTTGTTGTCATGTTTGGTTTAGGAAGTTTCCATCTCTTCACAGCCTGTCTTTCTTGATTGTTTTGGAAGCAGTGAGAAATAAATAAAATAAACACATAAGCATCATTGGCACAGATTGTTGTAAAGAGTTACGTAACATGTAAAATATCGATATTATCCACAATCATCACTTATATTCAAACCATAGTCCTGGACCTGGGCATGCAATTATTTCCATATGAATTCCTTGGTTGAAATTGTATGGAATCAATAAATTATATCCTTCTTTCTAAAGTGAAAAAACCTTCAAGAAATAGACCCAGAAGTTAAGTCATGTGGAAATCAAAATGTCAACCACATTCATCTGATAGTGCATCAGAGAATGTAACCTTACCTCTGTAAATATACAGGCTCACTGACACTTTACCTGTGAACTACATGAAACCGTACGCCATTAGACACAGAGACTAGCATTTCCTACGGAATTTCTACTGGCTCTGAAATAGGAAGGCTTGAGTAGAACATGCACAGGCGCTTCTTCCAAATTAGATTGAATCACTGTTCAGAGAAGGCAATTTTTCTCTCCCACGTGAGGAGAATGTGAAGTCTGGGAAGAGAAGCCAGGAGTGTTTTTGCAGTAAATACCCTTCATATTTCCAAAGGGCTGAAATCACGGAGGCTATTCACCAACTCCTCTATAATCTGTTGTTTTATCTTCAATGGCAGCGCTTTGAAGCTGTTAGTCCCTTGGCCCAGTCCCAAGCTCCTGGCCAGAACTTGGCTTGCCTTCCCGTCCTCTAGCACCTGTGTCTCAGCACCCGGCTACAGGTTTCTGGTCTCTGTGTGGGGGCTCGGATCACTCTGCTTTGATCAAGGTTTAGTGTATTGATTTTTTGACTATGGAGTTGCATTGAATCTTCAGCTCCACATTGGATATTATTTGCTAAAGGTGGCTTCTAGGGACCTTGACCTGTAAAACTTGACTTCTGTCATTTTTATTAGTTTCCCTCCACCACTTTTTGAATTGTGGTCTGCTGTTTTGCAACTCAAGCCATAATATGAATTATCTGTGTGTGCATATGGGTGTGAGTGTGCAAGTGCATGTGTGTACGTTCTCTGATTATGTACTTTGTTCGAGCCCTTATTTTCTTGAAATACTCTATTTTTTTATTTTACCTGCTACAATTCTGCTATTTCTTCACATCCCAGGTAAAGAGGTATCAGAGTGGTAGAAGCTTTACTTGAATTTTGAAGTTATAGGAACCCCTATTTTTTTTTACCAATAACTTTATTGATTCAGATTTTTGAACATGTCAGCTATCTACCACATGGTGCAACATTGATTGTTCTCAATTAATGTCTGGATTTTATCACTATCAACAGGAACCCCTATTTTTAATGTTTCCTCCACAGCTTTCAGAGATGTACAATCTTAAACTAGTCACCTATCTTAAACTTTAGAAACTTTATTGAAAAAAGTTTTCACAGAAAGTCATAATTATTCATTAAATTATTGTAAAGAATTCTTAGGAAACTGTCATGGTAGAAAGCCAAAGGTGCTCAAATACATGTTAGATTTTTATAATTTACCATGATTGTGTAACATTTAAATTCCTTTCTCTCCCAGAAAAATAGACTACAAAGGACCATTTTTTCTGAATTAATGGCACGTTTTACCTATACTTCATCATTTTTGTATTGTGACATTTCATTTTCTTTCATTTAATTTAATCATTTATTTACTTGATTTTTGGCTTGGTTACTTCTTATATTATTAACATTTTATACAATCATGCATTATTTTTCTACAATCTCATTTCCTCAATCATTAGTATAAAATCTTTATAGTTAATTAGTTACATGACCAAGAGTGTAATAAGCTCAGTGGATTTCACATTATAGAAATTTATTTAGATTATTTTAATAAATGAGTGTTCAGCAATAAGTAAAGATGTAGAAAGTGAATGAATTAGGTTAAAGTATTCTGGCAAATTTTCTAAGATAATTTAAAAAACTATTTTTTTACATATTTATTGGGCCCTGGTATGAACACTAATGCATGGAGATAACAGGAAATGTTGTAATTACATACTTTTCTCTATTCTTTGAGTACAGATTATAATGCATGTAAGAAAATAATTTTGATAAGGTAAATTAAACAATTTAATAATTATAAACCATTACATAGTCGCTAAACTGTCAGAAGATAATACAAGAAGATTCCTGAGAAGTTCAAGGTTAAAAAAAGCCATACACATCTTTACAAGAAAGATTTCTAATCATGGGAATTCTATTGTAACATTTGAAATATGATTAACCCATCATGTATGGTTGTTAGATTATATAGGTAAATATTTGTGAGATTTTAAATTTCTACTGAAAAATCATATCCTTATAAGACATAAAATAGAAAGTATTAATTTAAAATAGACAGTGAAAAATTTTCTTATTCTCTTTGTTTCATGTAAATATAGGTAGTAAGTGAAGTACCTTTACACACAACGTAATTTGGTACCGAGAAAGGTATATTGGTAATCTTTCATTTATCATAAAAATAAAAAATATTTGATGAGGAGTAAACAATGTGTATAATAATAATAATAATAGTAATAGTAACATGTACTGAGTCTATGATGTGGGCTCTCTTCTGGACACTTCCTAGACCTCAACCCATTAATACTCACAGAGATCCCCTGGCCTTGCCATTCCCATTGACAAAAGAAAGAGCAGCGGGTGGAGGAGTGTGAGGGGACATTTAACATGGCCTCGAGACAAAGAAATCAGAATGTATAGTGCCTGGGTGTAAGCAACTTATAGTATAATGGGTGAAAAAGGAACCTATGATTCTAATTCAGAGGGATAAATCTGATTCAGATCTATTCCGGATGCTCTCTCAGCCCAAAGGATATAGCAAAAAGGCATGGCCAACACCCACACGTCTGCTGAAGGGGGTTAAACTCAAGATGTTGGAAACCTCATAAACGGACCCCTTGGTTGCCCTGAGCTCTAACATTACTGTACCATCCCAATATCCTGTACACTCACTTCCATTTTGGGTTTTATTGCTGAGCCATTTTTTTCTCACACATAAAACATGGGTTTTCTTTTCCTTCTTCACTTCATGTAATCAACACTGACAGGAATTTTTTAATCACTTGAAGTCAGGATTTATGAAACTTGCTGTCTATAAATCAAAATGAATTCATCATGTATTTGTCTTGAAAGAATCTCATGAAAAATTCCAATTAACTTGGCATTTAAATCCCTGCCTCCAGAAAACCAAACACTGTCATGTTTTATCTTTGGCATTTCTTATCTTCTCTCTGTAGTTTTTCTCCAGGGGAAATGAGAGAAGATGAGGAAAAGAGATTGGTTTTGTCAGTCCCTGAAATACAAATGTGGCTACAAGTTCATAGGACTTTATGAACTACTTGTCTCTATGTGGTTTCCTACTTTTACGTCCACAGAGGAAGACAGAAATAGGTTCAAAATTTAGGTTGACAGATAATCACATTTAACATTAGCATTTTTAAATGAACTAAATGAAATGCCTTTACACTTCTAGTCATCTCTTTTCACGTATTTTCTCTTAGCCTTTCTCGACTCGGCAGAGATTGAGTAACTGTGAACTTCAAATCTACAAGCAACGCCAAGCTGTCATTAATCCCTCAGAACCCAGCTGAAGATCGCACTTTGATGAATTTCTTTCTCTGCCGTCTTTGCTACAGGCAAGAGGCTTTCCCACCTGTTTGAGAAGAAAATTAAGTGAAGCTATTAATTTCAAAGCCAACAGCTTTCTAAATGCATTTATATTATATTTTGAAGAGAGTCGAATACCTTCTAAAAACACTTTTCCTTTTGTTTTTATTTTGCTTTGTTAGTTTATGTGTTTTCCCTAAAGTAATGCCTGATGATTAAAAAGATTGATGGACGTGTCAGGTTTTATGAAAGTGCCTAAAAATCTCTCCTAAATAAAATTACCATTATCTCTGATTTCTAAGTGAGGTTAGTATTTGATGTCAATAGCACAATAGAAACTTTGCAAGAAATTTTTCCCTTTACTGTAAATATTCACGCATAAATGCAAAAAACATTGAGAACAAACTCATGTTTAAATGACTTCAGTAGACAAATTAAAACATTTTTTACCCATTAATACACAGTGCAATAAATACAAGGAAAATTATTTTACCTTTTTAGGTGAACTAAAGCAATAAGACATGTAAAATTCTCCTATAGTTAATAAATAATTTCATAGATAATGTGTTTTAATGGAACGGGGGCATGGAGAGAGACTCAAATTAAATAGTTTATTATGAGGTTTGTCCATGGAAAATGTACGCAACTTTGAGTGACACTAAATAAAGGTGCTGTGATTATACAAATAGAAATGGTTCTTTTCACATATAAGTGAAATTTCTGTCCATAGCTATCACTATGTTATACTTTTCTATGTGTTTTGACATCTCACTCTTTGTTTTAAGCTTATCTTCTATAGGCGGTCTTGTTTTTCTGCCTAGACTCCCTGCCTTCTATTGAAAAATCTGCGGCTCTGTTCTGAGAAACTATTTTTTCCCCATTACCCATTTTACTGATGGTCTTGTAAGGCACATTTATCTTCAGGCATAACTCTGACCTTTTCTGGAAAGATTGATTGGCCTAACAGTAATCATGCAAACCAGGCCAGTCTATCAGCATCCTTTCCTGGAATTTTCGACATGCAGAAACCTATTTTCTCAGAAGGTGAAGTTGGAAATGGGAAAACTCCCAGTTTCTGAAAACTAGTGTTCTGAGGCTTTGGAGAAAGCAGGTTTGATGCTGTAGTCGTCCTAGCAGTGAGGTTTCCTGCAGAAAGGGGATAGTTCTCCTGAGACCTAAACATATTGTGTGTGTTGTGAGTGTGTTTTGTGATGTTGAATAAACCCTGTAAATCTGAACATGTGAAGAAGAGGCGAGACCTACTAATTTGTTGTGCCTTGTGTGTGCTTTATCTACAAGGCCTGCTATAGTGGAGGCAGCTGGTGAGTGACTTCTCCGATTTCCCGAACTAAGCAGGTCTCCTCAGATTCAATAACTTTACCAACCAGTCAAGTGTCCTGAGATCTCATCCAAATCCTATGGCCAGTACTTCTTTAGGGAGAAGAGGTTTCATACAAAGTTTCACTTCTGCATGTTGTTCTTAAAGCTATGTAAATCATTTGTTTACCTATGCAAATATGTCTATGAAACGGATCAATTTGCATGCAAAATAACAACTTTCTCTTACAGAGAATAAAGCCAATATCAAAAAGAGAGGAAGATGAGCATGGAAAGAGCCGTGACCGAGCTCATGTCGCTATTTACAATGCCTATGGGTGAGCAGTTGTTTTGTTCCCATCTTTCCTACACCTGAATGCCCTAGTTTTTCCTTTCATGAATAGCACTAGCAACTTCCCAGTTAATTTCTTTTTATTCTTGCTTTGAGTTGGGTATCTTCAAAATCAAAAGAGTCCTGATTGATAGAGAAATTATCAGTAGAACTGGGACACTGCAAGTGACAGAGTCTAGAATGTGAAAATGGGACATAAAGTAACTTTCTGAGGCATCGGACATTCAGGATTGGTGAAGGGGATAAATGGGTAACACTCTCATATATGTGTCATCGTTTTGTGCCACGGTTTTTCTGCATTAAAATGTAGTACTACCCAATATCTTACCCTGACTTTAGTTAAACATAAATTCAAAATATACACACATTAGTTCTTTCTTATTACATAGGAGATGATGTACTTTTTTTGAAATTCATAGCAATAACAGCATGAAGACAATGCATCTTCTAGAGTTTTGATGGACAATAGCTTCCAAGTCTGGGAAGATTTCCAGATCCATTTCAAGGAAGTTAGTTTCTCAACATGGCTGGTAAAGACTGTTTTGAATGCCTTTAACTACTGTCAATTTAATAGTCAGTTTATTATAATAAACAACTCATATAGTACTTGGAAGGACTCCATTTCTAGTTTGATTCTCTGTTCTCATCATCTTGAAGTTCTTAATATTTTTGAGAAAAATATTTCTCAAAATGTTTCTCTTGTTTTTGAACAAGGGGTCTTTTTGTTTTACAATTTTCATCTTATACTAGGCCCCCAAAATTGTGTAGCTAGACTTTTTAAAGAGAGGGGGAAGTGGACCCCGGACCATCTGCAAGGCTGATAAATTCCTTACAAAATCATTTTTATAATCTCATTAGATAAAAATAAATGTGCCACATTAAATTAAACACATTAAAACAAAATGTAACTATAGGACATGCAACATCAAACACTTAATATTGATGATTGTAATAAAATTTTATATAGGACAAAAGAAAAGAAAAAGAAAGTATCCATTCAAATCAGAAATTTTACTGATGTTAAAGCTAATAAATTGTTCTGTCAAAAGAGTTTCTAATCACATACTATTTTCAGTGAGGGATCAATATTAATAGAAAACTACTTCAAACATAACTTTCATCAAGCAGTACATAGAATACAGAAAGAATTCCCCAAATCTTATAAGACAGCATATTATTTTATAAACAGGAAACCAAGTGAGTTGTTTAATCTGTCCAACTTTAACAGTATAATTCATGAATGCTTAAAATTTAATTGTGTACGGATTTAATAATTCTTGACATTACATTTTTAAAAAGCATTTACATATACACATATACTTTCATAATGTGTGCATGTACATATATGTATGTGTTTGCATATATATGTGCTTATTTGAAAACAGAACATAAAACGCAAAATTATTATCTTTGGAAAGTGCCAGAGGGGCACCAGAATTGACAATTAGGCTGGAGAACTAGAGTAATAAAAGGAAAAGAACCCCGGCCAGCCTGTCTGGGACCACAGCCATAAGAACGTCCCGGCCATGGGGGCACTGCACCCCGGAGCCCCGCTGCTGGAAACCCAGAGTGCTTTGATGATGGTAATGAATTGAAAACGAACCTTTGCTTCTTTGTGTCACTTAAATTACCTCCCAGGTGGGATCATCCCATTGGTCGAGCTCCAGAAAGTGGCCATGCTGTGACGTTCTACTCCCTTTGTTCGTGGAAAGCAGATGCCTGTCATGTGTAGTAGATTCCTCATGGGAAGTGAGGACTGATTTCCACCAAAATTTCAACAATGATGTGACCCCCAAATATAGAAAGTAGGTACTGTATATGTTTAAATTAAATTTGCCTCAAGAATATGAGAATAGCCTTAGACAATTCCACCCACATATACCCACTTCTCATATTTCTTCTTCTCAAAAGAAAAAAATAACACCGTGCTTGTCATAACTACACTATCCCTTATATAACCAAAAACAGTTTCACTTGGAGAACACAAGCCAAATCTCATCAGTGACTGAATTCACTTCCAAATCTAAAATCTTGAGTTATTGATCTTTTTTCTTGAATTCATTAAACCCTGTCTGTCACATTCTGTCATCTCTGAGCTGAATTACGAAAATTTACTACTTTATATGTTTATAGTGTGTACAACTGTAGCTAGTCCAAGGGCTGTAGACAGTATCTACGCATTTGTTCCTACATGATCTGCTTCATGAACCTTTTACTTCTTGTACGCAACACAGCTACTTGACTTTGGCTACTTACAGTTGTGTTGTTACTTTGCTTGAATCCCCCCTTGCACTTCTGAAGATTCTCATCACTTGCACACAGGTCTGTTCAGCACATGTCTGCACAAACTCCATTTTGCATCAGTAATTCTACTTCTGTTTGGTAGGCAGAACCATCCACCAAATCTTCACAATAATGCAATTCTTCCTGGTTGGGTGAATTAGGAGCTTACATTTGCCAGGTTGCAATGTTAACTCTCAACTTAACAAAACCATTTTTGTTCACTAGATAGAAACATTTTTCCCTTTGGGGGTAAAATCTCAAATAAAGAAGATCCCACATGATTGAGAAGAAAAAAAAGACGTATTTTCAAGTAGATCAATAGGTGGACTAGTGGGAAACGTTGTTCACTGATTCCAAGCATGCTCTGCACTCTGTTTGGTGGCATCCCAGTCTCTTAAACATCAAACACCCAGCTAGATCCACACCTGGATCTTTTTCAGCCATCTCACTTCTTTGTGTTAAGGGCAATTCTGTTTACAGGAGCAATAAGGAGAGGTAAAAAGACGTTGTGCAGAATGGAGAAGGCTTTAAAATTCATATGCACCAAGGAATTACCAAGAGAGGGTAACATATGAGTTTTGGAAAGGAACATTCAGAGGTGGAGATAATGCTATTGCTTTACCAAACGTGTTCTCAAAGTTGTTTCACTCACTCAGACGTTCGGTGCTGGCCACAGTTCCTTCCACCCGTCCATCTGTTGCCAACATATAACTAGATCCTCTTTGGTCTTGCCTTAAATGTAAACAACTTGCTTATATCAGAGGTCATGTATGTTTGCAAATAATATATTGTCCACAGTTTTAAATAAAATTAAAACTAGAAAACGGTATGAAAAGAAATGAAATTTACAATTTAGCTTAAGGCCATAGATCGAGTGTATTTAACAGCAAAGTTTATCTTAAGACTATAGCAAGACTACTATGAAAAGTGATGCTAGCCTTTATCCAGTCATAAATCACAGTGGTTTCCAAAGTCTGCTAATGGTTACATTTAGAAATATACAAGGAAATTGGCAATGAGATTTTCAGAAAAATATGGGATAATGTTACTTCCATTCAGTTCAAGGGTTTTTAGTGTTTCAAATTATGGCTATTACCTGAAGACAATTTTTTTCTGCCAAATACTTTTAGGAGATAAGAATATTTCATAATTAATTCCAAGCTGTTCCTCATTGTGCTTCTAATACTAAATTTCTGTACTCTAATGGGTTGGGATAGTATTGCAAAACAAATGTCATCCAGGGTTTCCATTTGTCAAAGCCTTTTCTTTGGAAACATAAAACATTTTGAGTTAAAATGGGAAGTTAGATAAATTACATCAAGTAAATAATGGCTGTTGGGTAAGTACCATGTCTTTTACTCTGTGTTGGCTTGGTAGAAAATTAACTCTTGTTTACATCAATTAGTCTATGATAAAATTAGATTCATTGTGCATTAAACCTCTCCATGATATTAAGTGAGAACTTCCTGTACTGTTCTGTTGAGCTGATATCTTTGGGGGGCTGATACAATCCATTTTGTAGTTAAACTGGATTCTGTTTTTTTGATATTGCCATTACCTCTTTGGTCCATAAGCAGTAGAATTCTCCCAGCAGTAGAATGCCACTCCCTGGTTCTTTATATTGGTGCAGTATCTTGGGCTCAAGACTCAGATGAAGACTACATCTACCTTTCCCTTCAAATCAATATGTCTCATCTCTGTTCGGTTTCTGCAGATAAGAAAGTGTGCTGTCCCTTTCCCTGTGACTTATGGACTTGGTTTCATGTGAAAGAACATTTCAAACAAAGGGGATAGGGTCTCCTGACTGTTCCACCGCTGCAGCCAATCACTACCTGTTTGCTTCAGTTTACCCAGTCATTGCTCCCTGAGCATCTTATGGAAGGCTGTTAAAAAGAACTTGCCAGCTGTACTTGAACAACAGTTAAAAAAGAATAGTATCAGAAATGGAGAAACCAAAGAATGTATATTCATGACCCATGGACACAAACTGGGCGGGGTAGGGACTGCTGGAGGGAATGGGGGTACTGGGCAGAGGAGGGGCAAAGGGAGAAAAATTGAGACATCAATAACCAATAAAATATATTTTATAAATAAGTAAATAAATACATAAAAGCATACAGTTTTAAAAGAGAGAACTTGCAAGTAATTGCAAAGGCCCCTTGTGTCTGGACTCTCAGTTACTCTAAACTGATAGGTTTTCTGTATGGAAACCTATCAGTTTAGAATATGGGGTTCCATCGTGGCAACTAGAAATATATGTCAACAGCCAAATTTCCAGAACCTGTGAATTTTAGGTTATTTGGCAAATGAGTCTCTGCAAATATAAAACAAAGAATACTGGTTTAAAAAGCATCTTGGATAATCTGGGTGGGCCCTAATTATAATGACAGGTACCCTCACATGAGAAATGCAGAAAAAGGTTGAAAAAAGAGGAGGAAACCATGCACACGCAGAGGAAGAGGAGACAGAAGAAAGAGGCAGAGATTGCAGTGATGCGGTTACGAGCCAAGAAATGCCGAATATTTCTGGCACCTACCAGAAGCCAAGAGAGGAGCATGAAAGTCTTTCTCCCTTATAATATCTTTCCAAGGAACCAACCCTGCTAACAACTTAATTTTAGGGTTCTGGCCTCCGGAAATCTGAGAGAATAAATTTCTGTTGTTTCAAGCTACTCAGTTTGTGGTAATTTGTTACACCACCCTAGAAAACTAATATAGTTGACCTTCCGAAGTTCACGAGTGTGTTTGTTAGCTCATCTCTTCTTCCCTGCTGCAGTGGTGAACACCTCCCCCTGTACTCTGAGAAAATATCTGGTCTCTCCTTGGAGGGGGGTTGTTCCTCTTGGGATTCTGTTTGCTTGGTTGACTAATAACATCAGTTTCTTTGACAGATTAAAGGAAAATAATGACAATGTCTTTCTGCAATTTCCTTTCTATCTGAATGAGAACATTCTCTTACTGCTTTCTATCTCTAAAAGCCATTCTTTTAAATGAAATTCCCATGTATAATCCTTAACATATCTTTGAGTTAAAAAAGTAACCATGATAGATTGTAGGCTTGAATGTGAATTAATAAAATACTATAGTCTTATTTTTCTTTTTTACACTCTAAATGCCAAAAATTCCAAATACACCATTCTTAGGGAGGGGGAAAAAAGACAGTATGTGTTCCCACGGGAAATACTGAAAGGTGTTAGTAAGCACGTATTCACCTTAAATATGGAAGTGTCCTTCACTTGTGCATTATAAACTTACTACTTTTTATTCCATGGCACACCACCTCTTATTTAATTGACATTTCTTATAAAAGATACAAGTCTAAGTATTGATACGTTCCAAACCCAAACAGTTCAAGCTGGTGGTAGGTAACGTTTCTACCTATTGGATTTCCTTCCTAATATCCACACTGTAAGTGACAAAACTGAGGCAGCTTGGGGCTGCCTGAGTGGCCTTAAACATATGGACGCAGAGAACACGAGGGCTCAGGAGCCACACCGCCAGCTCCTTAGGGCTGACAAAGCATCAGACTCACAGAAGAGCCTGTGGTAATGGGGGCTGTAGCACCAGCTGAGTGGATTGTACTTCCTCTTCATAAAAAGATAAAAGAAGTGAACTAATTCGACATGTCACAGGGATAGCTTTGACATGATAAGTGAACAACAATGCTGAAATCAGGCAGATAACACCATAAACTGTGACTCTCTGCTGCTTGTTTAGCATTCTCTGTATTTGTGGGTAACAGAGTAATTTATATCTGTATGTGATCTTTTGCCACATTGATAAACATACGAAAAAATCAATAGATACATCACAAACTGCCTGAAGATGCATTCACTTTGTTTTCAAATAAGTTGAGGTTGCTAATCAATTTAAGGAGTCTGATTATTAGGATGAGAAACAAGCATACACTTAATGATTTTACATGAATATGATATACTGGTTGCATCCAATGGAGGGTAACCAAGTCTAATGAATTGTGATAAAAATAAGTATTTGAATATTTACAATCCCTTGGGAACAACAAGTACCAAATTTATTTCATTATTAAAATGTTTAACTACTGCAATAAAAGGATTTAATTGCAATAAAATTTGTGTGAAAGCAAGAATCAACTTTATATAACCAGAGAACATGAAAATTTTTCTCTTTTGAAATGCAAGCTAAATAAGCAAATACCAACAAGTTCTGAGACAGCACCTAACACACATGCAGAGCATTAAGTACCGGGTTAATAAGCTTTGTGAGGGCTATACAAAACATAGCACCGTTACACTTAAGTATGTCGCATGCAGCACTGTATTAATTTCATCCTATATTTCTTTGTAGGGCTTTTCTCACTTTCTTTTATTTTAAAAAATGTCCTTCAGTGATACCCATAGGAACTGCTCATATCACTATTCTAATTAAAGCTACAGAATGCATAACCATGGTTTTTTGTCCAGTAGAAAATAGAGGTGGGGCCATAGCAACAATGGCCACCTTCTAGTTGGCAGCACTTTCGGTTAGTGCTGGTCTAAGTTCAATCATGATGTTTATTTTTGTTAACCAAGACTGCACTTTTAATATTTGGCGGGTTTTTATCCCTTTTAGGCAGCTTGGCTCATCCTAGCACTCTGATGTTGAGCATTTCGTTTTTGTAAAGAACACACTGACAGTAACAAGAAGGGCGGGGAAAGATGGATAACGGGAGGAAACAGGGGAAGAGCCATCAAGGAACATGTATAAAGGACCCAGGGACAAAGCCAAAGGGGGAAGGTTGGAGGGTGGGAGGTGGAATGGGTAATGTGGGGGGCATGGTAGGGGGGAAATAGAGACAACTGTACTTGAACAATACGAATAAATAAGTAAATGAATAAATAAATAAACATGTTAAAGAGAAATTCTGCCATAGCTTTCAGGATTTTAGCCCTAATTCCTTAGCAGTGCACACTAGGAACTTCGTTTGGCTCCCGCCTTCCTCTCCAGGGTGCACTTTTTACCACCATTACCTACTTTACATCCTTCACAAGAAGCTGTTTATCGTTGTCTTGAACACGTCATATTTTTACCTTTTTGTTCTTCTTACGTGGGCTGTCAGGTTTGGGTCGCATGCTTTTCCCTGTGCCTGCATGCCTGGTTGTGCCTGCATCTTCTATAGCCTGGTATGGTGTCGTCATTGGTGATGTATTTGTCTTTCTTCCCACCAGGCTCCAGCTTGCTAAGTAGAAAGGCTGTTTTCTTTCTTGTATCCCCAGCATCTATTAAAGTGGATTACCAACTGAATGTAAATTTGCTTAAAATGAAAAAAAGAATTTCATTTTCAAATATTTTCCCATAGTTTTTATTAATACCATGTTACTCTTAATAAAGTAGATTTAAAAAAGGTATTCCATTCTTAAACTGTCGAAATAAATATTTGATTGCTAAGATTTCAGCATGAAATATTATTCTCATTTTAGTATGGGAATACAAATTTGACTTATAAAATTGTGAGTGGTGAAGGTTTTGAAAATGAGAGCCATATAAATGTAATAGATTTAAGTTCTGCGATGTCTCATAAATTTTTTCCTCTACTTAAGAAAGCAATTTGGTTATATCCTTTACAAAATATGTTCTTACTCCACATATAATAAAATACAACCCAGCCCCAGATGCTAAGAATTTGACATCAATGGAAATATGCCCTACTTGCTTATGTTTTAAGCCATATAATTCTGTTTTATAGCAGAAATGTCCCAACTGAAAGCATCTGAGTGAAGCAAACCTCCTTTTATGTGACACTTGAACACATAAACAGTTTTAGAAAAATGCCAACAAACTCTCATCCATTCTTACTGTCAAGCACATTCCCCGAGATTCTCTAGGTTTCTGGAATAAAGTCACTTCTGAAAAATAGAAGTACATTTGTTGACAATATACTTGTCTCAGTAGTAGAGTTGGGAGAAAAGGTTGACAACTAGGCACCCAACTCAGCAAGAGTGACCTGGAAGACGAGGATGTCAGATGGCCGAGGCTGTGGAATACTGGCTGAGAAGTGAGGCCTGGCTATGTGTCCTTTGAGGGTGAACTTTGAATAACAGAAATGTTGGCAAGCTGGTATGTAGTGGCTCTGTTTCAGGGAAATGGAAGGACCATCTGTAAGGCTAAGCTGAAGTGACAAGATTTGAGGCAGAGAGAGTAAATGTTCAATCCATTTGGCAGACAAATCAGGTCATGGATAGGTTTATTTAGCTCCAGTGTCACATACACAATACACAAGCAGCGGCAATGAACCATTGCTAATCCAACAGGAAATTCCATTTGAGGTTAAATTGACGCTCAAGCTTCGAATGGTCTCCGCTCTCCCACTCCATCCCCGTGTCATGTTTCTCTCTGCCATGGCTGCCAGCGTGTTTGGGTAGTTTAGACAGAAAAAAATCTATTTGCATAGCACATACACACTAGCCAGAGAATAATCTGAGCCATCACCATTCCAAAACTTGGCTAATTACATTTCCACTAGAGAAGTATATCTATAAAGGTAAAAATATTAAGAATGTTTTACACTTTATGAAAAAAATAGCTGATTTATATATCTAACCATGGGAGAAATGTACTTTTCATAGCCATGTGCCCCTAGCAATTTCAAATAGCCTCCAGTGCCCTCAGCAACTAACCACCCACAGCGTCAGCCATGCATGTCTTCTTCTGCCTTTGATCCTTAGGCATAATTTGACTTTGCCTTGGTTAATGTAATGCAATACTGGATCCCAGTTCTGCTTGACATTTTTTGTATCCATTTTATAGAATTGTGTGCCATTCTAGAGAACAAAGGTGCGCTTTCTTTTTCAATTTTGATGAAAGAGTAATAACTATATTTCACTTTCATTCTCTTTGTGAAGGTCAAAGTTCAAATATGATAGAGCGCTAAGATCCAAGTTCTTTTTCTAGTCTCCTATGATCCAAAACAATAAATTCAGCTTAACAAATTAATTAAAATAGTTCTGTTTGTTCTATCAGAATATTTTATTCTATCAGAATATTTCATATTAGTTGAATTATAATAAAGTAATATTATAGAGGCAGAAAGGCCCTGTTTACCGTCATTGCAAAAATCATAAAGAAAAGAATACTGTTTAGTTTCCCTTTTATTTTAACAACACGTTTTAAAAGGATTTGCTTCTCTTTTCCTGTAGTTATTTATTTTGTTTTTTTTCCATATAGACTATTCTCAGGCAGTAATAAAACCAGTAAAATCCTTAATTTATGGTCTATGTGTTTTGACAAATTTGAGTATCAAAGTATTTCCTGCCATAGGTAGGATCAATTTCTCACACACACACACACACACATACATTCACACCCATTCTGTTTTGCATTGTATAATGATTTGTATTATATAAGGTTTTAATAGTATATGTTGTATTATATAATATTTTGCAGAACATTATAATTTGATTCCATGTGAAATCAATAAGATGACTTGAATATGGCATATGAGATCTGTCTAGGAGAAAACTATATGTATCCAGCTACATTTTGTTGTCAATCTAGTAAAAAATATTGATCCACATATAATTAATGTAACTTATTCTGCACTGGTACAGGCTAAATTCATCATTTGTTCCCACTACCATATTATGCTGTACCCTAAACTGATCACACAGATGCTCCTTCAGGACTGGGAGATTTCTGTTCAGATCCTGGAGATGCTACTGCCAACTGTGCTCAGCTATTGACCTCCAGCCCTCTCTTGAAGAGGGCTGCCTCGCCCAACTTCATGCTTCCCTCCATCAGGCAGCCCACGTGTAATGCCTGGGCTGTAAAACTCTGCTTCTCCTCCCAATTGCCAGAGAACTCTGAAGAGTGGTACTTCTGGGTGGGCTAGGACTTTGTTGGGATGGCGTCGAAGTTCTAATTCTCCTTCTACCACATCCTGCTTTCCATCCTCCCCTCAGGCACCGTTGAGGCTGAGAATCCACCATGTAAGTCCCTTGCCCTCTGATCTGTGTCTCAAGGGAAACTAACTACAACCACTTGTACCCGGATGGGCCCGAGAAAGTAAGTGTTACAATGGGATGTTGGAGTCGGATTACTCAGCATTGCCACCACCCAGGTGACACTGAGGACCTCATCTCTGGTGGGGTGTGGAGCCTGAAAGTCCTAAGTCCCCAGATCAAAATGCAATTGCCAAAATTTCAATAGTGGTAGACTAGAATGGTATACCTGTGGGATGAAGCATACTGGTAAATGTAATAAAAATATAGTGGAAAGAGTACTATCAATTATAACACAGTGGAATTGGATGGTTCTTGAGTAGGCTAATTCTGATTTAATAAAAACAAATGTGAAAGATAGAAGGTCTTCCTTCAGCTTATAAAGAGACTCCTATCTTCTGAAGCTGGAAAGTAAGGAAAACTAAAGACAAAACATAAAACTCAATCATAAGAGCTCCAAATAAGGATAAATTCTCAAACTTGGCAGATCCACTATGCTGAGGTCAGGACTGTGATAGAAAAGAATGAGACACTGACACAAAGGATCGTGGTATCAAAAGTGTTGCATCCCCCAAACCCACCCTACTGAGGGAGAGTGAGCACCTCCACTTCTCTGAATATGACCCTTAGGTTCTCCCTCACAGTTAAATGAGAGTCCCCACAGTATCTGCTCCTCCATTCCTTCATGCCGTCATGACATAGCAAGTCTAGAGAAGCTCTAGACATTTCTAGGGGGAAAAGGAGCTATGGTCACAAGGAGTTAGAGGACCTGGCCAAATTTTGTCAGCAGGAGACTGGCACATGTTTGCAGGGCTGTATCTTAAAGCTGATGCATCAAAAAGGAGTGGAAAGTAAGTTTGGCAAGACAGTGTTTATCCAATTGGGATCACCCTCCCAATTCTATTCAGGATCTAAAGTCCTGGCAAGAACTCTGGGAGACGGAGTAAATGTGCAACTAAGATTGATCAAAGCAGCTTACAGAAGACGATGGCCCACACTAAGTGAGGCATAAGTGTCTGAATTATCATGGTAGACAACGAAAGAAAGGGTTAAAAGACTTAGACAATAGGATATATAGAGAGTTTTTACTCCATAGAAAGCCAAGAACTCCACCAGGTGACCAAGGGATACTGAATGAACAAAGCAGTCGGCATGCACAAGTGACCGGGGCACCAGTCCCACTGGGAGGCTCGGTGGTGGTTGTGGTCTATAGGCAGGACTGCTGACTGTCTAGAAATGAGCACCCCCCATCACAATGGAGAGGTTGAGAAATGATCAGAAGGGTCATGACAGTTGCCCTAGTATAAAGTTTTGTCCCCTTGTCCAGTTTTCAGACCTGGACAGTAATAAAAGGGACCAGTCCAATTTTGAGACCTAAAACTCATTGTGTGAGAGACTATCATGTTCCTCGGCACAGAGCCCCAAAACACCAAATAATGTATGTATAAGAGTGGGCAAAAGTAGGTTTACAATTATTTGTATTACAGCTGTATACCTAATTTTGCCCACCCCTGTATAATAACATTCCAGTCTTTTTTCAAAGGGATTCATGATGACCTACTTGAATAATAGCACAGAAAGAGAAAGAGAATGACCAGATGTTTTAAGGACACTTGGAAATGGACTAACGTTTATGTAAATTCTCTGGGATGTGAAGCCTTCCGTGACTCCTCTGCTAATGTTGGATCGAATGGAGTCCAAGTCATAAGTCCTGAGGCCAGTCCATTCGGCGTGGTGCACTGGGACCATGGATGCACCCGGTGGTAATCCTGCTCACTGCCAGTGAATTGCTGGGATGGACTTATTAGGGAGTAGGCAGAATTCGCATTTGGTTTTTTATACTGTGGAGCAGGATTTATCATCAGCAAAAAACTAAGTTAAAGTCTCTGGAACTTTTTCCTTTCACTCTGTGAAAGAAGGTACATTTTTAAAAACATTGTTTTAACACCCCACTGGAGGAGCAGATACTAAATGCAACCCTGTAATAGTTATCTATTTTCCCAGATATAATAGTTTTGTGGAAACTATTATATCTGCTTGGAAATCTCTTTTCTTCTATTTGTTCACACAAATTACTGCTGCTGTTTCAAATGTAGCTCAATCCTCATTTCCTTCAAAAGCTGTCTTATCCAGCTTTAACTAGGTCGCATCCCCCTGTTTTTGCCATTATAACATCACATACCTTTACCCTGTGGTACTTGTCTTTCACATATATATTTATTTGATTAATGTACTTTCTTACCTACTGGAAAATAAGTTCCTTGGTGTTTAAGTATATCTCAGGATCCAGGATGAATTTGATAAATATTATAAAGAATAATCTAGTTTTTCTATAATTCTAATACAGGGAATTCTACATTGTTTTAAGCTTGGGTATATTATTTAAAAGATGCTTATTGAACATGAAAGTCTTACAGATTTCATAATACTTTCTTAGTAAAAAAGAATACTATATTACATCCATCTTTGAAATAGGAAAGAGGAATGAATTTAAAACCATTTTGGGAACTAAGACTAGATCCAAGAAAAGTTAATACAAGTGAAAAATAGATATTATATGAACTCTTATCATGAAATTCTACATATATTTGAATGGCAAATGGATAGATGGATAAATTTAATGAACATACTTAATATTCTAGCAGAAATTCATGCGCATGTCTATGTGAGGACAAAGAGAGGGACATGCAACTGCACATTAGCCAGGGGTGTCAGCCTGGGGAAGATTTTGGGAGAGAGTCAGACTCCCAGCTGCTTTTTAAGTGATGGGTGAGGTTTTACATGTAAAATATAAAGGAAAAAGCAGGAGAAAGTATCACTTACTTAGCACAAGGCCCAATTTGAATCGCCTCATCTGCATAAACTTAGTTACTATGCACAACACCTCTGCAGTTTCAATTCCATGCTCCTAATTCATAGAGATAGAAGGGAGAGAATTAATATTTATTACTCTGCAATGGGCACTGTGCCAGCTCTGTATGTGTTCTTGCTTTAATACTCAGAACAACACGGGAATGTAGGTATTCTTACTGCTGATGCACACACAAAAGCATAAGTTAAAAGGAATATTTAATTTGCTCAAGGTCACAGATCCAGAATAAGAGTCAAGACAGACTTTGAACCCAATCCTGTTTATTCCTGCTCCACCAATGTGGAGAAAGTCTCTTCAGCAGAGCAAATCACATGTGAATTTAAAGAGTTAGAAACACACTTGGCAGAATATCAGACTTTTACTGAGCATATTATTCTACCTGCTATACACAAGATTTCTTACATAAAGTAGTGCTTTGTGTGGAGTCTATAGAAATCAACTATATCTCCGTGTTTGGAAAAATATGTGTTATCATTGAAAAGTGATAAAAAGTTATTCAAAGTCTTTTTATATCTCATTTTTATATCTCATTTTTATAATATTTTTCAATTAAGTATGAGATAAAGTTAGGAAAATATAGATGTAGAGAAAAATGATAAACAGATTCAAATAAGAAAGTTATCCACATATTTTCAAAGAGTACATAAATATTTTAATGCCTTTGCTTCCAAATTATGATCAAAAGATCTCAATTAGAGAATAATGTGCATAATAACTTATCTAGTGAATTGTGTTACTTTTAAGGAAGATTTTCTATTTTAAACTTTCATTAATATTACATGAGTTTATCTTATTATAGTCACACCCAAGCAATTAAAATGTAGGACAATGAAAAAACCTAATATTTATGAACCTAAGACCTTGAAACTTATAAGTTATTTATGAGCCATCTGGTTATATAAACATGACAGTATGGTCAAATGTTCTTAAAATACATGAAAAGAAAGAATTTTTTGGAAAAAAAAATTAGATTTTATGAGTGAAATCCTAAGGAAAGCTGTAAGATTAAGGTAACAGAATTTTCTTGCAGGTGAAAAAATTGCATAAGTATAATATATGTAAAGAATGTTATGTATATATAATAGAATATTCTCATATATAATGCATATATACATATACTTTTATATATACATAAACATACACCCATTGCATGATCTTGCCATATATCAAGAGAGACTTCGAACTACAACATTTTTCTATGGGATTGTGAATGCAAATAGAAACAGTTGTATGACTCATTCTGGGTTCCTAAGGGATGGCAAGGCACCCAAGGGAGTACCGCCTGCCTTCCATTTGTGTTATTACCGCCATTCATCAAATTCTACCTCTCCATCTGTCATGTGTCTTTAATGAATGAGCATGGGCAAGCGCATGTGCAGGGTTATATGTGAGATGCGGTGGGCAGTGTGTGCAACAGTTCAGTGTTTGTTGTATGAATTCCTAACTTAAGTACTGCTTATATGTGGGTAAGACAATTTTTCTATGTATTTCCATCTGAAAATCACTTTACCCTCGAAATAATACATGCTGTTACATTTTCTGTTAAAATAGCATGCACTGTTATAAGTAACTGTTCGAAGTTTTTTTCCCTTTTGAATTCACTTTACATTTATTTACTCTTTAATTTGTGCTTATTTAGATAGGAAGTTAATGATAAAATATCCAAGCTATGTATTTTCATTATTCATAACCAAGGCACTCTAATTTTCTCTTTAGTCATGTGTCAAATTCTTACCACCACTTCCAAAACAAGTAGGACATAAATTATAACGAGTCCAAAGTCTTATTCATAATACAAAATAACACTCTAGACTATAGCCAAAATAAAAAGTGTTCTCCAGTCTGTAATCAATGATGCAAGCCAAAGCAACTAAAATTCAAAGCAAAACTTGGAACAACTTCAGGATGTCATTGACACCAATTAGGTAATCAGTTGGAAATATACCATATCATAACAAACTACTATACATGTTGAACTTTGCACAATTCCATTATCCCATTCACTTTCACTGTGATTTTTATGGTGTTCCCCACCACCTTTAAGTTCCATAACATGGTAGCCTTATTCAGTGATGCATTATGGACACTCCTTGTATCTATAACAATGAAAGCAAAATCTTATTCAACTCCATGGAAGCATCTTGAGCTTTATACAATAAAAAAAATACACATACCATTTACTTTTTCATCATATTATCCATGTTTTTGGCACTACCAAAGCATACTTTTAATGTCAATTGAGTAATATAAACTTAAATAGTCTGTATAAATAAATATATGTACAAAATAGATATTGATTCTTACTTAAGCAAAAAATATTGTTTTATATACCCAAGAATTTGGGGGTAAGAGGAAGAACTTACAAGTATACATTTGCAAGTATTTATCATTTTCTCAAAACAACCTTATAATTTAAATAATTGAAATTAATATTCATATATGCAGTTTAAATCTAGCAATAAATCATGGAAGGTATAGTGCAGAAATTATCAATAACAACTTATTCCTCTATGTTTATTTCCTGTAAAGCACAACAAAACTATCCATAGCCCTCATTCCACTGAGTCTCATTTGTTTGTCCTGGCGTAGGGAGTTTGCGATGCCACCTCTTCACTCCAAGTCATACTCTTTCAAACATCAGAACTACTCTGCAAGACACGCCTTTGATTCCTAATTAGCTTCTCTATCCAGTCTGCTGTCAGCTGAGAACCATATGATTTCACTTATATGTAGGATATAAAACTGAAACTCATAGAAACAGACAACTGCATGGTGGTTACCAGAGGGAAGCGTGTGGGAGAGAAGTAAAGGGTAGAGGAGGTCACATATATGGTGACAGAAGCTGATTTAACTTGGGTAGTGAGCACACAATGAACCTATATGATCTTAATAACCAATTTCTCCTGAATAAATTCAATTTAAAAAAATTAGAAAATACTTCAGATGAATGAAAATGAGTGTAACATACCCAAAGAAATTTATATCTGTAAGTTATATATTTATGTAGATGATAGATAGATAGATAGATAGATATAAACTTCAATCAGTAACCTGGCTTTCTACCCTGTGAGACTAGAAAAAGGAGAGCAGATTAAATTTAAAGTAAGCAAAAGGAAATAAATAATGCAGATTGAGAGGAAATAAGCAAAATAGAGAATTAAAACAATAAAGAATATAAAACCCCCCAAAGCTGGCTTTTGAAAAGCTCAACAATAAACTTGGCTTTTGAACCATAATTTAATTGAAGAATAGACTCTAATTTCTTGTTTCAAAATCATATGTGTGAACCAGCAGTGGAAAAATATGTTCTTGGACGTGGACTTAACTGGTCCTCCTGGGAGCATATGGCAGAGTGAATTTATGGCAGTACAAATAGAAAAATGAGAAAAACCTTTTTGAGGAACTGAATTTATTGACATCTTTAGGACCAAAGTCACAAGTACAAATGTATTCTAAATATGTAACACAATTCCTAAGGGAAGGAATTCGTTACGGCAATAGCTCTGTGTATGCCTTCTCATAGCCGAACAGTAATGTGGGATGAGGCGTGCAAATGGACATAGGGGAATCTCACAGCAGCTAAGAAACAAAACAAATAACATTTTACTACTGTTTCCATGGTTCTCTGGCTAACAAATCTGAAGAAGTGTAATGAGCCAGTTATTTTTTCTGTAATATCCGTTATTTTTCCATTAAACAAAGTTATTGTTACAGCTATTCTTTTATTACCATGTTCTATTAATAGAATTTGTATCAATTGAATGAAAGGAAAAATACATGTTTCCTGGGTCATATTATTTTATCTGCAGTAAACTATTTTATCCATAGTTTATCCGTTAGGGCTTTATATAAACAGGCCTATCATTGTCAAACATTAATCAATAATACCAAAAGTAGACTGTTGAATTAGATCGATTACTAGTATATAAACAATATGGACAGAAGACTTCTTGTGATGCTGTATCTTCAACATCTGGGAGAGTGCTTGGCATATAATTTGTGCTCAGTAAATATGGTCTAATAAATTGATGGATCCATAATGTCAGTTCAATATATTCAACACAATGAGCGTGTGGTACTTAAATAAGTTATCAACTAGAGGATGAAAATTATCATCTAAAAGGCATAAAATACTTCAATAAATTGCAATACACCAAAATTTGTCAGGCATTGCTGATCTGTTGCCATATTCTTTTCTGAATTCATGTTTTCCATGTTATTAATTATACCCAGCTATATAATATAACACTGTCATCAAAAACTTAATGGCTTAAAACAGCACACAGCTATTAAGATGGTTTAAGTGTGTCCTCTGTCAATGGGCTCAGGAGGCTGCAGGCAAGGATTCTCCAGGACTACGTTCTCTATCTGGAGATTATCTGGGTTGGATATTCTTCCATGCTCACATGGTTATTGGAAGAATTTCATTTTTGCAATGTGAGACTGAGAGCTTCTTTGCTGGCTATTCTCACACCCTCAGCTCCTGGAGGCCACCTGCAGTCCCCCTGCTGTGTGGGGTCCCACAACGTGGTTGCTTGCTTCTTTCCAGCCACAAGAGAGACTGCATCAAGACCAGCACTACGACTTTCTATAATATAAGCACATACATCATCCCAATTTTCCATCACCTGTTATGTCCTATGGGTTCGAAGCAAGCCACAGGTTTTGCCTATCATCAAGGGGAAGGGATTATACACGGTCTAACAGTAGGAGGCAAAGAACGTGGCAGCCACTTTAAAGGTTGCCTGTCACATGCACATAAGGAAAAACTTAGAGCTACTTACAAATATATTTCTGTCATACTGAACTCTAGAACAAAAATAATGAGATAAACTGACGATATCCATCTGGGAAGTTGCAGCTTATCTTAAAGTATATATGAAAAAAACATTTTTGAAAGGATGTTGTGATAGCTGATGCCAGAATTACTAGCAGATTTGAAAAGGAATTTTTTAAAGCAAAACAATTGTAATTAGCCCAGAAACTTAACAACTGAAAAAGGTAAACAACTTGTTTACTTCCCTCAGCCCCAATTGGCCCACCGCCAAAGGGCATGAAGAAATTGCTTCCCTTAAAGATGCCCACTGAAAAAACAGAAATTAGTAAATAATGATGAAAAAGTATATTAATTTGTAGAATTAAGATGTTAAGACTTAGCTAAGCCATAAATTTTAAATTATAGGAAAAATATTCAAGAAAAGAGGGAGGAAATTTGTATGAATGGAGTAGAAAGAAATACACACACACAAAGACAAATTAGAACCTTAGGAAGGTAATCTCCCAAAATGCAAAAGACTCAGAATATAGACAAAGAATCCTAAGGACCTAATTAAAGAAAGTAAGCTCCCTGTTGAGATCAGTCTTGGCTGTATAGGGAATGACTTGGTCCGTAACTGCTCTTGGGCCCTCTCTTTAGAGGGAAACTGAGCTTTGGCTTCTTTCAGATGTACAGGCAGAACAGTAACTGTGTTCGTAAGCCTGCTTGAGAGCTCATGAACACTGTATTTCCGGTCACTATAAGTGACTGAAAATTTTTACAAAGAAAATATTTTGAATTTGAAAGCACTTTATAAGCTGTTGTGTACGTCTTTGAAGTGACACAAATCAGATCAATCATGTGTCTAAGACTCATTAAATGTAGTTACATATTTATAGATTTATAAATAGAACAGGATTTATAACTAAACACGACATTCTAAGAAAGAGCTAAGGATTTCCATTTGTGTTTTAATAAATTTAACATTGAATCTCCATAATAAAATTTCAAGTTGTCTTTTTCTAAAATAATAGCTGCTAACCTTTCAACTAAAAGCAGGTATTTTAAATCATTGAAAATTAGTTTAAAAGTAGCAATTCTTTCCATGGATTAAGCCTCAATTACAAAAAACCTTTGTTTGAGATCAATAAGAAATGGCCTAGCATAGTGGGAAGCATTGGATAGATACTGAAGGGTGAGTACGAGTAACGTTAGCTAGAAAGAATCAATCACATTGTTCCCTTCCTTCCTGGGTATTGGATGCTCACTGGCCCATTAGCGTACCTCCCATAACTTCACTGGAGGATACCATGGCAACAGCATCAGCATGTGATACAGTTAACCACTCAAATATGGCTTCAGAATTATGAAAAATATTCTTGCATATCAACATTGGGTTACCATAGTGTTTAATATATATTTTTCCTCAAAATATATTGTCAGAAGTGTCACACCCTCAGTGCCAGAATATAGAGACAAGACTCCCAGTCACAATTGTTCCTTTAAATAATTAAAGATCCACTATCAGTTGCAATGAGCTGTCAGACTTACTCAAATCTCATATATAAGTATGTTAATTAACACTTATATAGCATTGACTTTGAAAAATATACAAAAGCTGGACACATGGAACCCAATCTTTCTATTAATTAAGAAATTGTGTGTGGTTCTCAAGACTAGTTTTCTACATCACAGTTACACTTTGAAGTTATATATATATATATATATATATATATATATATATATTCAATAATAGAAAATCTTCAAAAGCTCTTTATGTAAAAAGTATAAAACTCTTTCCCTGACTTCCCATATGATACATAATGCATTCTCCCTTCACCCCCCCAAAAAGACCCAAACAATAAAAGCACTGACTCAATTTAGATTTCTCCCCCTCACTGTTGTTTTAATTGGTACCAGAAATACCAGCAACATTTCAAACGACATTGACCTCTGAAGATAGTCCTCTGAAGCTCTTCAGCTTGCAAACTGAGATGCTGATACTCCATCAGCAGGATCTCCACTAAGATACAACCACAGTGGTGGCAGTGAGTTATGCAGTCTGACTTATGGCCAAGTCCTTCAAGTGTCTGCTCAGTTGTTACCTGCTCAATGGGGTCTGCAGTGACCACACTGTTTAAAAATGTACTCCACATTTGACATTATGATTTCCCTTACCATGTCTCTTATGTTTCCAATTTTCTCCAATGCATTCCAACTTCTAACTTAGTGTATGCTCTACTTACTTATTGTGTTTTGTTTTCCATTGTCTGTTTCCTAATATAATGTAAGTAAGCTCTACTCAAAAAGATTTTTGTTTTGTTCACTGACAGCCCAAGTGCCTGGAACAGTGGCTGGCACAAAATTGGTGTCCTATGTTTGCTGAGCAAATGAATAACAGAAAAGTCCATAACATTTTACATAACTCCATTAACTACGCAAAAATCAATTAGCCAACATCCTCGGTATTTATGAACAAAGAGTGTGCAAATAGGTTGGAAAACTAGAGTAAAGTATAGCTGCTACTGGTCCCAAATCATGGACACCTCCAATTTTCTGAATATAAATATTAATGAAAGACTACTTTAGTAAGCACTCACATTTATATGAAACAAGGAAGGATAAATTCTCTCTCTAGCCACTGGTCTCTACATTCTGATCAGTGGAGGAATAGCCCACCTCACTTTCAGGGTCAGAATTAGAAGGAAGGGTCAAGGCATTTTAGAAAGAAGATTTTGTTGTTGTTGTTTTTATAATTGACCTCCATTTTCACACCTTAGAACGGCTATGGTAAATATTTCCTTCCTGAACTCTGCACCCACTCATTTCTGGAGGGTATTGAAGGCTGAAGAATTGCTTTGGAATTTGAGATATCACCAGCTCCTCTCTCTCATATCGCTGGTGATGTTTTCTGGCAGTTAAAACCTGGACGGTTTGACGATAACTTCAAGTACTTTACACTTCATGTTTTAGTAAGGGAGATTTTAAAAAGATAACTTCCAAGTCAAGGTCCTTCAACTTGGATCTAGCCTTAAGATTTTTGTCTCTCAGCTACATGGTTGGTGCTCTGTCCATCCTAATGCTTTGTTTATTTGCGAACTTCTCAAGNGGCTGAAGAATTGCTTTGGAATTTGAGATATCACCAGCTCCTCTCTCTCATATCACTGGTGATGTTTTCTGGCAGTTAAAACCTGGATGGTTTGACAATAACTTCACGTACTTTACACTTCATGTTTTAGTAAGGGAGATTTTAAAAAGATAACTTCCAAGTCAAGGTCCTTCAACTTGGATCTAGCCTTAAGATTTTTGTCTCTCAGCTACATGGTTGGTGCTCTGTCCATCCTAATGCTTTGTTTATTTGCGAACTTCTCAAGAGCCACAGTAATTGGGCAGGGTAAGCTGCTCCTGGCTTCCAGGCACCGGACCTCTAATAATGTGGCCACTTCGCTCTGTTTGGGTAGGAAAAGCCCAGAATTCCCTTAGCTCAGACTTTTTCTAAGAGCCAAATAGTCAATAGTTTTGTCTCTAAGGGTCCCAAAATTTCTGTCACAACTACTCAATTCTGTCATAACTGCACCAAACCTTCCAGAGCAGCACGAAAGGAATGGGTGTGGATGTGTTCTAATCAAATTTTACTGATAAAAATGTGCAGTTGGCTGGATTCGACCTCCTGCTCAAACAGCCTTCAGTGCCAAGGAGAGATTTTGACTCCTCCCATTCTGTTCAGTGCACACAGTGACTTCCATCTCAGGCATGCGGAACGTGAATAGCAAGCAAAAAAGCTACCCTGGCTTTCACATTGGCTCTTATGAGACTGACTCTCTTGGTTTGGGGAAAAGATGAGACTCTAATTATGATTTGTCTTTTTAAGATTGGAAAGCAAAATGTTTGTCCCAGTCTAACTTTATTGGCAATAGAATAAGTGAATACATTTTTATTCGTTTCTTTTGGTTTAACTATATTAAGATTACTATTTGTCAAATTCTTGTCACCCAAACAAAACTTGATAAAATTTCTCTTTCCTAATGAATGTGATAGTTTCTATTTTGTTATGTTTACTAAAGATCCTTTTTATAAACTAATGATTACATGTGGTTTTGAAAATATTTTGATAACTAAATAAAGTATAAATGAGAGTAAATATAGAAATTGATGTTTTAAATTTAATATCAAATGATATAAAATATCCAGCTCTTAGCTTCCTGAGATTTTATTAAATTTGCATTGTTTTCTAAATCTCAAGATTGATTTTTTTAACAGTGGTAAGACTGTCAAGTTTACTTGTTTGTCTTAGTAAGACTGGAATTTGTTATAAGTAAAAGTAATGTTGGGGTTCNTAACTAAATAAAGTATAAAGTATACTTATAAAGTATACTTTATAGTATACTTTAAAGTATAAAGTATAGTATAGTATACTTTATAGTATACTT
This sequence comes from Sturnira hondurensis, assembly GCF_014824575.4. Classification (NCBI taxonomy): domain Eukaryota; kingdom Metazoa; phylum Chordata; class Mammalia; order Chiroptera; family Phyllostomidae; genus Sturnira; species Sturnira hondurensis. Next base: position 20,509,544 of record NW_028087015.1, on the reverse strand, counting down.
TAAAGTATAAAGTATGAGAGTATAGAAATTGATGTTTTAAATTTAATATCAAATGATATAAAATATCCAGCTCTTAGCTTCCTGAGATTTTATTAAATTTGCATTGTTTTCTAAATCTCAAGATTGATTTTTTTAACAGTGGTAAGACTGTCAAGTTTACTTGTTTGTCTTAGTAAGACTGGAATTTGTTATAAGTAAAAGTAATGTTGGGGTTCCTGAGTCTCAAGCAAATTCTAAAAAACTATGTTTGAATGATTTAACTCATCCCCCTTGGATTGAACAAGGTCCTTTCATTGCAGGAACCAATTGCAAAATGAGATAGGCAAAAATTACAAAATTCTGAAACCTTTCTACTCTGTTCCTAAACTTTTAACCTTAGTCTGAATAAGGATTTATTTAAATCGAGTACTTTGGTACCTTGTTACAGGAGCTAATAATCCCCTAAGCAGGAATTACTAATTTATTAGTGCTCCACACTTATGCTTGACTCAGAAAAGTCCATGCAATTTAAAATGCCATCATTAGTCTGTGCCTCTCCCATTGTATTCCCCAAACAAACAAACAAACACACAAACCTTTCCACCTATCAACTTCTGTGTTCACTAGGGGTCTGTTATTGCAACTGATTAGATGAAACCTGATTCAAATTAAGCAAAACAAAAACTGAGGAGCCCATTAAACAGAAAAGCCTAAGGGTAAAGCTGGTTTTTGCGTATTGGATACCAGGGATTTGGTGAGGTCAGCAGAATGCTGCCCTTCTGTGTACGTGATGTGGTTCTTTAATCACGTATTGCAATGGTCAAAAACTTTGTTGTCTCCGACAAGATGACTCTAGTAGCACTTTGTTGCCTTTAACTTCATTCAAAACAATTTTGCTAGATTGTATTGTGACAGCTGTCAATTAGCGTGCATTTGAAAAAACTTATCTAAATTGCTGAATTTTTGTTTAACCATTTTAATATTGAAGGAGGGAGAAAATACACCACAGTCTCAGAATATCATGATTTATTTCAAGAAAGGTATAGGCACAACTGAAATTTTTTAAAAAATGTACAGTGTATGAAGAAAGTGCTGTGACTGACCAAACATATCAAATGTCATTTGCAAAGTTTCGTGCTGGAGATTTCTTGCCAGACGATGTTGCTCCACGGTTGGCTAGACCAGTTAAAGTTGATAGGGATCAAATCAAGACACTAATTCAGAATAATCAGTGCTCTACCACATGGAAGATAGCTAACATACTCTAAATATCCACATCAAGAAAGTTATGGTGAATAAAAATATGTCTTTTACATGAAAAACTAAAGAGACTTTTTGGACAACCAGTTACATAAAGACTTTCAGTTACAAATAAAAGCATATTCACCCTATGATAGTTCAATATATAATTCAACGTATCATGTGACAACAAGGCCAAAGATGAGAAGTCACTCATTCTGGTTCAGCAGCTCACAGACCAAAGAAAGCTTTGCTGTTCTTTGGTCCTTTCCTCATGATACTGAAATGGGAACCAAGCTATAGCTACTACATTCGTATTATAGAAAAAAAATATGCAAGAGTAAAAATGCTCAGTAATATGACTTACACGTTTAAAAAGAATGCAAAAGCATTCCCAGAAGCCCTTTGGCAATTCCACATTAACACATACTTGGCTAGAATGTCACATAAGTCTACATGTTGATGAGGGACATTAGGAAAGCAAGTATCACTCAGCCTTTTTAAAGAAAAGAGGTTTGCAAAAGGGTGTTCCATCAGTGTATGCCAACGTGCTCTAAGAAGATGACAGACCACGTGGATTTTGATAGCCAGGGATCAGGTCGTACCAGATTAAACGGAAAGAGAAATTTCTCCTTACCAAGGCTGACAAAAAAGGCCTAGAAGGATGCTGATTGGTTAATCTTGGTTCATTTTTTCCATTTCTGAACTTACTATACTCAGAGAAATGGGGTACACTGATAAGGATTAATTTAAGATCAGTTCCAACTGAATCATACAAAACAGTTTCCATATTGGAATGTGGAATCCTTTTATCTAAAGTCAGTAAAAGAGTATAGAGTGCATTGGTTTTCAGTTACTGCATACCAAATTACCAAAATTTTAACAGTTTAAAACAACACCCATTTATTATTTCACAGTTTTCATGGGTCAGGAATTCAAGCACAGTTTAGCCCCATCCTCTGTACAGGATCTCAGAGGACTGCAACCCAGTCATTGCCTGGGGCTGAGCTTTTTATCTGGAGCCCAGGAGCTTCTCCCAAAATCATAGGGTTGCCAGCAGAATTCACTCCCTGGCCGCTGTGGAGCACAGGGTGGATTGTTTCTTCAAGGTCTAGAGAAGGATCGTGTCTCTATTTCTAGACCCAGGAAAATCTCTCCTTTGATTAACTTCAAAATCTACTTATTAGGAACTCGAATTGCATCTTAAAAATATCTCCACCTTTGCAATATTATATTACTCATATTTTGCCATATATAATGAGCACTGTTTTACCCACATTTTTGAACAAAAAATAAAGATGCACATTATACATGAGTAGTACTAATTCTGTATCTATATAAATGATTTTAATTCTTTTATTTATGCTTATGTATTAAATTTGTAACTCTAGAAAGCAATGATATCTATATGCAAAATAATACACTGGAACATGATAATCACTTTTGTCCCTAAATATTAATAAATCAAATTGAATTAAAAAGTTAAAATGAGAAGTTTTTTACCTGAAAGTTTGGGCCAAAAACCTGGGTGCACATTATACACGGCAAAATATGATAGAAGTGATTTCCACCATCTCCACAGTATCCGTCCACACTGAAAAGGTGGGGGAGGGATTGTATAGGACAGGTGTTCCAAAGGATGGGAATTCTAGGAATCTTATTACATTTCTTCCTATCACATAGGAAGAAATTGTCACCTTCTTGTGAAAATTAACATCTCACAAGAGTAGTACGAAAGAAAAATATTGACCCTATATATTCAGCAGTTTTCATGAGAGTTAAGAAATTGAAAAACTGAGTTTATATGGTAATTTACTTTACTTCATCATGTTTAAATGACCTAGAAATACAAGACAGTTTCCTTAGAGTTTGGGTTTTCCAAAATGACACATTTATTTACTGTAAGCTTAAATAGCAGAAGCAGAAAACAAAAGTCGGTTGTTTTTTACTTGGTACCTTCTGTATAACTGATATCTTTGATGTCGACTAAGCAGATTTGATGTCATAATTCCTAACAGTCTATTTGTGTCTAAAGGAAAAGAAAATTGTCACAGAGGTATAAATTTCAATGTGAATAAAAACAAGCTACAATGGTTAAAAAGTGATATTTCCTCTTACCAGGAATAAGCTCAGAGATCATCCATATGGCAGAAAATATTAAAATCTAAAACAAAACATATTTTAAAATTTAACTCTCTCAGCACAAAACAGAATTTTTCTAATTTTATTTTTGAAAGGTTACTGTTGAAGCCTGACTGGTGGTGCTCAGTGGATTGAGTGTTGGCCTTCTAACCAAAGGGTCACCAGTTCAATTCCCAGTTAAGGCACACGCCTGGATTGTGGGCCAGGTCCCCAGGAGTGGGTGCATGAGTGGCAACCACACATTGATGTTTCTCTCTCTCTCTTTCTCCCTTCCTTCTCCTCTAAAAACAAATAAATAACATCTTTAAAAAAGATTACTGTTGAGGTGAGAATACAAGTGTGAAAAATAAAATATTTGTTGAGCAACTGTCCATAACAACCTACAAGATGATAAAGATATTGAAAAAATATGAAAAAATATTGACACTGACACTGATATTGACATTGACACTGACACTCCGGTAGCAATTTGCATATGATTAGAAGCCATGCTTCCACGTTTCATTTTGAACATTCCTTTTTAACTTGTTAAGACCGCTGGAACAGAGTGACCCTGCCTACTGCTGAGGATCAGGAGCAATGCTTGTCACTGTAAAGGAAATTGATCGGCCTGAATACAACCAATTAATTCTAAATCATGGGTCACATGGGGATTTTTTAACATAAAAAACAAATACGCCAGAGGAAAAAGTTAGAGAAGCATTAGGAATTTCTAATTTACAGCACCATGGTGGGACTGAGAGCACATGTCAGAAGCGGAGAAACTACTTCCTTGCGTTTTCCAGGCTTTACACACAGCCTGATTCCTGGATTCAGAGTGCCCTTCCCCTTTCTCAGCCACCAGGGGAGTCTTCCTCATGCTTCATTGCTCTAACATTTAGTCTCCTGCTTATCTTTTTATTTTAAGGTCATTTTGTAAGTAACCTTAATTCTAACCACAACTATGATTCCCACTTGTGATGTAACTTAACATACTCATAGGTCCCCAAGTTCAAATGTGCACACCTTTGGAGGGGTCATTATTCTGCCTACCACAGTGCAGCGTTCGCCTGACTACCATGCCTAGTTTTAGTCCTCCAAAACAAAGAGCTGAAAGTATCATCTATAAAGTTTGAGTCTAAAATACCTTTTTAAAATTATATTAAAAAGAAAGGTCTAATTGACAACATAGATGTAAAACAAAATATTTAAAGATAGTGTGTTTCCTTGGAGGGAAAAAAGACATTTCCATGTATAAGGTTTAGTGCTCTTTATAATGAAAGTCCTTTCCTGTTAGCTGTGTTAGCCCATTTATTCATTTTCATTTTAAGTCATATTCTTTTAACTGATGCAGAGTGTACATATGCCTTCTCATCCAAGTGGGTCTTTAAGATGCAGGCTGTGTTACAGGGTTTGGAAATGATCTTCAGACATCTGTCTCTGAAATACTTAAGGAGCTAGCTACTCCAAACAGACCCACACTTCCCATCAGAATATGTCCCTGATGCTCAGCATTACCATGAAGGAAAGCTTGAAGGCAGAATTGTATTGTTGTGTGGGTAAGTAAGGTCAGCTCTATCAAGTTTACAGAAGCAATACAACACACATTCCTGAACTCTAGGGAGGAATGATGCTGTTTTACGTCGTTATTCCTAACCAGGAAGCATCTAGCTCATTCTAGAAAGAAGAGAAATGGAATTCTGATTGAAACATCTAGAATTCTGTTACAGAAAATTTGTATTTAGGTTGAATTCTTGCATCCTTGTTGGTCTAATCTAGCTGGGCATGGTGAAGGGAGCTGTAGAGAACAGAAAGCAGGATTTAATTTTTATGGTAATTATATTTAAAATAGTTATCTGTAATACCAAATTTTTAAAAAATCACCTATGAGTTACACACCAGAGGAGTCCATGAGTTTGAATGCTTGTATTACTGATGATCAGTATCAAGTATGAAGAAAGTATGAAGAAAGTATGAAGAAAAGTATGAAGGAAGCTGACATTCGCCCAAAGTAAATGGATGACTAAACACCCTGAACCTGATGTTATCTCTTGTATCAGTTTTCTATCACTGCTCTGGCAAATGATCACAAACTTCAGCTTAAAACAACACCCATTAATCACAGCTTTGTTGGTACGGAGTCTGGAGTCTGGTTGGAGTTGACTGGGTCCCTAACTAAAGACTTCCCAGGGCAAAAATCACCCCCTTAGCTAGGTTGGGCTTGTACTGGAGGCTCAGGGTGGGGCTGGGGTGGGGAAGAAGAGAAGTCTGCTCCCAAGCTTCCAATATTGTATTTATAACAAAAAATATAGGTTTGGTCTTCATCCTCATCTATAGCACAGAGCCCCTAAAACCATTGGAATTCCCTCAGTGAAGGCAGCAAAAAAGTTGTCTTTTATGTTAATACGGTGATGGGGAAAGCCTCTCGGCAGCCTACAGATGTGAGCTGCTTGCCAGGAGCATCAGCCTCCTCATTGGAGTGTTGAAACTTTCATCTCCACCTCCGTACCTCTGGGAGGTGAATGGGGCTGGAAGGTAAACCAACCACCAATGGCCAGCGCTTTAGTTGATCACGCCTGTGTAATGAAGCCTCCATAGAAACTCAAAATGCAGAGGTAGATTAACAGAACTTCCAGACTGGAGATTTGGGGAGAGTGGCAGGGAAGGTCTATGCCGTTCCCCCATAACCTGCCCTAAGCATGTCTTCTATCTGGCTGTTCCTGAACCATATTCTTTTACAACAACCAGTCACATAGTTAGTAAAAATGTTTCTCTAAGTTCTGTGATCCTCTCTTGCAAATTAATTGAACCTAAGGAGGAGGTTGCTGGAACCTGTCATTTACAACCAGTAGGTCAGAAGCACAGTGACAACCTAAATTTGCAATTGATGTCTGTGGAGGGTGGGGGAGACTTCTGTGGGACTGACCCCTTAGCCAGTAGGATCTCACACTACCTCCAGGTGAATAGTGTCAGAACGGAGCTGAACTGTAGGACATCCAGCTGGTGCCAGAGAATTGCTGGGTGATATGGGAAAACCTGCCCCCCACACAAGCCCCAGAATCATGAAATTTGTTCAAATTTTTAGCAGGTTTCAACTCATTACTATTGTAGGACAAAGGCTCTTATTTCCTCACTGGCTGTCAGCCAGAAGCCTCTCTTAGCTCTGTAAGACTGCTTACTCGCCTTCCCATGTGAAATTCTCTATCTTCAAAGCTGGTAATGGCGCATCAAGTCCTTCCCAAGCTTCAAATCTCCCTGACTTCTGCTATCAACTGCTTTTAAGGCCTCCTGTAATTAGATTAGGTCCATTCAGATAATTTTCCTATTTTAGGGTCAACTGTGCCATATAATATAACAGAATTAGGGAAGTGACATCTCTTCATATCTGTAGGTTCTTGGGATTTTGACTGGACATCTTTAGGAGGCCATTTTAGAAATTATGCTTATCATATTTCTCTTCAAGGAATCGGTGACACCCAGCAACATCTACCCTATTCCATAATCCTTTCCTCTCCTAATTCTCCAAGGCCAGAGATACTGCACCAGCTAACATATCCCCTCCTGCCAGAATCCCATTTCAGTTCTATTGGTAAAGATTTTCACAATGGCATCATTACGACTTGCAATGTGGCTATCCAGTGTCCGCCTAACATCAGTGATGGAATCCTCATTGCTGATTGGATAGCCAGTATTTCAGCAATAAAATCCCATTTTATGGTCAGCTTCTTAGAACCATTGCTGGAATCACCACGTTAGAAATGCTTCAGTGGAAACAAACTAAGAGCAGACTGAACACAGAGATGCTGGAGAGAGCTCTCAAGAGATACACCAATCAGAAGCTATAGAAGATAGAACTGGGCAAAAAGACAAGCTGGGATTCGATGTAGAGGCAAATGAGGTCACAGGTGAAACTACAGCAAGTTCTGAACCAAGGCACAATGGCTGGGTCTTTGCATCCTCATACCATCTGGTCATGGGAGGCAATTCCTTACAGTAGGGAGTGATTCCCAGTGAGGCATCAGCTGGAAGCCATTGGGGGCTGATAAGGCAGAGCACTACGGTATTTGTACCTGGAGGCTCTGGGGGGAAATCTGTTTCACAAAACATTACAGTATTTACTAACACTACGGTATGACTAACCTATCATATCCACTAACACTCTATTATTACTACCGTATTTACCAACACGAGAGGACACTAACACTATCGTATATACTAATATTATATATTACTACTCTATTTCCGACCACTCAATATTTATTAACACTACAGGATTACTAACACTACCGTATCTACTAACACCGTAACATTTGTACTCTTTAAAGGAAAATGGTATCTTCATTGCTTAACTAGATTTTTGAATTCTAGGCCATATTACACAAAATATTCTTGATTTTTTAAATGCTTATTTTATTAAAAAACAACAACACGTCACACTCGATTGCCATCAGGAGACTTGAAGTACAAATAACAATAGATATTATAAGTTTTAAAAATTGTATTCTTTCTGGTAAGAATCTGGGAATTGAAATATTCTTTTATTTGAGCATGTTTTAAATCACAGGTTTTTTTCTTCCCTCTATTTCCACCCACTAAATTAAATAAGTATCACTTTCTAATAGAGTTGGTTGGTTTCATACTTAAATTCAAGGGGCTCCAGGCGTCAGAAAGACTCTTCACACCAGAGAGCTAAGCTTTAGCTCTTCCTATTCAGTGTGACCCTGAAGAGGTCATCTAACATCATCCTTTTTTTCCTCATTTTTAAAATGAAAATATTGAGCTAATCTGTAATGTTCTTTCCAAGCTGGAAACCGTAAGCCTAGATAATTGATTCATTCTTCCGATGAAAAATCTTCTCCCTCGAGCTCACATTCCACAATCTGTTTTCCCCATTTGTCATCTTCGCCACATGAGCAGCCTGGACTTGGAATATAAGGCCACCCCCAGACAAGCTGTTCTGGTCTGTGCTGCCCACTCTCCACCCCACCGCTGCGTGTGAGTGTGTTGCGTGTGTGTTATTTACATATCCTGACAATAGGAATTCGCCACATTTTTCATTTAAAACATGAAATAGCCTTGGAGGGTTTAGAAGCTCCAGAAGGATAAGCCGTCAGTAAATACAAAATTAATACAATATAAACAATGTCTTTTTAAAGGACAGCTTTACATTAAACAGGCAAAAAGTTTTCTTTACTGAAGTCGTTGAGTGGGGTCCTAAAAATTTGACTCATTCCGTGGCAATGGCTAATTGGGGGGGAGTTCACTGGCTCCCAGGGGAAAATCTGGCCTCTGCTCTGCTTGCCAGCACCCTGGCCTGGTGCTGGTCACACATGGCCTCGCTTCCTCTCCACTCACTTACATTTCAGTCACTTATTGCTTTCTATTATGCTTGGAAAAATACATTTACAAAAAAGAAATTATCTCATCACCTAGAAGTAAACACTGGTAACATTTCAATGTGCTTTTAATTATTATGGTGTTTTATCATATGCTCAGTTACAGATTTTATGTCATCAAATGTCTGACCCTTTGGAGACTCTTTTAATTTGGAATTACTTTTATTGTTTCAAGAAAAAATAGTTCTGTTATAAAATCACATTTGAAGGATGTAATATTCAAGATATAACCGGAGTGTGAATATATATGTACCTTTGTATAGCTAAGGGGACTTGATAGAAGTTAAGTCACACTGGATTATTTACTTCACAGGCAGATTATCGTAACTGATAAAAGACCACAAATTTGGGGATAAAAAAATATTGGTTTCAAATTCTGGCTTTGCCAATGATAATATGTGTGACTTTTGGCAAATTGCTTAACCTCACTAATTAGTCCACACTGATATAAAGAAAATGCATATTTCCTAGGACTTTTATCATGATATTTATGCATTTTATATTATAAATTCCAAGAATAAAAATGGGCTCGGTATATGTTTTTGTCGAGCAATAGTGATAACAAAGCCAAATACTGACTCAGCAGTTGCTAGGTGACAATGCTGTTCCAAGCACTTTACATACTCTATTACCTGCATTCATTCTCACAACACTTCTATGAAGCAGGTACTCTTAGAATTAAGCCCCATTTTATAAGTTAGAGAAAGAGAAATGAAGAAAAGAGAGGGTGAGTGACTTTTCCAAGATCACATAACCATTAAGTGGTAAAGTCAGGACTTGGATATAGTTTGTACTTTTACCCACTAGTCCAAATTTCAGAAACTGCTTAATCAACCTTATTAGATTCATATTTGAATAAAACTTCATATATTAAGCATGATTTATTTAAGATAAAAAATAATACCTAGTAAACATGGATTATGTTTATCCATTTTGATGACTAAATAAGATAGATGCATACATTTGTTTGTGATTGGCTTATCAATTTTATTATCTGCTTGGAGAATGTTTAAAATAATGTAAATATTGCCCTCACTGGTGCGGTTCAGTGGATTGCACAACAGTCTGTGAAACCACAAGGTCACCAGTTCAATTCCCAGTCAAGGCATATGCCTGAGTTGTGGGCCAGGTCCCTGGTGGGGGCATGCAAGAGGCAACCACACATTGATGTTTCTCTCCCTCCTTTTCTCTCTCCCTAAAGTATTTCTATACTATTAATATATACTTTTGTGGAGAATATGCCTACATTATTATCAATTCTACATTATTAAAGCCCTTTTAATAAAGGCCAAAAGTCAAATTCTAACTTCAAGGTGCACAGGGAATGCAGCAGACATCTGCGAGTTTGTGTAGTGGTCTAGCATTGTGTACTGCAACCATTTTTTTACTAAAGTAATATTTTAATGCAACCTTGTTGCGCAAGCAGTTTATGAACAAATATCAGTAGTAAATTAGAATGTACTGCTTCAAAGATGAAAAACCACTTTCTCATCAATGACTTGTCTTTCTCACCCCATACTGCCCTCACAAGGGAGTTGCTTAACCTCCCAACAGAATTTCATGTCCATCTTGAGCTTCTGGTCACTCTTGCCTATAAGCAAGAAGAACTGGAGTAGTGGTTTCTTGCCGCTCTAACTGGTCTGACCTGACCTCCACTGCCAGGTACTACCCTCTTTTGCATTGGATGCAAACCTCTTCTTTGAGTCATCGACCACGCTGATTCCAGTTTCCTCGCTCTGCCTTATTTTCTGTTAACACTTCTTTGACTTGATAAGCTACTAAATAACCCAGTTCCCTGAAGACCACTTCCCTGCTACTCTTTTGTTGTTTCATCCAGGATTAAAGTCTTGAATCATCACACAATTGGGGTCTTGTGACTTCAAGGGGTCCTGCTTGCCTTCATTAGCACTTGCTACTACTAACTTGCCATCCTACGAATTTGTTTCAGTGCTTCGCAGAAAGCAGTTACTGTGCAAAGTAGTGGTGATATCAACTGAAATCAAGGTAGATTATTTCTGATCTCAAGAAACTCATTATCGAATGGGGAATAAAACCATTACAAAATGAGAGGTCAGTGAGAAACACTAAGAAGTGGCTAACGTGAATTATCTTCTATGCTTAGTCCATAAGTTGACTCAATAAATCGGCAACCACTGAAGGCTCTAATTGCAGAACTGAGTGTTATAAAGCTTCAGAATGCAAAAACGATGTGGAAGACAGTAGCTCGGAAGAGAAAAGTAGGTGACACAGAAACAGTTCATTTAAAACAGATCAAGTCATTACATAAAGTCTAATGTGGATGAGTGAAGGAAACAGAGAATCAAGTACATCAAGTAGATCAATAAATTTGACCAAGAGAAGAACTAAAATTAAAAATGTTAACTTTACAAGGACAATAGAGAGACAAGGCTATGGCAGAAATCAGTTTATGTAAGCGGGAGTGCTCATGTTTCATAGATGGAGGCAAAAATATTGTTGAAATTGGCAAATCATGAAATAGAGGCATGCATATTATTTATATTTGAGAAGAGAACCACTGGACAAATATGACAGAAATGTTTAAAAATGAAACCCTCTGAAGATTGGAACTGGGACTGGGTTTGAGAAAAGTAAACAAGACTTTTACTTTGTATTTTACTTTACTATTTTCGGTATCAGTTTGTGTATTACCTCAAAATTATTAACTTATTGAATTAAGTTACATAGTAACCACAAAGTTAAACTATGAAAATAATTTAGGAGTGCAACTACCTAACCTGAAAACAAACTGCCTGAGAAGGTTGTATCTCCAAATCCCTAATGTAGATATTCTCACTGTCAGCGTTTTATGATTTGAGACACAGGGGCTTAGTCATTTTTATATAAATTTTCTGAGGCTTAAAAGGCAGTAAGAAGACTTGGCGCCCACTATCATCTCCACCATTCTGAATTCAAAATGTACATCCCCTTCTAAAGCTCCTCCAAAATGCGCACTGCTCCGACCCACTCTGTGCCCACCGTCACATCCTAGCAGCAATGACCTCCCCTAGTCAGAGTACTTGGCCAATGATGATTGAGTTCTTTCAAATGCAATCCACTTAAGATATAGCCTACCTTTTAATGTGTTTTGTTTTAAAAACATTTATTGAATGCCATCTATGAACTAAGCACTCATCACACTTTAAAAGGGAATATAAAAAAATGCGTAAGATAATGGCTCCAAAAACTCACAACAAGTGATCGCCTGGTGCAGGCCGGGCCCACATCAGAGAAGGAGCAATCGGCAGGGCATGTGGTCTGTTTCCTCACATGGTTTATTTCCAGAAACACGAACCAACTTCAAAGTGCAAAAGTCTACAATAACTCCCAAGCCATGAAAACAGTTTTTATTCCCAACAAGATAAAAATGCTGGTAACACTCTAATCACACCTGAACTTCATGTCCAAACATTTTTCAAAATATTTTCAGTATTTGACTGTATTTTTTTTATTTGATACATTTCCTGGCAATTGGAAACTCTTAACCTGTTTAAGTATACTGATTATCTTGCCGAGAATAAAATCTTTCCTTTTTTGTTAGGTTTAACGATTTCCAAGTTTTCTCAGTTGTCATCAGTTTGCGAGTCACTGTATTTTTCTTGTTTCATCCCCCTTTGATTCTCATAAAAGAATAAAGAAAACACGATAAAACCGTTTTCTAAAATTTTAGTGGAATACAGTCTTCAAAACAAATACGGTCTGGAGAGCCAACATTGTACTGTGGATGGAATGGAACCTCTTCATTTTCCCTCCATGCTCCCCTTGGATGTCTTTGGGGAACCCTGCAGAAACTCTGGGCTACAAAGAAAGCAGTAAGAAGTAGTCTGCAATGAAATACTGAAATACGAGCTCACAGAAACCTCCCCCCTATTTCGAGATGACAGAACTTCTATATGGAGTTGTTTGCTGTTATAGCAGGACACCGAAGGACAGGCCAAAACCGTCTGACCAGGCATATTAAAAACACTTGGAGTGTCAATGTTTAATATCCTAATGTTTGGGTTGCTTTAAGGTCAAGAGTATAAAATTCCAGGAAGACCTCTATGTGGGAAAGCAGCTCACTCACTGAGGGCCTGCACTCCGGCAGGATTCAAACACAGGCAGCTGGACTAAGACCACAAAAAGAGGCATTTCTACACTTGGCTGTTTTCCATATTAATCATTATTTTCATCTGTTCCCATTTTTGTCCATCTTTTTCTTTCTTGTGCCATATAGCTGCATGTCTGTTTTTAGAGCAGCCATGGCCAGATTTTTATTTATACCCATTGTCCAAAAAAAGAGATAACATCATCTTGTCAGAGAATATGGATTTATTCTCTTGCTTTTGAGTCATCAATTATTTTCACCATTACTTACTGTAATATTTAACCTCCAGTACTATCCCTTGTCAGGTAAATAAGTTTTAAGGGTTCATGTACTCCTACATGGAAGTCTATCATTTGAAGTTATTCTGGGAAACAGCCACTAAGTACAAACAAAATAAGAATTAATCAGTCTTTATCAACTGCACCATTCTGATAGAAGCAAGCGTGGTATTTTGGGAAAAAAGAAAGAAAAGGCTATGGGGTCTATCTTTTGTTTAATTGTCCAATGTGTATTTGTTTATTCATTTATTTATTATTTGTTTGTTATTGAGAAATCTTTCCAAGTCCTTTACATGAGCTACCTCATTAGATTTCACAACAGGAGACGGTTTATTCCCCAGGGTTCTGATTCCAAACAACAGATGCAAACACTGTTTAAGGACCCCCGGGCACTCGCAGAACTGCTGGGGAAGCTGGAGACAAGACCCAAGGCCTCAGCTTTCAGACAAATGCCCAAAACTATGAGCAGAACTCACTAATGAAGAAATAACTGCTCTAGCCCAGCACCAAAAGATACAAATTATACACCAGCACCTCTGGCGGTAGGAACTCAATATTTTTGCAAGTCCTACTCATCCTACTCATCCTTATGGCATATAAGTTCTTTACTTCTGGGCCAGGAAACCTACCTTGCGGCTTTGCTAGTAGTGCCAGGTCTCTTATCCTAAGCGTGAGCTCCCCAGTTGTTTTTCTTCGTCAGCACTTGTGCAGTGAAAGTCTAGCATAAGCAGGTTGTTTGGGAGAGTAGAGATAAAATACCTCTGGTCCAGCAGAAAGATTGGGTGAGCAGGCAAGCAAAAGTTCAGCATCTGCAGCGACCGACTATAATAGAAAGGCAGTCTTTGCACCCCCCAAAAGATTCACGTAATCAGAGAATTTCTTCATCGTAAAAAGAAGTTAAGATTTCAAGATTTTTTAATTCTTCCCCCTTCTCTTCCTCAGCTCCTCCTGCCTCAAGCCCTCCCCTCTCCAAAACTTCAGGTACGTAACTTAGCCTCTCTATGCTTCATTTTTATCCTCTATTCAGTGAGGGTGACAATGACACCTACCTCATAGGATTTGTGGGAAGATTATATATACTCACATGAAACAGTGCTGGCACCTACCTACAAATGACTGCATAGGGGTTTGCTAGTTTTTATTAAAACTCTCATTATTAATATTTACCTTTGCAATAATGAGCATTTATTTACACAAATGTGGCAAGGTATAAAAACATCAAGTTGGCATTTACATATGGCATTTCACTATGTATATTTGACATAAGATTGGCATTGTGCCAATGAGTTTTTTATTAAGGGAATTCTTATTCATTCATCTAATAAAAATTTCCTTAGCCCCCAGTTTGAGCTAGACACTCCCCTAGACATTGAAGAGGCAAAGATTTACAACAAAATGGTGACCATTTAGCTTTTTAAATCTAGTCAAAGGAGACACAAAGACATTGGACAAGTGCTAACAAAAGAAACTGAAACACGTGCTAACAAAGGTACATAAAATGCAACGGTAACATCTAAACCCCGGAGACAAAGCAAAGGTTACATTTGTACTTTCCCTTAACATAAATTTAAAACAATCCTTATGTTGCTAATTTAGTTTTTATGGTGAGGAGCTAATTTTAAACTGAGCCACCAGTATTTATCTAGTACAGCAAAATAATTTTACAGTCAAGATTTGGCATTACAAGCAGATATTAGCTTTGATAAAAGAAATCTACCGACAATACAGAGGCTGCTTTGTCCATTAATTTCAATATGACCCATAAACAGTGCTGTTTGCCATAGCTTCCTAAGCTGTAAAAATTATAAAATTGAGTTTTAGGATTCTATATGCTACTAACACAGAATTGGAGGTGTCTACACACCCACAAGGCAGACAAAAGAAGAGAGCTGATAATTAAAACCATTAAAAATTTAAGGATCTTAGGCATAATTTAGTACAAATCTTTAATGTTAGGGACGCAGGCACTGAGGTCCCATGGGGGCTCGAATCAATGTCACTCAGCTAGTTGGTCACAGAGCAAAACTATAACCCAGGTGTCCAAACAGCAATGCTCATTAATTTATCCTAAAGAAAATGACAGCTGTGCAACATTTCAGACACATAAGCTTTTCTCTCATTCTCTAATGCATTCCACAGTTCAAGGTCAGTAATTAAAGGAAAGCCTTTCCACCAATGCATTCACTCCTGGAGAAAGAACATAGAAGGCGGGGGAGGTGGGGAAAGAATGGAAAAAAACCCAAGGGGTTAGGGTTTGGTTGTATAATGTGCAAAGGACTAACAAGCACACATTTTAAATTAAGCTAAGTCAACAGAAGCAACATAAAATTTTAAAGAAAGAACTAGGGAATGAGAATGTTTCGAATAATGAATTTAACTTCAGAACTGAGATACATGAATTAGCTCTCATTAAAATGAATTCACAGTTGAGCAGTGAAAACTGCTGGATGCCTAGAAAGATTCTTATAACAGTATATAAATATAAGTATCTTCAAATTAATAGATTTTTCTCTTCTTTCCATAAGGACATATGTTACTTTTCAAGCAAGTAAAATAATTTTTCTCTGATATTCACATTCAAAACTTGTATTTTAAAAAATACATATAATATATAACCTAATGTACTTTGTTTAAACTCATAGAAAAATATCTCTGAGTTGAATGAATAATTCTTTTGTTAAATTCAGTTGAATGAATAATAAGAAAATTCTAAGATCCTTAAAACACCAATCCCAAAGAACATATGCACCCCAATGTTCATAGCAGCACTATGGCTATTTACAATAGCCAAGAGTTGGAAGTAACCTAGGTGCCCATCAGTAAATGAATGGATCAAAAAACTATGGTACACACACACAATGGAATTCTATGCAGCAGAAAGAAAGAAGGAGCTCCTACCTTTTGCAACATCATGGATGGAACTGGATAGCATTATGCTCAGTAAAATAAGCCAGGTGTTGAAGGACAAATACCATATGATCTCACCTTTAACAGGAAGCTAAACAACAAAACAAACAAACAAGCAAAATATAACCAAAGACACTGAAGTAGAAAACAGGGGAAGAGTGACCAGAGGGGAGAGGGGAGGGAATTTCAGGGGAAATAGGGGAGGAATTTAGAGGAACAAATATAAAGGATACATGGACAACGACTGAGAAGGGTGGAAATAGGAGGGAGGGGGGAGCACAGAGGGGTGGGTTGGGATGGGAGTAATAGACAGAACACTGTACTTGAAAAATAATTAAATAAATTTAAAAAAATAAATAAGAAATTATAAAGAAGGAAATGAATTCTTATTCATTCATCTAATAAAATTTTCTTGCTTATAATTGGGTTTCTTCACATTTACACTTTACAAAATGTAAAATAAGTAAGAATTTATCAGCTCCTTTGCATCTGAAAATCCCGTCTAGTTGTAGGCATGCTGAAACACCTCCCAGCTTCTTTGGTTAAAGGCACGCTCCTGAATCTAGCCCTGTGATGGCTATATTCTTCATAAAAATTGCACATAACTTCTTTTTATTTTATCACTTGTCACTGACTGGGGAGATCTTCACATGTGATTGATAGTCTCTGAAAAAATCTCTGTAAGTAATATATTAAATGTGTGTGTTTTTGTGCTACCAGTTTTATAACATTACACTCAGCATTAAACTCATTTAGGAGGTAGTAGCAACCAAGAAAACCAATCAAGCATCAAGACAAAACTGGGCTTCTCCAGGAATTTGTGCTAAGATTTACCTCCTAAACAGCTCAACACATTAATGAAATTAAAGGAAAGAAACATGGTCAGCTAATATATGCACAAGTCTTCTGATTATATTTAACAACAATTTATCATACCACTTTTACAAATCATATCGCAATTCAGGAATAAGTAGAAATATTTTTATCAAACATATGATAAATATATTTAATTTCTTAGTAAATCTAACAATAAATTACTTTGTGCTCTGGATGATGCTCGGTCTTAGCTTGTGTCATTTGAAAAAACATATTAGGCCTTCAGAGGTTACTAGCAAGGACATATCAATGAATTATACTCCAGATTTGTATTTATCCAAAACTTCCTACCATGACATTGCTTATGAGATTCTTTAAGCTGCCAAACTTCTATATCAAATTCACTGGATTCTGTACAAGAGAAGCGCCCTAATGTTTATTGTTTTATTTTTCTTTCAGTAAAGGTCATTTCATATAAACTGTTTTTCATAACTATATTTAAATACCTATATATTTCTTTATTCCTTTTTTTACTTTTCTCATGGCCCTCCATTTTACTGTGTTCATGCATTCGATCCATCCATTTTTCCATCCTCCATTCATTCGTTTTAAAGAAGTAAGTTACAAGCTGTGGTAAATGTTACAAATAGTAAAGGCAAAGCTGAAAGAAAAGAACAAAGTATATCATGAATAGAGTGATCATTAACCCTTTTTTTTTCTTTGAAGGAGATATTGAAGTCTAAGAGAGCAAAAGAGGTGAGTGAGAATGGGAAGGCAAACCATTTTTGAAATTTGCTAGTTTACTTCTTTGCACTGATGTTATTTGGTAAGTTTTGCAGCGCTACCTTCCATGGCCTTGCGTAATGCCCCTTTTCCATTATCTAAAGCTTAAGAACATTATACGCCCCAGGTGGCTACGTGCCTCACCTGGACTGGCCTGTGTTTAAGGGCAGGATTCAAATAAATAGCTCTTTGTTTAAAGTTTGTTTTCCCCATGTCATTATTTTTACTCTGCTATTCACAATAATGAAAGTTCTTTGTAGAAAACAAGAAATATAGCAGGTAAACAAAAAATGCATTAAAAAAATCACTCCATTCAGCAAATATCACCATTGATATTTTGGCATATATCTTTTGGGGAGGTTTACTATGAATTTATAAATGAAAATAAGTGATGTCATTATAAGTGTATCTTTACTTAATAACTATTTGCTTTCACCATGATAAATGCACATATCTTTTTAATGGCTTCATGTGGATGTAGCTGTTTTCTCTCTTTCTTTTTTTTTACCAGTTTTCCATTGTCTTTTTCCTAATTGTCCACCCTGATTAATGAGCTTGCAAAGAAGTATTTACACGCACATATTTGTGCAGCTCTCTGATTATTTTCTTTTTATAAGTCCTTAGATTTGGAATTTTAGATCAAATAATATAGTAAGCTATCTTTTAATGTATTAATAAATTAAATTTCAAAACATAAAAAATAAATAAAAATAAATTAAATTTCAGGGGTTTCATAGAATATTCCATTTTCAACAAAGTGATATGTATTTGCTTATTTCCTCAAGTTATACTCATCATGGAAATTGTGGTTTTTTAAAAAATTTACCAATCTAAAGAGAGAACAGGCGGACAGTGAGCAGAGAGGAGAGGGGAGGGAATTTCAGGGGGAAAAGGGAAAGGATTTACAGGAACAAGTATAAAGGACACATGGACAAAAACTATGGGGGTGGAAATGGGAGGGAGGTTGGTAGCACTTGGGGGGTGGGCTGGGATGGGAGTAAAAGGCAGAAAACTGTACTTGAACAACAATTAAAATTTTAAAATTACCTATCTGATATGTAATGATATACATCAGATATGTATTGTTTAAAGTTGCAGCTTTTCCTTTTAAAATTTTATTTAGGATATTTTATATGCTTTTTAATTATTTTTATTTCTTGTTTTTAAATCTCTAGCTATTTTTGTCAGTTTTGCCTTGTAGGTTATTCATTCCTTCTATTATTAAATAGTATAATTACAGCTTTATAAATTAAACCCTTTGTATTGTTTTAAGTAATTTTTCATAGATCTTTTTCTAATTTTATTTTATGCATTGAGGTTTTAAAATTTGTGTGCAAATCTATGTCTTTCTCATTTTTGTGTTGTTTTGAGAATTAACATATGTATCAATTAATATGCCTTAATTTTTACTTATAACCAACTCTTAAATCTCCCAAGAACTGATTTTGAAATTCAGTGTGGTCAAGGAAACTAGCGACATGATTTATTTTTTCCTCCAAATGATGGTTGTTTTAACACCATTTAATGAACAATCTATGTATTCCCAATGATCCAAGTATTATCCTAATTATGTACAAAATTTATATATAAATGTGTGTATGCATACATACATAAAGTATAAAATATATACAAATGTATACTCATAGTTGGTTTTATATAGCCAATAAATATAAATAAATTGTGTCTTCTTTCACTGATTTGTCTGTTTATTCTTTTGTCACTATATTTTAATAGGCAATGATTTGAAACATGATTTGCAAATTGATTATGTAAGACCAGTATCTTCTCTTTAATTTTTCAACTATTTAATGACATCTCATACATATTGGCTGGAATAATAATTTAAGAATAACATTCAATCGATCCTTCTCTCACAAAGGCCTTAACATTTTCTCAGAATTGTGTTAAACATATAGAACTTTAGATAGCATTTACATCTTTACAAAATGTAATGAAATGAATGTGGCATTTCATTACTTGTTATTTACTCAAATTACCTTTTAAAATTCCTCAGTTATGGCAAACATGAATGAGTGTGTACATGGCTAGAAAATTGTGTATTTACATATA
This sequence comes from Sturnira hondurensis, assembly GCF_014824575.4. Lineage (NCBI taxonomy): Eukaryota > Metazoa > Chordata > Mammalia > Chiroptera > Phyllostomidae > Sturnira > Sturnira hondurensis. Next base: position 20,489,850 of record NW_028087015.1, on the reverse strand, counting down.
TTTGTCTATGTCTTTTTAAGTTTATTTAAAATAACTTACATTTTCATTCATACTATGAATAGCTTATTTCTCCCATTCTGTTATTTATTTGGCTATTCATCTAAAAAGAAAGTTACTGATTAGAATAATTCTTTTGTCCTCAGTCACCTTATTGTAATCTATATTAATTAACAACGTTGAATTGTAGATACACAATTATATAATCTAAAATTTGATGATACTCCTGCTATTTATGTGTTCATACTTAACTAGAAAGACAGCTAAGTTTCTTTCATAAGTACAGAGTCCATCCCTGTGAGCCTAAAAATATGGAAGACCCATCTCTGCCTGGAGTTCTGCTGAGACATTTCCCTCCTTGCAGGGCAAGTTTTTATTTCAGAATTAGCTACGGTTCTCCATTAGAGACCAAATGGTAAACGATCTTTGTTTCCTTTTAGCTATTAAGGCCTTCTCTATGCGGTGAAATATTTTCTAAACTTCCCTGCCAAATATAAATTCTTCTTTTTTGGAACACTTAGTAAAAGTCCTTCTACTTTATGCCATTTCTTTCGCTCACACGTTGAATTACAGGTTGGTGAACGGTGTGATTAATATAAGTGAAAAGCACGATCATTAATGATGAAACAATGCCAACTGCAAAACCTAGATTTCTTGTTAGTTTGTTTATTTTCTGTCCCATGTTCCCAGGATACAAGAGAGGCCTCAGGAAAGGAAGAGAAACAGGAACAAGCACGTGTGTATTAAAAATGTAGCCTTTGAGCAGTGCTCTTGGTTCACACGGAGCTGAAGTGGTATTTCTTGGTTGATTCACAGGCCTGTAAACAAAAATACCTCTTTCACCTTTAGTCTGACCAGTACTGACATCTTTCACAGACTTTTTGCTTTTCTAACCTACAAATAGGACACTCTGATGCTGCCTAACTAGTAAATGCATTCTCACACTTGGAAGGTGGGAATAATTAAAAACATACACTTACGAATGCACAAACACATCACATTACTTCTTTTTTGCTGGCTTAGGGTTGTACTCCTCTTTGAGGAAATAGGCTGTATTAGTTATTAATCAATTCTTTTCAGATGAGCAAAATCTGAAAGTACACATTTTAAATGTAAATTTTTAAGGAAGCAAACTAAAAATTACTTTCTTTTATAACCACGGAGAACAGATAATATCCTAAAATGGCCCACTCTGGGAACTAGAATTTGTATTCCATGTATATAAATGGAATCATGCACTGTGTATGCTGGTTTACATATTTACTTATGATTATATATAAACCATAACTGAATAATCTGTTTAAAAGTAGATTGTTATATGTTTTGTAAGATAATGGATTTGCCTCTATTTTGGATGGTGATGACTCTTAAAACACATCTTTCACTAATCTGTGTTTCGGTACAATTTTATAGGGAAGAGCTCTGTGTATTTCTAAACCATATTTATAACAAAAGAATTCATTTACATGTAGGAATTCTGCATTTAAACATAGGAAGAAAGAAGACAATAATTTTTCTTTGGTCCAGTCTAGAAGTATTATGTACTGAATAATAACAATAATAATAAAACATATACTACGTCCATGCACACATACGAAAGCATGTTTCTGTGCATGGGTCTATTTCCCCATGTGAATGACGACACTGACATGTGGAAAACACTTGATGCACTGAACCAACATGAGACTTATAACTAGGCCGCAAATCATTCAGAAAGTTGTAAACTTTTATTTGTATCTATATTTATACCTTGAATGGTTTATTTTTTAAAATTTATTCAATTAAAGTGCATTGAAGGTGGATAGGTTTCTGAGTATCATTAATACTAAACTCATTTCAAAATTGCCAATATTAGCTATATAGAGAAAAATACATTAGTGCTCTCACCTTAAGAATGCAGAAGACAGAGCAAAATTATATGTACTAGTTCCAATAATGTGTAAAAGTTGTTCTTACCCTCATTCTCATACCCACTTAACAACTTTTCCAAATGTTAGTATGAACCAGACATTGAGCTGGGCAGAAGGGAACAATTACACATTCAGTTAAGCTCTCCGTGTTGTCATACACGCCGCAGTAAGACATACCCAGTGCAGTGGGGGTTCCAAGAAAAGGGCTTAGTTGTTCCTATTCATTTTTAGAGCATTATTTATATTCAAAGAAAGAGAAAATATATAATATTTCAAAAGAAATTAAAATGTTAGATTATTCATAGAATTACAAACTATTTATTTCTACACGTCAATATAATTGGAGAAGTGTTCAATAGGCCCACTTTATAAGTAAGCAAAACTCAACTAAGCTCACAGATGAGTAAATGGAATTCTGACTATTTATGTCAAAGAGAAAAATGCCTCCCTTATTACTGACATAAGAAGCCCATTACTGATATCCTGAGGTATCAAGAAGTATAATTTTATAAAATGTTTAATTTCAGACTGCCCACAAAGTGGCAATGCCCCATAACTACGCTAGTAACATCCTCTACTTCTTTAAATCACTTACGGGAATAATACTCAGCCCTGGCTGCTGCGGCTCAGTGAATTGAGCACCAGCCTGTGAACTAAAGGGTCACCGGTTCGATTCCCAGTCAGGGTTGCAGCCCATGTGCCTAGTAGGAGGTGTGCAAGGGGCAACCACCCCTTGGTGTTTCTTTCCCTCTTTCTTCTCCCTTCCTTCCCTTCTTTCCGAAAATAAGCAAATACCATGTTTTAAAAAAAGGAATTATATTCAAAGTCCATGTTAAGAAATTTGTGCTTTGTTAGGTAAGCACTAAAAATTATTTAAATGTTTTTTGATCTAGGAAGTCACATGATCACATCACATAGTGCCTAGAGAATATTATTCCAAGAGAGATTTGAAGAATGGAGTTAAAGAGGAAGAGATGTAAGCCCAGAGTACAGTCAGAGAATATTTCTATTGTACAGATGCTAGATAATAAGAGCACTTCTCTTACAGAAAATAGAAGCCAAATATAAAAGAATAAAATGCTCAGAAGTTTGGAATCTTAATTACTTGTAGGAAGATAGTTATATTAAAAATTATGTAAATTTAAGAGAAAGGATGCAATTGGCTTTTGTTAGTTTTTAAGAAAAGAAAAAAATGAGTTTGTTTAGATATAAACCAATAGAGAAGAATATCCAAAATTTTGATAATGCATGTTGATATTTTAACCACTTATGTTCCAGACACTAATCTAATTGCTCATTTGCTGCTTTCCACAAATCCATTTTTCCGATGAGGCAACTAGATCCCAAAGAAATAATGTGACCAGTGTTGGCTCCTCAGTGGTAGAAGCAGAACTTGAGTCTAGACATCCTGGCTATGAATTGATTGTGTTCACATTTAAATTTCACTTACAGATAAATATTTCATGTAAGGCTTAGGGAAAGAGTCAGAGCTGATTGACATTAGGCAGAGCAGAAAGATAACTGTGGAACAGAAGAAAGAGCAATTGTTCTCAACAGTGACCAATTTACACTTTACAACCAGATCCATGGACACAAACACAGGATTCTTGATTAGTGGGCTTTGAGCAGAAAGGGACATTTCTATTTAAAAGAAGTGACACCCACAAGTGATTCTGATTCACAGGCAGGGTAAGAATCACAGATGCAAGAAGGGAAATGTACAGGGCAGAAGTGTAAATATTGAGAATCACCATATGGATTAAGAATACTGCTAATTGTCATTAATTCTGTGTACCATCCCTACATCTCAAGTGTACCAGGGAATAATAGAGTTTAAGCTTCATCCATGGACATACAACTGCTGTGTTCAGTCAAGATTCAAGTGAAAATCAGACTTTAAAACCTATATTTTTCCAGCTAGTCTAGTGTTTCTTTTGTATTTTATTTTTTATTGTTTTTCAAGTACAGTTGTCTCCATTCTCACCCTACCATACCCTCCACCCTGTATCCCCGCCTCCCACCCTCAAACCTACCCCCTGCGGCTTTGACCATGGGTCCTTTATACATGTTCCTTGGTGGCCCTTCCCATGTTTCCCCCCGTTAACCCTCTTCCCCCTCCTGTCTGGAGAAGGGCCATCAAGGAACATGTATAAAGGACCCATGGTCAAAGCCATTAACCCTATTCCCCCTACTGTCAGTTTGTACAGTCTGAACACATTTGTATGAGCCAAGTCCTCCAGGTCACCAGCTTTCTCATCACTCCCGAGCATTCACTGTTGTGTTACCTACCTGATCCTTGTATCTGCAAAAGAAGAATATGAATGTAACATCATTCTCTTTTAAGTAAAGGAAAAATTGTATGTGCAGGTGAGCATGTAGATCACTTTTAATCTATTCACACACAATGGAAAATTTTTTCTCTACCTATCATTACAAGGATTCTCACTCCTTCTCCCCCATCACTCCAACTCAAAATATTTTTTGCCCCCAAAGAAGTAGAACTCTGACTGATCCTACCATCGATGCAGTTATATTGTGGTTTCCATTATACTTTTTTACTGGGCATAATAAAAACCAACAACATGCCTATACCTAGTGAACAATAGAGTCACATATGAGTAGATGACTTAATACATAACCAAGTGTTTTCCATCTGACCTATGTATACATGTTGTGTCTCATTAAATCTAGATTTGGTGGATATATTCATCATAAAATAATTGGAGTATTATTACCAAAATTTTTAGTTTAGGACACTAGTGGTCCATGGAACTATTAAGGTCACTATATTACCAAAACTCATTTGGGGTGGGGATTTATTTTTCTGGAGTGCTAGAACATGAACATAAAGTCACAAACAAGAGAATAAGAATGAGAATAATAAATTATGGAAATAAGAACTAATTGTGATTCCAGGGGGTTGATGGTTTATTATTTTTTTAAACAGAGAGAAAAGCTGGGTTTTTGTTTGTGCAATGCTGAGATGAATTACCCATGACCCTATGTAAACCGAAAGCTTGTATTGACCAGTTGAAATGAGAAAGCTTGTAACCATGGCAACGGAGGACAGTGAACTGGGTTTTTGCTGCAGTTATAAATAAGGAGGAAAAACCAGTGGACCTTTCCTCCCTCGATTTTTGATCAAAACAATGGGACAAATAAAAAACACCATTTTCCTGTTTATGTTTTTTCCAGTCATAACATCCACATCACATTCTGGATGAAAACCTGTGCAGAGGCAGACTGCGGAACAACAAGGGGAGGAAGGGAGTTAGGGCGCAGAGACAGGCAGCGAGGAAGAGTGAGAAGGATGCCGAGGAGGGTAGAAGTCACTGTTTAAATAATTCATTCTTTCTCAGATGCCTGACATAGATAATTGCAGTTTTAGGGTGATACATGGCAGAATACCTAAAACCACCAAAGCCAGGGGAAAAGAATAAAAATCATCAAGCTGTTTAAAATGTTTATGCCGTAGGTCCCTTCTAGCTAGCATAAAATGGATATTAAGTGTAGCGTATTTTAAATATATACATAATATCTGTGCTATGCTCTACAATCCGTGATAGATGAGTATGGCGTGGAAGGCTTCAAAGCACGAACCGGTGCAAGCTTCATGATGACTGTGGTTAGTTCTGTGGATTCTCTTACATTAGAGTTTTAATCAAATGTCTCCCCAAAATTGACACCTCTTTCACCCAACACTTGGTGGCACTACTACTACATAAGGCAACTCCCTGCAAAGGATTCCCAAACCTTCTCCAGGGCTTTGAAAAGCACCATGTCTGCGATTCGACAGTGAAAACCCTTCGACTGTAACGCCTTGCATAAGCAGCTCAAGTTATCGATAATATTCCTCTGGTTTTTTCTCTCATGGCAATCCTGTTGGGGCGATTGGAAATAACAATAATAATTTGTTACAAGCACTAATTTTGATTGCACTAGATTCAGAGGAATGCCAATTGGAGGAAAGGCCCACTCACAGAGTAGCAATTGAGTTCTTTAGACAGGACTCTGCACTATCTAAAGAACCATGCGAGGTGATGGAGGTCTGTTTTCTAACAGGTAGCCACTAGGTGTACTTGAATGTTAGCTAGTGCAAAAGCAAAACTGAAATTCAAAATTTTTTATGAAGTTCAACCTAAATTTGAATAATCACAGCTGGCCAGAGGCTACCCTCTTGGACCACACATGGACCCTGCTATGTGCATGGACCTGAGATACTGACTAAGGAGAGAGGGCAGGAAGAGAGGCAAAGTAGGATAAAAAAAGAAATGATGATAGTACCCATTCCTTAATCAGTGGAAAGAAATATAACAAAATGAAACAAACCACTCTGTATAATAAAATCAGCTCATTATCCTTTCCCTTCTCAGGAGGGATGTGTTTTCCTTGCAGTTGTATATGAAGTGATTAGATTTTCCTTCTAAAAATTTCTCCTTCTCAGAGATGTTTTCCCCACCAGTATAACAGTTAAGGCAGAAGAAACATTTAGTGACAGTCACTTTGAAGTGTGATGCTCTAAAGAGGGTCCCACGGAGCTCTGCATCAGTCAGGCCTGCTCCTAGTGACCTGGACCAAAGGGCAGAACGCAGGCTTTCCTGATTGGTTCCTTCTTATTCCACTGAATGCTAAATAATTGGAAGATATGGGTGGGACACAGTCAGTTGCAGCAGTGGGAGGAGGAATGATTCAAAGATGTGGTTTCTCCCTAGAAATGAAGGCATATTTGGAAGGAGAGTAAGAGTAACGATACAGGGTTGCCACCTGTGAGCCCTGGACTGGATCACCCTTACTTTTAACACCAATTTCTCCCCTTACTTCTTTAGCAGACTTAGTCAACTTTATTTAATTGAATTCTGTCTCTTTTATTAGGAGATGGGCTTTCAGAGAAAATGTACTGGTCTTTTTGTTTCATTTTTTTATTTCGCAAACTCTGGCCCCAGTGATTCTTTTCCTATTGGCAGGGTTGGTAAAGGGATTAGGAGAACTGAGGTGTCATGAATGGGAATTCCTCTCTATAAAAGCAATGTGCCGATAACAACCTCCTAATAGTGACAATGCAATTAGTCTACTGACAGTTATAGATGAGCAGAGATTGCTGCCAGAACCTTGCGGGAAATCCATTTCGAGTTCTAAATTTGAACAACTGTATTGCTCTGATAAGAAATACTGTGGCATATCAGGAGTGACTCTACAGGTGACTAGACATTTTTAAAAATTTTATTCTGCAGCTCTGTCTTTTTCATTTATAAAAAAGCCATCCTTCTGAAAAGATGTTTTTCACTCATCTGCTTCCTGTTGCTGTCGACGGCTGGAAATCCGCACTCTGTTCCTACAGACCATATGCCGAGGCGACTCCCCCACTTTCATCACAGGCGATTTTTCTTTTTCTCTTCCACATCCCTATAAATAATCGAATCTGTTTATAATCCACTTCATGTTCGAAATTGGTACAGAATTGCCTGGATGATTAATTGATCTTCACAATTTTTTCTCACATTCTCACTAACATTTTCATTGATCATTTTCTCTTTCTCATGTCTCTCCAATCATATATCTTGAAGAATCACTGAATTTTAGACCATACATGGTTTTAAAAATACACTGGTTAAATACTTCTTAGGATCATTTAATTTCCTGAAAATTAATGAAAAAATTTAGTTGGTGTGAGAGTATTTATCAGTTAGGGCCTATTTGACAAGGAACGCTAGCTACTTGAATGGAGAAATTAATATAAGGAATTTTTAGCAAAGTATAGAGTGTAAAGAGAAAATACTAAGATACCAATCATGCAGGGAGTGACTATAAAAAACCACCAGGAGCAACAGAGCTCAGGAAGCCAGAGAACAATGACAACACCTTAGAAACTTAAAGAAACTAAACTCAGACCATTCTAAGGGGCGAAACTGGCATCTCTGGTCAGGAGGCAAGATGAGGCTGATTCCTTAACCACTGGCAACATTGTTGACTGAAATTCAGATGCTACTGTGGAAATAATTGCTGCTACCAGTGTGAGGAAATATAGCAGTGGTTTTCTCAGTAACAGCAGGTAGAGAGGAAGCCCGTGGGAACCAAATAGAAAACAAACAGCAATGAACAAGTTGCTTCTTCTTCCAGCCTTGCAGTTTCTGTCTAATATTTTTTTTATTGGCAGAGCCAAAGAGGAAGACAGTTTGTAGCACAGAAAAGTAGCCTGGGTCCAGCTCTACAATCAGCAAGCAGAGTGTGGAGAATGGACACAAAGCTGAGATTCCATAGCTTCATAATTGCCCGTGTGTGTGTGTGTGTGTGTGTGTTCACACATACATTATATAGATGTACATTAAGGAAAGATATAGATATCTTAAAATATCTTAAAGATATAGCTATATTAAGGAAAGATAATTCATAATTTTATTAGCTTCTCAAAGGAATATATGACTTTTAAATGATTAAGAATCACTGAGTAGTCAGTGAAGACCAAAGAACCTCACGATAGCAGGGATGGCCCGGTGTTCTTTACATTCTTTGATGTTGCTGTTTCCATTCCTCAGGTGTTCCTACTCTCACTAATGAGAAGGCATCTTAGTGCAAATTTGAAAACATTATTCGTGCTCACAACATGTTAGTTTTTGAATGTTATAAACAAACAAACAAACAAACATTCTTCACAGTTTAATTGATTTCTATGTTCACAAAAAAGATTTACAAATGTCCCAGAAAACAAGTTATTTTTTTAATTATATCAAAGTCTACAGCTTGTCTTTTGTGTTTAAGCTTTGCTACTGTGTCCGATAAACTAAAACAACGATAAACATATGAGTCCTTTAAGAAACAGTATAACGAATTTTTAAATAGTAATTAAAGAATACTCTGTTTTTTTCTACCTGACCATGTCCAAAACAATCCCTTTGGAATGCTTGGTGTTAATCATGCATATACAATTGCTTGGGTGTGCTGGAAACTCAGAGGCTCATCAGAGGAAAGGAGAGAAAATCAAGAAAAGAGTCGAGGTTTAGAGTGTTCCTCTGTTTGCATCACGAAGACCAGACATCATATTGAAGTCCTCGGTAGTGCGGAAATCTCAAACGTCATGTTCAAATGGGGCCAACAAACAGTGTGTAGTCAATTTGTAGTTGACATTCAAATGAGACCAATATGATATTTTGAAGTGTTAAACAGACCTTTCTGGAAATATGGATGCTCAAGGTAAGTTGGTAGTGCTGTCTCTTTTTAGAATGACCCTGTCATTTTAGAAATAAGGTAGATGTGGAGAGTCCTGAGGATAGGGTTGGCATTCGGAGGGAGCAGGCAAGAGTTAGAAAGTCTATTTCAAGTGAAGAAAATTAATTCTTCATAATAACAGGTCTCTAATCCTAAGGTAGAAACTGTAGAAGGAAGGGAGAATTCAAGCAGAAATGCTACCATATGGACTAAAATAATTCCAGACAGATTAAAATAAATGACTACAACTTAGCTTATACTCAAAGGCCCAGGATACTGGATATGAATTTTGGCATAACAATGTTAACCCATCAACCATTGGTAGAAAAGAGCTTCCAACCACCATTGGACTTTGTTTAAGAATTAGACTGAGCCTGCAGGAGATATTGAACAGAACTGGAGAAGGGAGGGACTCATGGTCATAACCACAGATCATTAGAAAAACAATAACTAGACTGATAGATCTGAATGTAAAATGGAGCATCTCATTAACTGAATTCACAAGTGAAACCCCCTAGTGATTAAAATTAGAGTATTATTAGGGCAGATAAAGTGCTTCTCAGATAAGATCAAATTCAAGGAGTTCATCATCACCAAGCCCTTATTATATGAAATGTTAAAGGGACTTATCTAAGAAAAGGAAGATAAAAAATATGAACAGTGAAAGGACAGCAAACTCACAGTTATTAACAACCACACCTAAAACAAAAGCAAACTAAGAGGACAGCTAGATCGGTAGCAGAACCATAGAAATGGAGATCCCATGGAGGGTTAACAACAGGGGAGTGGGAGGAGGAGAAGAGAGAGAAGGTACAGAAAATAAGTAGCAAAAACAGTAGGTAGAAAATAAACAAGGGGAAGGGCAAGAATAGTAGGGGAAATATAGAATCTAAAGAACTTGAGACACGTGGACATAAACTAAAGGGGGGAATGGTGGGGGAGGGGTGTGCAGGGTGGAGGGGAATGAGGAAGGAAATAGGATAACTGTAATGGCATAATCAATAAAATATATTTTTTAAAAATTAGAGTATTGTTTAGTTTTGCCGCATTCAGGAAACTTCTCTGAGAGCATTCCTCTATCTCATAGGTAGAGAAATTCCACGCGGACATCTTTCCACCTGTTATGTCTGAACCCTAAATATTATTCGTATTATAAATACAGTGCATGTACTTGTTTGCCGTGGCAATCTCAGTCACAAGATTATAAAACTCCCCCAGTGCAGGGCATATGTTCCCTTTATCTTGGATCTCTCGTTACCTGGCGCCAAGCCTGGCATGCAGCAGGCATCCATGCAGTTGAGTGAGTTTGCTGAATTTCAATCTGTTTTCAAAACAGATTCAATTGAATCAAGTGAAAATGCCCACTTGCTCTCAGTGATTCGTTATCGCTCTTAGACAAAAGATCCAATTCACGAAATTCTGTATTTCAAAACAGGAAAGAATGTGAAAAGTGATCTATTGTACTGAATCTTATCTTTTTTTACCTATCTGTATATGTATATAGATACAAATATAAACTAATTGTATATGTACATATGTACATTTTACATATATGTTTTAATTTACATTTTGTTGAGTGTTTTTCCTGTTTCAATAATTTGTTTTCTTCATTTGTTTAACACAGAAGGATTGTGCTCAAATTTATATTCAAGAAATCACAAAAATCAAAAGAAACATTAGTACTCATTAGGTTTAAGTAAATATCATAAATCCTAGCTGCTTTTAGAGAAAAGACAATAGTTAAGGTAGAATATTTTATTGCAGTATCAACCTAGTATATGAGGCATCTTTTTATACTTTATACCTATTTATAAATAGCATTGACAACATTATTATTGTGGATCTAATAAATGAATGAGTAACAGAAAAATATTTTCACAAAAACGATTTAAAAATTAATATGTCAAAACACTGAAAACAAAATTAGATTAAAATAGTAACAAATTTGATATTCATTCAATTTTATTTTTTAAAAAATTGGAAATTTATACTGCAAATTGATGTCTTTTGAAAATGCTGTTCTAAACAATCTACATCATGAGTCATTGCCTTGAAAACAAATATTCATTCATTAAGAAATAATGATTTCCCATCTAGTAAACAATTTGACCTTCAAATAGGACCAATATGATATCGTAGAGTGTTACACAGAACTTTCTAGAAATAGAGATGTTCAGGGTAAGTTGGAAGTGCTATTTTATTTTGGAATGATCCAATCATTTTAGAAATATGGCAGATACTGAGAGTTCTGGGAATAGAGTTGCCATAAAGGAAAGAACTGGCAAGAGTTAGAAAGCTAATTTGGACTCAAGAAAATGGATGCCTCATAGTAGTATTTATCCCTTCCTCTTTCACTACTATTCAATATCACCTGCAGGCTCAGTTAAATTCATGACCAAAGCCCACTGGTGTATTGGAAGCCCCTTCTTCACCAGTGGTGGATAGGTTAACCTTGCTGTACCAAAATTTAAATCAGGCTCCAAGGATAAAATGGTAGGTAAGACTAATGAGGTTCCTGAACTCATTTAATTTATATTTTAAAGAAGAAAATATACAATAAATAAGTTAGCTTCATGTAAATTATGCTGCACATAAAATAAATTCTGAAAATTATGGAGAGTATAAATGAAATAAATAGGGTGGTATAATATTGGACAAGGGATTGTATAACTATAGATTTAGGAAGTAGAAAATAATTTGTACCTTCTCCCCCCTTCTCCTCTTCCTCCCATAGACAGTAGGTAGAAAATAGATAGGGGGGAGGGCAAGAATAGTAGGGGAAATATAGAATCTAAAGAACTTGAGATACGTGGTCATAAACTAAAGGGGGTGAATGGTGGGGGAGGGGTGTGCAGGGTGGAGGGGAATGAAGGGGGGGAATAGAACAACTGTGATGGTATAATCAATAAAATATATTTTAAAAAAGAACCCCCCCCAAAAGAAAATAATTTGAAGTAGGAAAGGATTTGGGAGAAACTGGAAAACAGGGAAATGTCTGAGGTTTAGAGTAAAGCATGGGAGATGCTGTGAAGGGAAGCTGGGGTGAGACTGAAGTGATCCTACAGGCATTAAAATGGCTTTGGATTTTATTCTAAAGGGAAATTAATGAAAACTTTTAAGAGGAAAAATCTGATGAATGTTTATAAGAATGACTCAATATTTTGTGAAGAATAAATTTATAGGAATAAATTATAAAATGTGGATATAAGGAGACCACACAGATTACTTTAGAAATCCTGGTGAAAGATAATTTGACTTTTAATTATGCTCTTGCAGCAGAGATAGAAATAATTAGGAACTGAGATAAATATTAGAAGTAAAGCCCAAGGAATTTATCTTGAGTATCCAGGTAAGATGATGGGTACTGTGAAATAAATAGGTTTAAGTATTGGTAATTAAAACAGGGATATAATGTAAGAAGTTGGACATAAGAATTTGGAATGTTAAAGTATGGAGACATACATTTAGATTTTTTAAGAATGGACATGGAGCCCTGGCTGGTGTAGCTCAGTGGATTGAGCACGGGCCTGCGAACCAGACGATCGCGGTTCGATTCCCAGTCAGGGCACATGCTTGGGTTGCAGGCCAGTTTCCGGCAGGGGCCAGTTCCCTGCAGGGGATGCATGAGAAGCAACCATACATTGATGTTTCTTTCCTCTCTCCTTCCCTTCCCCTCTAAAGATAAATAAATAAAATGTAAAAAAAAAAGAATGGACATGGAAGAGTGGACAAGATGGTAGTTAGAAATGAGAATGCTATTCTAAACACAGCTCCAGGAATTCCAACACTTAACAGCCTAGTAATGCAGGATGCTCCAGCATAAGAATCATTGAATTAATAACTAAAACAAGAACCTATGGCATTAAAGAGTCCTGAGTGGCAGATTGTTTGAAGGAAAATGAAGGTTGAGAGGGGAGGTGAGAAAAATCACATCATATGAGGAAATGGAGCCACAGAGGTCAAATGACCTTTACGACAAATTTTGGTAGTGCAATCAGAAGAGAGCCTGGATCTTGTGCATTAAAAAGTGGATGGGAAATGAAAAAGTGCAAAGAGTGAGTGAAAACAATTTTGTTGAAATATTTTTGATGTATATAAAGCAAAATTGTGCAGGAATTAGAGAGGAACATGGAGTGATGAAAGGAATACCAACTCATCACCCAACACAAAGCTCTCAAATGACCTACATTGCTTATAACTCACATTTCATGGCCCATCTATACTTTTCAGTATTTTCTCACAATTTTCTCTGCATGGCCCCAAATACTGTGTCAGGTGTCTTTCTTCTTCTGTGCCTACTTTAATCATCTGGTTTCACTTCTGGTTCTAAACCTTAAAATACTCTCCTACCTCCTATTTGCCTATGCTGTTCCAAAACTCAACCCTCTTCTCCCATTCACCATGAATGCCTCCTTGTGACTCTAATCAGAAATGAATGTCTTATGAACCTTGACCTCTTGCTGCTTGGCCCTTCTTAAGTTTAAAGACAAACAGAGAATTATGGCCATGAATCCAGGAATTTCCAAATCATACGCGGTCAAAAGCAGAGAGAAAGAAAGAGAAGGAAAATGAAGGCAGAACCAGCTTTATTTTGGAAATTCTAGTTTGTTTTTCTACTCAATGGAGGTAGAAAACATAAAAGAGAGACACTTCCTAGGTGTTTGCATGACTTGCAAAGCAGAAAACATGGGAAGTCATTTACAAGAGAGAAAAAAGAAGTAGGAGAATAAAGTGTATGTTCTTTGGAGCCCTGTAGTAGATTATTTCTGCTCACAGTCTCACCAAATCCATATCTCCATCTTTGACCAAGAATATTAGCAAACTCTACCCTTTTACGAAATAGTCAAGATGAGTCTGGTGTGAAAATAGAAAGAAAGCCTACCCTTCTCTGGCCATGTGTTTGGCCTTCACCAACGGCTCTTGTGGCAACTCATTTAACATGCTTTATCTTTTCACATGTTTATATTGTCCTAAAACAATATATGCTTATAACCAGCCAGAAAATATTATAATACATCTGTGTAAGTATTTTTGCTTATATATTTTTTATTTCTGTAGGATCCTGCAAATTGAGTATTGGTGTGATAAATCAAGAGATTTACAAGTTTCCAGTTTAATTCACTATGTGATTGGCAACCAAAAAGCACACTTATGGGTAGAAATACTTTCCACGATATTTTGGGATGATGTTATATTAGACACAATCAAAAATTGCACCGCTAAACTGCAATTAGTTCTCTGTAACCCCTGAGAGCAAGTTATTGAGCATTTTGTTTTCTGTGACCTAGTAACTTGATCAGTCAGTATACATGATGGATTAATAGATGTACTGAAATGCTCCCTTAAGTGGGTTGGACCTTCAGAGAGAAATATATAAAAATGTGAGATCTTCTAATATCTTCCTCAACTGTGCTCATCATCTTTCTGGGTTAATTTGTCCAATTGAATTAAGAATGGATAATTAAGAGCTAGAGTTATAGTTAATGTATCAATTGGATACACTAAAAATGAGATTTAGAAAAGCATTTCCCAATTTCTGGAAATGTGAATTGGTTCATGAAAAGAAAAAAGCTACCCCCCAAAAAAGAAAGAAAAAGCATGAGTTACTAAATACAATGTGCATTAGCATAACATGGTCTTAGAAGGATAACTTAGATGTGTTGAGTCAGTAAAATTGTTTCCCCTGATTTTTCAACAGGGTCTATTGTTCATTCTAACTGTTGTTCCTTTGCTCATGGTGTCCTCTGCATCTGGACCCCTCTTAGTGTTTTCCAGGATCAGTTAGGTTCAGTGTCACAACAATTGCATTACCAGAGGAGAGGACTCTATCAGGCAGCCCTCCTCTCTGCAGGTTCAAAGGCAGCAACCACCATGCTACTCAACCACTTGTATTTAACTGCTAAGTCATCTGACCATGAGAACACTGTTTTTGCCATGATGTTGGAAGAAAAACCCTGAAAAATTGCTTGAGGACTTTCCATTGCCTTAGCATGGGAGAGAATCACACATCCCTACTTCTCACTTATGTTTGGAAAGGATCAGTTGTGTAGCCCTGCCTAACTGCAGAGAGGCTGGAAGGAGGAAAGAAACCAGATGTTAGTGAGAAATAGAAATAGCTATTGTACCTCCATATTTTAACCTCGTTTTCATGATTAAGTCACCATATCTGCAACTTTAGAGCAGCTATTCCAAAAGCATAGTTGCCACAGTAAAATGCATTTTCAATCACAGTACATCCTCTCTACTCCTCCGTCCCCATTTCCAATGTCTTATTATTTTGGTAGCGTATATTCTCAGATCAAAGCCAGTGTTCATTCACTTGTGTGTGTGTTTGTTTTGCCACTTGCAGCTCAGGATCTGAAATCAAATGTCCTGATTTTGGATACTGGCACCAATACTTACTAGATATGGGACCTTAGGAAAGTTACTCAACAATTTAGTGCTATGAACCCCTCACTTGTAAAAAACAGACAATCACAACTGATTATGTCAAATAAATAAGAAAGTATATGTAAATATTAACTACTATTGGTAAAAGTCCTTAAATCTTTGACTCTATCTTCAGGGATTTCTACCACCTGGGCATTTTAACTGAAAACTGGTTTCCACTTAGTGAAGCTAGACTTTTTGGTTTACACATTTTGTGAATATCCCTTTATGCCACAGGGACAGAAAATATGGAAAGTGTTCTCCTAGCTCTCAGTTACCTCCTCTAAACAATTTGTTTCTCCACCTTCTCCTCTAGGAAAGGAAAAGTCCTAAAACTTTGAGCCATAGGCTTTCAAGCTTACTATACCTCTTCCTTATTTCTGCTATATACCCACATCTTTGCCACCTCTTCATGTTAGAGACTCTAATTCCTGACTCCTAATAAGTCTCGCTCAGCCCAAAATCCACAAGGGTGTCCTCTTTCATGAACCTCTTCTGCATCCTGCATGTCTGATATCAAATAACTTTGATAACTTTGATAACTTTGATAACTTTATTTTTATTTAGTTCCAGTTCTGCTCCCATAATTATTACTTACACACTTCTATCATCAAAAATGTTATTATTTGAAGTATCTAAATCTTATACTCTTCTCTTGCTAGTTCACCTGTTTTTATATCTACATATCAACCATGATTTTACCTCAAGATACCCAATGACTGAATGTATCAATTTCTTAATATTAATAACCTCACCTTATTTTCATGCCTTCTTTGACCAAGTTATATTTTATGATCAATTATTACAATTGCTACCCTGAAGAACACTTAATTCCCTTAGCTCCTTCTCTATTTTTTACATCACAGTACAGAAGAACTCTATTAAAGGGATGACCAAATATCATCCTTTCCTTTACTGTAGGAGAATATTTCAAAGAAAATCATACAACTAGCTGAGCAGTTTCTATTTAAATGCCTCATCAAAAACATGAAAAGTGATTCAACATTTCTTAGAAATACTGTGTTGTTTCATTAGCATTGTCTCTTTCTTATTCTCTTTTAAAAATCCATCTCGTTTCTCCCTTTCCATTACTCTAACACCTCATTTATTAGCAAGCTCTATTAATTTTTTCTGTAAAATACAGGGTCTGGCAGAAGTAATGCCTGCTTGAGTGTGGTTGGTAGGTTTATAATATGGGAGTAATAATTTATAGTTTTAATTTGAAAAATTCACCAAAATTATCATATGGTGTGTTTGAGTAATGATACTGTTATATTACAGAATCATATGCTTATGATTTTATAATAAAAGTTTATGTAATAAAAGGGGCCATTATTTGCCCCAGACCCTGTATATCTGGGCCCTCCTAAATTTTCATAGCTCCACTATCGTATTCCCAGTGCACATTTGTTCTCTCCTTCGTCCTTGCTATAGTCTCCTTTATATTGCTGTTTCTACTTTCATTTGCCTCCTAATTCACTGTCCTCTCAATATCAAAATAGTGTCTTACACATATATTGGATATTCTAATATTTAATAGACTTGTTTAACTTATTAGTTCTCTAGGGTAAGATGGAAACTGTTATAACACCCTGCTTAAATGGGACCAGCTCATGTTCCAGGCTATCTAGTGATGTTATCCACCCAGCTCATTTCACTCCCGATTCACTGGCTTTTTCTTAGGTTCACATAAGTGATCGATTCTTCCCCAACTCCGGACTTCTACTTAAATCTCTTAATCCCTCTTCCCTCAGGCCTCAGTTTAGATATTACCATTTTGCAGCAAACAAGGCTAATTAATTGGAATATGTTGTTAGACATACATGCAATGATCCATTTGGAAAGAGTAGTTCCCTGACCTAGACAGGGAAGAGGTTGTTTAGCTAAGATTCTTTTTTTTTCCAGCATATTTGTCAACCTTTTGCCTTAAAACTCAGCTATATTTTCTGATAGAAACTATACAAAACCTCTATTTGAACATCGTTTGGTAATATAATAATTTGAAGCCCCATTGTCAACATTCACACTGGCTAAATTCAGACATAAGGCAGTTCCGAGTATAACTACATGCAACAGCAACCTGGATCACCTAGGTGACTGCTTTTTAACTCAGTGCTTAGATTTGCAGACCTCTCAAAATACATCTCAGCATATGCCAACATTTTAAATTGTTATTTATTTGCATATCTGTGAAAGAATCAAATAATGATATGTCTGGAATAAGCTTTTGCCAGATCATGACAGATAGGATCTGCCTTGACCTTTGGATCTTGCAGCATCAAAAAAAAAATTAATCTTCTTTCCAAATAGCAACCCCAAAGCCATTATTTGGGGAATAAATAAATGCTACATTCTTTCACAGAATTTCAAATTTGAGAAAGTTTTCACACTGCAAGAGAATACTCTTGCCATTATAAAGCATAATTTTAACATACCAGGATTTTCAAAAGAAAGTGAGAGACCCAGAGTGAGGAAGGATGTTTTTTTTGAATGAGGGTGCTTCCATGTTTTATTTTCTAATGGTTAATCTCAAAAGTTAGTTGACAGATTATGTAAAAACTGGACACTACAGATGGAAAGCAGCACTTGAGATTAAAGCATTTAATTCCATGGTCAAGGAAGACACTAGGACACAGTGATTCAGTCATTCCACCAGAGCTACTCGGGGCGTGCCGATAACACCTCCTGGCGTGCAGAGGGATGAGGGTAGGAGGAGAAACCAATGATGTCACAGACACACCAGACAAGCTGTCATTCCAGTGTTCCTGGCAAGGGACACACAGTCCATTTGATGGTAATGTTTTAGAGAAACTGCCCAGAAAAACAGAAGGATATGAATCTTAACAGAGCTTTATAACTTACTAACTAAATTGGATGGTAGTGTTAAGAAGTTGAATAGAAATATAAAATGTAGTTATTTAAACAATAACTAAAGTTCTGAAGAAGTTCATCATATACCTGTCATTTCTACCCATTAAGCTCTCTTCATTCTCTGGTTAGTTCCAGTAGCAAACTGCATTTTATAATCTCACCAATGTGAAATAAATTGATGTCTGAATTGATGGCACGGCATATAAAATTTCATGAAAACCAACTGTTTCAGATAATAAACAGTATGACGAAGGGGCCTGGGCAAGTCAAGGGAACAGGTGGGTGAAAGAAGCGACGGTTAAATAAAAAATGAATTCAGCAGGAGACGTGCTTTAAAATTTTAATGTGAAATAAGGCCACATCGATAAGCTGGAAATCAAAATGAAGACATTCGGCTACTATTTCATAATGCACAATGATAACCAGCTGCTGTTTACAACATATTCGATTCTATTAAAATCAATTTTTCATTACCTCTGACATTCATCTCAGCCTGTGCCTGGGAAAGCCTGGCATAGGACAACACCTCGAGTCTAGTTTTATTCACTCTGATTTGGTGTCATTAAGCACGTGTTAAATGTTATTCAGATGATAGTTATAGAATTTTGCAACTAATTGTAAATAAATTTGGAAAAGAAAACTGCTTCACAACCACAGCTTTCTTAAATGGCATCTGTAATAAATTAAATATTCTCCTGAACTGCAACAAATTGCATGAGTATCTAGTGTGTAACAAGATGCTAAAATGTTCAAATGAAAACCATGAGGAAGACTTTAATTCGGTAATCAACTTGGTATTAGTGTTTTACATTTTTCCTGGATATTCCATTGAAGAGTTATTTGTTTAAAGCAATTGATGCCTTAAAAGAATGAGCCTGCAGTATAGCCACTGAGATCCAAGATTTCACTGGTTACCAAGGAAACCATTTCATAGACATTTACATAAATAAACTGTAGAGAGTTGGAGGAAACACCACAAATATAGAAACAGTTCACTTGATTTTTAATTTCTATGAGAAAAGCTCTCTCTCCCGATAGCTATCCATGCACTAAAAACAAAAACAAAAAACCATAGAAACATGAGAGTAATACCTTTCACCTGTCAAATGTGAGCAAGGTAATACTATATTTATTCAGAATGTGAGAATTAAGAGTGAGAAGTTTGCTAAAATTGCCAAAATTTTCGAAGTGTAGACCTGAGCATCGGGAAGAGTTATCTTCCTTGGGATTTTAATGGGGACTCACTGACACATTCACCCAAACAGGTCCTTATATTTTACTTCTCTTCTACACCCATTTCTCAGGAAAAAACAAGTACAAATCATGCTTTCTCCTGCAAAAATTTATACTATTACCCATCTCAAACAGAAGCCTGGGAATATGGTAAATTTATAGCCTCAAATTTTTGACTGCATTGGCTGTAAGAAGTGAAGTCGGCTTTATCAGATCTTGAGTCACACATAAGAAATCAAGTATTTCTGATTCCTAAAACCTATCAGGCACTGAAATACAAACAAAGCAAACAAAAACAACATTGGACAAAAATTTTGGGTTTATAATACCACTTCTAGGAATTGATGTTTTATTCCTCTTTTCAAGGATTTCTTGGCATTAGGTACCTACCTTACTCCATTTAATCAGCCAAATAAAATGGGCTTTTTTGTTTTCACTGACTTGCCACACTTTCTCTGTTTACTTTGCAGCACTAGAGGCTCCTTCATCCATCACACTTCCCCTGAGGTACGAATGGATCTGAGCTTCAGCCCAATCCAGTCTTATTCTGCAGCAGAGTAACCCAGCATCTTTTTGGAACCAGTTCTTGCTATGAAAACTTCTGATGCTGTCTCATTCAAGGTCTGGCTTCTCATGGTTTCCTTTAATTCTATAAGCTTCTCATCATTCTTCTAATATATTCACTGTTTTCCTTAAATTAACTATAGTCTTCATTTGAATTGGGCCAAAGAACTCCAAAGAATAATCAGTATTCTGCCTCTGACATGCAGTAAAAAGAAAAAGTTTTGGTCTAATAACAATTACCCTGGCTTCCTCATAATAACCAATATAGAAAATGTTCTTTATTCACTAAACTTCCTAATTGTCTTTATTCTGTCTATGTACCATTTATACTTAGCATCTTATGCAGAACTAAATAGAAACCTTCATTTAAACTTTAAGAACTTTTAAAGTTCTTAAACTTCATTTAAAACTTTAAACCTCTAGTTCTAGAGGTCTAACTAGAATAAAAAGTACATATTCAGTGTCTCTACATCCTTTATTATATTAAAAGCTAAAATTTTACTCATCCTCAGTAGTGAATGGAATGTCTGGCCCACTAAAAACTTCAGATTGAGCCCCAAATGAATGTCAATTAATAGAAAACAATATCTATATTTAGAAAACATCTATAAATGTAGGGGAGCCCTGGCTGGTGTAGCTCAGTGGACTGAGTGCGGGCCTGTGAACCAAAGGATCGAGGTTCGATTCCCAGTCAAGGCACATGCCTGGGTTGCAGGCCAGTTCCCAGCAGGGGACGCATGAGAGGCAACCATACATTGATATTTTTCTCCCCCTCTCCTTCCCTTCCCCTCTGAAGATAAATAAATAAAATCTTTAAAAAAATTAAAATGTAGGGGAAATGCCAATTTGTAAGGTGGTTGTAGCTATATGATATATTCACAGAGAATTTAAAACAAGGTAGTGCTTATTTCCATTAAAGTAACTTATAATTTTTAAAAGTGTTGGTATTTTATAAATGTTACTTTATGTTTTGATCCATTAATTCATCAAGTATTTGTTGAGTGTTTTATGGGCCAGACAGTGCTTCAGTCCTGACAAGAGAGCAATGAACAAAAATGACAAAAGTCTCTACCCTCATGAAGGTTAAATTCTGATTAGGAATACAAACAATTACATAACAATATTGTAAGAAAAGCAATAGTATGGTTGCTCATGATAAGTCCTAAGGGAACAAAAGCAAGGAAGGAGACACACTTCACAAAGAGGCCAGGAAAAGCCTCAGTAAAGGAAACTTTTAATTAAAGAGCTGAACTAAGGAGGGGGAGAGGAGAGAGAAAACCGTTGTTACATTTGACAGAAAAATGAAGAGCATGCATTTATCCCTGATTTTTTGTTAAATTCTTCAACATGATCATTCAAAAGATGATGTAGCATAGAATTGTGCACTTGAAGCCCATATAATTATATTAAGCAATGTCACCCCAGTAAATTTAATTTTCAAAAGAACACCTGAGAGAGCATTTCTGAAAAGAAGACCAGCAAGTTCAAAGGCCCTGAAGTCACTAAGAGTTTGATGTATTTAGGAGAAAAATGACCTGGAAGGACCTTTTAAGGATGACGTTTTAGTAGAGCAGAAGTAAGATTAGAGTGAGATTAAGTTGGAAAAAGGAAGGAACACATAGCAAAGGGCTTTGGAAGTCTTGTTGAAATGCAGTGTTACATTCTAAATGAGAATACATGCAAAGACTTTGAAGCCGAGAAGTGATATAATCCAAATTAATTTTCTCAAAAGATTATTCTTAATCTCACAGGAATTGGAAATGAGTAGATGAAACAACACAGCCAGTTAAAGACTGTTCTGTTTAAGCCAGATTTGCTCACTCACGGTGAACATGCAGTTTTGAGAAAAAGTCAAGAATATAAACTTCTTTTCTAAGAAACATCTGATCATTGTTCAATCTTAATATACAGAGAGGCCTTCTTTAACCCTGCCCAGCCCAGCACCGAACCATTATTGATCAAGATGAGTATATACTCTTCTCAACGTCAGCATTTGTCACCATCCAGACTCACCCTTTTATCCATAGTTAACCCCCTTCCCCAAAATGCAGATTCCATGAGGGTGGGAACTGCTTTATCATATTCATTTGTATTAACATATTTTTTCTCTTAAAGCAGTTTTAAATTTACATAAAAATTGGGATAAAATGCAAAAAAATTCCATATATTTCCTTGAACACACCCTATATCCTGCATTTGTTTGGTACTTTAATTACAATTATGAGCCAATATTGAATCATTTTTATTAACTAAAATCAATAGTTTACATTTTGGTAACTCTTGGTGCTGCATACACTTTATGGGTTTTGAAAAACATATAATGGCATGCTTCCACCATTGCAGTATCGTACAGAATCATTACAGCATACTGTGTTCACCTAGCCATTTCTGGCAATCACTGATTTCTTTAGTTTTCATAGTTTTGCTTTTTCCAGAATGTCATATAATTGAAATCATACTGTATATAGCCTTTCTCAGATTACCTTCCTTAATTTACCAATATGAATTTCAGGTTCTTCCATGTTTTTTTGTGAGTTGGTAGCTCACCTGTTTTATCACTGAAAAATATTACATTGTATGGAGGTACCACAGTTTGTTTATTCCTTAATCTACTGAAGGATGTTTTAGTTGCTTACATGTTTTGGTAATTGTGAATGAAACTGCTATAACCATTTGTATGCAGCTTTTGTGTGAACATAAATTTTCAACTTATTTGGGTAAATACCAAGCAGTGCAATTGCCAGAAAATATGGTAAGAATACATTTAGTTTTGCAAGAAACTGCCAATTATCTCCCAATGTTGTTCTGCATTCCCACCGGGAACGAGAGTTCCTGTTGTTCCACATCCTTACAACTTTTTGGTGTATCTACTTATCTTAAATTATATTTTATTGATTATGCTATTACAGTTGTTTCCATTTATCTCCCTTTGCCCCCTCTACCTAGCATCTCCTACTCCCTTAGGCAATCCCCTCACCATTGTTCATGTCCATGGGTCATGGTATAAGTTCTTTGGCTACTTCATTTCCTATACTCTACATTCCCATAGCTATTCTCCAACTACCTATTTGTATTTCTTAATCCCCTCACCTCTTCGCCCATTCCCTTACCTCCCTGTCTTATCTGTCAACCATCAAAACACTCTCTGTATCCATGATTTTGTCTCTGTTCTTCTTGTTTGCTTAGTTTGTTTTTTAGATTCAATTGTTGATAGGAATGTATTTATTGCCATTTTATTGATCATAGTTTCAATCTTCTTTTTCTTAAATAAGTCCCTTTAACATTTCATATAATCCTCAATATCTAGAATTATGCCTGTTAAAGAAGGGTGTGCATGTGTGTGTGTGTGAGAGAGAGAGACAGACAGACAGACAGACAGACAGAAAAATATAATTTTGTAAAAAAGAATCAACCTGAAAACTATTAGAACTAATAATGGGAAGTTTCAGATATATTGTACACAAAATGAAAGTTTTAGTGGTGACGAAACCTGAATAAAATGACCGG